>NC_067474.1:3661875-4396250 GCF_947179515.1 Apodemus sylvaticus | reverse complement strand
CTTTTTATACAGTGTCTTGCTTATATAGTCTAAGCTGGCCTTCAACTTACAATCAAGTGCTGGATTGATTATAGCCATATTTTGTCATGTTTGGTTTGCTTAAAAATTGTCTTGTGATGTTTTCCTTAAGACTTATCTCTAGAAATCCAATAGAAGAAATTAGAATGTTTTATTCTTAAAATTGTTTGTGGATAAAAGTCCTTTTAATGAGGGCCACACAAGTTCAAAAACAGGGTTGTTAAGTAAGATTAAAACACACCTTGAAACTATAACTACTCATAATTGATTAGATGAAGGAAACTTTAGCAGATCAAAAACTGATGCTGTTATAGAGACTATGTAGGCATTCCTGCATCTCAAAGAAAGAAGAGTGCACAGTGCCAGCAAACGCACAATTAAACCTGGGGAAATGTTAATCTGAAGCAAAATAAGAGACCCCATCTCAGACTCATTCATTATACACCAGCTCTACAAGCAAGGGCTCGATAATTTTGTTGTTGTTGTTAAATTCATAATCAGCATATCCTTTTAGTAGAAAGTCACCCATGTATCAAGGGACAAATAAAAAATATTAGTAAACAATACAAGCATATTGTTCAGCTTTTAAGAGAACAATATGTACATTTGTTACTGTATGGGTAAACCCTGAGGATCTTAAAGTAAACGAAATATGTCACAAAATAAGTTTTATATGAGGTACATACAGTATACTAATGTGTAGAAAGAAAAGGAAAGCAATAATATGTGCCAACCAGTACCCGCAGAGCTTCCAGGGGCTAAACCACCAACCAAAGAGTACACATGGAGGGACCCATGGCTCCAGCTGCATATGTAGCAGAAGCTGACCATTTCAGACATCAATGAGAGGAGAGACCATGGGTTCTGTGAAGGCTCGAGTCCCCAGACTAGGGGAATGCAAGTCAGAAAATTGGGTGGGGGGATGAGCAAGGGGAGGGGAGATGGGATAGGGGATTTTCAGAGGGGTAATTTTCAGAGAAAAGGGGATACCATTTGAAATGTAAATAAAGCAAATATCTAATAAAATGAATAAATAAATGAATAATATACACTATAAAAAAGGGGCTGGAGGGAGAGACAATGGGGGAGGTTATATCACGGCAGTGGTTTAATTTTTCAACACAAGAGACTTGTAGGGATTGGTGTTATGACAGTATGACTGAATGCTATACTCAAAAAGGCTTGCATTATAAACACTTTATATTTAAGAAGAAAATCAGGGATTGGGTAGTATCTACAGAGATACAGAGAATCCAATATGTCCACAAAAGACAAGAGGAAAACCCAAGGAGGTTCTGCTCTTAGTTGAGAAGTCACTGTTAATCCCAGCCATAGCAAAAATTCTAAAGAAGGAAATACCTCTGATGGGGAAACTCTCCGGTAGACAGTTCAGAGAAGATACAGCTAAGCTTTGAAACATACCCACTAGGCTATCTTTTAACAGAAATCCTGGCATGGAGACTGCCTTCAAATATCTGTGGATGGACAAATGGGTGCGGAGAACAACATCAGGGATAACCCTGAGATTTGCAATTAGGTGTCCAGATGCATGACCTCACTACTGAGAGACATCGTGCAGGAGGGGGTGACAAGCTAGGTTTTAGAAAGCAGATATTTACATGACATAGGCATTTATAGTTATAAATACAGCACTACAATGCAAACTCAAGGTCTAAGTTATAATAGCAAGATGAAGACTATGATGGAGTTCAAAGATATGTGGCTAAACCTAGCAAAAAGTGAATCAAAAAGCTGAGAACTGGGCCCAAAGTGACTTAGGGACCCACGTAGTAAAGAACAGTACAGGTGGATGCATGGAGTTAGACATAAATTTCCAAGGTTCTGGTAAACCCTGCACATCTGTCAGGAATAGACTGGGGCAGAGGCAAATCTGTCTTTTCTCTGGGGTAGTTTTAGTTTCCTCAGCCTGAGTGACTGATTAATGTGCACACTCTGGAACTAGTGTGGATAGACTCATAGGGTGGGATGGTTTGTCAACCCCAGCATGTGCTGGGAAGGGGAAGGGCTGAACATAGGCAGCTGGGTTTGATAAGACCTTTTTGAGAAGGCAGTCTGAATAAGGAGGCCACTGCTGATGGGAGTAAACTGCTAAGAACTGGGCAGAGGAAACAGAGGAAGCAGATGTATGCCACATACTAGAAAATTTTGTCCCAGAAAGAAATTTGGACAATAACCAGAGAAATTAGCTGGGTCAAGGAGAAAGATGATTTGCTCACATTTTACAAAATAAGAGCTATTGGGAGGTAGGTAGAGAGATGTTTAATGAACAGGAGAAAATGAAGACACTCTAAGATGACACCAGGAGTCATGTTATAGAAGAAGTGGGAAGATGCAGGAAAAAAATAGTGATACATTGACCTAACACTGTAAGTTTGTTTTCCTAAGGGGCTCTAAGGTTTAAAGAGAGTTTGTGCTATGGTCTTTGGAACTGGACTTAGTCTCTCACCCCAGTTTATTTCATGTTAGCTATTTATCCATTTCCTTACTTTTTCTGTCTGGTAGGCAATAATACCTCAAAATTGCTGGGGAGTCAGGGTTGAGCTATTTGTACTCTCAAAATTAATTCAGTTTACTTAGAATGTAAGTGCCCCTTATTCCATTCTGCAGAAAAGAAGGGACAGTGGAGAGAATCATGGCAGTTAAAAAGGTGAAGATTTGGAATGAGCACTTTATAAAATGTCAGCATTATTGAGAAAGTCCAGAGGGGGAAAAAAGTCAGGTAAATGGAATTTTTCATCTCACGCAGGACTTCTCTGGGTGAAGGGAAGTCAAAGATGGTCTTTGAAGCAGAGACCTGTGACAAAGAGAATACAGAATAGACTGGAACTCACCCTAAAGCTCTGGACAGGAGAACCTGTTCCTAGCTAACAGCTGCTGCTCTTCCAGAGACAGCAGAATAATGGTAAGTAAGTTGATGAATGCCAAAGTCATATAAATGCAGACAGTTAAGGGTGTTTTTTCAGTTGATTACAATACAGCTCATGTCCTTTTCTATGATACATTTTGTAGGAATAGTCTTATTCTGAGTGTACCTTTCTTGTGAAGTCATTATTTTTAAGTTGAAGTTCAAATTAGCAGCTATTAGGTCTTTAGAAACAGGTGAACTAAATTACATTTAAAAATGAGTACATATTTCATAAAATCAAACTACACAGAATCATTAAGACAATTTTTCTTTGGCATTTTAAGGAAACATCTGGATATTCCTGGTAAAGCTCCTGGCAACGTTCAGAACTTAGGTAACCATTGAGAATTGAGAGTCAACACCATTTGTATTTCTATGCTAGCGATCTGTTTCTCATCCCTTTCTGATAGTCCACTGACAGTGGACTGATAGAGTTAAAGGATGGCTAAGAAGAAGAGCAGTTTAAGATGACGTAGATCAGGAATACAGGCTGGTAGCTGAGATATTTAGTCAGTGACAAACTGGCCACGTAATCAGTTCACAGCTGACCTATTGCCTACATATTCTGATTAATGCTCTGCATGCATATTCTGCAGTGCTCAAATTAGGCCATTTTATAGATATTTATACATTAACACATCCTTGGGTCAGGAAATGACGTAAAGCGTAAGTATGAGGACCAGAGCTGGCATTCTCAGCACTATGTAAATGCTGGGAGTGGTGGTGGCCCACCTGTAACTCCAGCTTCAGAAGTTGGTTTGGCTTCTGGGGGCCATGAGTAGCTAGTCAGACTAGCCAAATCAGGGAGCCCTGAGTTCAAGTGAAAAGACTCTTTCTTTATTGATAAGATGAAAATTGATCAAGAATATATCTTGGGTATAGAGAGATGGCTCAACAGTTAAGAGCAGTTGGTACTTTTTCAGAGTCTTGAGTTCAATTCACAGAATCCACATTAGGCAGCTCACAATTGCCTGTAGCTCCAGCTCTAGGAGCCAAGGCTTTTGGTGTTTAAAGACACAAGTAAGCACTTACCTACCTCAATACACTCTTACCTTCTCTCACACACTGACCCCCACTCTTAAAATAATAAATTACCCATCACTTTAGAGATAAAGACAAACAGAATTCTATGAATTTGAGGCAGCCTGGTCTAACAGTGAGTTCCAGGCCAGCCAGTTACAAAGCAAGACCATGTTTCACCCCTACACCAATAATTAATGATGATGATAACAACATAGTATAAAGAAATCTTTTAATATAAAAGATATCCGACATTTACCTTTGACTTCCATATGAACACACCTGCAAAAAAGGATAAGCAATACCTCTTTACTCTTTAAAAATGGTACAAATGATTAAGAACATCTCCTTGACCACACAGTTCAGACATTCTCTTAGCTAATAAAACACCCATTTCCTATTTCTTTATTTTCTATCTGAAATGGCTCTTTAAAGATTTCAAGGATCCAGTTTCCAGTTTAGTTGGTTCCACTGAGATAGAAACAGTAAAGGGACCTGTTCTCCTGAGTATCTGGTGCTCCAAGCATGAACACAAGCTATTGGAATTAGTTACTTTAGTTTGCATTTTAAGCTCTCAGTGTTTTCAAGACATGCATTTTGCAGTTGTAGAGTTTATTATGGAAGAGTTGCTTAGTGAGAAATTACCAAATAAGAGGGTATGGCAGTTCTCCCACTGATGTTTTTTGTTTTTGTTTTTGTTTTTTACTTTGCATTTCCTGGTAGGCACGGCAGTTCTGTTACTTCTATATCATACCTGGTCTGTGAAAAGGGATCATGCAGCAGTTTAACTACAATGTCCTTGAAAATATTTGCCTTAAAATGTCAGCCTTTTGGTTTTAAAACAATGCTCTAAACTTATATTACCAGATATACTTAGAAACACACTTGGAAATTGGAAGGGCATCTAAGAGTTCTGTGGCCCTGCCCTAGCCAACAGATCATTATTTTTCCTTCTGTTGGGATCTGAGACCTCATTCACCCAGGTGGGGCTGGTGGCATTGCCCAGTGAGTTGCCACCAGGACTGCAAATGTGAGTCCAGTCCCTGGGACCTACATGAAAAGAAGAGCAATGTGGCCTCCTCCAAAATGGATGGATGAGAAATTTACCCAACTCCCCAGTCAACGGAATGGGTTAGGCCCAGATCTCTTAACCCTTAGAAGGAAGACTAGTGAGGACCTTGTGAAACAGATTTGTATATGAGCTCAACAAAGTTTACACTTACTTTACCCTCACGGTAGTTTTCCTTCTGCTTTAGGATTTTGTTTCCATAACATCTTATAATCATGCTCTCTCTTACAATTTTTAGAGCAATTTTGGCTAACTTTCAAATGAAATCACACAGCTTCTAAACAGCTTCCTGAAGATGGCAGGAGGGTCTGGTTTTCAGCAAGGTTACACTTCAGTAGGAACATTTTTAGGTAGTGTTAAAAAAGGAATGGATACAGAAAATGTGGTATATTTACACAATGGAATACTACTCAGCAATTAGAAACAATGAATTCACAAAATTTTTAGGCAAATCGTTTGATCTGGAAAATAGCATCCTAAAGTGAGGTAACCCAATCACAAAAGAATACACATGGAATGCAATCTCTGATAAGTGGATATTAATTAACCCAGAAGCCCTGAATACCCAAGGCACAAATTGTATAACAAATGACTTCCATGAAGAAGTATGGAGAGGGTCCTGATCCTGGAAAGGATTGATCTAGCATGGGAAGGGAATATAAGGACAGAGAAAAAGGAGGGAGGTGATTGGAGAAGGGATGGAGAGAAGAAGGTTTATGGGACATATGGGGAGGGGGGATCCGGGAAAGGGGAAATCATTTGGAATGTAAACAAAGAATATAGAAAATAAAAATATTAAAAAAAATGCTACAAATTCAGTCAAGTTACAGCTACCATCCCTAGATCACCAAATTAGTAATTAATGTCTTCAACTTTTAAAGGAAGTATCAGTAGTTCATCCAGTTTCTCTTGGGTTCTTAAATGTTCTCTATTTTTTCCTCTTTGAATCAACAACTTTCTGTTGTCTCTATTTGCTTTCAGTATCTGTGGTGCTTTTATCCTTAGGCCAATCTTTCTCTTGACAGTCAATAGGTGAAACTAAAAGTTTGTTCCAAGATAATGAGAGAAGAAAGGTGGAAATGAATACATGAACAAAGGCAACTGGCTTGTTCTTCAGTCTTTTAAATAAAAATAGCGTTTGGTTATAATATGGGGCAAAGATGGTTTTGAAGATGAATACATAGACATCAAAATAAAGATGAAAGATGGTGATGAAAATGAAGGCAAGATTTCACCTTTCTGTGTCTTCGTGGGGACTGACTGGTCCTATGGCCTGCCAGTGGGATCAGGTGGAGTCCTTGGTACAGCCACTGAGGAATGCAGAATTTGCATTCTTAGATTCTATGCCATAGTGAGAGGTGGACAGACATAAACCAGCATCCTACATAATACTCAAGGATTGGAGGCACAGGAGGATGTTATCCTCAAGAACAAAGGGGAACAGCCAATGGCGTTTCCATTGAGGTAAGGATTCAGAGCCTGACGTATGTTGTCTTGCAATGATGGTAAATCACACAGGACCCTGTAGAGGCAGGGAGAGTTACCCAGTGCCAAAGTCCTGCTACTTAATGTAGTATCTTGAGGGCTTTAAGCAATAGTCCATGCTTTTGAAATAACAGCAGACTTGGTAACAAAAAGATGTACCTTAGCCTTACCAAACATTGATTTTTATCCTGTATGAAGCATAAAGACAAAAAATATCCCTGTACTTAAAAACTGAAGAACTCTGCACCCATGACAGCTTTTTAAAGATTCTGGTAGAAACCTGTAAAAGCCATGTATAATTTTGGGCTCAAAACACTGTAATGTTTATGAAAGGAGAATTGACAAATTTCATGTGAAATCCTTTGGGATTGACCAGTTACCCTGCAAGGAAGTGGGATATCAAGCAATGGGGAGCAAGGGTCACAACGAGGTCTGGAAGGGCCTGAAGGGAGAGTGTGAATCCCTCCAGGAAGATAGCATTTTCCCCAAGGAGTAGCAGGAACTCTGGGAGTGGCAGGTATTCCACAGGAAAAGGAGAGTGAAGAAGTGTCTTTGTATGAGACAAGAGGCAGGAGACAGTGGGTAGAAACAGGAGGCTGTGAGCTGCCCACTACCTACAACTTACACTCTTAGGAGCTCTTGGTGCCACCAGGAGTGGCTGCTGCTTCTTCTGCTGCCATGTCTTTGGAACACAGGTGTTTTTGAATTAGTGTTTCCTAAAATAATTACTCTGGCCAGCCTCTCTCATCTCATGCTTTTCACATTTTCATGGTCATTTTCAACCTCAAACAAAATTTTGATACAATGAGTAATCTGCAAATACCTAAGAGTGATACAAGGGTAATTCAGCCTAATTTCAAATCACACTCATTTCCTTTCTACTCTGCCCAGATTTTGGTGTATGCCTAGATCCACAGCAGGACCCAATCCTATGTGTGGTATTTTTCTAATGTACTAATCAATGGTAAAGTTTAACTTAATGGTAAGTAAGGCACGATAACAAATTAATACTTTAATAATCCAATGAAACACTCATAAGAGAGCATCACCATAAAAGTCGTTAGTGACTCTTGTAATGTTGGTTTCTGGTATTTTCAATGTAATACTTTAGAAATGAGATTGCCTGAGGTGAATCTATGGATAAGAAAGGTTTCTCTGTACTGGACACACTGGCCTAGACACTAATTGTTCCATCTAAAAAATGAGCCTGAGACCAGAACGGAGTTCTTGAAAGAAAAAAATGGCTGAGAAATATCTCAAAAAAAGAGAAAATGTTCATTTCCCCTAGCAAATAGGGAAGGAAAATCAAAACAAATATGAGATTTCATCTTACCCCAGTCAAATGGCAAAGGTCAACAAAACAACTGACAGCAAATGCTAAGGCATGAGGAGAGAACTCTCCCACAGCCACAGCGTTGATGAGATTGTTTGATATTTCACACTGCTCTAGCCACTGTGATAAATCTCCTATGTGACCCAGAGAAACCACTCCTACTCCACAGATATCTGCTCAGCCATATTCACTGCTGCTCTATTCAGGATAGCTAGGTGTCTTAGTCAGGGTTTCTATTCCTGAACAAACATCATGACCAAGAAGCAAGTTGGGGAGGAAAGGGTTTATTGAGCTTACACTTCCATGCTGCTGTTCATCACTAGAGGAAGTCAGGACTGGAACTCAAGCAGGTCAGGAAGCAGGAGCTGATGCAGAAGCCATGGGGGGGGGGTGTTATTTATGGGCTTGCTTCCCCTGGCTTGCTCAGCTTGCTCTTTTATAGAACTCAAGATTACCAGCCCAGAGATGGCACCACCCACAAGGGGCCCTCCCCCCTTGATCACTAATTAAGAAAATGCCCCACAGTTGGATCTCATGGAGGCACTTCCCAACTTCAGCTCCTTTCTCTGTGATAACTCCAGCCTGTGTCAAATTGACACACAAAACCAGTTAGTACAATTGACCCCTTGCCAACTTGACACACAAACACGTTAAGCCTCAACCCTTACTTTCTTATTCAGCCCCAAGATCTAAATAACTTTAAAAGTTCCACAGTCCTTACATATTAAAAGTTCAATCCCTTTACAAATGTCCAATATCTTTTAAAATTCAAAGTCTTTTAAAAATTTAAAGTCTCTTTACTGTGGACTCCACCAAGATACTTTCTTCCTTCAAGAGGGAAAAATATCAGGGCACAGTCACAATTAAAAGCAAAACTCAAACTCCAATGGTTCAATGTCTGGGATCCAACTCACGACCTTCTGGGCTCCTCCAAGGACTTGGGGTACTTCTCCAGCTCTGCCCTTTGTAGCACACACCTTATCTCCTAGGCTCTAGCTGCCTGTACTTCACTGCTGCTGCTTCTGTTCTTGGTGGTCATCGCATGGCACTGGCAACTCCAAAACACTGCTGTCTTCTGCTGTCACTAGGCTTCACTAAAAGCCTCTCCTAGGCTCTCTTCACAGTGCCAAGCCTCATCTCCTATGCATGACCCCTTCGGTCCTGGGCATTAATTGCAACTGAGGTTGCACCTTCACCAATGGCCTTCCATGGCCTCTCACAGTACCTCAGCTACTCTTCATGACCCCTTCATGCCTTCAAAACCAGTACCACCTGGGTGACTCTTACACAGGACCAAGTCCAGCCACAGCACAAAGTACAACTGTGGATATCTCTGGAACACAGCCTCTGTGCTCTCAGAAGACACTTCCCAGAAGATTTCACCTCAGTGATGCTGGTCTCCTTTTTCTCTTTCTTTTCCTTTTATTCATCTTTAAAAACAGAACAGAACAGACCCCAGACTCCCAAGAATACAGTTACATGTTTGCACATTCATCAGGATTTTTGTACCTGAATACTGAATGAACCTGTCAGCCCTTGTCTCTGGATTCTGCCACTCTATCTATCTTTCTTTTCTTTTCTTTTTTCTTTTCTTTCTTTCTTTTTTATTATTATTGAGTATCTTCTTCATTTATATTGCTAATGATAAAACCTTTCCCAATTTCCCCCTCCCAAAAGTCCCCCTCCCCAACGATTCCCTACCCCTCCTCCCACCCACTGCCTCCATGTATAGGCCCCTCTATTCGATACAGTCCCACCTCCCCACCCCAACCTCCTCCCCTCATCTGTTTCCCTTTGTTGTGGCCTCTATTGAGCCTTTACCTGACCAAAGACCACTCTCCCACTGATGCCTCAAAAGGCAAGTGAAGGGTCTATATGATAAGAACTTTAAGTCTCTGAAGAAAGAAATTGAAGAAAGTTTCAGAAGATGGAAAGATCTCCCATGATCATGGATTGGCAGGATCAATATAGTAAAAATGACCATCTTGCTGAAAGCAATCTACAGATTCAATGTAGTCCCCATCAAAATTCCAAATCAATTCTTCATAGATCTAGAAAGAGCAATTCTCAAATTCATCTGGAATAACAAAAAACCCAGGATAGCAAAAACTATTCTCTGCAACAAAAGATATTCTGGGGGAATCACCATCCCTGACCTCAAGCAATACTACAGAGCAATAGTGATAAAAACTGTTTGGTATTGATGCAGACAGGCAGGAAGATCAATGGTCTCTTCTTAATCACCGCTAATTTCTTAGCTCCAGCTAACCCACATCAATAGACCCAGTAACACAAAGGTTTGCTTTAGTGGTTCTGGTGTCTTGTTAATCACAGCTGATTCTTCAGCCCCAGCTAACCAAAACCACAGAATCTTCACAATCAAAACACAGCCCTGATAAGAGTCTTTAATCTTCCCTCTGAAATTTCACAAGCCAGGCCTCCATCTTTTATGTTGTTCTCAACATTATCTTCTAAGCTCCTACATATCCCACAGAGTTCTTAACGTGGAATGGATCTTCTAGCCCAAAGTTCCAAAGTCCTTCCATAGCCCTCCCAAAACACGGTCAAGTTGTCACAGGAATACCCCACTACACTGGTACCAAGTGGTCTTAGTCAGGGTTTCTATTCCTGTACAAACATCACTACCACGAAGCAATTTAGGGAGGAAAGGGTTTATTGAGCTTACACTTCCACACTGCTGTTCATCACCAAAGGAAGTCAGGACTGGAACTCAAGCAGGTCAGGAAGCAGGAGCTGATGCAGAGGCCATGGAGGGATGTTTCTTACTGGCTTGCTCCCCTGGCTTGCTCAGCCTGCTCTCTTATAGAACCCAAGACTACCAGCCCAGAGATCGTGCCACACAAAAGGGGCCCTCCCCCCTTGATCACTAACTAGGAAAATGCCCCACAGCTGGATCTCATGGAGGCACTTCCCAACTGAAGCTCCTTTCTCTGTGATGACTCCAGCCTGTGTCAAGTTGACACACAAAACCAGCCAGTCCACTATGGAATGTAAACAAGCTAAATGACCTTCAACCAACAGACAGATAATGAAAGCACATATACACTGTGGAATACTATTTAGCTGTAAAAATAATGACATCATAAACTTCTCAGGTAAATGGATGAAATTAGGAAATATTGTATTGAATGAGGAACTGCAGACCAAGAAAGTCCAACATCTCACGTTCTCTCCCATCAGAGGCTCCTAGCTCTGAAGCCAATGCAAGTGCATGTCCTGGAACAAGTGCAGAAACCAGGAAGTAAAAAGGAGCATTGTCAGGGTGGTGGGTAGGGGAGCAAGAGATAGCAGAGTAGCAGGATACAAATGATCTCATCAAATAAATAGGAAAAAGGAGTGAGGGCACTAATTATGGAGGAGGAAGGAGATAGAGAAAAAGGAGGATAAAATAACAGTAAGGATGGCTTTACTATTTACTTAAAAAAACTACAATTTAAGAAGGTTTTTATAAATATACATATGTCATTAAAATGAAATGTTCTCCTCTGGGCTGACAATACTCCCTTTAAGAGCTAAAGATCACCTAAAAAAAATTCCAATATCAGGCATGAGAAACTCTCTTTTGAGCTGTTAAGACTATTCAAGAGAATACCCAAACATTACAAGTTATTACTATTGCACTTGGTTGCCCCCCCCCCCCCCGCCCCCATGAGGTGGAACATGAGTCCCTATTGCTGAAGACACCATACATTTCAAACACATGGTCACGAGGCCTCTGAGTTACAACTTACCTGAAAGCCTACCCCTTAAAAATTACTCTTCAGGGTACCAGAAAGTACCATTCAAACTTCCAAATGGGGTAAGAAGCCAACAGCTCTACTCAGCTAGGATGCCTATGACCCACAATACTAACCAGCATGCTGTGATAACCCCAAGCGTACAGTAGTGGCGTGTTTACGTTGGCATTAACCAACAGTTCTCCAGTTGGACTTATGAATCTGACAACTGGAAAGAAAACACAACCAGGTACCCAGGGCTGGAGAAGTATGGATTCTGGAGGAAAATCTACAACCTCTACTTTACTAAACTAGAACAATCCTTAACTACCTTCTAAATATTTGTCCTTATGAATGCAGTCTTCACCCCTCAACAAGGAAACTTCTTTGGCAATAGATGGATATCATTTTTTTTTTTAAAAAAGACTACAACTATTCAAACTGCAAAATTGTGGAGTCTAGTCCCAACAGATACACCTACAACACAATTCTTGCACATAAGTCTCAGAGATCATTGTAGAAGACATGATGGAAGGGTTTTAAAAGCCGGAGAATCAGGACATTTGTTATGAGACTACGCCTCCAAATAGTGTCAGAAACTTGATCCAGTCTCACCAACATGACAGTCTAAACATAAGCTGAACAAAGACAACAAACATTCCTAAGTGGTCAGGATCAGGGCTTCAACAGCACACAAAGAACCATAGGCATCCACAGAATGCTGAGAGCAGGAGGCACAGTCCCCCAGGGAAGAACACACTAATTGGTTATCCTATACAAATCTGTCAGCCCGGAAAGCAAATCTACAAGTAACAGTCTACACACTCAGCAGGTTATATTTATGTATTTAGGAATACATGTCTATATTAACAATAATTAAAAAATGCCATAAATTTGAAACAAAGCAAGGAGGGATAAGTGAGCTTGCAGGAAAAGAAAGGGAGGCATGAATGACTTAGTTTTACTTTTAAAACAAAAGGAATTATTTTAAAAAATCTGCTTTACAGTCCTAATTGTAAGTTTTAAGCATATTAATTGTACCTATGAATTAAATTCTATAAGATGATAAATTCTTTGTAGCAATGGACACCAACAACTGTAAGCTACTGCTCTGTGTATTTGAAGGTGTTTTGTCTCCGGGCTAACACTTAACTGCATACATTCTCCTCTAATAAAATGTCTTCTGTTTTTGTTGAGAGCTCACACAACAGGACAGGATTGAAATTAAGAATAACTAAAAATCTACCAAGACAATTTAGGGATGAAGTGTTTAACCAAAATTAGATTCTATGGCGACTCTTCACTTTGTTTTGGCAACGAGTTAAGTCATGGTTGCTTAAACTTTTAAATTATAATTTCACTAGTTGAAACAGTGGGTTCTTTTGTCCAATAAGTCTTTATTACAGGGTAATTCAATTCACGGGTATCACAATGTAATTCAATTCACGGGTTAAAAATGTCTCCTCTGTCTGGAAACCTAATTGCAAATGGTACCACCCAACTTCTAATGTGAAATCATTAAACTGGAATTCAGTCACGAGATATTATTTTTATAATAATATAGACAGTTTCTTCTTAGCTTTGGAAACAGCCTTCTGGGTATTTGAGCTTGTTACCAAAGTTCTTACATGCTCTCGGAATCATGGTGGGAAATGGGAGCCATGGAAAGCCACCAGTAGGGTCACAAGTGTCCCATCCTGCTGTGTTCGAGCCCTACTATCTAGCTTAAAGGCCTGTTTTTCCATCTCTTTGCCATCTCTTGGCAAAGGGCCTCATTCCCTGCCACTTGCCACTTGTTCTGAGCTATTTTAACTCTGGACAAGTTGTAGTAGTCGGCTATATTTAAACTGGCCGGCAGTGTGAAGAAACAACTAATGCACGCACATGGCACCTTTTCCTTTTTTGACATAATCCAATTGTGCTTTGGCTGCAAATCAAATTGTGAGATTCTATATCTCATACCCCCATCACACAAGCCATCTCCACTCCCACTCCTGGCTCCCCATGCTCAATAATAAAAGGGAAAGCAGAGACCCACTGGCTCCAGGCTAAGTGGCTTGAACGTCAGTGAAATAATTTTCCAAGGATTTCAGGAAATGTAATGTATCCACTGTGGGCACCATCAAGGACATGGCACCCATATACAAAGCCAGCTTTCTCAGATATCTGAACCATGAAAAGGGGGACATAAGGAGAGGCATGGTGCCTAACCTGGTCCCCTGCCTGTCCCTTCATATGGCTGGACTAGACTTCGGAGTTAGGCAGGAGGGGGAATGCTTACCTGGAGTTACACCATTGCTTTACAGAGGAAAAACACTTGGGAAATGTCCTCAAATACTAAACGTTAAAGATAATGTAAAATAGAACACTTTTGTGGAGCACTGGTCTTTATGTTCACAGTTCATGTTGGCCTTAAGACTCCATTGTGAGGAATTGGAAGACAAGGCAGTTTTGCAGAAGTATTTCACAGAACTAGGACTTTCATCAGATCTGAACTATGTGATGCTGATACTGGTACGCCCATTTCCTCTGTAGAGGGTGAAAATTCAAGTGAGGTATACCATCATATTCCTCTGAGAGGCCTAAGTGCATGTAAGTTGAGACCAGAGTTTTTGCTTACTTATTTTGGCACTATTTACTTTGACTGCTTAGGTTATGAGATATTTACTGTTGTAAGCCAAGTTTCTACCTGGTTGTTTTTGCTAAATAACTTTACAACCAAGCCAAGATATAGCTCAGTGGCAGAGTTCTTGTCTGGAATGGGCAATGCCTGGGTACAATCTTCCTCCAAAAATAAAAGCATTAGTATCAAAATCAAAACTAAGTACTTTATTACCCACACAGGTAGTGAACAACAGCCTGTGCTTTGTCTCCAGAACCAGCCAGAAAACTTTAGAAATGTTATATGTTAAAATAGTATTTACTCACATAGACTCATCAATAAACTTGAAACCACTTTTAACTGTCCTTAACAAAGGACCCTTAGCAGACTATTTGATTACTTGTAGTCAGGGATACATATTTTCAAACTTATTTCTATAGTGATAAAGCAGAGATGTAAAAAATTGATCAAAACAGATGTGTTTGTTTTTACTGGAAGGCATGTAAGTGGCATCAAATATAATTATAATTTGAATATAAGCAAAACATATCTCAAAATAAATCTCATATAATCCTCAGTGCTCTGGGCTTTTAGTCTGTTAATTCTAAATTTTAATAGACAGAATATGACGCCATCTTCCTCCTGAATGCATTTCTAATAAGAAAATGACCAGTTGTAGTTTTGTCTGTTCTTTCTCTTAGGTACTATGTGGGTTTTTGCCCCAATCCCTTATGTTGGGATAAAACCCAGGTTTACACTGCTTACTAGGCAAGTGCTTATTTTTGAGCCACATACCCACACACCCAGCCCTAGGCTCATTATTAAAGGAAGCATGACAAGGAAAACTATGTGGGACTCTCCCATGGAACTCTAAGTAGCATTTGATATCTAGATTGAGCCTTGCACTTAAAGTCTGCACCCAGAACCTACCATGGCAATGCTGCTAAGTGGACATGAGCAAGGCCACAGTACAGCAGATGAGGAATACATCATCCATATATGGACACTAGATGTTTCAAAGCAAGAGCTTTGACAGGCACCAGGCTTTCCTCCAAAAGCAAGCGGCAAGAGACCCCCTCACTCTTCTCTATGAAAAGGGATGGAGCATGAAGCAGATGAAGACTAGTACTAGTCTGGGGGGAAAAAGCCTGGGATTATCGTCATTAGAACATATTTATGTACATATGTATAGCCAGTACAGATTCACTAAATTCTATTGGTTTAGCCAGCTGTATGCTCATCCTTGTACTAACTGATGCACATACACATTTGTGATGATGTTGGCTAACATTTTGACTTGTATTTTACATGTAGTATCTTTTGTAATCTACCTGTTCTATCAATTGGGTTTGAAGAAGCCATTTTCATCTGAATATCTGCACCCATTGTGTTGGTCAGGCTGTGCATTTTCCCTGCATTAGCCTTTCTTTCCACTGATTTTCTATATTATAAGATGAGCATTCTCTTCTACATATGATTTCACATTTTTTCTTATACTAGGATAACCATTATTATTATTGTGTGAGTTGATTCTTTCACACAACAGTCTTTCAGGAATAAGCAATTTTTAGTTTAAACAAAAAGTCCAAGAGATAGCTCTAGCCTCAAGAAATGCGTAACTACTGGCTATACTTAACTCTTCAAAGGGTTTTATGTTCAGTGGCTATAGTACCTCCCTTTGACCCTTGCAAGATCCTGCCAGCCTTGTTCTTTTCCCACTGAGATTCAGCAGGTAACACTTGTCAAACCATCTGTAGCTTTTGCTCCATGCTCTTGGGGTAGCATATGAAGCCATGTACCTGCCAGGCCACCCCGAGGCCATACTTGCATCCCATCCTGGTCCCTGCAGTGCTCAGACCATCTGGAGGCTCTGACTGTTCCCTCCCCCCCTCTTTTTGTCCTGGGTGCAGCCTCAGGTGTCTCTGCACTTGTTAAACCTGGCAACGAAGACCTAGCACTTTAAGCAGAGAACATTGTCATGATCATGTTGTAAAGGTAATCTTTGAGCTAAATTAGCACAGTGGAAATTCCACAGCCTCCCTGTGCTTGCATTATAGATGTGGACATGTCAGTTAGGATGCGCAGACTTCAAAAACAGGTCAAACTAAAAATCTCTTATATTTTACATCCAGAGCCAAGCTTCTTGCTGCTTGGTGAATCTGTTCCTATACTTTTGTCTGATGTGAGTGCTAGTTCTCACCATTTATAAGCATGTAGCCAGGATGAGTTACTCAGCTTGCCTGTGTTTCACATTATTCATCTGGCAAAGCAAACAGCAGTAGAATCTGACTTTAGACTTTTATGAGGATCACAGTTGTGTGTGTAAAGTCCCAGCAGAAATAGCTGGACAGAGAATAATCCCCACTATTACATATGGAGGATGCATCTCTTGATCATCTAAGCTTAAAGTAAAGGAGTTTCTAGATAAGTAACAAATTACTGATCACACATAAAAATATAACAAGATGCATCTTTGAGTCACTAATATTAACCTAGTTACAACTAACTGATGTTGGAACCAGAAAATAGTGAGCAAGCAAAGGATAAGGTAAGATATTGTGACAAACACTACCCCTTTACCTTTATGAAAGATAATGGTAAATCTAGGGTCAAAGATAAACAGGGCAATCAGGGAAAGATGAAGTTGGGGAAATATGGATGTGGGTCCTGCCTTGCCCTTTGCAATGCTGGGTAGGTTACATATAGTTTAGAGGTGTGGAATTGGTATTGCCAGTGGGGATACAATAAAGTAAGTGCAAGAAGCAGAAATGCATGGACCTATGCCTGTGCATACAGTGTATACACACAATATTGCTAGTTACAAGTTACATAACCTACAATACCATCCTTCTCCTCAGGATACATCACTTTTGGAAGAGAACCCCATTCTATTTGTGACTTAGAAGCTGAGCACCTAGAAGATATCTCTTGCCTCTAGTCACAGGGTCTACTTCTCCTGGAACAACAATGACTTGGACTATAGTTCTCTCTGTGCCTATATCTTCTGTGTTCAGGTCAATGTAGGTTCAGTTTCTTTGGAAACTTGTTAAATTTTATCAGACTTTAGGCTTAAGGTATGAGAATAAACCAAAGGTAAAAAATGGATGGTAAAAACAGATTTCACCAAAGACTCCCAGGCAGCCCTGGTCGGGTCCAGGCAAAGTTATGCTCAGGAGCTTTGAGAGGTTTTTAGATTAGGGTTCTTTCCATCATCTATACCTTCTCTTTATGATGGGAGACCTTTCCCCAACCAATGATGTGTTATTCTGCAATTGAAAAATGTAGTGTCTAGAATTAGAACAGTTCTAATTTGTTTCTCATCAATTTAACATGTTATCTGCCCTTAGTAAAAAAGCAGACACTAGTATGGCTTACAAATACCTTTCTCCTTTGTCCACATTCCCCTGTTTCCTCCTGGCAACTGCAGATACACCTGGAAGCTCAAGGAAGGCCCTTTGAAAACCATGTCAGACACTAGGAAGGAAGCAGGAGGCCAGAAGTTCAAGGTGGTTTTTGGTTGTCCCACGAGTTAAAGTCCAGCCTCCCATAATCCACATCCTATTTCCAAACACACACACAAGCACACAGACACACACACACACACACACACACACACACACTAAGAACATAAGAGAAGTACTTATATAAATAAAATCTAGGCACCTCCCATTTATCCTATTTTTGTTTCCTATGAAATGATTATTTTACTTTGGTAAATGATGTAAGAGCCATTTTAGGTAGAAAAAGGCAGATATACAATCTAATTGAAATTTCCCTATTATCTGAATAAAAACCCACCAAAATGCCCCTCCATACAAACAACCAAATAATATGTAAAGCAAAAAATGAAGTTGTATGCATTTTATAACTATAGAGCAAAAGTCTAACAGAGGTTTACGTTTATGAACATTATATTAGAAAATTCACCTCTTGTCATTTGGATACCTACATCTTTGATAGTAGTCAAAGTCTTAATCTTGTAACCTTTTGATTAAACCAGCATTATTGATGAATATATTCAAGATAGTCTGGAGATCAAGAAAGAGCCCAGAGACGATTTCACTTAGTTTTGTTATGAAACTGTCCATAGTCCAGGGAGCTGAGACCTAGCACAGATGAGGTTCACATATCCCTTACACATATCACCAGCGTCTGCATGAGACATATATGATCTCTACTGACACACAGGCTTTATAGCTCCAGCCTGCTCAGTTCCAGCATCCAAAGAGAGCATGGTAGGAACATTACAACAGAGTCACATGGAAAACAAAATATGAAGATTCAACAGGCTGGGCAAAAGGTATTACTTCCCCAGCCACAGATATGAAAACTTGTAGGGGGTGATTTTCACTGCCAGCCATACACCAAGGACAGCTGGTTATCTGGCTACCAAGAACTGGGCTACAGCAAACACTTTTCATATTTTTTTTGTTTGTCTTTATATTTCAACTCTATTACTAATGTATTCACCTTTCTTGTCAGTGAGAGAACAAATGCAGATGGGAGGAAGGGAAGGCTCAGTCTAGGAAAAAATGGATGCTGGAAAACTGAGGGGGAAAGGAGCACATCATCTACATGAGTGCAAGATGAATAAGGGCACAAAACATTAAGATTATACATTTAATATTTGTATAATAATATACTATGCATGAAGCCACACATACTCTAATAGTATAGGATAGGGGCATAAGAATTCTATGCTATATTTGTCAAGCATAAATACGGCAAAATTTTTGCTAAATACTTTATGAACAAAATTATTGCAGTGAACACTCAAAATTTTCCAGTTTAGCCATTATTCCATTTCCTGTGTATGGGGACATGCTCCAGTAGGCAGAGGTGTACAGAAGAATCAGAACTGAATTCACAGGCTTAATACAAAGCCCAGCCTTTTCTCACCACATTATTTTTTATTTAGGTCTTATAATTCACTATGCTGATAACTCAAAGAGAATTTCTATCAGATCTAAGAATCATATATGGATATTGACTAACATTTTAAAATTCTGGTTGACAGACCCTCCTTGCATGAGAATGTCTCTAGTGGCTACTTGAGCACGTAAGGCTTGCTTTACTATAGTAAGAGAAAAAAGTCCACTCATCAGCCAGTCAATCAAGTCAGCCAATTTGGTTAAGATAGCCAAAAATACTTAGTGGGCCGATGTGTTTACCAGAATTTTTTCAGCCAAACAGACCCACCCTTAGCACCCAACATACTAAAATTAAGCCCATACTTCTCTAGACATTTCCACCAACAACTTTCTAATTGAATGTTGCTAAGAATGTTCTGTGTTGTCACTGCTGGGAATCAAGGACCAAGCCCTGGGATCATGTTTAGACTGTTCACATCTGCCCTGTGTGGTGGTGGGAGCTATCCCTGCCCTGTCCCCGCTCACTCCATACTCCCCTCCTCATGTCCATACTCTGAGCTCTTACGTCATCGGATAATCTTGGATTTCCTCCCTCCACACCCTGCCTTTTTCATGTAAGCACTGGTATCACCCACTGCCAGTCTCCTCCTTTCAGTTCCTGCTAACTCTGGAATGGTCGTCAGGATTATAGAGAGGCAACACCAACACAGCACAACACTTCAGACCTAGGCTTCTGAGTATCCAATCAAACTGAGGTTAGGGGACTCAGCCAGTACTCCATAGCTGCCACCTTTGAAGGCTTATGACATGACAGATGCTACTCAAGATCCATTTCAAAAAAATCACCCAATCCTTTCACTTCTATAATGAGGTCTCTTGTAAATTAATGTTATTGGTGAAGATATCAAGGTCAGGAGAGGTTTAAATAATGTGCCCAAGGTGGGGTCAAGACTTTTATTTCAAAGTATACATTCCTCCATGTCTCACTACTTTAAATCATGGAGGGTGAATCAGGTCATTTCACCTTACTTGTCTGTCTACCAGCCTAGAATCTTCCACCAAGTTTTTCCAAAACATGGTTAGGGAAGATGGGTGAATATATGATTGTAAACCAGAACACCCAGGAGCCATCTTCCTAACCACAGAACACATTTTATACTCTCAGAATTTTTAAATATTTCTTTGTACCCTGGGGACGGAGACCTAAGAATACTTGTGAATGCTAGGAGTCCATTGTGGGAAAATATTTTCAAATAAGAAATTTGAAATGTGTATGTTTGATGAAAACATGTTAGTGTTTTAGTGACCAGCATGTTCACTTTTAAAAGATAGATGTAATGATCACTATGGTACTGTTTGGACTAGAGAAAAATTGGGGAACTTATGGGTACTGAAAGAAAACTTAAGTGAACATGGTATATAATGTTTTTTAATATGTGACAGTCAAAAATCAATGGACCGGGAGTACATATGGTAAAATGGATAAATCTGAAAACATTATAGAGAACATATGTGTGTGCATGCATATATGCATGAAACTAGAAAAGGTTATTGTATTTTTTAAAATTATAATCAACGTGAGCTGGATAGCATGGTGCTGTGTACTTATATAAATTAAATGATGTAGAAAATATCACTATTGTCTTCAGCTTATACATATGAAGGAACCATAACAGACATACTTTACTACCTGGAGTGCTTATAGAGCAGAAAGAAGAGCTCTAAATATGGCGGCTGCAAACAAAGGTCAGAAGCCCAGGTTCCATAGGGAAGGTTAAGAAAAGCAAAGGTGGTCACAAATGCCTTTAATTCCAGCACGCAGGAGGCAGAGGCAGGCAGCTCTCTCTGAGTCTGAGGCCAACCTGGTCTGCAGAGTAAGTTCCCTGAGAGCCAGGACTACACAGAAAAACATGCTTCAAAAAGCCAAAAACAAAACCAAAACAAAACAAAAAGAGAGAAAGTGAAAGAAAGCCTGGGAGGGTAAAAATGTATGCATGCAGATAACCGAGGACGGACATAAGTTCCAAGGCTGCCTCTGAGCTTTGGCCCAGAAGTCCATTTTCTTAAAAGATTTATTTATTTATTTTATGTTTATGAACACACTGTTGCTATCTTCAGGCACACCAGAAGAGGACAATGGATCCCATTACAGATGGTTGTGATCCACCATGTTGTGGTTGCTAGGAATTGAACTCAAGACCTCTGGAAGAGCAGTCAGTACTCTTAACCACTGAGCCATCTCTCCGGCCCCCAAATCCATTTTTATTGTTAGTTATATCTGTATAGCAGTGGTTTAATGGAAGACTTACTTTCAGAAATTTCTTTAACAGCATCTCCATGAATATACGGGCTTTCTTCCTTCTCTCAAGCCCTGGCTCAGGTTGTAGCTCCAATGATATTGCCATGAAAATGGCAGCAGAACTGTGGCCTTGGATTTTACTTTACTGCAAATTTCTCTACTTTCTTTTTATAAACACAGACAGGCAACAGAGAGATGGCGAGAAGGAGCAGTGAGCTAACGGCTGGCTGGGATTTACCATTTGTGTTCTGTCTGTCCTTTGTCCCCTGGCCCCTGTATCCAGTGACTCCAATGGGTGGCAGTGAGTGTGAACTTTCTTTCCCTGAACCTCTACATTTACAGTTGTCCCATCCCTTAACCTCAAGCCAGCAGGGGGGCACAGTGGGAGCTAAGGGAAAGGTGGGGTTAGGGAGGGCTTCAGGAGCCGGGGCTGGTGGATAAACTAAACAAACCTAACCCAGCATTAAAAGTAAACATGCTACTGAACTCTCTCCCTGAGACTTAGATGTCATTCTTATTCAACTTTATATAAAGTACAGATGCAACAACTCTCAGTGCTGGGACCAGTTAAGTTTTGATATGACAAACACACATCTGTTAAGACGTGAACAGAGAGCAAAGACAGTGGACAGGCCTAGTGTATCAGCTGCTCGCCCAGATTCCGGTCAAATGCTGATAAGGCTCACTGGGGCATTGCCTTATTTAGTCAGAATTCTGTACCCAACACTGGAGTACAGTGACAACTGCACATGCTATTACAAGTTCTCCTCCTTTCAGCCATCTGCTGGCATACCAATTAGAAAAAGCATCTTCACTGTCCAAGCAGCGTGCTGGCTCTCTGACTGCAACTTTCCCACGAAGAATGATAATGACAGGACACAGCAACCTGGATAGGCTTCTTGGCAGTGGGACCCCCATGAGGAGCAGTTATACCACTTATGGTCTAGTTCATAAGGCTCCCCCCACCCCCATCGATGAACAAATTACACACTGAATACGTTCTTTTTGGTGCCAGTTCTAGGGATGGGGCCCAGGTCTTGTACATGCTGGCCACGGAATGCATAAGCAAATTACACCCCCAGGCTCCAGTGAGTCAGTTTTAATTGTTTATAGACTTGTGAAGTCATTTATCTATTAATGTTAGATGAATTGCAATATATATGGCTAAAGAGCAACAGAAGCAGAGTATAGGCAGTGTTTTAGCCTGGGCTCCTAATCTTTATCTGTAGTTCTGAAATACAAAAAGCTTTAAAAACCCAAACATTTGAAAAAAGCCAAAATTTCACAGGAACACCTGAATGCAACTGATATGACGGTGTTCATGGTTCCTTTTTAGTCTAGTTAGTGCATGTGTATAATTTCCATGGAGAATTAATTAATGTTTTTGATTTCTTGGGAGTACTTAGACCCCAAACCATCAGGGAACAGCAGGAATCTAAGCTATATTTTTCATATTGCTTTTCAAAAACAAACAAAAAAAAACAGTGTGGAATGTAAAACATAACTTTACTCAGAAGATTTTTTTGTTTTTTTTTTTTAAAGCTGAAGGCCTATTTGTTTCTTTATGTCCCAGTAGTGAGAATTTAATCTAGGACCTTTCAACTGCTAGATAAGCAAGCTATCTTCCTGCTCTTTTCTTTTAAACTGACTTTTTCATTTTTCATTTTGAACTTATTTAAAATGTTCATACAAGTATACACTGTACTGAGAACCTGTTTTCTACAGTCTCGCTATGGAATCCAGATGGGATGGAGGATTCCCATACGTCTCTCCTAGCCTAAGATGATAGGCTCCCCAGAAAGCTCCAGGTAGTAACTGTGGATTGCAGTATGCTGGTATTTGTATAAAAGGGGATAAATATATATGTAGGTCCATGTTCCCATCCTCCTTGGTTGTCTACTCCCCTTGCTACCTCCTGCAGAATTTCAGGTGCACCAGCACTTGAACAACACGTGTAAGTTGGCACTCTACATCTCTATTAAATGAGCCCAATCAATGACTTTGGGATTAAAAATAGTCACAATAGAACTGGCCATTTAGAGAACAGTGGATGGAAAGCAGGCAAAATAAGGAAAATGTGGGCAAGGGAGGCAGTCTGGGAGGAGCTGAGGGAAAGTAAGAGGAAAATATGAACAGCCAAGGACACTTTGTATAAGGGGAAGTTTCTCACTCGGATGTCTCAGGATAGGTGAACCTGTGGACCATCATTGGAGATCACCAAGTAAGAAAGCAAGTAAGGGGTAGAAAATAGAGCCTGACATAATATTATTATTTGTGTGTGCTATCAAATGTGCTGCATGCCCAAGCATGTGTGTGCATGTATGTGCATCCCGGTACATGGAGACCAGAGGTCAACTTTGGGTCTCTACGTCCATCACTCTCCCTGTCGACTCTCTTACTGAACTCAATGTTGACTGTTTCATCTAGATTGGCCTGCCAGCAAGCCCGAGGGATATGCCTGTCTCAGGTCTCAGCCCCTTCCTACCAACACTGGGGTCACAGGTGGGGGGATCAGAGGTGGGAGGGTCACAGGTGGAGGGTCATAGGTGGGAGGGTCATAGGTGGGAGGGTCACAGGGGGGTCATAGGTGGGAGGGTCACAGGTGGGGGGATTACAGGTAGGGGGGGGTCACAGGTGGGTGATGGAGATCTGAACTCATATCCTACATGATTTCATGGTAAGCCTATTTATCCACTGAGACATTGCCCCAGTTCAACTTAAATAATCTGAATGAATGACAGTCTATGGGAATGATGTTTCCTGTTCACACAGGAAAAAAAATCATATAATGTTTTAATTATATAGAGTTAGAATGTTTAAAAGTAAACTTTTGTGGATGGAACAAAAACTTCATGTAAAAGTTTACTCTGACATGGGTATGCATGTACTCTGGGCAAACACTGATTCATCTATAGCATATGTACAGTGGAAACTGACAGGTACCAGCAACATGTGCTTACAGTCCCTAAAAGGAGAATTTCTTTCTACCGGTCCTTTCTGAGAAAATGGATCAAGGTATTTGGTCTGATTTTATTTATTTTTGTAAGATTAAAACAGAAACCACTTTGGTGGCTTACCCTAAATGTAGTTCCAGCAGCAACTATGGTATTTCACTGTAAGCATGGTCATCACAGCCCCTGTGGTACCTTGGAAGTGGGAATGTGTCCAGGTCATCCCTGGAATCTCTCTGGACTGCCTTATACCCGACATCTGCTGTGTGTCTTTTCTATTCAGAGCAAGTTTTCCTCCATGTGTGCCTGTTGCAAGATATTTCCTATCCATTCACACTGAGGCCGTGAAAGGCCAGTGATTGGATGGGAGAGGGGAGGAGGAGCTAAGGGAAGTGAGGGGTAGAGAGAGGGAGAGCGGGAGGTCACCAAGAATGGAGGAAAGAGGGATATCAGGGAAACATGGGTATCCAGATGGCTTCAGACATATTTCTGGTGTTTTGGAGAAGTTAGAAAATTGGGATAAGATCTTTAACAATGTAAATTGGCATTATGTAATTGGGAGTTTATATACATAAATATATTTGGTTAACTATTTAAGAGTCATGTTTTACAGGGTATTTGTGTGCAGGGCGGGAGTGCAGGATTCCCACCATTTAAAGCCTGAGAGGAAACACGGCTGGGATGCTGTGAGAGCTAGCTGAAATGGCTCAGCAGCAACAGTGAGAACTGCCCAGAGCGAGTCCTGCTGGGACTTGGTGCAAAGGCCTGGCAGTGTGGTACTCTTCTTCTTTTCTTTAATTATGTCCCTCTACATGTGCCCCGGTATTCTTCTGGCTCAAGTTCTGACGCTTACGTTCTTTCCCCAGGAGACCTTTTCCATGGTCTCCTCCATCTGCCCTGGGCTCCAAGGACACATTCCTTTGTTCATTTAAACTCTGGCACTTAAAGCATTCTGAAAGCTCCAGCATTCTACCTTACCGCATAATCCTCCCCTTGTAACACAGAAATGTGCACCATTTTACATTGGCATGATTGACGCTAACATTGAAGACCATGAAAACTCAGCAGTGTTGACTCATGGAAGCATTGAGTGTGAGTAATAGGATGGGGTCTTGGGCTTCTACAAATTGGTGTAACATACAATAAAGGGGTCACACACCACTGACCTGTACCTCCTGATTATTAAGTGAAAATTTCTGCTATCATTTTGTGAATTGCAAGCTTCTCCAATTATAATGAATTAATTTTGATTATTGGTTACAAAGTCTAAACTCATACATTTGGAAAAAAAGATGTTTTAATAATGTTAAGACAGATACTTTGTGTTTTTTTTTTTTTTTTAAGTAGTGTAAGGAGGATTTCTTCACAATTTAAAGTTTGTTTATTTCTTCTGTGCAGGCTCACTAAGAATAATGTGAGGAGGAACACAGAAATGCAGATGTGTAAGTGGGCAAAGCTCAATTGAGTCCTGCTGAACCAGGCAAGAACTATGACAAAGACATAGGTGTGTTTCATTCAAAGCTGTTTAAGCACCCATAGCAGATCGCTGGCAATGGTAAATTAGGCTGGCTCAAGTTTTAAAAATGAAACCTGAATCACAAAAATCTGTCTTGTACACACCCTGTCTTGTACACAGCCTTCAGAAACTTCCAAACAGAAGTGTAGCTATGTATACAGCAAGCTGGGACTTTTGTTCATACTTGCATGCAGTAGACTAGGAGAAAATAATTTACCCCAAACAGGATTAGAGTGGGATTATCAGCAGTTTTCCTTTTGAGGGACCTATGAGGGCTCATAAAATCCCATTACTCTCATAACTGAATACATATCTTACCCGAAACACCATAGAAGCCTTATATAAAGGCTTGGAAGCATTACCATATTCCAAGACACACCTGGCATTGGAGAAAACCTGACCCAAAATATCTTGACATGTCCATGTCCATGACTAGAATTAAGACCTTCCACACACTCCAAGTAGCTCACACATATCCATCTAGTGAGCCTTCCTCTAGCTCTGTGAGATTCTATAAAGTTTTATCCCATGGTACAGAGGAAGTTTGAAGTAGATTTCTTGAGGTCACTCTGCTCAAAGGTGACAATGCCAGCATCTGAAGTTGGTCTAGCAATTTATATGTCTTCACATATTACATGTTACAGGAAGAATTTTAAAAATACCCTAAATCTCTCTGGACAGAATATGGGTCATCACACTGAAGACACATCACCTTTCTACCTTTCTCAATCTCTTGGTGACAAAGCACAAGACATTTTCCCTAATTTCAGCATCCACAAATAACCTAGAGCTGACTATCTCTTTTCCAGGATCAGAGTGACAAAAAGGGGCAGAGATTTTTATCAGAGGTTAGACTGTAGGACAGTGCCAGAGTGTGAGGCATGTCAGAAAGAATTGGGTAGTGTGGACCTCACAGAATATCTTGAAGAGTCTCACTGAAGCTCCTGGGGAGGTGTGTGGTACTCCTTGCAACACAGGGACTGGAAATGGCTGGAGATCCTGATCCTCATCATGGACAGGAAGGTGACAGAGCCACTTAAAGCCCATAGAAATAAGCAGAAACAGCCTGATGAAGCTAGCAGGGGAATACCAAGAAGGAGTCCCCAAGCCCAAAGTTTCAGGGCCACTCTGAGGCTCAAGTTCCCCAGCTTTTGTCATTGGCTTCTGCAAGCTGTATTTCTGTGTCTGGCTAGTAGGCAAATAGAGAACACATGTGTCCTGTTCTTGCCACAGTCTCATACCCAAAGGATCCATGTAAACATATTCAGGTGGTTAGAGAGGAGCCAAGATCAAGTTGGCCACAGGGATTGAAAGCCGGCCAAGAGCAGGTCTGGATGGACCTTCCCTGATTCTCACACGAAGAAGCAAAAATGAATACCAAGAAAAAATTCTCCCTTAACCTCCCTTCTCCCAAGTATGTCCCCTCTCCACAGAAGGGATCTCTGGCACTGCTCTGACACGTGCTGGACATCTGTGTAGCTTAGTTTAATGCTGTACTGTCATGTTTTTACGTGCCCATCTCTTTCACTCCACTGCACATTTTCCAGAGCCCAGATACTGTGTCTTTTTCTTCTTGGGTTCCAACTAAGGCACTCTGTTCTTTCTTTTCATGAATAGGCAATTGGGAAATGTTGGCTAAAATTATTGTCAAGTTTAACTCACTGTAAACATTTAGTGCCTACTTTCTGTTTAAGTTTCTTAACTCTTCTGACCTTTGCAATACAAAACTCCTCCCAATCTGCAGATGAAGCACTATGAAGTATGCAAAGGCTAAGCTGTGCACCAGGCTCAGCTTCACACTATTGTCAACCCAGGATTTGAGACAACTACCAGACTGCAGCCTGTGGAGTGTGTATTTCTAATCAGGAACACCACACTGAGTGAATGACAACAAATGACACTTTTATTTTTTCAGGAAAGACGATCTTTTTACCTTCCAGACTCTGACAAATACAGGTTCCTTTGCTTGGGAAACTTGTCTGCCCCTTTTCACTTTAGAAGAACTTATTTCCTCAATATCCTACTCAAGACTGTCTCTGGAAGTCCCCCAGGTTCCTCTGGATGGCCAGGGATCAGGTCCAGAGCTCTTAGATTTGTCTTCAACAAAATTATAGAAGAAAACTTCCCTAACCTAAAGAAAGAGACGCCCAGGAATATACAAAATGTGTACAGAAACTCCTCACATCACACAATAATTAAAACACCAAATGCACTAAACAAGGAAATAATATTAAAGCAGTAAGAGAAAAAGGTCAAGTAACAAATAAAGGCAAACCTATCAGAATTACACCAGATTTCTCACCAGAGACTACGAAAGCCAGAAGATCCTGGACAGATGTCATACAGAACCTAAGGGAACACAAATGCCAACTCAGGCTACTATACCCAGTAAAATTCTCAACTACCATAGATGGAGAAACCAAGGTATTTCATGACAAAAAAAAAAATTTACACACTATCTTTCCACAAATCCAGCCCTCTAAAGCATAATGAATAGAAAACACCAACAAAAGGAGGGAAACTACATACTATTAAAAGCAAGAAATTGATTGTCTTTTAACAACAAAAAAAGAAGAATAGAGCCACACAAATATAACTCTGACTCTAATAACAAAAGTAATAGGAAGCAACAATCACTTCTCCTTAATATGTCTTAATATCAACGGACTCAATTCTCCAATAAAAAGACATAGACTAATAGACTGGATACATAAGCAGGACTCAACATTTTGATGCATACCGAAAAAACACCTCAGGCACAAAGCCAGACACTATCTCATAATAAAAGGCTGGAAAACAATTTTCCAAGCAAATGGTCCCAAGAAACTAGCAGATGTAGCCATCCATTCAAAAAAAAGTAAGGAAGGACACTTCATACTCATCAAAGGAAAAATCTACCAAGATGAACTCTCAAATCTGAACATATATGCTCTAAATACAAGGGCACCCACATTCATAAAAGAAACTTTACTGAAGCTCAAAGCACACATTGCACTCCACACAATAATAGTGGGAGACGTCAGTGCCCCACTCTCATCAATGGACAGATCAAGGATACACAAACTAAAGAGTGAAGCAGTGAAACTAACAGAAGTTATGAACCAAATGGATTTGACAGATATCTATAGAACATTTTATCCTAAAACAAAAGAATATACCTTCTTCTCAGCACTTCATGGTAACTTTCTCCAAAACTGACCATATACTCAGTCACAAAACAGACCTCAGCAGATATAAGAAGACTGAAATAATTCCATGCACCCTATCAGATCACCACAGGCTAAGGCTGGTGTTCAATAACAACAAAAACAACAGAAAGCCCACATATACCTGGAAACTGAACAACATTCTACTCAGTGATAAGTTGGTCAAGGAAGAAATAAAGAAATTAAAGACTTTTTAGAATTTAATGAAAACAAAGGCACAACATACCCAAAGTTATGGGACACAATGAAAGGAGAGGAAAACTCATAGCTCTGAATGTCTCTAAAAAGAAACTGGAAAGACCATACACTAACCATTTAACAGTACAGCTGAAGGCTCTAGAACAAACAGAAGCAAATACACGCAGGAGGAGTAGACTGCAGGAAATAAGCTAACTCAGGGCTGAAATCAACCAAGTAGAAACAAAAAGAACTATACAAAGAATCAACCAAACCAGAAGGCGGTTCTTTGAAAAACCAACAAGATAGATAAACTCTTAATCAAACTAACCAGAGGGCACAGAGACAGTATCTAAATCAGCAAAATCAGAAATGAAAAGGGAGGCATAACAACAGATACTGAGGAAATCCAAAAAACCATCAGATTCTACTACAAAAGCCTGTACTCAACAAAAGTGGAAAATCTAGAGGAAATGGACAATTTTCCAGATAGATACCAGGTACCAAAGTTAAATCAGGATCAGATAAATGATATAAATAATCCCATAACTCCTAAAGAAATAAAAATGATTATTAATAATCTCCCAACCATAAAATCCCAGGACCAGATGGGTTCAATGCAGAGTTCTATCAGACCTTCAAAGAAGACTAATACCAATACTCTTCAAACTATTCCACAAAATAGAAACAGATAGAACACTACCCAATTCATTTTATGAAGCCACAACCACAAAGATCCAACAAAGAAAAAGAACTTTAGACCAATTTCCCGCATGAATATTGATGCAAAAATACTCAATATAATTGGTGCCAACCAATTCCAAGAACACATCAAAAGGATCATCCACCATCATCAAGTAGGCCTCATCCCAGGGATGCAGGGATGGTTCAATATATGGAAATACATCAATGCAATCCACTACATAAACAAACTCAAAGAAAAAAAACCACATGATCACTTCACTAGATGCTGAAGAATTATTTGGCAAAATTCAACATCTGTTCAAGATAAAAGTCTTGGAAAGATCAGAAATTCAAAGCCCATACCTAAACATAGTAAAAGCAATATACAGCAAAACAGTAGCCAACATCAAACTAAATGGAGAGAAAGTTGAAGCAATCCCACTGAAATCAGGGACTAGAAAAGGCTGTCAACTCTCTCTCTACCTGTTCAAGATAGTACTTGGAGTCCTAGCCAGAGCAATTAGACAACAAAATGAGGTCAAAGGGATTCAAATTGGAAAGGAAGAAGTCCAAGTATCACTATTTGCAGATAATAGATAGTATACTTATGTGACCCCAAAAATTCCACCAGAGAACTCCTAAACCTGATAAACAACTTCAGCAAAGTTGTTGGATAGAAAATTAACTCAAACAAATCAGTACCTTCCTATACTCAAAAGATAAAGAGGCTGAGAAGGAAATTAGGGAAATGACACCCTTCATAATAGACACAAATAATATAAAATACCTTGGTGTGACTATAACCAAGCAAATGAAAGATCTGCATGACAAAAACTTCAAGTCTCTGATGAAAGGAACTGAAAAGATCTCAAAATATGGAAAGATCTCCCATGCTCAAGGATTGGCAGGGCTAATATAGTAAAAAATGGTCATCTTGCCAAAAGCAATCTACAGATTCAACGCAATCCCCTTCAAAATTTCCAACTCAATTCTTCACAGACCTAGAAAAAGCAATTTCCAAATTTACCTAGAATAACAAAAAACCCAGGATAGCGAAAATTATTCTCAACAACAAGAGAACTTCTGGTGGAATCACTATCCCTGACCTCAAGCTAAACTACAGAGCAATAGTGGAGAAGACTGCATGGTATCGGTACAGGGACAGATAGGTAGATCAATGAAATAGAATTGAAGAGCCAGAAATGAACCCACATACCTATGGTCACTTGATTGACAATGCAGCTATAACCATCCAGTGGAAAAAAGATAGCCTTTTCAACAAATGGTGCTGTGTCAATTGGCAGTCACTTGTAGAAGGATGTAAGTTGACCCATTCTTATCTCCCTGTACAAAGTGCAAGTCCAAGTGGATCAAGGACCTCCACAGAAAACAAGATACATAGAATCTAATAGAAGAGAAATTGGAGTTGTTTATGAGCTGTAGGAGTTCTCTGGTAGAGTTTCTTGGGTCACTTGAGTATACTATCATATCATCTGCAAATAGTGATAGTTTGACTTCTTCGTTTCCAATTTGTGTGCCTTTGACCTCCTTATGTCATCTAACTGCTCTAGCTAGAACTTCAAGTACTATATTGAAAAGATATGGAGAGAGGGAGCAGCCTTGTCTAGTCTCTGATTTTAGTGGGATTGCTTCAAGTTTCTCTCCATTTAGTTTAATGTTGGCTACTGGTTTGCTCTATATTGCTTTTACTATGTTCATGTATGGGCCTTGAATTCCTGTTCTTTAAAAGACTTTTGGCATGAAAGGATGTTAAATTTTGTCAAAAGCTTCTTCAGCATCTAATGAAATGACCATGTGGATTTTTTCTTTGAGTGTGTTTATGTAGTGGATTGCATTGATGTATTTCCGTATATTGAACCATCCCTGAATCCCTGGGATGAACCCTACTTGATCATGGTGAATGATCGTTTTGATGTGTTCTTGGATTTGGTTGGCAAGAATTTTATTGAGTATTCAAGGACCTTTACATAAAGCCAGACACACTGAAACTAATAGAAAAGAAACTGGGGAAGACCCTTGAGGACATGGATACAGGGGAAAAGTTCCTGAACAGAACACCAATAGCTTATGCTCTAAGACCAAGAATTGACAAATGGGACCTCATAAAATTACAGTTTCTGTAAAGCAAAGGAAACCATCAAAAGGACAAATCGGCAACCAACAAATTGGGAAAAGATCTTCACCAACCCTACATATGACAGAGGGCTAATATCCAATATATACAAAGAACTCAAGAAGTTAGACCCCAGAAAACCAAATAACCCTATTAAAAATGGGGTACAGAGCTAAACAAAGAATTTTCACCTAAAGAACTTCAGATGGTTGAGAAGCACCTTAAGAAATGTTCAACATCATTAGTCATTAGGGAAATGCAAATCAAAACAACCCTGAGATTTCACCTCACACCAGTCAGAATGGCTAAGATTAAGACCTCAGGAGACAGCAGGTGTTGGCCAGGATGTGGAGAAAGAGGAACAGTTCTCCACTGCTGGTAGGATTGCAAGCTGCTACAAACCACTGTGGAAATCAGTCTGGTGGTTTCTCAGAAAACTCGGCATGACACTTCTGGAGGATGCTGCTATACCATTCCTGGGCATATAGCCAGAGGAAACCCCAGCAGGCATTAAGGATACATGTTCCACTATATTCATAGCAGCCCTATTTATAATAGTCAGAAAGAACCCAGATGTCCTTCAACGAAGGAATGGATGCAAAACATGTGGTATACTCCATACACAATGGAGTACTATTCGGCCATTAGAAACAATGAAGTCATGAAATTCTTAGACAAATGGATGGAGCTGGAGAACATCATCATACGTGAGGTAACCCAGTCTCAAAAGAACAGTCATGGTATGTACTCACTGATAAGCAGATATTAGCCTAGAAGCTTGGAATACCCAAGACACATTCCACATATCAAATGATGTCCAAGAAGAAGGAAGAAGTGGCCTCTGGTTCTGGAAAGGCTCAGTGCAATAGTGCAGGGGAATACCAGAACAGGGAAGTGGGAAGAGGTGGATGGGGGAACAGGGGGAGGGAAGAGGGCTTATGGGACTTTTGGGGAGGAGGAATCCAGGAAAGGGGAAATCATTTGAAATGTGAATAAAGAATATATTGAATAAAAAAAAATTTTTAAAAAATTGGGGAATAACCTGGAGCACATGGGAACAGGGGAAAGTTTCCTGAATAGAACACCAATAGCTTATACTCTAAGATCAAGAACTGACAAATGGGACCTCATAAAATTGCAAAACTTTTGTAAGGCAAAGGATACTCTCAATAGGACAAAATGGCAACCAACAGATTGGGAAAAGATCTTTACCAGTCCTACGTCTGATAGAGGGATAATATCTAATATATAGAGAAAGAACTCAAGAAGTTAGACTCCAGAGAAATAAATAACCCTATTAACATCCAGGTAGAGAGCTAAACAAAGAATTCTCAACTGAAGAATACTGAATACCTGAGAGAGAAATGTTCAACATCCCTAATCATCTGGGAAATGCAAATCAAAACTACCATGAAATTCCACCTAACACTAGTCAGAATGGCCAAGATCAAAAACTCAGGGGACAGCAGATGCTGGAGAGGGTGTAGAGAAAGAGGAAAACTCCTCCACTTCTGTTTGAATTGCAAACTGGTAAAAGCTCTCTGTAACTCGGTTTTGCAGTTCCTCAGAAAATTGGACATAGCACCACCAGAGGACCCAGCTATACCACTCCATGTACCCAGAAGATGCTCCAACATGTAATAAGGGCACATGCTCCACTATGTTCATCGTAGCCTTATTTATAATAGCCAGAAGCTGGAAAGAACCCAGATGTCCCTCAACAGAGGAATGGATACAGAAAATGTGGTATATATACATAATGGAGTACTACTCAGCCATTAAAAACAATGAATTCATGAAATTGTTTGGCAAATGGATGGAGCTAGAAACTATCATCCTGAATAAGGTATCCCAATCACAAAGGAACACACATGGTATACAATCACTGATAAGTGGATATTAGCCCGAAAACTTGGAATTCCCAAGATACAACTCACAGACCACATGAAGCTCAAGATGAAAGAAGACCAAAGTATGGATACTTTGATCCTTATTGGAAAGTGGAGCAAAACACCCCTGGCTCATAGCCAACCATGAGAATGAGCACAGGGTCCCCAATGGAGCAGGTGGAGAGAGGACCCAAGGAGCTGAAGAGGTTTGCTGCTCCGCATGAGGAACAATAATATATACCAACCAGTACCCCCAGAGCTCCCAGGGACTAAACCAACATCCAGAGAGTACCCATGGCTCCAGTTACATATGTAGCAGAAGATGACCATTTCAGACATCAATGAGAGGGGAGGCCATTGGTTTTGTGAAGTCTCGATTCCCCAGAAAAGGGAAATGCAAGTCCAAAAATTGGGGGGAGGTGGGAGGAATGGGAGAGGGAATGGGATAGGGGGTTTTCAATGGGTAACGTGGAAAGTGGTTAACATTTGAAATGTAAATAAAGCAAATACCTAATAAAATGACAAGGAAAAAAAGAATATAAGTCTCTGGGAGAGAGGCCTGCTTATGACATGTAGCCTGCACATACTCAATAACTGATTGCTTAATACGTTAGTGAGCACCATTGACTGCTGTTCACTGTAGGGACAGTCACATATACTTAATATCAGAATTCTCCCAACCTCTCCAAGCTATTCTCATATGAACACAAACTATGGCCTTAGCTCAAGTCAGGTGGCGTCATTCTGGCATCCTAGTCCCCAGACTCAGGACAAGGCCAATACTCCAAGGAAGATCAGAATAGTCTCATGTAGTTTGCCTGCAGGCAAAACTTTGAACCCGTTTCAGAAGCTTGTGAATGGAATGGGTACAGTTTCATGGTCTGAGGTCAGAACAGCTCTCTAATTTGCTCATTTCATGTCAAGGGTCACATGTGTTGAGTATTCAAGGAAATCAGTGTCATTGGCCATTAAAAGACCCAGGGATAAATAAACTCTTCCACTAAGCTGATAAATTTTTATGCAGTAATCTCAATAAGGATCTTAAAAGATATCTGTAATATTTGTAATGCTGAACTAATGATCTACAAACTGTCAGAACCTTATGTCTTAGCCTCATGCTGAATTAAGCATCTAAAGAAAAATCACTCTAAGAATCTAAATCGACTAAAACCAAGTATTTAAAGGGTCCCAAATGTCCTGCCATTTGTGTTAGAGTCCATTTAAGATTCCCCCCCACACAAAGACTCTTCTGGCCTATACATTATATTAATAAACATAAAGCAGGCCCCTGAAGAAGCATGATTATCACTTTTTTACTACTGTAGAAGTATGTTATTCTGTCAGCAGGCGAGTCATCCCATATTGAAAAGGATCCAGGTTCACTTTAGTAGTGCCTCACTAGGAGGAACCTTTCAGAATATCTATCTGGTTTAATGGTACAGTATTTATTAACTCAGACTTCTAAAAGCTATTATATGAACAGAATTTTATATGAAAACAATGGATGGGATAAAAAGAGAAAAAATACTGGAAAATGTCCAGAGAAAATCCAATTCTGTATAGCCTATTTAAAATTTCTACAGGTCTTTATTACACTTCAGAATATGGCTTGCAGGTATAACAATTCTGAAGAACAAAGTTTCATTTAGTCCTCAAGAGAAATACTCCTCCACCCAGAACTTTATTCAACTATACTTTCCAAATGAAAACTGAGTATACTTATAGGTAAAGTGTTTTCTTATGCATCCACATTGTGGAATGATTAAGCCAAATCAATATATCTAAGAAGCCCCTTCTAAACTCAGTGGATTAAAAGTAAACTATCTTTGGCTAATTAAAAATTCTCATATAGACCAAATGTGTAAGACAAGACTTGCAGGAGTAACTCATATCTGGGCAGTCTGATAAAAATAGAAATATTCTGATTCACTTGTTTATGTTTTGTGAACTTTCCAAAAGACTGTTGTTGGATTAGAGAATAATTTACAATTAGTATAGTCCTGTCAGAAACAATTAGGAAGCGTGAAGATCTCTGACCTCTCCTAGAACTTGCCTGCTTCCTCAGAGAGGTGAGACTGCTCAAGCAAGGACCTGCTAGTATCCAGGACCTGTGGGAAGGTGTCTGTCAAGGTGGCTTTCTGTCTTCAGCCAGTGAGAAAGGCCAAAGAAAGCAAGCCCTCACAGAGTAAGAGAAGAAATGGTGATATGGACCCCAGATAGATGCTTGGCTCCCCGGGCTTGTATAAAGTTCTGTCTTGACCAAATTCTTTATGACATCATGCCCAACCAGTTCTACCTTGCCCAAGGTATATTTATTGTGCCAGAATTCCCAGGATTCACACCACTTTACTGGTCATTTCTTTGGGGCCAGCATCTACCCACGCATGTTTACCAGGACCCTAGTATGGGAGGGTGCCTGTCTGCATCTTCTCTTTGGTGGTTTATCCCATTTCCCTTGAAACGTATTTATGATATGCTGTGAAGGCTCAATAACTGTGACAAACACAGCAGCTACAATTTAAACACTTGCAAACATTAACGATTAGCCACTGAACTTTAAAGTCAAAAATCATACAGCACAGAAAATGCTGAAACAACAAAGCAAAACCAAACCAAACCAAACCACAAAACCAGTTCCCAAGTATGTTTTTCTTACTTTGGTTTTCACCTGTGGAATTAAACACTAGCAGCAATTATCTCCTTACTTGGTAGCCAGATTTCAGTAATATAGTAATGGGTTGAAAGTCACCCACTGAAAAGCAGAAAGTGAACTTCTGCTGGCTCTGGAAGCAGTGCACAGCTAGAGCACTTCTCTAGCATGCTTGGGCCCTTCATTTAATGCTTAGCACGCCAAGAAAAAGATATGTTTGTACTGTCAAGTTTGTATTGCAGTATGAAGAAAAGTTACTGGGCCATGTAGCCATGTACAGCAGAACCATTGGAACAGCCTGATAAACAAGTCAATCTACTCACTTTTAATTCCTCTAAGAACAACTGGCTCAATATTTGTGCAAACTGTCTTGGGACTGTTGTAAAGTAAGGTGGAGTACTAATAAACATGTGCTGTATAAACTGCTTTCCGTTCATCTGTGTTAACTCTTAGTTTGTGGTGGGAGGCAGGCTCACACTTCCTTTTCTTCCCTCATGTCTAATTCAATGTGGAACATGCAAGTATTTAATAACAGTTTCTGAGATGAACAAATGACTAGTTTTGGAGCCATGCTTTTGGTACTTTGGAGATTTTAGCTTTCATATCTCTAATCATAATCCTGTTCCTAAGAGCTTAAACAATGTGGGATGTTGTTCACTGGTTCAGGATGTCATACCTGGACTATTTCTATCCCTCTTTCCAGGTATATACTCTTGGAGGTCAGAAGTCCTGTTTCCCTCAGTATCCACATCCAGTGGCTTTATACCAATGGGAGGAGGTGCTTACCTATCAGCACGATGTGGTGGCTCCTGAGGAGCTGGAGACCACTGTACACTTGGAGGCTACCTAACTCCTGGGGGCTATCCTGGTGCCCCATAGTCAGGGAACATGCTACTATATCCTAGAGGTCAAAGCTTTGAGGTCCCACTTGGTGAAGCAGGCTTTTCAGGCCATCTATATCCACTTGCACAGTTTTATGGTCATGAATCGCCTAGGATCCAGTATCAGGTGGCTTTCCTGGAGGACAGATGGCTTCTCAGTACCTTAGAGGACAAATTCCTTACCCTAGTCAGCTTGCTACAATTACTCAGGACACTCAAAGGACAAGCCAACTAACCTCTCATTTGATGTAATGAGAAATATAGTAACTCTGAAAAGCAATGAAGGGGATTAGGACAGATAAGAAATTGTGGATGTTATGTCCTGCCATTCCAATGACAACAGGCAACAAATGAAGGCAGCTTTTAAGACCATGTATGGTAAGGATTTAATTAAAGGTATCAAGTCAGAGTTGAGTGGGAATATGAAAGAGTCTACTCTTGCCTTGTTCATGCCTTCTACATACCATGATGCCTGGGTTTACAGGGAGCAGGGACTCAGGAACACGTACTCAAAGGTTTTCTGCACAAGAACAATTGAGAGATTCAACATATCGTTAGAGGCTATTAGAATTTGGATAAGACCTTGAGAAGGACACTAGGTCAGAAGCCTTAGAACCTAAAGAGAACCAGAGTACAAACTGCCAGATGGTTAGGAAGACACCTCTATCAAGCTGGTGAGGGGAGACCAGGGATGGATGAGTCCTTCTTCAACATGGTTCTCCACACAAGAAGTTTTCCTCAGCTGAACGCCACCATGGAGGCTTATTCCAGGATGGCCAATGAAGATTGTTAAGCAGTGCGAGCAGAGTTTTCTGGATATATTGAAAGTGGTTTGAAGGCCATCTTGTAGTGTGTCCTCAACCACCCTACCTTCTCTGCAGACCTCTGTTATTCTCTGAAAGGTGCTGACACAGGTGGCTCCCCCCAGTCACTATTATAGTCACTCAAAATGAGATTAACCGTGTTCAGATAAAACAGATGTTCACCCAGATGTAAGGGAAGAATCTAAGCACAGTGGGTGCAAATGACATGAGGGGCTTTCTGGCCACTGTTGGCCAGTGAGGTGACAGGGATTTTTTTGAAGTGAATAAAGCTGTTTAGAGGGTATCCTTCCAACCAATGAGACCTATATGCAGCCATGTCACATTTACTAAGGACTATGCCAGGGTAGTGCCTTATTTAATGCCTTTTTCCTTTTTTCTGTATCCAACCAATGTACAAGTTATAGCAATGATGTAGTAAGGTTGAAATATTTGTAAAGCTTCATTCTCACTGTTTTTATTTTTATCAAGATTTAAAACTGAATGAAAATCACAATAATCTCTTTTAAAAAGTTACCTAATATAGCCTGTTCCCTTTCATTCTACCAACTTTTGACTGAGGATAAATCTGAAATTAGAAAAGAGGAATGTCAGGCTGCTTTACCCTATACTCTATTTCCTGAGTAATTTCTCTATCAAATGTTAAGTGTGGTTCAAAAACCAGACAAAGGAGAGGAATCTTGAGGTTTCTTTAGCAATCTGATTCATGTTACTAAAAAGAAAAATAATCGGAAAGATGACTTCTTTCATATATTTGAAAAAAGTCTGGGAAGTCTTTTGCTAACCTCACAGGGGTATTAGAGCATCAGACACACATCTTAGAGTTGCTTCTGATTCTAGTTCACTACTTCCAGACTACCAAGTCTTGTTAAGTGGTCAAGATACAAGATAAGATTTCACCATCCCTACCCTTGACTAGAGTGATAATTAAAATCTCTATAAATGCACACATATATCATAAAGTAAAAGTTGCAAGGGACGGAGGTTGGGTGTGAGAAGGAAAGGAGGGTTCCAAAAGAATTGAAGGCAACAATAGAGGTAAGGAGGATGGGAAACAAAAAATCTTTCTCTGTCTCTGTCTCTGTCTGTCTGCCTGTATCTGTCTGTCTGTCTCTGTCTGTCTCTGTCTATCTGTCTGTGTCTCTGTCTGTCTGTCTGTCTGTCTCTCTCTCTCTCTCTCTCTCTCTCTCTCTCTCACACACACACACACACACACACACACACACAAAACCATGATAGGTTGATATTGTGAACAAGGAAATACAGAAGAGATCCATGACTAAGACAGTCAATGTATATAAGGACATGCATGTGAAAAAATAAAAATTGGTTCTCTAAAAAATAAATATAAATATAAGCACAAAATAACCACTTTATAAAACAAAACCTAACAAAACCTTGTCTCTTTTACAGATAAGGGTCTACTTGAATCTCTCCTCCATTTCAGTCAGACCATCCATTTCACAGGCTGGTGGGTCTACAAAGAACTTCAAAGACTTTCTTCAGTCTGCAAACCTTCTAGATCATGTCCCTCAACATAAACCAACCACTATTTCCTAACCTTCAGTGTGCTTTAAGATACCTTGGGAAGGTTGAGGAGTGAAAATTTCTTTCTATGCCTCATGTTGAGAAATGTTCATTGTGTAGTGGAGGAAGAAGAGAAACTCTTATGTTCTCCATGTGATGGGCTTCAGGGAAGGAGAAACGATGTCTCCAGAGGCAATACCACTACCTTCGAAACGATACAATCCAATCACTTGTATGATTACACACAGGCACTTTCCTTCCACTGCATTGGTCTGGATCTTTCTTCAGTCTCCAGCATCTCTGCTACTATGTGCTTCTTGCCTCATCCCCCTCACTCTTCATAGACAGGTCTTAGTGACACTCAGTCGCCCTCTCTCCTCAGCCTTCTCATGATTCCCCCTCCCCTAAATGTACCTTATTATATTAAACATCTGCTTACATTGGGCCTGCAAGAATTGTGGATATTCAACGAAAAGCATCTGTTTAACAAAATAGTAGCAAGGTGTAATCTGAGAGTAAATAACAAAAACTAAGCTTCTAGGACTAAAAAAAGCCATATCCACATTGAGGATCCCACAAAGCTGAGTGAGTAATTATTAGAACTTCATGGTTGTAGACACTAGGAACACTGTAGATCCAGGATCAAATCATCTTAGGCTATCATTCCTCTCTTTATTAGCCATTGCTCACCTCTGTGTCGGACATAACATCTTTATAACTGTGAAATAAATTGCTTGACAAGTACTTAGCAGGCCATTAGCTTCTACCAATCCAGAAGCCATCAGGTAGCATCTGAAACCTAGAGCAGCTTGGCTGTCACCGTCTTACTTGTAGTTTCCACTGGTACATTTAGTAAATCTTTGTGACTAATCCCCTTGTAATTATTAGTTCAGGTAACTGCTTCCACCACAATGCAGCATGTCACGTGAGGCAATCTGAACCCATGTTGTTGGGCTTTGGTCACTCATGTTTGGCTCAAATGATCTCTTTGAGGTATGATCTGTTTTGTACTACAATACTATTGCTCCCTGCCAGGTCAGCCTTTATGAACCTAAGGAGGCACACAACTTCCAGAAAAAACACCCAGCCCAATTTTCAAAACTTGGAGATTGTGAAACTTGGGCCTCAGCCTAGATCTATTACACGCTTGTTTTGTGATCTTCTAATTCTCCATTTCTTACAGATGCAGTTATGGTGGGGGTGGGGAGGGGAGGGATGGGGGAATTAGACGAGATGATAAATGTCAAGTCAAGCTACAGCTCCAGGACCAGGTAACTGATCAAGATTTATTGGCTCTTCATATGGCTGAATGGTATCAGCCAGTGTACTATCCACAGCCACAGAGGAAAAATCAGAGTTAGTGATTCATGAGCATAGAGGACACATTTAGTGATGTTTGTACTGCTTTATCTGAAAACAGTACCAAAATTAATTTACAAATCAAATCGTTGACTTTGAAATCACTGAATTCAAACACTCCTAAGAGGATCTCACTACCCTTCAAAATTCTAACATATTTTAAACATAATTTAACTCTCTAAACTTAGTGTGCGTGTGTATGTGTGTGTGTGTTGAGAATTTCGTAAGGCTCAGGGGAAGTCTAGGAAGTAGGGGTGGGAAGATTTTGTGTGCCAGAGAAGCAGAGTGCCTACAGTGACCAACACATTTGTTTCCATACATCACATGAAATTCTGTTACCAAGATTATGATGATCAAGTTCATTTATCTTCAGACATTTTTAGTGCCGGGTATAGTGGCGCTCAGTTTTAATCCAGAACTTAGGAGGCAGAGGCACAGGAATCTCTGTGAGATTAAGGCCAGCCTGGTCTACAGAGTGAGTTCCAGGACAGCCAGGGCTACACGGTAGATCCTATCTCAAAAAACAAAATGAAAGGTGGGGACAGTTACTCAGTTTCTGTACTTAGTTACTTTCCATATGGAATATAACCACAACCCTCTAAGAGAGGTTAGACAAAGCAGGATGGTTTGATGTGGAGATACGATGGCTAGAGAATGATGACTGTGAAGGGTCCACAGTCAAGTACCTGTGACAAACTTGCTAAGGCTGTGTCAGTTGCCTCCTTGGATGATCCTCCATGGCCACTGCCGGATACACAGTAGTACTGTGCACTGGGCTGGGTGTTTGCTTTTAAGGACAGGTTTTCTTTCTTATTCATCTCTTTATCCTCAGGGCTTAGTACCATATTTGGACAGAGCTTGGACTACATAAATGTTTGCTCAAGGTATTTCTGTAGTATAATAATTTTCAAGGACAATATTTTGTTCTAGGATATAGTCAAGAAAAAAAAAGTCCAAAAGCACAGTTCTTGCTCACTGAGTAGGAGGTCTCCTGAGCACAAATCTTAGAAAGCATAATTCCACAACTTCAAATACCTGAATTACATCATCTTGAGGCAATAGATTTCTAGCCATTTGATGTGAAACTTGTTCGTCTTGTCCCTTTTAGAAAGGTGTGTCTATAAACACATGCACAGGATTCCTTTTTCTGCATGACCTATAAATATCTTGGTTCCTTAAAGCTGGGATCTGAGCTGTGGAAGTCGGGGGTAAATTTCCCCAAGTTCTTCCCTAGCACATGAAATAAACTTTTTCTCTCTATGTTGGTTTTGGTCAGTATTTTATCACAACAGAAAACAAAGTAGGATGTCTATTTTCTGAGATTTCACATGAAAGTATTACTGAACATAGTAAGACATGACAGGTAAGGAAGGCACACAATGAATCCACTGATTTTCAAGTGCTGAGCAGGAAGGAGATGGGGAGGACTGGGCAGAGTTGGTATGACGATGACGAATGCCAACTGCTTAATGGGGCATCACTCTCACTCCAGAGCCCTAAATTGCTAGCCTTGGTGGTGTATCTTCCATGTATTCTGACTAAACGGTGCCTCAAATATATCTCAAACCCTTAATACATGAAAAAAGTATGGCATCTTGAAATTAAAAAACCAAATTAATATTTCATACCAGTGCAGTAGTAATACAATGAAAAAGACTTCTAGCAATTAAAACCAAAATTTGATTATTTTGATACCATTAAATTTCCAAAACTTTTAACCTTAACTCAAAGTTGACTAAAAATAGCAAAAATCAAATGAAAATTATTTATTAGCTCTGTAATTGTTTAAAAGTTATAGAAAGTGAGTGAACACACACACACACACACACACACACACACACACACACACACAGGCTTCAGTTGGCTTTAATAGGTTTTTTTCTGGCCCACATGGAACTCCTAAGAATACTGTCAGAAGAGAACAGCACTTTGAAGCCAGTCTTGACTTCTTACATATTAATTAAATTTCTCAGAAAGCAGCTTAGCTTGAATTTAGCATATTATAGAACAAATGTGAAACACCAACTAAAACAGAAGGTCAAAATTCTGAAAAGCTGATTTGATTTTATTCTCAGGAGGCTGCTGTACTAAAGCTGAATGACTTACATAAATACCTTTGGCATTTGCTGGATCCTGTTCCTAAACACAATGTTCATATTTCATCTATAATAAGAAAAGCATCTCAAAGATTTGCAAGGCACTAGTCTTGCAAGCGTCCAGTTTGGTGTCTTGAGTAAGGAGAGACTGGCAGAGTCAGCTTAATCCATAATGGAAAGTTGTGAGTGGGGGAGCTTGGGCTGCTGGCAGCTGCTGCTGGGAGGAGGCCACAGCTGTACTCACTTGCACATGAGATTTTGCCACTTGCCCACAAGGCAAGCAGCTCTGCCACAGAGCTGATGTCGGAGTATACACAGCACAGAGTTGAGGATGCAGTCACAATTCTGAGGGGCTTCCCAGAGACATTATAAATGAAGGCTATACTTAAATGATATTGCTTCAATTCTTCATATTTAGATACCAGGAACATGGTCTAGTTCACACTAAATGAGACGGAACAGTCGAAAGTCAACATATGACCTCAAACTTGTGACTGCAGTCTTTCAGCTTGTTTTTTCTCTGGTTTTCAAAGCTGCTTCTCTCACCACACACATCTCTGTGGGATTAAATATTGCCTCAAATCCAGTCACACCACATAAAACATCTTCTCTTTGCCTTTTGTTTAGTCAAATTGAGAGCCATGCTTATGGCTTGAGTTTTAGAAAGAATGACTGCAGGAATCTCAGAGTCTGGTTAACAGTGTGCCATTGATTGAAGCCCAAATTAATTTTCACTAAGTTGTTATTTGATTACCTCTACTTCTGTATCAAAACATATGTCTACATCACTGGCTCAGAGTTTCCTTATAAGCCAAGATTTGGTTTTCCTAATAAGCCAAGACATAGGTTTTGAAAGAACGTTCCTTAGAATCAAGACAGCCTAATGACAGTATGAGAAGGCCCTCCTAGCAGTAAGTTCTTGAGTTGTGTGCAATGGCTTGTTAAATAGTAGTTGAGTGATGTAACATCAGGGCTGAGGGACAGAACTGTCACAGTAGTTTCTCTGTGTCCCTGAGTTATGCCTCCCAGCCCTCTAACAGCTAAGCCTCACTCCTGGCTTGGGGGCAGGACAGAACTGTCCCTGAGAGGTCATCTTTCTGGTTCCAACTGTTTTCTCTGCACACCCACAGTCCTAGGATTCTGGGGACAGCTTTGGGGCCCTGATATGGAGAAGGCCATATCTATCATTAAACAATCCATAGACAAGTAAGTGGGAAGAAGTTAGGGCCAGCTCCTTTTTTCCTCCTCCAGGAATGGGCATTCTTTAGTAAAGAAAACTATATCTTCTAAAATTGCTTATTTTCCTTCCTGTGAAAAAGATAATTGCCTATGGATTATGTGTTGACTCCATAGAGAAAAGAGCCTGGAAATGGGGTTTTCTTGTGTGTGTGATGCAGAGAATCAAATCCATGGCCTCATGCCTGTTAGGCAAGTGCTAGATACAGATCTACTTTCTCAGCTTCATGGAGCAGATTGGCACTGTGCACACAGAGTCCAACTTGGCAGAGAGTGCATAGGTATAACGATGTGAAGAACACTGGCAGACAGGCAGGATAATACCCCATGCTCTGCTCAGCAGAAAAAGTCTATGTGTAGTCTGTTGAGTAGCCTTCTCATTAAGTTAGTTTTGAAGTCACTGGAATTCCTCTTCATGCAAAAACTAAGACTTAGCTAGATCTCCAATGGAAGAAGCAACAACAACAACAAGTACATGAACTTACAAAAAGTAGCATGAAATTGCTCTTAAAAATAAGACGTGGGATAGTGTCAGGCCAAGATCTTGCAGGCTGAAACAGGAGATGGGCTGTTTCACAAATACTAAGTAACAGAAAGCCCACTAAGATAGCAAAAACTACAACAACAAAACAACCAACCAAAAAAGACCCAATAATAATACCACCCCTGGGGGGGTGGAACCCAAGAGGAACACAAATTTTTCATTTTGACTCTCAAAAGAAAAAGAATATTCTTCTTCTGACAGAATTTGATAATTTCAGTGTCTTGACTTTCCACAACAATTTGGCATGAAATGAGGATTTCCCACAAAATATCAGTTTAGACCTGCAGTGCACACTGACACACACCTTTGGATTTTAATTACCTACAAATGAATTGTGAATTAGATGAAGTATTTTTATAAAGGGTTGATCAATCTAGCCAACTTCATGTGTTATGCTCAGATATAATTCAGTTTAAAAAGATGGCCCAGAGAAAGGAGCAGAAACTTAAAAAACTTAAAAAAAAAACCATAAAGACAGTTTAATACTCAGGTAGCTTTCACTCTTAGGAGACAACATGCTCTCTTACTCTGATTCACTACATATTTTGATGTTGTCAAATGCACAGAATGAATCTATGTTATTATAATCACTATGCACTGAATTCCTGGAGGTTGTGAATCTGTAGAGAAATTAGTTTATTACTGGACCAGCTCAACCTCCATTGAGAATGGATATATCTTGTCAACTTACAGCTTAGCTTTGGCCATTAGCCAGACCTTATGATCTTGTTGGTTTCATGAGGAAAAGGAGTACCTGTGCCGCTCAGTTCTGCATTTTCTAATCTTCCTCATCTATCAAATTATGGCAGAGCAAATTATTAGCACTGCATTTTCTTGCTTTAAACTATAGTTCTAAGTGTACTGCAAAATCATATCAGAACCCTGAGCAATGAGAATTTAATTAACTATCCACTATTCCCTGGTCAAAGCTCATGCTGGGGACACAAAAGGGACCAGAGTGGGGTCAGCTCCTCTCAATTCACTTGGAGAGAGAGAGAGAGATTCAACATATGTCCGTCATGTAATGACAGCCAAGATTAACATGGGAACTTTATGCCGAGGAGGATGGAAGTAGGGTAGAGAGAATAGGTCTTGGGTAACTTCCTTGAAGATTATACTGACCTCTGACTGTGGACTGCAACACTGACCAGGCCCAAGTTGGGGGGCTTTCCCACAAAAGAGACATACATAACTGACTCACTCTTAGGAGGATAGGTAGAGCTGTAAAAGTATGGGAAGCAGGCTTTAAAAATCCTACAGAAAAGTATGAAACACTTTCATATTTAGTCTACAACTGGTAAGTGTGAAATCTGCCCTGGAGTTCTGAAGATAAACACAGCAAAGTGACCTGTACATCAGGTCACCTGAACCTGAGACCCTCCACACACGCTCTGCTTCTGCACTTTCCATAGACATCCCTGCGACAACACAGCAGAGATCACTCTGATCTTCCTGACTTTATGTGTTCAGACATTGCTCTGACAGTCAGGATGTGATTGATGGTGGCAGCCATCATTCTTGTTACCCATAATTACCAACAGTCCCATAGTCATTGATATCTCAAGACTAAAACCTGGCTAGCCACACACCAGTGAGACTCATTAGCCTTAGTGAATTGTGCCTGGGGCCAAGATAGGTATGCAGAATGAAGAGTTCCTGGGAGCTCTAACCCATCACATCCCTCCCTCTTCTTGAAGCTATGATAAGCTCACACTCCCACCTCCAGGGGTTTTAAAGCCATGGAGCTCTCTCCTGTTCTCTCACACTCTCCCAGGGTGTCATTCCTCTTCTATGAGGACTGCTTTCCAAGACTCAGCTTATCACAAAACTCTGCTTTTGACTGCATTCCTCCTGAATATCAATCATTTCTAAAGAAGTATGGCTCTGTAAAGGTTACTTCTTGTTCCTTCAAAAAAAAAATGCTTTCCTTCCTTACAATATCTTTCCCTAGCAGCAGGAGTGGATGGAGCCTCTCACCAAAGGAATTATGGGAGCCATGGAGTAAATAGCGACTGAATAAGAAACAGATGAAAGGAGAAGCATCCAGAAGGAACTGTGGCAGAAAGCCCTATGAGGATAGTCACTGGGTGTTGGTAGCAGGTCAGTCAGAGGGACAGTGAGGGATCTTGCAAAAGCCTCATTATCTCTGAAAGAGGGGGAGTGCATCGCATAAGATATCATAGCCCTTTAAGCTCTGGGGCTGCCATCTTTATTCTTTTCTATACAAACCAAAGTGTATCACGCAAGCCCAATGCTGTAAGAGATCCAATTTCAGGTATAATGGTGTAACTATTTCAGTGAGTCAAAAAACGTGCCCAGCTGGTCAGGTCCCATCAAAGGGTAAACATGGGTGAAGGAAAGACCTGGGGCCTAGGTTTGGGTGCTGGCATAGTTCTTGCTGATTTGACAGTCTCTCAGAGGATATGCCCATCTACACAGCAGGGAGGCTGAGGGCAGCAGTTGGCATGGAAGCTGAGAGGTGGCTAAGCATGCGCATGTCTTGAAATAATCACAGCTGCTCTTTATCTATTTAATATTTTGTAGGCAACCAAGCTGAGACCCGTGTTAGTCACTGATGATGAATTTTACCCTAATCAAGACAAGAAAAAGAATGTCACTTTTTATAGTACTTTTGAACCAGAGCAGAAACCTGAGGAAAAGTTCTATGGGTCAACAAATTACCCATATCCTTTATAGTTTTGACTTTAAATTAAAAAAAAAAAAAGCATTTGCTTGTGTGTGTTTATGTGGGCATGTGTGTGAAAGTCAGAGGACAGCTTGTAGGGGATCCAGATACTCAGGTTATCAGGCGGCTTAGTGGTCAGTACCTTTATCCTCTGGGCTATCTCTCGGGCTCTATTGTTGATGTTTAAAAGAACTAATGTGCTAGTAAGCCATCTATCTTCATATCGCCTATCTGTTCTGGGTTGTTTATTATCTACCTATGTCATGAACCTTAAACTCAACCATTCCATGGAAAATGTCAGTCCAAACTTAACTATTTCATGGGAAATGTCAATTTGTTAGCCACTTTTTCCAAAAATAATGCCAAAAGTCTACATTGAAGTATTTATTGCATCCAGGAAGGGCATGGAAAAATTAAAGAAGATATAAACATTTAGTTGAGTGTTTTTAGTTTTAATTTTTATCTGATTTGTCATCTAAATACCATCTTTATGTTGTGGCAAAACAAAAACAAAAGTAGCTCACAAAACTCCAGCCCTCTTAAAATATTTTTTAGTGCACAATCCAATACTATGAACTCCAGGCATGTCACTGCACAGATGTCTTAAACTGATGAATTTCACATGTCCTCAAATGCAGACCCTTAGGCAGTAACTCCTCAGCTCATCCACTTCCTGACTGCTATCATTCTGACCTGTTTGATGGCCTGTCTAAGTAGGATTTGTCCTTCTGCCACTAGATTATTTCACTTAGCATAATGAATATTTTTAAAATGCTTGATGAAATCTCAGCTGCTGAAAGTATAAGGCCTAAAGATGCACGGACTACTAACTATGTAATACAATGTTCCCAAACTACATGCTAAGACATCTCTCCAAGTCTTTCACGAGAGATGTGGCTCTAACTTGGGCAACTATTTTATAATGTCAGGATAAGCATAGGTAGTCTCAGTGTGCAAGCCTGCTCATTTCAGTTAGGTGCTCTCCTCTAGTATAAACGAATCATAAAAACCAACGCTTAGAATACATCATTTGCAGGAGTGTCCCCAACAGGTTTATCTCCCATCCCTAAGCCTGAACTCTTGCTTGTAGTGTGTCCCTAACTTGTAAGGATATCAACAAATGGAAGATTGCAGGATTGCCTCAGGCCAATTAGAGATAGGACCTAGTAAGCAGAGGGTGCCGTGTCAGCTCCAAGACGGAGTGAGGGTCAGCAAAGACTGCATGGGCCAAGCACCCCGAAATGCCCACAGATCTAGTGTTTAACAAAGAAAACTGTCATACTAAAGGATACTCAGGAAAGAGGGCAGCATGTAAGTTTTGGTTGAGAAAAAACCATGAGAGCTAAGAAGTTACTATGGTTCACTTTCCGATTAGTGCTTCAGATCTAGCAGTTCTCTTACAACAGGAGCATTCAAATCAAACCAAACTGAGAATTCTGGAAGTATTACTTTGAACTGTTATGAAGCTACTTTTTTTTTTTTTTGAGCATTAAAAGTTCAAATACTGAGGCTGGAGAGATGGCTTAGAGGTTAAGGATATGTGCTCCTCTGGTAGAGGACCAGATTTTGGCTTCCAGCACCCACACACTAGCTCACACCTGTTTATCGCTGCAACTTCTGGGCTCCACACATCCTCTTCTGACCTTGAGGTCACACACACACACACATGCAGACACACACACATAAATAAATCTTTAAAGAAAGTTTAAGTGCTGTAAATTTCCTAAGGTCTGATCAAAAGGGATGGGGTCACTCACTGAATATTGTATGCATATTATATTCAGTACTACCAATAAAGACTCTGATGTGCTGATATTGTGTGCTTTCAGGGGAAGATTTAATAAGATGAGTATTACTGAGGCAGAAACAGGATTTTTAAGTATTCTATGCCTAATTTATGACTGAAGCCACACACAACAGTGGCCAGTCTTAACCTGTAAAACTAAAAACTCTAAGCAAAACCACCCCTTTCTTTCCTGCCTAACTGATAGTACCTATGCTTAATAAACCTCTATTCCTACCAGGTGGTCTGTCCCCTGTGCCAAGCTGCAGAGCCTGGTTTCTAGAGTGAAACTGCAAACACAAAACTCTGCACCCATCTGCACCTCTTTGTCCATCTCCTACCGACCGGTTTCCTCCTGCAGATCCAGCCCTCCTTTCTACTGCTCTACCTTCTTCCAACCTTGGCACAGTGAGAAGCCCGTCTGTCCACATCAAGCTCTCTCCAGCCCTTTCCTTTTAATGCTCAAGTGATCTAATCTTTTGTGCCCAGGCTAGGACAATCCTTCACAGTCTCAGTCTCCTGGTCTGTTCCTGAGAAGGAACTCTGGCTCTCAACATGAGTCTTGTTACCTTCTATGTTGGCCTCAGCGAGACCCCTTATGTCTTTCTCAAAGCTGATTTCACTTAGAAAGCCTCAGTGAACAGATTTTTCATTTTATTTAAATTAGAATAATCTTATTGGAGAGTTGTAAATATGTTCAACTTAATATCATTATAAAGATATATAACTTATATTGTAGACAAGTTTGTAAATAAAGGGATATTTTCTTTTGATACACACAAAGCAGTGCATATTTCAGAGGACCCTTTAAAAATAAGTTGTTAAATATTAGGGACATAATTTAGAAAAAGAAAGGTGTCCTATGTGCCTTAAAGAGTTTTTGAAAATGGTTTCTCTTGGAGTCTTCTCCCCCTTTGCCCATCCTCCAAGTGTACTGGGAACCTATTCGGTGATGCCATCAGCAGACAGACAAAAACTGCAGCGTTTTGAAAAGCCTCCATTCCTACCTTATGTCAAACTACCTGCTCTATATTTACATACCTTGAGTTTGCTATTTCCACTTTGGTTCTGGCCACAGCCGCCGCCCTTTGTGCGCCTTCGATTGCTCTATCCACCTTCTCCCTAGTTTTTGTATTTCTTATTGGTATAAGCTGCTTCCTTATTCCACGGACCAGGATATTATTTTTGTATTTTCCCTCTTCCTTGGAGCCATCAGGAAACACGGTGCAGCCGTACCCATGCCTCTTGTTATTGGCCCACTCGCCTTCGTATTTCATGCCGTTGGAGCGTTCGCTGATGCCGAAGCCATTCCGCTTATCGTTCTTCCACTCGCCCATGTAGGTTTCCGTGGTAGTGGCGTCCACATGATCTTCCACAGGGCAAAAATCACAGTCGACATCACCGAAGCTAATGGTGGAGTTGGCATCGCTAGAACTGATTCTGCTCATGGCTGCATCACTGCGGACCGAGCTGCGCTTGCTGGAGATGGAAGACTTGGATTCGGACTTGCGGAGTTTCATGCTGCCGAGAAGGGAGCCCCGATGGAAGAGGCCACCCTTCTTCTTGCCCAGTTCTGTGTCCGCATGGAAGTTGAGCACAAAGCCACCTCTTGTGCCAGCCGGGTTGTCTGCAGCTGCGGCGGCAGCTTCATGTAGCACGCTACCGTTGCTCTGCTCACTGCGCAGCGAGGCCAGGGAGGTGCGCAGTGGGGAGCGGATCACCGTGGCCATGCCATAGGGCACACTCTGGCGTACACCGTAGCCATGCCGCATGCCTCCAGCCCACTGGCCCTGGTAGGTACCTTCGAGAAAGAAGATCGGCATAGTGTGAGTCTTCAGGGACCACATATGCATACTGACAGTACAGTACCCTGGGCAGGAAGGGCCAGGGTCAAATTTAACACACAAATTTAATCAATTTCTGAACCTCTACCTGGTAACTTTGACTCTCGTGGCTTTAATGTATAAATTTTCCTGATTGCCTGCCTTCTGCTATTTATTTATTTATTTATTTATTTATTTATTTATTTATTTATTTATTTTTACGAATAATAGGCATCCATAGGAACCGCCGTTTGGTATGTGTTTCTCTGGGGATTAAATCTAGGACCTTATACACTCTAGGTTAGCTCCATCAGAGAGCTACACCCTCAGAGCTGAGAACCATTTTTTTTTTCCTAATACAAAAGGAATGATCATTAGAAATCATCTTTTCCTGCCTGAAAGCATCAGAGTAAGGCAGTGCCACAGCCGGAAAAAAAAAATCAATTCTAGTCATGGTTTCAAATATTTAGCTGAAAAAGAAAAAATGGCTTTTAGGTTTATGCTCAGGTATAACATTCTAAAAAGCACACAGGTTTAACATTAATAACAGTAATCAGAATACTTGGGGCATGGTTGTCCAACAAGCTGTCCTGGCTTTTCCTCCACTTACCCAAGGGCAAGCTGTTGAATATTGAGGTGGGGTGGGGATGGGGTAAAGAATGGAGGACACATAGTACCATATTACTTGCTAAATCTGGTTTCTGCCGGGCATTATGGGTTTCCCTAGTCTTTACCAAAGCTTTGAGTCTCATCACACTGGAAGTATCTGAGGGCAGGAACTTACTTTCAAAGGAGGACAAATGTCTCAGACTCGTGGCTTATATGTTCTGTGGTCCCTTGCTGTCTGAAGATAATGTTTAAGAGCTTTAAAGAACTGACAGGATGGAAGATGCATTTCCAAATCTCAGAGGAATACTCAGCAGCATCCATTAAAATTCTGTTGACCCAGATCACTTTTTCTATGAATATTATACTTTTTAGGAATAAGATAAACCCTAAAAATAGTTTCAGAGCTCTTCTACTTAATAACTAAGATACATTTTTAAAACACAGCCTGATAGAGGTTTTTAAATGCACTTTGGAAGCAATGAAGGCTAAAGTAAGGAGCTCAGAATTTTCAAAGTGAAGGTTATGTCCTTTCAATTAAGGCAAGTTTTGCATCCTAGTATGTTCCCTAAGAGCTATCTGGAAAAAGTTTATATGTAATTACTTTGGTGTTACTCCTAACAATTCCCAATGCCAAAGAAAATAAATCATGATTATAGTCTGTGATGACCTTGTTCTGTTTTTGACTATACATTGTAATTTATATTACCTTGCAGATTTCCAGTGACTGCGGTACATGTATTCTTAACACGACAAGACATGCTGTATGATACTATTATTTCTGAAGATGGTTCTTAGCATGTAGTGTGGCTGACTTGGAACTCTCAGTCCTCCTGCCTTAGGAATGTAGGGATTACAAGCACACAACACCATGCCTGTCCAATGTTTTATGTCACTGTATAAATAGGAACTGTTCCTAAGTCATTTTCAAGACCCCCCCTTCCCTTTCTTGCTGACATATTTACATTATATAAAACACTAACAACAGAGCAACAATTAAATACTAACGGGTCTGGTACTATAATTGCCATGTCCTGAGTAGACTCAGAGTCTTAACTTCATGCCTATAAATTTCTAAAGAGGATAGGGCACAGCTCTCAAAACAGGGCAAGATTGTTATATACAAACATTTCAGAAGCTGGGTATGGAAGTATATGCCTGCTATCCTAGCACTTGGAAGGTTAAGGCAGAAAGCTACTGTGTTTAGGTCAGTCTGCTCTATTCAGAGGAACCCAGTTTAAAAAAAAAAGTTAGTGGGATTTTCCCCTCATAATAATAATAAGCTTCCTACTGAATAATGGGTATCTCCAAACACTGCTGCCTCAGTAGGAAAAAACAATGAATTATTGATAACTTTCAACTTTGACTGTTCCTAGATGAACCCTAATAGTAGGATAAAAGCTATATAACCTTATACACATAATAAAACAAACCACTGTCTTTAATATTTTTTGTTAAAATGCCATATTTCTATCATTCTAACTTTTCTACAGAATGATTTTGCTAGCATAATTTGTAAAAGATGCTACTTGACATAAGTAGTTATGCTTTTAAAACACAACCATAACATCTTAGTAAATCATAAACAGTGATGGAAACTTAATGGCCACTTTCCTCCAAAAGACAGCTCCAAAGCCAAACCCGGATTTACTTCCCCTAAAACCTGCCTGAACACTCAGGCAGTTTATAAAGAACAGCAAGGATTACAAAGTTTAAATATCCTTGGAACTCTCAAGAAAAACAGGGGCAGGGAACAAGGGTATCAGTGACCTTCCCTTCTGAGTGGTTATAATATCACAGTATTGGAGAAAAATCTCTCCAGGACATGCACAGTACCACCCGAAACCAGTCTGTTCAAAATCTAAGTAGTTGGTCTGAAATTTTAAAGAGGTTTGGTTTAGTCAAGGCACCTAGAAAACAAGACCTATTTCTCTATGAAGCAGGTGGTCTCCAAGCTCTTTTGTCCAAAAGGAGTTGTGATTTACTATTCTGTTCCTAATACCCAGGCCATGTTCAACATACAAACAAATGTGTTTTGTTGCTGTTTTATTTTTCTTTCTTTTTTCTTTTACTACACAATAGTGTCAATAGCTTCTGAACCAAAATGAATTTTAGTCAAATTTGACTACTGTGTGCCAAACTTAAGTATATGCTTAGAATGGCATATTTCCTGGTCCTGGAAAGGTAGAGGCAGAATGCTTATTGCTCAGAGAGACACAGCATAAAGCTAGTGCAGGCTACAGTAACCCTGTCTCAAATACGTAAATAGCACAGTGGGTCTTCCTAGATTTCTACAGCTTTATAGTAGGTTCATAATAAAGTATAACAGATCAGAATTTGCACAAAAGAATCTGGGCATCTGGACTTGGATTTCATGAATATGATGTATTTAGTTTTTAATATTTAGGGAGTTTCTATTTCAGGGAGGCTTTACAATGAAATCTCTAGTGAAATCAAGTGAGAGTTCTCACATGGGATTAGTCCTTCCTTCCCTGCTGTCACTATATGTAGGGAGGAAGGGAGAGAGGGAGGGAGGGAGGGAGGGAGGGCTAAGCTAACTGAGGAGTAGAGAAGCTGGTAGTCCTAGTTGGACCTCTGAATGAATTAACTGTATCAATATAGTTCCATTTAGGCCATTGTTTTTAAATTATGGATTTTCTGATAAAATGTGTTAACAGGAGAAAAACCAGGAAACTAGCCAGCATAGAGTAGGCATTCAAAAGTGACTTACATGTTTAACATCTTTTCTTGATTATAGCATACCAGGGTTTTGTTTGTTTGTTTGCTTGTTAGAAAAAGAAAACGACAGTACTGTGATGATGCCAAATTTTATCTTTTTAAATTTTCAAAGTTGGTTTAAAACAGAAGTCAGATTGTTATCTGGAGATGTATTTTGGTTTTGTACAAACAATACAGACACATCGGTATTACTGTGCTATGTTTTGATTACTAAGCATAACAAATACCCTAAATCACCAAGTTTCATTTAATGAGTTTGAATGTTTAAAGGTAGTCTATGTTGTAATTAAATTATAATAAGTCTATCTTATAATCTTTAAAATAAGGGCTATACAATGATCATATTAAAAAAAACAAAAATTTTTATTGCTGAACACAGCATTTTATTATATCAGAGCTAGGGCTTCCAATAAAATCCAGAAACGATATTTGTAAGGTTGTCACCCAAGGCATTTTATTGTGGTTCTGAACAGTAAAGGGCCCCTGTCAAACTACCAAGGCATTCAGGGATCAGCCCACAGAAAAAGTACTAAGAGACCTCCCCCCGCAAATCCACGAGAACTATATCCTTTATACTGTAGGGTGAAATGATATCAAAAAAAAAAAAAAAAAAAAAAAAAAAAAAAAAAAAAACCAAATCCTACCATTCTGCTATTTTGCATTTGAAACACAGCCCAAGTTCTCTGAGCAAGTGGTGTACAAATTGTATAAGCTTTTACATAAGCAATAGCATAAGGGAATTTCAGTGGGCTGGAGAAAGTTTTAATTGGGTCCCTTTAATATCTTCCAACTCTGAAGGAGCTTAATTCCAAAAGGTGACATCGCCTCCTACAATTCTTTTCAATTAAATATGGCTATGTTTATTATCAGAAAATAAACTTTGCCCAAACATAAGTCCTATTTGTCTTTCCCAGTTTTGTTTTTAAAGAAATTAACTAATCAAGTTTTGGCCCCTTTTTCACTAATGTATGCTTTCCTAGTGAAAAAAAATGAACCCACTCACTCCTATAACATACATAACAAAGGCAAACTTTGTTAAATCGCATCCAGGCTTACTTTTTAGGCCACACCCCTTAATGTACATGGAGGATATAGCATACTCTTTAACCTATTTAAATATTTAATGGAAACTCCGTCGATTTCTCTTAAAGTATTTTCCCAAGATCTCCAGGTCAGTAAAGATTACAGTTCTGCTGATTCAAAAGTACTTTAAGGAGCCAAGTGAAAGTTAGGGAGAAAATTAGGAATGTCGCTTGCTGCCTGTAACTAGGGCTCTAGAAAATACACCCTCAATAAGGTCCAATTCCCCAACATCCTACTTATGGGGTTCTGGCTTCTATCTTTAGGCTAACTGGAGGACCAGAAGCGAAATACGAGACTATGTGAAACCAAACCGCGGGGCGGTCAGCACCGACAGGCAGCCACACAGCTCAAGGCGTCCCTCTAACTCCTCCGGAGTGGCGATTTCAAACCCAGCCTGGAGAGGGAGGGATCAGGAACGTAATGTGACAGGCTCAAGTGACAGCGTCCTCTCCTGCCCGGCACTCCTGGGGCAGTGCGGCTCCGGCCCCCGCCAGGTACCTGCACGCCTGCCTAATTCCCGGGGTATGGACACCCCGTCCTCCGGAGAGCCGCAAACACTCGCGACCCAGCCCCATGCCCAAGTGGTCTTCCCGGGGATGGGGAGGAGGGCGAGAGGGAGGGCAGACTCCCTAGGTGTTTTGGCGGGTTTCCGGACACGTACGCCTCGCGTTCTCCCCACGTCCCCGCAGCCCGGGAAGAGCCCACCGCGCCAGCCCGCGGAGACGCCCGCGACGCCGCTCACCTCCATCCCCGTAGGTCTCCACGCCGTACCCGTCCTGCAGCCCGTTACTCCAGGTCCCCTCGTAGCGGGCGGGGGTGCACAGGCTCTGCCGGACCCCGTAGCGCCCCTTGAAACCATGTGACCACTCCCCCCGGTACATCCACTTGCCCTTCGTCTCCACCCCCAGCCCGTGCCGCTTGCCCTGCGCCCAGTAGCCCTGGTAGGTGTTGCCGCTGGGCCAGGTGTAGCCTCCGACCACCTCGAAGCCGTGCGACCAGGAGCCAGAGTACTCTCCCTGGCCCTTGGGCCCCGTGCAGATGCCATGCCCGTGCGCCTTGCCCTCCTCCCAGCCGCCGCAGTAGGTGCCGCCATCGTCGAAGTCGAACCTTCCGCCCGTCATTCGGGGGGCAGCCCCGGCGCGCTCCCCGTGGGGGCACGGACTCGGGCAGAGCCTGGCACGGCAGGTTGTAGTTCGGGGGTGGGGGCCCGTCGGGCGAGCTCACGACTGCGCCCCGGGCAGCTCGCACTGCTGATCGGCTCCAGTCCGACGCCGCCCCCGTCCTCCCCTCCTCTTTCGCCGCCGCCACCGCCGCCTCTCTCCCTCCTCCGCTGCCGCCGCCCGGGCCAGCGCCGCGCGCGAGAGGACAGACCAGTCTCCCAAGCGGACCTTCAGCGGCTCCCACCCGCCCACGTGAGCCGGGCGCCGCCCCGCGCCCGCCCCTAGTCTCCTCCCTAGGCGCCGAGGCCCAGCCCCGCGACGCGCCAGCCCGCCGGGCCCTGCCCCCAGCCCCGGGAGCCTTGCTTCCCCTCTGGCTGCTTGGCTTGCGAGCTCTGCGCGCACGTGTGTCCGCACCAGTGGGCTGTTTCTGGGAGGGCCAGTGTACTCTGAGACGTGCGACCGTCAAGCCTGCGGATAAAGGTGCGGCTACCAGTGTTGGGAACGGGCTCTTCGCTGCTGGAACCTCTGGCGTTTGGGCTTTTCAATTGTGTTTAATCTTCTACAAGTGAGGCCACGTGTGTGATGGGGTGAAAATTCGTGCGCGTGTGTGTGTGTGTGTGTGTGTGTGCGCGCGCATTTTTCCAGCATTCCAACTTGTGCCCTGTTGGATTTGTCATGCGCAGCTGTCATCATGAATTAATATGCTCCAAATATATGTCTGCATGTGATAAATCTGTAGCAAACCTAGATATAATTGTGCAGAATGTTCTTTTACACCTACCCATTTCAGGGCACATGTGTTTGCATTTCTTTTCATGAATATTCTGAGAGAGGCAATGCAGTCTGAAAGAGCAAGGCGTGAGTTGTTTGGGTTTTATTTGTAATAATGATGGGCTTTGTAGCTGGTGTTGCAGGAGCACAGAGCATTGTCTTTTTACATTCCAGCCTGTCCCCTCATGTCAACTTCGGAAATTCTTCAGCTTGGAGCTGTGTACCCAAAGAAGCTCAGTCTGTGTACATTGTGTGAGTGCCTGGAATGCACACCTGGGACCTCTCCACTGGTGCCCACTGTCTAAAAAATGTAAACAAGTTTTCAAGGAGGAATATGGTAAGTAAAGCACTCCTCTAAAGGAACAAAGAAGCCATGAACTTCTAAACCTGGGCCGGGTGCCAGCTGATCCACTCTCCTGCAGCAGGACTGCCTTGTGGAACTCACTTCAGATACCTCCTCTAAACCTTCTCACCATTTTCTCAATGGGAATACCCTTCCCTTTCTGTCTTAGGGAATGACTTGGGGTGTTTTGATGGTAGCACCTGTGATGAGTTCAAGATTTGGCAACAGCATAGTTGAATCACACATTACATCCTCTTCTACAAGTGGCATTGGTCTCTCCTGTCCTTCACAATGCCAGTGGAGAAAGCCAGGGTCTCAGAAGGCCTCTCAGAGACTGCATCCCTGCTATTCCCTAGGCTGAGAGGCTTCTGCCTGACAGGTGAGCACCTAGACTTCTCCCTAGGTAGTTAATAATCAGATAAAAACCACAAGGACAACTATCAAAGGAGAGCAAGAGAAAAGGAGTCTTTCCTGAGCAGAATTGCCTCTCTCAGAACTGGAGCTGTCCTTTCCTGCTTAGCTGTCTAAAAGACCAAAAGTGAAAAACAAAAACAAAACAAAAAACCCAACAACTCTGTTTATTCTGAGTCAACTCACCAAAGAGAATTAGAAACCGGCATCCATGGGACTGCTGTGGACTGCCAGAAACAGTGCACACCGCCGTGGCCTGAAAGAATTAGGCATCTGCTTAACAGCCCATTCTGGACTGGGGATTGGTTTAGGCCACTGGGAAAATGGGGACCCAGGGCTTCACAGCTGAGCCACAACTCCTTTTCTCAGTCGCAGGAAGCACAGGTGTTGGGGCTCACACAGATTGTTGAGTCCCACCTGTCTAATAGGAAAAGAAGAGTTGCTCAAACTGATTTCTTTTGTATTTCAGCTGGCTTTCTTCTCAGAATAAGCATTTATGCTTTGGTTTTTTGGTTTGCGACCTACTTCTAGTGTTAAGAGCGTAGTGGTCTTTGGGAGTTTTTTTTTTTTTTTCCTTGAAGTATTTGTTTTCTTCCCCAATTTTCCAAACCTGAGGACATTCATGGAGTACTTTCTGGCTTCTGCAATAGCTACATAGTCATTCATGGTGCTGGGAAAATAATGGTAAATCTGCACCCATCGGGGCAGGGTGTGGAGGTTTGTGTAGGACAATACACAGCTTTTTACTTCTTAAATCTGCTCTTCTGCCTAACCTTCCTTAGAAAGAACCTTAAGTAAAACTGAGAACCTTGCAGTAGTAATGACTCCCATGGAAGAAAATTAGTATTGGACTTTTACTGGCTTCTGAACAGTTTTTCATCCAATTAAGGACATGAGCCATGTTTCTGTTTACCTCATGTCACCAAAAAGAAATACCTCCTCTTCCCATAGCTGTGATTATAAATGTAAAGATGGAGGTTTGGTGGCCGTGCTAGGAGAGCAGAGGGCAGGGGAGAGGTGCAGAGCAAGCAGATCTGGCAGTGGAATACTTGTTGAAGCGTCAGAGTCAGGGTTAGTAATGTCCTCATGTTCCCTCTCTCTCTGAACCTTTGCCCTGGATAACGGGGAGTTGAATTTAGCTTTAAGACTGGATTAGTAAGAAGAGAATGCGAGTGTTGGTGTGACAGGTGGAATGGGGGAGTCAGTGAGGGCTGACGGCCGGGGCCAGCGACTGCCATTCTTAGCAGCTTCTTTTCCTCTGTGCACAAAGCCCAGCCATCACAAGTTTCTCTTCTAAAAAAGTATTTATAATAAACAGTAAACTGCTGCAGTGTAAGTCCAGTTCATATGTCCGCAGGGATGTTTTGCTTATAATTTAATAATAATATTATTTTTTATTTAGTGATTTGATTTCCTTACAATTACTGAGAGTTTTACTAATAAAGTTTATAGATGACAAAAGACTGAAGTATGAGTGTTTATTGTTTCAGAGACATGAATTAAAGTACATAAAGATGTATATAGAATTAAAATGAGTCACATAATTCAAAGTGAACATTAGCTTGATTTGTAAAGTCAAGAAATCCAAATAATTCATTTGTGATAAGTGTTCATAAAATTTAATGGATTTTTAAAAATTACAAGACCTAAGCTTTCTAGACGGCATGAAATCAGAATTCCAAAGTCAGTGTTCTTCAAATCGTTTAGGGCAATTACTACACAATAGAACTTTGCTAAGCTTTTTAAAATTTTCTACACTACTGATTGACCCCAGGGCTTGCTGTACGCCAGGCAAGCACTCTACCTCTGAATATATCCCTAGCCCTTCTTTATTTTTCCTTTGGTATTGGTGAGTTGAGTGCCTTAGCCCGGATTATTGAATTCTCCTGCCTTACCCACCAAGTGTGGATTGTAGCTTTGTGCCAACAACGTGTCTTCAGTCTTTTAATACTGTTTTTATTGGAGAGTACTTTGAAAGCCCTCAGGTGGAAGCCTGCCTGTAAAGTAAGGAGGGGTGCTAGAGATGACTTTTATTTCTTGTTTGGCTAAATGATTTATAACGCCACAGTCTATAATTTGAAGAACAAATTATAGTTAGTTAGAGGAGTTTGTTATGGTTTACTCATTGTTGGAGTGGAGATTCCCAGTTCATGCAAATACACCAAAGCTCAGGGTAGCAGTGTACTTCCCTAAAATGTGCGAGGCTCTGGGTTTAGATCCCTGCACTGCAAACAGAACCCAGAAATACACATCAGGACACAATAGGCAGCTGCGTAATAATAAGAGTAAAAATCCTGAAAGTCACTACGTAATTGTTTTTCTCCTTTTCAGTAGTGCTTCCTTTTGAGATTCAACCTATTCTACCTGTGCCCTCAGAGGCCTACTCTTGTCAGCATCTTTAGGTCACTGCCCCATGCTCTAAAAGGAATGGTAGCTCACAACTCCTCATCTCTGTGCTGTCTCCTGACATCATCTTATACAGCATCACCCTAGCATCTGAGCATCTCTTACTTCCTGCAGTGTCATGACTTTCACCTTAGAGTTTACTTCCTCAGAAACTTCCTTACTTCTATCTATTGACCTAGATAGAGGCCAGTTCTGATAATTGGAACTTTACAGTTTTACTTTACTCGATAGCATTCCTTTATATTTCCCACTGTCCCATAAGAAACCAGTGACTCTTATCAAAGTTCCGACTCCTTGAGTCCTGTCTGCCTAGTAGCCTTTGTAATCATTTCTGCCTCACTGCTTCTGGCATTCAGTTGCTTTTTCACAGTAGTTTCTTGTAGGCTTTGATTTTTTTTTTTTGAGACAGGGTTTTCTGTATAGCCCTGGCTGTCCTGGAACTCACTCTGTAGACCAGGCTGGCCTCAAACTCAGAAATCTGCCTGCCTCTGCCTCCAAAGTTCTGGGATTAAAGAAGACGTGCCCCACCACTGCTGCCAGGCTTTTCATCTTTTTTTTTTTTTTTAAGGCTTTGATTTTTCAAAACCTACTTTAATAAGGGTTCTTAAACACTTCCACCTCCCTTCTAGCCTACAAGGGAGGGAAAGAAGAAGGTTTATAGGAAAAGTGGATTGTGGGCCTGTGGAGTAGTAGTTAGTTCTTTGGGATATTACCATTTGTTGTCAGGATATCAGCAGTCCAGTGCAAAACATCAAACAGAAATCAGTAGTGGCAGACCAATCCAATTGGCAAACACCAAACACGAATCAGTAGCATCTCGATCCAGAAGAAACCTCAAGGCTCTGCCTAATCAGCAAAAGTTGGTGGAAGTGGCAAGAAGCAGCCCGAATACCATGAGGAAGTTCTTTGACAGGTTTCTCTCTGTAAAGTTACAAGTCAAGATCAGTGAAGACCAGCAAAGCATCGAAAGATGAACCAATACAAGAATATCTCCTCATTGTCTGTGGGATTATATTTATATTCTTTCTAAAACATCATGTGCCCTCTCAAGTATCTGTTTCAGTAAAACACATGCCCTCTCACAAGACAGCTTCCAGAAAAACACCATTTGTCTGTTCTGAGCAAACATCCCCTCATATGTCTTCTTCCACAAAACATCATCTCATAAGACAGTTTCCAGAAAAATACATCACATGACAAAACTGAGTTGTTAGAGAAACCAGAAATTTCCACTTTAGCCTCTGGCACATCTGTCTTTGTGTCTTCAATCCTGAGCCACCATTTTCCATCCCTTGTTCTTGGAAGCTCCTTGAGGGCACTAGCACAACATTTAATTGTTGCTACTACAGTCTATGCTTGTGACCCTTGTGCAGAGCTCCTATGCCTGAAGGTAGATCTATTCCTGGCCAGCTCCACATGTATGTCACTATCCTCCAGCCCATCTTAGCCCTAACACTCTTCAGTTGAGCAAAGAACCTTTAAAGGTGATGTGTCTTTAAAAGTTAGTATCTGTATTAGCTCTCTGTTAGGTTTGGGACACTTGCTTGGCCCTTTTGCCTTTGTGCCTGCAGTAAAGTAGTACTTGGTAGGAGAGGAAATGTGATGGAGGAGACCTGTCACCTCATGGTAGCTGGGAAGGAAAGAGGAAGGGCCATTATCCTCCTAGGGGTCCTAATTACTCCTCAAACCCCATCTCCCACACAAACACAAAAGAGATTCTTTTTCCCCTCTTAAGGCATCAGTTATTCATTCCCACCATGTGTCCTAGTTTCTTCCTTCTAGCCAGAATAGATTCTCTGGTATCCTCAGTATCTTGTTTTTGTTTATTTGTTTGTTTTCTTTTCCTCTTCAAGTCTCTGTGCCTATTCTCAAAACTTCAGACTTTCTTGAGGCGTATCACAGTTCAATCTTTACCTGCCCATCTCTGATTCTTGATTTCTGTAATGTTTATTGAAGTGTTAACTAGCCAGCAGCTGGGAACCTTTTGCTTCATATATGAAGTGGCCTTGTCTTTAGCTCCTGTTCTTCAAGTAAGAGCTACAAACTTGGTAGTTATAAGAACTCATCTCCTTGCCTTTTGCGGAGCCCTTTTTTTTTTTTTCTGTGTCTCTCCCTTTCCTCTCTCATCTTTTTATCTAGGTCATTCCCTATTCTACTTCTGGTCTCTTTACTTTTGGGCTGATTGCTGTGTTCCAACCTAGAAACATCATGGTACCAGAATTTTAGTATGGTTGCTGGATGCTTGTTGGCTACTATCTAGCAGTCCTGCCCTGGAGGCTAAGTCTAATTTAGAAACAGTCTTAGTTCCTATGTAAAAACACCAGCTGAGCAACGTGTAAATCTCAAGGGCAGTGCTTTGGTTTCTTCCCATGACTTGTCCCTGGGGCCTTCTGCCTGTTCTTCCTAATGGGGTAAACTAGCATCTGTGTCCAAAAGCAATACTCTTACTAAGAGTAGAAAGCTAAAAGATGCAGAGCGATTCTCAGGTTATTCTGAAGATCAGAAGGAGCTGGATATGGTGGTGCACACCTGTAATGAAAACACTCCTGATACAAAGGCTAGAGGATTTCTGTAAGATCCGGGACATCCGGGACACTTGTTGGCTGGTACAACCAGGGTGTTCTGTAGGAGAGGCTAAGTGTAATTTAGAAACAGTCAATTGTTGCATGAAAACAACAGTTGAGTCTTATGGAAATGGCAAGGGCAGAAATGTACATAGTAAGTTGTAAGCTGGCCAGAACAGTACATGGCTACCCTGCCTCTAACAAAGCAAATACGCAAGTAATTAGGAGACCTGAATTAGAGCATAAAATGTGTACATGTGTATGAGCAGCTGTGCTATCTACCTTAGATTTGGAGATGTATGTATGGCTCACACTTGGATTGTAAGGTCTTTTGAAAATATCTCTAAAGACACTGGAGATACAAAGAAAAATAATATAGGAACATACAAGGAAGAGCGGCAAGTAGCCAGCAAAAGCCACATATCATAAGATTTCAGAGAACTGAGCGATCTTGTAGACTTGTAGTTGAACTTGTTTTGGGGAGTTATATAGCAAAGTTCATCCTTCCAGACACTGCAGTGTAATGAACTCCTGAAACTCAGACACACTACCAAGCAAGGAATGGGAAGAAAACATGTCTGAGATGGTAAGGAAAGAGGCCTGCTGGGAAAGGGGTTGCCTGGCTTCTGAGAGGGCAAGACCTGCCTTGCCTTCATCTTGCATATACAACATGTAGAGTAACGAAGCTAGTTCCCATGAAAGGCACCTCCCAATTTGAAATACCACAAACTAGGGATGGTAAGGGACTAGAGAAGTATATTTAGGAGTGTTGGCATTAAGACTAAAATTAGTGAAAATTGATGTGATGACCTTTTCATAAAGCAGCTGGCTAAAGAAGGGAGGCTTATAATATCATGGGAAGCACAATTTAGGAGTAAGCTAAATGACTCAGAGCTGAAGGAAAGAAAAAATCAATTATTAGGGAGTAAAAGAAATGTAAATTATAAATGAAGAATGACTAGCTCCAACACTGTTCTGATGAGATCTGAACAATGGGCAAGCATAGAGAAAGCTTTCCTCCAGTCTAGTGACAAGGGACTGTTTTATCTTCATCAAGTGTTGTGGTTGTGGTCCCATCTGTCTCCTCAGCATGTATACCACAAAGCCCACATATAGGGCTCTCTAGACAGACTGAGACCCTACATTTCTCCTCCCCATCTTCATCAGACTCCAGCATTTGTTATCTCTGGCAAATGCTTTAAATTGCTGGGGGGGTTGTTTTGTTTTGTTTTTGCTTATTTTTATTTTAGATTACTTTTTAAAGCGCAGGCAGACTTCAGAACTGTCTATGGCATATTCTTGGTGGCTCATTGCTCACATATCCCTTCAAGAGAAGCTGTAGCGAGGAGCACAATAGCAGACAGCCTCTGTACTGGCTAGTTTTGTGTGTCAACTTGACACAGGCTGGAGTTATCACAGAAAGGAGCTTCAGTTGGGGAAGTGCCTCCATGAGATCCAGCTGTGGGGCATTTTCTCAATTAGTGATCAAATGGTGAGGGCCCCTTGTGGGTGGTTCCACCTTTGGGCTGGTGCTCTTGGGTTCTATAAGAGAGCAGGCTGAGCAAGCCAGGGGAAGCAAGCCAGTAAGAAACATCCCTCCATGGCCTCTGCATCAGCTCCTGCTTCCTGACCTGCTTGAGTTCCAGTCCTGACTTCCTTTAGTGATGAACTGCATCGTAGAAGTGTAAGCTCAGTAAACCCCTTCCTCCCCAACTTGCTTCTTGGTCATGATGTTTGTGCAGGAATAGAAACCCTGACTAAGACAGCCTCCACCTGTCGTGACCCTTGATCTGCTTGCAGAGCTTCTATCAAGCCCTTGCTCTGCCCACAACATCCCTCCAACAAAAAAGGAACTTTGTTCATTTTGTGTCCCTTAACACAGAGCATGCTGAGCACCAGGAAAGCCTCTTGAACTTTGGATCCACACTTAGAATCTGTTCCTACTTTAGTGGAAAGTGACATGGTAAGAACTGTGTAGCTTTGAGAGGAGTCAGGAAGGCAACCTGGGGATGGATGTGATTTAAGCTGCTCTGCCTCTTAGGTCACTTGCTTACTCAAATTTGAAGGTGTTGGTCATACTGGTAGTGTTAGAACATACATAGACACAATGGCAAGTCCCCATCTATCGTAGTGTAGATGGGTAGGGATCTAAAGCAAGGTCAGATCATTTACAATGGAAAAATACGTATCTTTTGAAAAACAGCTCTTGGTAAGTTATTTAGACTTAATAGAGAATGGACATTTGATCATAGGACCTAGTGCCACTCTTCCAGAAATTTCCATCATGATTGGGGTCTTGATGAAGAAAGGTTGTACAGACATAAAGCAATCTAAGTTTCATATAATGTCAAACCAATATCAAGCTGAGAGTTCCAAAGGATGCAGGAAGTGGGCAAGACAAATTTTCCAGACCACTGTGTCCCACTCTGGGTTACTCATGGGTCCTTTCTCCAGCTTTTCTTGTGCCTAGATTAGGATTTATACTGTGAGGTAAGAAGGAATGAAGGCTGCATTTTGTTGATGGACAGATAGGCTTGGTATGTGTGAGAAGCTGAAAACGAATGAAGATGTATCACAGCATGAAAATCTAGACAGAAAATGATCCAGTGGAGTGAGCTGTGACAGCAGTGGATCTCACTATATGTTTTATGTGAATGGAAAAATGGTACAATATATACTATTGTATATATTGATATATTTTTTTTGAAAAGTGGCAAACAGCCTGGCCATGTGGTTAGGGACCTTGAAGGAGAGTAATTGGAAGATGGAATCATGGAATTACAAGGCCAGGATATGTGGATGAATGGTAGATATGTGGATGTGAACCACATATGCTAATGCTAATGCTCTCCATTTGACAGCCATTGAAATCCCAAGTAGACTTAAGGGCTGAGACAGTTAATATTTACTTTCTTTATGTACCATGAGAGATCTGGAACAACAATCCCATGAATTTAGCAGTCCCAGCCAGTCAAGGGCAGCTTAGCTACTAATGACTCTCTATTCAGCTTGCCACCTACAAAGACTCTCTCCCTGTGAACAGATCACCTACTTCATGTAAAGTTGACTTTTCTGGTTGCTTACAGCCTGCAAGCAGGAATTACTTCATTCTTATTGGGATAGATAATTATTCTAGGTGTGAGTCTGACTTTTCTGCTTAACATTCTATAGGGGCTTACATAATGACTAATTCACAGGCATGGAATTTTATACATGTTCAACTGGGGCCACTGGATAGTGAAGGAGGTTCTAGAATGATCCCTGATTGTGGAGGCTACTGACTTTATCATATAGTACAATATCACATACCTGTATTATCTATGAAGAGCCAATGATGGAATGGTTTTCTGGATTCATGGCTAAAGTTCAGCTTGATAGAAATATATGCAGGGGTGCCATGTCCTCTTGGATATTGTATGTGCACTAATCAGACTGCTCTTTGGGGTCATCCTTAATGGGAACAACATGTATACCTGAGAACTAAGAATTAGAAGCAGCAGTATTCTTACTGTCAGATTCAAAGTGTTTCTCAGAACTATTCTCACACATGATAAGCAAGCAATCTACCACTGAACTACTTTGTAGCCCTGCAACTTTGGGCTCCCCAAAGGGGAAGCATCGTTAACACAGGACAAAGGAATACTGTTGAACTTCAGAAGTTGACTGATAGCTGGAAATCCCCATTGCCTTAGGCCCTCAGGTCAGCAGATAAAGGAACTCTCACCATACTAGGATGGTCCATCCTTAAGAGTAGGAGGGGGCTTTTATATAAGGAGGACAGAGAAGCATGTGTGAGAACTGAGTGGCTCATTAGGGTGCTTTGGGCCCTTTGTTAATCTAAGTCCATACATGCAGCAACTCTATTTGGAGAAGGGTAAGGCTTCCAAAGAGTCTAACTCCAGAAACCACTAGATCAGTACCTATTCATGTGGTAGCTAAGGAGGAAGAAGATGAAAACCATTTTGATTTCAAGAGCAACTGAAGCATTGGGCTGCTGCTGCCTCATCGAGTCCTCGTTACAAAGCTTCGATGAGAGCTGCTCTGAATGTGCAGAGTTTTTTGGATGTAAGGCCTCTGGTCACGGACATGCAGCTCCCCAGTCCTCACATGCTGACAGTGGCGAGGTAGGTGAAGAACGTCCCACTCGTGTCTTTCTGGACCCTACCAGTAATTTATGTTAAATATATACACTTCCAAAACTGTAGCTAGCCAATCACTGAGAACAGTGGGAGTATCAGGGAGTTTGGCCATTCCATTCCAACATAGGCTTTCTTGATGAGTGAGAGTTTCTGTGTTCCATTGACCTAGCTGAAACTGTGACCTGAGACTCCTCTATACAGTTCTCCCTTTATATGCATCAGGATGTAAGGCCTTCCTCACTTCTGCTCCCTTTGACCATTATGTTGGAGCTGTGTCCCTGCTGGTAAATTAGTTTTATCTTTAATTCTGCCCTGGTGTCTGCTTCTTGGAGGCCTGAGCTGAGATACCTAATGAAGGAAGGTACACAACAATGCACATAGCACGCAGTCCTTCTTCTGTGTTTGTTTATATGTAGAAGTATTCAAAGAGAGGTCAAGGGCATGGAGTGGGAGCTTTTATTTTGAACCTTGAAATTATAATGCTTATTCCTAATTGAACTGAAATGTGATCTTCAGCAGATCAGCATTTTGTTATTTTACTTATTTAAAAATCATTACTGTATACAAGATTGCACAGGACTGCCAGTCTGTTGATAATGTAACAAGGGCAATGTCATGTGCAGGCATGACTATCAGGACCTCTTCAAGCTCACTGTCCCAAATGGAAGCAAACTTCCCAGACCATCGAGAACGTATAAGTGAGTTCTAACTGACCATTGTTAGACTGTGAGCCTGCCTGTGACAGACGTGGACATTTGGAGTCTTTCAGGTCTGTACTGACTCACAGGTCAGTCTGGCTATACTTTTGGTTGAAAGTTTCACCTTTTCTAGAAATCAGTGTGAAACATCATTTCCATCTGCAGTGGCCTACACTGCATTATAGCTCCTTTCTACACTTAGATGTATCTTAAATATTCCCTTTGGCCTAACGTTTCATCAAAGTGATAAACTTAACATGCAAACACACCATGATGGGCATTCTAAAGGGTGTTGTGCAGGTTCAACCTCACTCTGAGAGACTTTCATGTGGTCAGAAATGCGTATCATTTTTTTTCCTTGATGACCGTGATGACAGTGACCTGGGGCACATTTTAAGTGTATACATGTTTAGCTTTGTCTCTTGATGTATTCTGACTCTGCGGGTTTGTATTCGGCTTAAAAACTGGTTTTGAATAACTAATGTTGATTATTCTTCAGGGAAACATTGCTGTATTTTACTATGGTTTTCTACACTGATCAGATACGTTCAAATTTTCATATTAATCCTAATACAATTTCAACTTTAAAAAGATTTATTTATTTATTTATTTATTTATTTATTTATTTAATGTATATGAGTACACTGTAGCTGTACACATGATTGTGAGCCATCATATGGTTGCTGGAAATTAAACTCAGGACTTCTGTTGGCTCTGACCCTGCTAGCTCCTGCCCAAAGATTTATTTGTTATTATATGTAAGTATACTGTAGCTGTCTTCAGATACTCCAGAAGAATGAGTCAGATCTCATGGATAGTTGTGAGCCACCATGTGGTTGCTGAGATTCGAACTCAGGACCTTTGGAAGAGCAGTCAGTACTCTTAAATGCTGAGCCATCTTTCCAGTCTACAATTTCAACATTTTAAAGCCTGAATTCTCTCTCCAAGTACTTAGTGAATTATAAACAGTATCTTTTTGTCAGTTTGATAGCGATTCGAAAGGGCTGGAACATGTCTCTTAAAGAGACATGCGATGGGCAGTGAAAATTTTAAAAATAGAACAAAGCATTAACTAGGAAGCCTTGAAGTCCAGTTATTAATAAAACCCTGAAAATAATAGCTCAGTGGATGATCTTGTACATCTTCATCTCCAGCATGGCACCTCAAATGTGTTTTTCCTTAGGACTGATAATTTTGAGACATGTGTCACTTTTACCTACTTTGGAGGGAAACAGCTCAGGACCCAAACTAAGTCAGGAGAAATTCTTCCCTTGGGTAACCATAAAACAGTATTTCTATGTCCAGCTCCTGGGGATCCTAGCCGTCTGACAGTTCCAGCCTTGATCTGGCTGGCAGATCTCAGGGCCATGCCCTCCCTGGGTTTGCCAGGCGCACTGGCCATTCCCTGGTCCTATGTGCCAGCACCAGCACGGGCTGTGTTCCTTCATCACTTCTACATATTTGGGATAGTGTGGGAACAGGAGAAGCTCAGTTCTGAACACAGAAGAAAATGCATCTGAAGAGCCTGGTCCTACTTCTTGTGCTCATTTTTAAAGGTATTTTTAAAATTATCTGATAAAAGAAACAAATGTTTGCTACTATTCTGAGAAATTCGTTTGTTGACCACTTAATTATATACACAGAACTGTTCTTCTGTCTAAACAGTAATGGAATGTCATTTTAAAGTGGTTTTAGGCTTTGAAGTAATTTTCCTTTTGATTATGGTTATATTTTGTTGATGCTCTGTGTCTAAGTAGGCTGTCCACAAGTGGTTTTATTTCATTTTCCTTTATTGTATTTTTAAAGAGAGACTCTCATCGAGCCAAAGATGATCCAGAACTTCTGTTCTTTCTGACCCCTTCGCCTTCCTCAGTGCTAAGATTGTATGTGTGTGCCTGATTTTATGCAGTGGTGGTCATTGAAGCCCTGGCTTTACCAGCTTATCAATGTTCCTAGCTGCAAATCAGTGCATTAGTTTATGATTTTCTTTCATCTTCAAGGCCACATGTTACTTGCCTCAAATGTTAGCTGCCTCTTACCTATTATTTATTTATTTGCTTATCTATCTATCTATCTATCTATCTATCTATCTATCTATCTATGATCTATCTACCTACCTACCTACCTATCACCTATCTATCTATTGGTATATATATGTATGTGCATGCCATCATGTAGAGGTTAAAAGATAAAGTGTGTGGGTTATTCTTTCTACCATGTTAGTTCTAGGGAATGGAATCTATATCCAAAATAGATTGGAACACAGTGTCTTTACCTGCTGAACTATCTCATCCCACCCATTTAAAAAAAAATTAGATTGTTCTATGTTAATGAGACTATTTTAAATGTTAGACAATGTCTTTCCTTTTGTTTGCAGCTATTCAGTAGTTACTACAATATTGACATTTTTCTTTTGTTAATTTGCTTGGCACTGCCTGCATATAGCACATTTAATTCTAAGTGGCATGCATACCCTATAATGGTTTGACACCCTATAAAATTTACAGTCCATTGAGGAGATCACCACTAAATTCAATATATCATTGTAATTGTTATGATGCAGAAAGTAAGGCAGTATCATGAACGAAAGAAAGAAAGAAAGAAAGAAAGAAAGAAAGAAAGAAAGAAAGAAAGAAAGAAAGAAAGAAAGAAAGAAAGGAAGGAAGGAAGGAAGGAAGGAAGGAAGGAAGGAAGGAAGGAAGGAAAGAAATTAAGGAATATTTTTATTAAGTTACAAGACTGGGAAAGGCCGTTGTAGCCACCCATCTATTCATCCATCTGTCTACCCATATATCCACTTACCTACCATCCATCCATCCATTCATCCATCCATCCATGCATGCATACATACATACATACATACATACATACATGCATTCACTGACCCACCATCCATATATCCATTTATACACCCACTGACCCACAATCCATTCATCTATCCTGTCTTCCATATATCCATCTATCTATTCATCCATCTATCAATCCATTCATTTATATACCCAGCAACCCACCATTCATCCATATATCCATTCATCCATCCATTTATATACACACCAACTCACTATCCATCCATCTACCCATCCATCCATTTATATACCCACTAACCCATCATTCATCTCTATATTCATTCATCCATGCATTCATCTGCTACCCATTATTCAGCCACTTATGTGTGTTCCTTTAATCTTTCCTATAGATATTGCTTAAATGGATTTTCTAAAGTTAGGACACTTAATCAAAACTTTGAAGGATAAGTAGACAATAGCTGTCAAGTAGACCAGCTGGAGAAGAACCAAATATGTTGAGCAAAAGCCCTCTGACATTGAAAGGAAGAAGAAAGATAATGTGTGTTCTGGCTCACTGAACAGGGAAGAGGTGGTCTCAGTGAGAGACGATGCTGGGGAGGAAGGTGGAGATGAGGGCCTGTTTGTGATTTTATTGTAAGATCTCAGTAAGAAACCTGATTAGTTACATCTCCCATAGCTGGAAATGGCGCACAGAAAACTAAAGAGGAGAATGGTTAATATTAGAGAATTTGAGAAAGGTATTAAATTCAACCCATTCTACTTAGTCTAATACCTACCTTCAAGCAAGATAAGATTCCTTTGTCTAGAACAGAAGTATCCTTGAAAGAAAAATAAAGCTATATCTAGTTTTTTTTCATATTGTGATTTAAAGATATTAATTTTGTGTTTTTGTACCTTGAAATATAAATAAGGTTTACATCTATGTGCTTTTAGTTTAGTTGTCAATATAAAGCCAAACTAATTTGAAAAAGTAATATTAAAAGTAAGAATCCAAATTTAATGTGACAAATGATGTTTTGAATTTTCAAATGTTAGGGCACTGCCCATGAAGGCACAGTTTCCAAGAACAGCACTTGCATTCTTCAGGATGCCTGGGGATCCTCACCATGTGGTCTTTGAGGAAGCATTGGTTTGCATAGTGTACAAGCTCACCATTTGCCCAGGCTTGGTGGAGTATATGTATGCCCTGCCTTTCATTAGTTAGAAATAATAAAGATAATGGCACCAAGTTCTGTTCAAGAATAACTGCATAATTAGCCCCTTAAACTAGGTAATAGCCAGCAAAAGAGAGGAAAATTCTAGAGAGATTTACCTGACCCCTTAAGATCCTTGGATGAATTCCCATAGGAGTGTAGACTCCTTTGTGGAAAACAATCTTAAATAAAGAGTGGATTATTTCCAGACTCCCTACAAGCAAAAAGGGAAGGTATTTCTTCTCATATAGCACTATGATAACAGGATAAATTGTTCCTTCCAACACTCTAAAAAGGGTAATTAGAACTCAAAGTTCTAATAACGACTCTAATGAGAGTCAGGAGGGATAAAGATGAGTGTAAGCAGACTGTGGGTGAGGTGACAAGTTCCTATGGTTCTTGCCTATGTTATCTAGGACAGAGTAGAAGGGAACAGAGAGGTCTGTCCATGACCAAATGCCTGAAAAAGGTGTTGATCACCAGTTTACACATACCTGATAAGGATTTTTAGGAAGTGTTAAGATCCCAAGAAAACCTGGGCTGTGTTCTCAGGCACATGTGGAACAGTTCTTTAATAAGATTTGAAAAACTTGCAGCTCTCAACACTTTATTCAATTAATTAAAGAATGCAGCCAATAAAAGAAATGTGTATTTTGTGGCAAAACAAAAGAAATGAACAACAGGTAGAGTATACACTTGTATGCTGATCAGGTTCACCCATTTGAAATGTCAAACAAAGCTGACTTTTGGTGTTTTAAATTAACATAATTCTTCCGTTCCATCAACAGTAGTTATTGTTTCAGAGGGAAAAGAAGGCCATGTACAAAGGAATGCGTTTGACAACAGCATTTTACCCTTGGAGGAAGTGATATGCAAGAGATGAAGGCTAATATTCATGACATTTTTGATTTGGTAAAACAAACCAAAAATATGGGTCCTTAACGGAATTCAATTGGAAAATCGGAATGCAGGTGTTCACTGTGAGATATCAGAGAGGACAAAGGATATGCTACCAGGACAGTCTAGGGAGGTTTCCGACCTGTTGAATATAGATAGAAATGTCTAGATTTACCTATGGGTCTAATAAGGGCTCGAGGGATGAAATGTATTAATCATTTCCCTCTTGTACATCTATTAAGAGTAACATCAACCTCATAATCAATACCAAACCAAGGCAAAGAGGTCACAGACTCTGAGGTACCCACATAGTGGGCCCGTACATTCTAGCTACAGTGCCTTCTCCATTGCACAATGATTTTTCGAAGTTCTCGAATGTCTTGTAAATTCAGTTTTGGGCCTTCAGGGCAGGTGTATCTTCTGTGTCTGCTCAACACAATGCTTCACTTCATTGTGAGTAATGTTGAGCAGAACACATGCCGACAAGCAAATCTCATTCTGTGTCTAGGGGCACATTAGCAACAATAGATCTCCTTGGGTCACCTGAGTTCTAAAGTCAAAGTGAAGAAGCCTGGCAGTAAAAGTCCCAGCATAACATGGATAAGAATGGCACATTGGTAGCCTATGGTGGTACAGTGGGAGAGCAGGGAAGATGGAGGCTATCCCTACATCACCAGAAAAGTAGATCCACTTTTAACCTTCTTTCCTAACTTGGAGGTTGAGAGGTGACTGAATATTTACCAGCCAAAAATTATGTGTATTATAGTGGATGTAGCAGAATTACCTAGACAACACTGAGATTTTTCATCTTAGCAGAAACAGACCTCTGGTGATATTTTAATGCTAGATAAAATAGTTACATTTCTACACATATGAGATGTAACAAAACAGAAATATGCATTTGAAAAGAGGATAAAATAATAACAAAATCATGGCAAACAAATGTGTGTGTATATATATATATACATACATACACATATATATGTATATGTATATGTATATATATATATATATATATATATATATCCTCTATCACCATAAGAGCAGGCCCTGTTACTAAATACTTCTGCTTAAATAATTCTATAGTTTATGGACTTTATAGCTGAGCGTTAGTCAAGTTGTTGCTGATAGTATACATTGAATACTCCTGTACCCAAAAATACCAATACTGAAGTACCAGTATATGTATTGTGGTGTGTATGTGTGTGTTTAGGGATTGAACCTAGGTTCTTATACATGCTAGACAAATGTGCTACCACTTAGGTATAACACCAACCTTGTATTGTCATTCTTTCTGAGTTGGCAAACAGATAAGGATGAATTATGAGTGATCTAATCCAAAGCAAATGATAATGAGAAACTTTGATGCTCTAAAAAGGCAAACAAGTGTTTTTTTAAGAACCTTTAATAATTCAACTGATTGTAGTTTTCCAAGAAACCTACAAGGTAATTATTTATCACTTCAACGTAATAAAGACTCGAAGGCTCAATATGCTTCTATATCTCTAGTGGGGATTCAAACTCAGAGCCTGTATTTCATAATTCAACAACCCATTGCACTATATACAGTTCAAGTGGAATTTGTGGAAAAGTAAAAGAAATATGTAGGAGCATTTTATCTCTGCTATGATAGTTTGCCAGGTAAGTCCAAGCATGGAGGCTTAAGAGTGATAAGAGATTTTCCAGGTGGTAATGAGGAGCAGTTAGTGGTTAAGTCACATAATCTCTCTTCTCTGGTGTATCGCCTAGTACATATTATAATTGGTTATTCATGTGTCTAAGTTCTTCAGTTACGAAACTGTATATAGTTACTTTGAGGAGTCATTCCCTGTACCCTGTACTCTTGTACCCTTAAGTAGCATGTCCGTGGCCCTTTGACATCATAGGAACGTCATCAGAAGAGAGGAGAGACAGAGGTTGCACATAGGTGAATGGAAAATCTTGAAGCCTTCTGACAGCATGTGAACATTCCCAGCACCCAACAGTGCAAAAGTCAACATTTGCCATGATGAGCAATGGAGTTGTTGTTTCCTCTTTAGCCAAGTTGAGATGTCCAACTGGAATTGTTTTTCCACCCTTTGCTGTATTTCCACTCCTCTTTGAAAATTCTTGTTTAAGGTAATAGCGGGGTGCCAACAGCACACATGTCAAAGCAGGGTAACAGCACTGAAAGATCTGATGGCACAATGCATATTTGTTTGGAAATGCTTAGGAACTTCTCAATTTAGCTTTCCTCTTGATGGAATCTATTTGTATCTCTGGGTTTATCCCTGTAGACTTGGAGGGAGTGGTGAAAGATGAACGGGCACTGCTCAGCCACAAGGGGAGAAAAACGTCATCCAGCCCTTAGAATAGCAACAGCAATAAATATGGTCGTGCAGTTCTGCTGCTGAGGCTGGAAAGGCTGGCTGGATCACATTTACACACCTAACAGGCCTGCTTGGCTGAGACGGGTTTGTCAGAATCATGCACAAAAGTCGATGTCTCTTGGTCATTTGTTTTCTGAGCTGTGACTCAGCAAAGAAAGGAGGGCTCGGAGTACATAGCCCACCACAGAATCTCTAGAAGAGATTCCGGCACCCTTCTAGCCCTAGGGGGACACTCTGAATTGACTTTTTTTTTAATTGGATATTTTATTTATTTACTTTTCAAATGTTATCCCCTTTCTGGGTTTTCCCTCTGGAAACCTCCCTCTTTCTGCTTCTATGAGGGCACTCCCCCACCCACCCACTCCTGCCTCCCTGCCCTGATACTCCCCTACACTGGGGCATCGAGCCTTCCCAGGACCAAGGGCCTCTCCTCCCATTGATGTCCTACAAGGCCATCCTCTGATACTTCTGTGGCTGAAATGATGTTTTAGAATCAGGTCTCTTGAAAGCCGAGTCTAAAGCTGGTCCGAGAACTTGATGTTATCTGTAGCTTCCCTAACCATCAAGGCACAGATGTAATAAGGAAGGTGGAAAGAGGGCTCTTGTTGGTCATCAGTTATTTAAAGCCCATTGGATTTCAGCCACTGATTGAACAGAATCAGCATCTTTGCCCTGCAAGGTCCAGAAGGAACATGGCCCTCTCCTTTGGCAGCCCCTGTCTTTTTTTCTCAGCCAGCACCAGCTATTTCTGGGACCTACTTACTTCACCTTATGCACCCATGTTCATAACTGTTTCTCTTTCATTTGCAGCTTGGCCCCATGTGGCTGTGGTTTTATCATTTTTACCTTCTTCTGCCATCAAGAACAGGCATCTTTAAAATCTGCACATAGCAGGAGTCTTAGGCCACTGCTTTTAGGCTAAGCCAGGTAGCCTCTTCTCACCATGTGCCTCCAAAACCAAAGCATCACCTGAATCTGACCTCTTTTCTTTTTATGTTAAACAGCTCTGCAATGAGAAAGCCAAGCTCTTTCTCTGTGTGATCTGGTTCATTGATCTCTCAAACCACTCTCCCCAGTTAAGCTCTGGAAGCAGGCTCATCTTGACCACATGCCACCTGTTTCTCTTATAAAGCCTCAATAGGCACAGGCTCAACCTTGGGCTGTCACATGTTACATGCTGAACATTTATGTCCATTTCTTCTCTTAGTTGTTGACTTGAAAAATATCATAGTTTAAAAAACTAAGGAAGGTCTTCTCACTGTCATTTGTACCAGGGAGCTGGAAAACTCCACAACCTTTTGTGCACAGCCCACCAGGAGAGAGTGATCTCCCAACAGCTGTTTTCGCTTCTGAGTGCAGAGGTGAGATCTCTATCTTCTCTCTGGAAGGGACCAGCTAGGAGCACACAGGGAATAAGATCAGTGGAGCAGCTGGGACAGAAGTCTTCCCACCATTTGCACCAGGGAGCCAGGAAACTCCACAGCCTTCTGTGCATAGCCTGCCAGGAGAGAGACATCTCCTAGCAGTGCTTTCACTTTTGAGCTCATAGGAGTAAGGACACAGGCTTACAGGCCCACAGGAGGAACAAACTCCAGCCAGAGACAACAATACCAACTAGCACCAGAGATAACCAGATGGCGAAAGGCAAGCACAAGAACCCTACCAACAGAAACCAAGGCCACATGGCAACAAGAGAACCCAGTTCTCCCACCACAGCAAGTCCCGGATACCCCAACACACCGGAAAAGCAAGAGTTGGATTTAAAATTGTATCTCATGATGCTGATAGAGGGCTTCAAGAAAGATTTAAATAACTCCCTCAAAGAAATACAGGAGAACATTGGTCAACAGGTAAAAGCATTCAAAGAAGAAACACAAAAATCCCTTAAAGAATTACAGGAAAACACAATTAAGTGAAGGAACTGAACAAAACCATCCAGGGTCCTAACATGGAAGTAGAAACAATAAAGAAATCACAAAGTGAGAGATCTCTGGAGATAGAAAATCATTCAGGAGTCATAGATGCAAGCATCAACAACAGAATACAAGAGATAGAAAAAAACCTCTGTTGCTGAAGATACCATAGAAAACATTGATTCAACAGTCAAAGAAAATGCAAAATGCATAAAGCTTATATCCCAAAACATCCAGGAACTCCAGAACACAACGAGAAGACCAAACCTAAGGATTATGACTATAGATGAGAGCGAGAATTTACATCTTAAAGGCCCAGTAAATATCTTCAACAAAATTGTAGAAGAAAGCTTTCCTAACCTAGAGAAAGAAATGCCCGTGCACATACAAGAAGCCTCCAAACAGACTGGTCCAGAACAGAAAGTCCTCCTGGCACATAATAAAATGCCAAATTCACTAAACAAAGAATATTAAAAGCAGTAAGGGAAAGGGGGCAAGTAACTTATAAAGGCAGACCTATCAGAATCACATCAGACTTCTCACCAGACACGATGAAAGCTAGAAGATCCTGGGCAGACCTCATACAGACCCTAAGAGAACACAAATGCCAGCCCAGCCATACCCAGCAAATGCCATACCCAGCAAAACTCCCAATCATCATAGATGGAGAAACCAAGATATTCCATGATAAAGCCAAATTTACACAATATCTGTCCACAAATCCAGCCCTACAAAGGATAATTGATGGAAAATGTCAACACAAGGAGGGAAACTACACCCTAGAAAAAGCAAGAAAGTAATCTTCCAACAAACCCAAAAGAAGATATCCACACAAACATATAAATAACATCAAAAATAACAGAAAGCAACAAACACTATTCCTTAATATCTCTTAACAGCAATGGACTCAACTTCCCAATAAAAAGGCATAGACTAATGAAATATTTCTCATGTAAATCTTCAATTTTATCTGAAAATTTTGTAATTACCCCTTTAATTAATTTAGTATTTTTTTTAGGTCTACCATTTTATCTGCATTATTTTTCTTGATAATATTCCATTTTAATGTCTTTCTATATACTTCCTCTCTTTTATCAGAAATGTTTTCAATGTAAATCTTTAATTTTATCACAAATGTTTCTAATTCCACCTTAAATTAATTTAGAAAGAGTTTTTATATCTACCATTTTATATGTAAAAATTTCCATGAAATAGTCAATTTTAATGTGTTTGTCTATATATTTCCTGAATTTTACCAGAAATATTTCCACGTAAATCTTCAATTTTATCTGAAAATGTTTATAATTCAACCTTCAATCAACTTAGAATTATCTTTATGCCTATCATTTTATCTATATAATTTCCAAGATAATCTTTAGTTTTAACATTTTTTCTATATATTTCTTCAATTTTATCAGAAATATTTTCCGTGTAAATCTTCAAGTTTATCAGAAAATTTTATAATTCTTAGGAATACTTTTATGCCTACCATTATTATAGCTATATAAAAATTTCCATGATAATCTTCAATTCTAACATGTTTTCTACATTTTTCTACAATTTTATCAGAAATATTTTCTATGTAAATATTCAATTCTATCATAAAATGTTTCTATTCCATATTTGATTTAATTTAGCAGTGTTTTACATGTCTACCACTTTACTCCTTAATTTTCCATGAAAATTGTCAATTTTAATGTCTTTATCTGAAATATTTTCCATGTAAATCTTTAATTTTTATCATAAAGTGTTTTTACTTCCCTTTTCAATAAATAAAAATAAAAGAAAAAAAAATAAGGAAACAGTGCTTTGGATGCAGACTCAGCTCTGTATTCTGGTATCGTCGTTAACTTAGCTCTGTGGGATCTTATTAAGATCCACAAGGTAAGTGGAACAGGTTTATATAGCACTAGCTCCTGTGTTTATTCTGTCAACAGCCCTAATGACATTAGGTGGCTAAGAAAAAAAATTATGCCAGTGAGTTGGAGTTCATGCCAAAAGAACAGAGATGACCATTTGATGCTCATAATCTGCTCTACCCACAGTCTCTTTTCCTATTTTTATATTCACAAAGCAAAATCAAGCAATGTTCACAACATTAGCACTTTCTCTAAAGCAATGTTTTTGAATTTTTGAGCCCTTTTCTCATGTGCCTAGAGACAGCGAAGACACAAATTTAGCTACCCACCTTCTACAAAAAGAATACCAAAGTTATTTGCAAAATAAATTCCAGTGTATTATTGAATACTCTAAATTTGAATTGTAGAGGCATGTATTAAAAGGTCTTCCATCTCTGGAAAGATTCCCTTAAATATAAAAAATGAAATGATTAAGTGCCTGAGAAAAATCTCCAAATCACTTACTGGGAAATAGTAAGTCATAGGCACGTTCCTGGAATTGTGTAGTTATGAGGACAGAATACTTAAAATATACACAAGCACATATCAAATCAGTAGGAAAACACTTTAGGAAACAATTTTAGGAAAACTTTTAGGAAATTAAAAGGTACAATTTAAAACATAGGCATTAAAAAATAAGTAAAACATAGGCATTAAATACCCCAATGGAATACACCTGTCCCAAGATTGTGTTTGACATATCCCAGAGAAATTTACAGTTGCAATCACATATGACTAGGTCTCTTAATATCAAAACAATAAAGGAAAGGTGAACATAGGATCTTACTAGTTTTGTGACAGTAGTAGAACTTATTGGAAAGAGACTTTTTCCATCTTCCTGATGTCTCTTATCTTCAGGTCATAAGTGACATTATAGACTATTATACAAGCACCATGGGTGTTTGTAAAATAATTTACCAACCAGGCATAAAATGAAGAAAGGAACTCACAAGGAGCTATAAGTAGCATCCTGGGATGTTTATTGTTGCCTTATTATCTATTTTTGTTAGAAACTGTAATACTTTATAGTGATTCAGATCATTTCAAGTGTCATTTTGAAAAGTATGAATTGCTGAAACTGATTGAGAAAATAACATCTGTTTTTTGTTTTGTTTTGTTTTGTTTTGTTTTGAGATAGGGTCTTGTTGTATTTGGCCTTGGAGTTGTAGTGATTCTCCTCCTTTTGCTTCATGAGTACTGAGGTTACAAGTGTATGCCACCATGCCCAGTTTAGACCTTATAAATAAGTTTCAAAGTCTAGCTGAAGTGCACAATAAAGTTCCTATTACTAAAACATATTTATACAGAGTATTTAAATTTTTTCATACTATCTTGTCATTAATACTTATTGTAATTTTATGCACTAAATCCTTTGCTTAAAAAACTGAATTCTAGAAATATCACAATGAAGGTGTAATAAGTTACTTTGGTGTGCAGGAAAGTAGGCTAAGTTCATGATCACAAAGCTGAGTAGTGACATCAGAATTTGAATTAAGTTATGACTGTAGAACCTAATCTCTTGCCTTCCATGTGCTAACTAGTATGGACATGTTCTAGAAAGTTCACAGTGAAATATATAGTTGGCCAATGCACTCATTCAATATTGACCACACCCAGTCAACATATCCAAACACATCATTGTAAAGACAAATAGATAAACACAAGTCAAACCTGGAAGTAGGAGCTGATACAGAGGCAATGGAGGGATGCTGCTTATTGACTTGCTCCCCATGGTTTAGGCTGCTTTCTCATACATTCCAGGACTACCTCCAGGAGTGGCATTGCACAGGGTGAACTGAGTCCTCCCGCAGCAATCGTGAATCAAGCCAATGCCCTACATTCTTGCCTTTGATGGAGGCATTTTCTCAATTAAGATTCCTTCTTCCCATATATGTCGAAGTTTAAGTTGACAAAAAGCATTATAAGAGATAGCCAATCCTCTCCACCAGAAATGAAAGTCAGAGTGAATTTTCTACTAAAAAAAAAAAGGCAGGAGAGAATTAGTGATTTGCTAACCTTAGTAGTTATTGGTTGGAACAATAGTAATCTCAAAATGAGAGCCTCTTGGATTAATAAGATACAGTTGGTGGAAAATATAATTGTGTGCTCTTAAATCTTGAAAGCAGTTTTGCAGCTGCAAAGCAGGATTCAGTGTTCTCCAGTCACTATGGCTTTTGCTCCATAGGCAACAGGACAATCGTCTATGCTTTTCCTGGTGTCTTAGTTAGGGTTTCCATTGCTGTAAAGAGACACCATGACCAAGGCAACTCTTATAAAGGACAGCATTTAATTAGGGCTGGCTTACAGGTTCTGAGTCCATTATCATCATAGCAGGAAGCATGGCAGTGTCCAGGCAGGCATGGTACTAGAGGAGCTGAGAGTTCTATGTCTTGTTCTGAAGGCAAACAGGAGAAAAAGACTGTCTCCAAGGCAGTTAGAATGGTCTCAACGTCCACCCCACCATCCCACAGGGACATATTTCTTCCAACAAGGTCACAACTCCTTTTTTTTTTTTTTTTTTTTTTTTTTTTTTTTTTTTGTTAAGGTCACAACTCCTAATAGTGCCATTCTCTGGGCCAAGTATATTCAGACCACCTCTAATGTAATGTGGCAGTCTTGGCACCTAGAGCCTGGTGGTGTGTACCATGGGCTTTTCCTGTCTGTTTTGGAATTATTTACTGATGAGACAGGAAGCTGAGAGTTGCTGTCAAAAGATACATTTAGTAGGTAACTCTCAAATTTGATGTTTATCAGAGAAACCTGGAAGCTTGTTAAAGCACAAATTGCTGGGTCTTGCCTGCAGAGATGCAGGCTCATTAAAATGTATACACATGTAACAGGATCCTAGGTAGTGAGCTACAGCTAATCAGGGGGACTGCTTTTGGGGACTACTATGAGACATCAAGTATGGAGGTCAACCTACATTGAACCACTGAAGTTCTTCATGAATGAATACATTTAGTGAGCTGTCTCTCTTCTTACTCAATTAGACAATGCTTAAACAACATTGAAAGCGGATGTCCAAACACTAAAGATATCCTGTGTAGGTAGAGAATTAGGATTACTTGTTCTTGACGGAAGCAGTGTTAATACTAACTGAGCAGCCAGAGTCTGGGCTGCCTCCTCTGCTTCAAGCCATGTCAGTAATTTAGTCCACATGAGTTATGTAAGATTTATTAGTGGGGAGGGTCTGTAATATATTTCCTCTGATCTTCCATTCAAGAGCAAACACTATTTATTCCCAACTACAGTTTACTAATTCAAAAGTATATAGTTTGAAGTTACTGTTGTTACATGATATGATCCAATTAATTTTCTTTTTTTCAGAAATGACTAATAATGTTAATATTAAACTAATTTTTTTATGCTTTCATAGTGATAGTAGAGTTTTGTAGTCTATCTAGTTTTGTTTACATTAAAGATAAAAATTCTTAAGAAAAGTGCTTTCCAGTACACATTTGCCTGACTTCCACATACTGGTCACAGAACCCTTTTGTTATAGAATAGTTTGTCATGGCACTAATCCTTGGCAACCTTGTCCACAGTGTGCTTTTGGTCAGATCATGTCTTAGTCACATGGTGCTTGCTTACGCCGATGTCAGTGTGAATGAATGTTTTCCTTTTTTTTCTTAAGTGTACTTCACTTCCAAATCCTACATGATTCCCATGAACTAGATTCCTGACATGGGAATCCAGTTCCTGAATGCTTACTATTAGTAGTGCTACCCTCAAGAGAGAGTAGAAAGAACCCTATTTTCATACATGTACAAAATATGTCTTTTTTAATTTGGAAAATATGCCTTTAATATTGTTTTATTAACTAAATATATTTTCTGGAAAATTTAATCAATCACTCTGTTTTCTAGTTTGTCCAGAAAGAAAGAATAGCAAGAGATATTCTTTTCTTAAAAGCTAGAGACCTCTTGTGGTCGTTCAGAATAATACTTTAAAAACAGAAGTATTCAAATTTGTCAGGTTTCTTCAAATTTCTGGCTTAGTTGAAATTCACTTAAAAATATAAGTATCGGCCAGGCAGTAGTGGTGCATGCCTTTAATCCCAGCACTTGGGAAGCAGAGGCAGGCAGATTTCTGAGTTCAAGGCCAGCCTGGTCTACAGAGTGAGTTCCAGGACAGCCAGGACTACACAGAGAAACCCTGTCTTGAAAAAACAACAACAAACAAAAACCAAAACCAAAACCAAAAACAAAAACAAAAACAAAATAAAAATGTAAGTATCACCTAACATGTGCCAAAGTACATCAGATCAACAATAGGAATATATACTTGGTATCATATATGTATACATCCATAAAAATCTAGTATGTATATTTCAGTGCTAGCAATACTATTTAATAAATTAAAGCTTTATCAAGTCATAAAATATAGGAAAGTATAGACATTATAACTGTTTAGTTAAAAAAAAACTTTCCAAACTGTATGTTTGTGCACCAGAATATCTGGTAAAATTTTAATATAACTTATAGGTAAAGTGAATAAAGTTCAGAGAAACTCTGTGACATGCTGTTTTACAATATCTAATCCATCTGGACTTCACTCACTAAGAAATATGTAAGTGGCTAGGAATTAGAGACATAAATGCAGAGACATGTTCCCAGATTACAGAACTATGATTCTTAATTCATTTTAAAAGTATTTACTTTTTAAGTGTATTTTTTTTATTATTTAAGACTTTTGTAAATGCATGTATGTAGTGGCTATTCCTGGTTGTCAACTTGACTACATCTGGAATAAACTACAATCCAGAATTGGAAGGCTCACCTGTGATCCTAATCTGGAGGCTCAGAGATATAAATTTCTGACCTGGATCTTGGCATGGAGATCTTGAAGCATAGTGCCTATGAATTCCAGAAGATTAAGACAGGGAGATCTCCGAGATCAAGATCATCTGGGATTAAAGGTGTGGTGGCACACACCTTTAATCTGGAGACCTATATAAGGACATTGGAAGAAGGAAGACTCACTCTCTCTTTCCTCGTGGGACCGAGCAACTGCCATATCCTCGGACTTCCATCCACAGCTGCTGCTGACTGTTGTTGGGGAGTTGAACTACAGACCTTCTGGTCTACCAAGTCAACAACAACTTCTGGCATCTCAAACGGCTCTGGTTTCACAAGTTCCCCCAATGATTCAGGAAGGCAGAGGATAGACCCCACTGTGTTCATTAAGAAAAAAGCTAATCCTGGTTTACTGAGAATATATTGTAAAACCCTTCAAATAATAAAAGAAATATGAAGGGCAACAGTTGAAGTACTGTAAAAGGAAGGAAAAACTCAGGAAGACTTTTGTCTCTTTCAGGAGCCCTTCCTCCCTGGGCTGCCTGCCTGCCATGCCTTCAGTCTCCATTATTCTATGCATTTGCTGTCCTTAATTAGTGTGGCTATTTATGTTGTTACACCTGCCAGCAGACTTCTATATTGTGTGTCAGACGTTACATCTTTCACAGCAATATTTTATAGTTCTTGAATCAAGCAAAATGCCTAGAACACAGTGCTCAAATAATATTTGGTAGTGAATTATAAGGGAACTATTTCAAAACAGTATTTACCTGAATTTGCTGAAGAAGAAATTTTATTAGTTTACTATGATTCCAGATTTTAAGCGATATGCAGTTATAACTGGAATTAGAATACAGTCTGTAGTTGCCATTCTTTCTGATCATGGTTATTAAGAGACTTTTAAAAGGACTCACATCTTTTGTGCATATGTGTACTTAGTCTGCATGTGCATCTGCACTCCAGAATGGGACATCAGACAATCTGAACTGCCATGTGGTTGCTGGAAATTGAATTTAGGACCTTTGGAAGAGCAGTGAGCGCTCCTAACCACCGAGTCATCTCTCCAGCCCCATAAAGAGACTATTGTTAAGGTCTTGTGAGTAGTATTGCCATTTCATGTACTGTCTTATTTACCTACTCAGTTCTCACAAAAAGCTTATAAGTGAAACTTGTATTTCTATTTCAGAAATGAAAACAGCAGAATATGCTCTCAGGTATTTCTGGTATGAACATTCACACTTAACCTATAGGCACTTTTACATTGCCATTGTTGATTTATTTATGAAATACATATTTCGTACTCCATTGTAATATAATATCTTCTTCTTCTTCTTCTTCTTCTTCTTTTTTTTTTTTTTTTTTTTTTTTTTTTTTTTTTTTTTTTTGGTTTTTTCGAGACAGAGTTTCTCTGTGTAGCCCTGGCTGTCCTGGAACTCACTCTGTAGACCAGGCTGGCCTCGAACTCAGAAATCCAACTACCTCTGCCTCCCAGAGTGCTGGGATTACAGGTGTGCGCCACCACCACCCGGCTGTAATATCTTCTAATGAAAATTTCTTGATACTTAATCCTATTGCTTTGTCCTCTAGAACTTTCCTACATAAGTAAAAGTCCTGAATGTCTTGTGAAACTGGTGCTTTTATGCCCAAGCAATGTCCAAGGCCCAGGAGCATCATTTGCTGTTATCATTTTTCCTTGCCCCAAAATCCAGACTGTCATATTTTAGAAAACTTTACCTAAAAGTCATCCCGTTACATCTCACAGATGACTTCTCAAGGGCCTCAGCCTACAAGGCAGCACAGCTTCCTTGGGGAGAAACTACACTTCCCAGAAGCCAGTTCGTCTGCGGAGTACGTCCTTTACGCAACAGGGGACCTTGAGAAACCAAAGGACGCTTAGTACAGTAAGTGTCTGCAGCCAGCCGGCCCACCAACAAGGCTTCCTGAGTCACAGCAGCTGAAATGTCTCGGAGGCAGGACGAGGCGCGGGCGGGCGTGCCCCTGAGGGCGGAAGGCCGGCCGGACGCAGAGGTCCGCCTCATTCTGTACCACTGGACTCACTCCTTCAGCTCTCAAAAGGTAACCTCCTGTAGTGGAGGGCTGCCCTCGGGTTCAGCACCCGGACAGCTCCCCTTGCCTGACGTGTGGGCCTCCAAGGGGCCGGACCTCTGGGTGCATTCAGAGCTGGGATGCATTAAGTGCATCAGCAGAAGCGGGATGATGCTGGAAGGCAGTGACGCAAGCGCGGGTCTGGAAGCAACACTAAGAAGCATTTGGCCTAGAGGTTTTGTCCTGGAGAGGAAAGGGAGGAAAAAGTGCATTCCTGCAATCCCTTGGTCTACTTTCCTCCTAAACCCCCAGAAAGAAGGAAGGAAAGAAAGAAAATAAATAAATTATAGTTTTGAGACAGGGTCTCGAAGTGCAACCCTGCTCAACCAACCTGAACTTGCTGGGTAGACCAAGCTGGCCTCGAATTCATGGCAACCTTTCTAACTCTGCTCCTCTACTTTTGGGATTGCAGTTTTGGGTCACCATGACAGGCTCTTCCTTAAAAAATAAATAAATAAATAAATAAAGAAAGAAAGAGAGAGAGAGAGAGAGAGAGAGAGAGAGAGAGAGAGAGAAAGACAGAGAGGGAGGGAGGGAAGGAGAGAGGAAGGAAGGAAGGAAGGAAGGAAGGAAGGAGTTAGGTGTTTAGCTCAGAGATAGAGTCCTTGTCTAGCAGGCCCAAGATTTGGTAATCCCTAGCATCTGAAGGTGGGTGCAGTGTGGAGACAAGACAAAATCATGTAAAGGCACTGCCCCTCACCAAGGGAATGAAACTTGCTTCTGTTTTTCCACATTTGCATTCTGTATCAGAGGTCCAAACATATGCTTGTACTTTAGGTGGTTCTTTTATGGGTTTACCTAGCACTGGAGTTACAGGCCCTTGTGAATCACCCAATGTGGATGCAGGGGGTCAAGCTCAGGTCATTGGCAAGAGTAGAGCATTCCCTCAAACCAGGGCTTCTTAGTCTTCCTAATGCTTCAGCCCTTTAATATACTTCCTCATGTTGTGGTGAACACAACTATAAAATTATTTTCATTGCTATCTATCCACAACTGTAAATCTGCTGCTGTTGTGAATTGTAATGTAAATATCTAATATGTAAATATCTAATATGTATTTTCCTGTACATCTGGGAAGAACACAGTTTAGGGCACAAAGACCACAGTGGTGATGAAGAAAGAATGACTGTAATGAAGACAAAATAACTTTCATTCCTGATGTTTTCTTCTGTAATGCTAGAGTGCTTCTTATTTAGTCCCTCTAGGAACAACCTTCATTAAGTGAGCTGGCTCAGGAAGACAACTAGGGTTGTTTAGCTGTATCTAGGGAAGGTGGAAACAGCAGTAACCCCTGTGAACTCTTGCAGGTACGCTTGGTAATTGCTGAAAAGGCATTGAAGTGCGAGGAACATGATGTAAGTCTGCCCCTGAGTGAGCACAATGAGCCTTGGTTTATGCGTTTGAACTCAACTGGAGAAGTGCCTGTCCTTATCCACGGGGAAAACATAATTTGTGAGGCCACTCAGATCATTGATTATCTTGAGCAGACTTTCCTGGATGGTAATGTTAAGGCTATTTGTAATTTCTTGACTTTATTTTCAATAAGAGCACCCCCATTCTCTCTCCCTCTTCCTCTTCTTTCTCCCTCTCTATTTTAATATGCTGGTTTAGTGATTTCAAAAACCTTTTCCATTTCCATAAGCACAAAAAATGTAGGCCTAACCCAAAATTCAAATCAGCCAGTACAAATGCTTGAAAGAATCTCAAGTGGAGTCACAATGTCAAATCAAATTCCAAATTCACTTGTACTTGTCATGGTGGTGATTTATTGGCTTTAAAGTAAGATTTATGATGTTGATTTTTAGTATATATTGTGTAAATCATTTTTATCTTAAAAATGAGAAAAAGAAGAATCAGTACTAGAGAAGGAAGAATCCTTTGCTCCTGTACTTTGGGTTCTTTGCTCTCATTACTTTTGCATAGTTTTAATTCTTATCCTTTCTACAGAAAGGTTTAAACATGCATCATGTTTTAAATCAATGATCATTTATGATGGCTTATGTGTCAGGCATTTTATATTTTGATTTTAGTCAGTTGCCAAAAGAGCTCATTGAAAATAGGTGTGGAGAGTACTCATTCCAATTTGCACGTGAGGAAAAAGAAATAGAGGACTTGTCTAAGATAACACAGCCATTTTATGGCAGGGTCTTTGGTCTTCAAAGCCTTTGGCCCCGGGCCATTTGCCATTTTCTTTGCTGCATACAAATGGTCTTGCTTGTTTCTGTTGACAGCCCCTTCAGGTCAGCTGTAGCTTAGTGACAGGGCCAGGTTGGCACAGCATCAAGGCCGACCACTAGCAGAACTCAGGGTGGAGCCCATGGCTCCAGGCTTTCATTTTAATTCTCTGTCAGACATTGTTCTCCAAGAGATCCAGCTGCATATATCCTGCTGTGCTGGTGCTAACTGGGCAGTTAAGCTCAGCATACAACCCCAAATTAAGGGTGCCATGGAAGGAAATTAACAGGGCCAGACGTGTCCAAGGTCCCTAGGAGGAAAATGAATATTAGACCTCATGGAGGAAATAGACTAGGAACTTGTAGTCTTTTTATTTGTGTGGAGAGGTGCCATCATTCTTAATTTAAGTGTTAATAACCCAGAACTCCATCAGAAGTCTTATTAGGGTTGGCCTTGGCCTAATCCAGACAGTGTAAAGAACTACTTACTTTTCACTATTATTAGCTATCCTTATATATTTATATGCTGGCGACTGTGCTGAAAATGGAGATAAATTGATTTAATATACATTTTCTCAACCTTGAGCTTTTTGGAAATGGATAAGACTGTTATTTATATGTGTTTCTTGGGAAAACTGATTAATAGGAACAAAGCAAAAATAATTTTGAAAGAATTTATTTTAAATGACTAAAATGTAGATATTATTTAGATATTATTTTTATGTATTATATACAATATATAATGTTATATATTATATAATTAGATACACTACCTATATAATACATGAGAAATAATACTTAAACCTCTGGTAACATTGCTTGAACTAACATAGCTTGTATCATTATTCTAGGTCTTCCTCCACTTTTGCCTGTTCTCTTGCTTACCTCATAAGAAACAATGCTGTATAGTAAATGTTAATTATAGTTGTTTCCTTAAAATTTTCCTTAGCATTTGCTTTTATTATATGATAGTAAAGCTAAAATATATTCTAAGTTTTGCTAAGTTATAGATAGAGCACAGCCAAATGGGGTAAAATAAGTTTTGTTGGTTTATTTGTTTTTGAAGTAGAACTTAATAGCTCAGGTTGTTCTCAGCTACTGTGTGGAAGAAACTTTCTTTTGATGGCTTTACTACTGAGATAAAGCACTGTGGCTGAGTGACAGGATGGGAATGTGGGAATCGTGAGCTTCAGTTCTGGTTGAGTGTCTCTGAGGTGGAGCTGTCAGTTCTTCCTTCTGGCCGGATGCTGCTGGTACCCCGTTGAAGATCTTTTGTAACCATTGAACTGGGTGATGGAATTTGCCATTGTAAGGTAAAACAAATCCAACTAACTCTTACTTCATGTTCTGTGTTCCCAGGAGAGTAGTTATCCAATTGGAGAGGATAAAAAGATTAAGACACCTGTAGTTTTGGGCAGATATGACAACCAGACTAGTTTGCAGGTCAAGGTAGAATTGACCTCAGGATATCGAGATTTAGAGAAACAACATACATAAGCATTATCACAATCATAGTTCAGACAGCTAGCATCTACCATTAAGGACTCGGGGAATAGGAAAAGAGCCAAAGAGCATATAACCAAATATCATCTCATTGTCAAAGAACAGGACAGATAAACTACCAACCCTTGTCAAAGTGTGAGGCATCACCAGCATTGCCAGCCAGCATCATTGAACCATCTGAGAGATTGTTTGCAATGCAGAGTTTTAGACCTTATAGCAAAGCTCTTGGGTTAGAATCTTGTTTTAGCAAGAACCCCAGGTGATTTATATATTACTGTGCTATGCTTAAAGCATTGCTGCAAATTACTCTTTCTGGCAAAGTTCTAGGATGTACTGCCAACTTGGCTTTTTTTTTTTTTTTTTTTTTTTCATCCTTTCCAATTGGAGAAATACCTTCCTGGGAAGAGGAATGAGTAAAATACTAATTGGTTGGATCTGTTTATCTCTACAACTGATAACATTGGTAAAGTTTAAAAGAAAAGTTTATATTTTCAGTCCTTATGCCTGTCACTAGAAGGAACTAACTTAAGTTTTACATTGTTGGAGAATGTTATAAATACCTTTAAAATGTGTCTACTATGTGTAAACCATGGTTCACAATATAATGTATCTTGATCCAAGCAGAACATTTGAGATTATAGAATATTCTTATGGAATAGAGAGACAGCTATGACGAGAGGATGGTTGTAGCTGTCCCAGGGCTATGGAGAACTGAGGTCACCTAGAAGGAGGGCTGGGGCTGGAATAGAAAGGGCAAGAGGAATAACCATCCAAGACAGGGTTTTTCTGATCAAGGCTCGGTCCTTTTAATGAATAAGTGAGAATTTAAAAGGGGAAAACTCTCCCCCATTAAGCTGGAAACTGTTCCACAAAACTGGTTTGGCCGCTCAGTGGGAGGCTGACTCATCTCAGGAAATTGCAGATCCTGAGAACAATAGACATCACCTAGGTTGGAAGGCCCCACTATAGGTGGGTGACTGTGGCAAACACTGAGGTCTGAATTTTCTGCTCTAAGGCTGCGGGGAGAACACAGATGGCAAGTAACAAGCATCTGCAGATGAATTAATTACCACACTGTAGAATACTGATAAACAGACTTAGCATGTTAAGTTGGCCCTCCATCTATACACTCTTATTATACTTATTCATATTTGAATTACTTCTAAGTCACTGAGAGGTCAGAGACTGCCTTATTTAAAGGTGTGCCCCTATGGTTACTGAAAGTAGATACTACAGGAAAGATTTTTGATAAATAATATTGAATGGATAAAATGAATGATTTATTGAAATATCTGCCAGTCGGGATGGGGCTTTGTAGTGCTCTCTTACTGATTGGTTGATTGACTGATTGAAGTTGTAAGAGTCAACCCACAGCTGCCTTCATGTATGCTAGGCAAGTGATCTATCACTAAGCTACCCTGCTAGTCCCCAGTGGTGGTTAAAGCTTCTGTTTCCTGACTTGAGCTTAATATACAAAATGAGTAAGGATACTGAAGAAATGGTACTGGGGCTGGAGAGATTGTTCAGTGGTTAATAGAACTGGCTGCTCTTCCAGAGGATCAAGGTCTAATTCCTAGCAGCCACATGGCAGTTCACAGCTGTCTGTAACTCCAGTTCCAGGGTATCAGTCATCCTTATACAAACATACAAGCAGGTAAAATACTAATTCATATGAAATTTAAAAATTAATTAAGATAAATGATACCATATTTATGAATGATGGAAAAGCTAGGATCATTAAAATGAAAACTATCTTATAAAATGTTTATTGTGGAATAATAAACCAAGATGAAGTTTAACAAGGCTAATGTAATACATGAATTTTGTCTTTTTTTTAAATATAAAGAATTGACATGTGAGATTATATTATTGAATTAAAAATCGTGTGAATAGTGAGAAAGAAAATTAGCATACATTGACCAAGCCAGCTCTACCAGTCAACAGGTTCTTTAGCACAGGAATGAGGATTAAAAAGAAAGAGATGATTAGACAACATTGTAACATGACCCCAGCCAGTTCTGAGGCTGAGGCAGGTTTAATTCTTCCCAATCTGCTTTTATATCATTTTAACTACATGCAAGTAATAAGGGTAAACAGTGCAATAAATACAAATAGTCAAGGAATACGCAAGGCAATAAGCAAAATTTTCTGGTGTATATGTGTTGGGGGCCTGCCTGGTTGGTGGTCCAGTCTCTGATCAAGTAAGACTTGGGGTCTTAACTTACCAGAGACCCCCTGAGTGAACAATGTGGAGATGGGAATTGATGCAAGAAACAAGAGGAATTTATTTAATTCAGCATGCTGGGGTCACCCTGCACATGGGGAGAGAACAACTCCATGCAGTCCATGCAGCAGACCTTTACACAGTCCTCAGGGCAGTCTCCATTAGGCACAATGTGCATGTTACCCTTAAATTAATTGGTTGTTAGGGAATAGGTAGGTGGCCAACCAGAGTCTTGGAATAACTCTGGGCCTCCCCTAGCCCAGGGACCTCCCTGTGGTCCGAGGAATGTAATTTAGTCTCTCCCTTCTGGGAGGGGCAAGTGTTCTATGACCTTTCTAAAGTTCCTGAGCTGACATTTCATCCCCTCTTTTCTTTGTGCATGCTTCAATCCTGAAGCAATTGCTGGTATTCTGATAGCTCACACTCCTGATGTTCTGTATCTAGTTCTTTGTATCTCTGCTTTAAGATCATTAACTGTACTGTACCTAAGTGTTTCTTAACAATAGTGACCAAGTGGTCCAAAATGTAGGGGCCATAGGTCAACAATAGCAGGAGAACAATTAAGGGTCCTAACAGGGTGGATATGCAGGTGGTTATAGACAAGGGAGGAGTTAAGGGGAGGAGACTGGAACCAGCCCTGACTCTGTTCTCTCTCTTCTGCTCGGCTAGCCCTTTCCTCATCTTAGCCATTGACTCTTTAACAACCCTGCAATGGTCTATATAAAAGCCACACTCCTCAGCTAAGGCAGCACATAGCCCTCCTATTCTACTTCTGATAATGAAGTCAGTGACTGATGGAAGTTTTTATTTCTCTCTATATAAATCAGTGGCTGCCCTCAGACTGTCATAATTTTCCCTTGTAAGACCAGAGTGGAAGTCCTGGTGGCTGCTCCAGCCATCTCCAACCCCAACAGAAAAGGAGACAGCGAGTGCTGTAACAGGTGGACAGGCACATAGGATGGAGGAAGGAACCAGAATTGGAGGTTACCACAGGCAGATGATCAAGGTCAAGTGATCTTGAGCTTGAGTGGATTGTCTGTCTTCTGTACTGTCTAGTGAGGGTCTCTTGGGAGTGGGGAATCTGCAGGTTTCTTATGGAAAACATGCACCCAGGCTGAAGTACTGTCCACCTTGAGGCCTGTGGGGGTGTCTAGCAGCACCAGGAAGTATCTCTTCTATCAGGGTTCCAGCAACTGTCCCTTAAGTCTCCTTACATAGATCCAGTCACCAGTCTGAAAGCAGTGAGGAGTCCCTGGCATCCCTGGAGCATTTGAGGCAGACAGTTTGGGCTAAATCTCATGTTGTGAGATACCTCCTGGGAGGGCCCAGAGGACGCCAAATGAGTTGGGGTAACAAAGAGGATCTCAAAAGGGGTCAGGTTAAAATGGCAGGGGCTATTCTGGGCTCAGAACAGGGCCAAGGGGAGGGGCACTATTCAGCCTGAGCCAGTCTCCAAGGTCAATTTAGTTAAGGTCTTTCATAGGGTTCTGTTTCTCTACCTGCCCTGAGCTCTGGGGACAGTATGCCCAATGATGCTTCCAATTAGCCCCCAATATCTCTGTCAATCCCTCCCTGACTTACCTTAAGAGACAAAAGCAGAACCATTGTCCCATCTAATTACCTTGGGTACTCTGAGCCTTGGGAAATTTTTTTCTAATATCTTCTTTAGCTGTCATGGTAGCTGTTTCTTGCTTGGTGGGTAATGTCTCAACCCATCTAGAGAAAGCATCTACAAACACTAGAGAGTATTTGTAACCATCTTCTCTTGCCTTAACTACTGTAAAAATCTCTCAGTATACTCTAGGCTCTTCTTTCCTAGGTATATTGCCCTGTTTACTCTTTGCTGCATAAACAATTCACTTGCTGGCGTACCTTATACTGTTCTACTATATCTCTGGCCCAAAACCTGAGTCATAAATATATACTTTAGGTCCCTTAACTGCTTGAGCAGACTTTTTATCCCCTAAATGAGTCCATCTGTCCATTTGGCCGAGTAAGTCTTTTGCTTACTTTCTGGTGAGTATAGTTCTCTCTTCTTGTGTGCACCATTGTCCTTTCTTGGTAATAGTTGGTAGGGTGGCTAGCAATCTGAGTCCCTTTTTCTTCAGCATATTCTAAGTGAGGCCATCTCTTAGTCCAGTCCCATTCCTTAGCAGGTGTCTCTTGCAGGCCCATAACCAGGATTGGCTCCTGCATAGCCACTTCTGGAGCCACTTGATCTGCCTGGTTATTGCCCACTGAGTCTCTTCCCTTCTGATGTCCTGGGCAGTGGATGATACTCACAGTTGCCAGCTTCATTAGGGCATCCAAGAGGTCCAAGATTTCCTTTTTGTTCCCTCTGATGTGAACAGTCCTCTCTCTTGGCATATATCCCTGTGGATGTGGGCTGTGGCAGAGGCATACCTGCTATTCACATGGATGTTAACTTTCTTCCTGGCTCTAAGTTCCAAGGTCTTGGTGAGGGCAATTAGCTCTACTTTCTGCATTGAGTGCCAGGGGGTGGAGGTTCTTCCCAGATGACATTTGTGCCATCCACCACAGCAGCGCCTGCTCATCTCTGACCTTCATGGAGAAAACTGTTCCCATCTGTAAACCAGATAGTCTCAGCTTTCTGCAGGGGTCAGTCAGAGAGGTCTCTCCTTTTGGGCCAGTTAGCTGTGTTAGAAGTGTATCTGGGCCCCCATTTTGGAGAGTATGCCTCTCCCCAACAGAGGGTAGAGACAGTCTGGGGAGACCCTAAATGAATGAGCTACCCATTCTGTCCCTAGGTCCACTGTTCTTCTGGTAGTCCATAAACACATTTTGGTGCCAGTGGCTTCTTGGATCCAAGATCTTTTCTTGGAAACGGTGCCATTGGCTTGGAGGACAGAGTGTTGAGCCCCGGTGTCCACCAAGAATTGAGTGGGTTTCCCCTCCACTCTCAGAGTTACCCTGGGTTAGGGGAGGTGGTCAAAACCCCATTTCCCCTAGTCACTGTCTTCACCCAGGGCTAACACCTTTGCCACTTGGGGGCACTTTTCCCAAGGCCTGGGAATTCCTGCTCCCAGCTTCTGTTTGTTAGGGCACACTCAGGCCAAGTGGCCTCTCTTCTTGCAGTATGTGCACCCGTCCTTTTCTGTCTCTCTTCTCTGCTTTTCCTAACTACTGTAGCCAGGACTCTCTGTAGCTTCCTTTCCTTTGCTTTTCTTTCTTTCTTTTTCTCTGTTCCCTCTCCTCCTCTGTTTCCCTGTGTCAGTAAACTGTACTAACTCCCTCAATAGCTTATCCTTTCTCTTTCTCTGCTCCTTCTCCTCCTATGTCTCCCTGTAATGGCACCCTTCACTAAATCCTTCAATGGCTTATCCTGTCTTTTTAGCCTCTGAAGCTCTCTCTGATATTTCTACTAGTCTGGTCTATAAAAGCCATTGCCCCAATAGTTTTGTATTCCTTGCCCCTGGGGTCATACGGTATATATTGGCACAATGCTTCTATGATCTGCTCTAGAAAGGCTGTGGTCCCTGTTTAACCTCACATACCTTAGTCAAATTTGTTGGTTGCCATGTGGACCCTTTGAGACCTGCCCATGGAGTCTGGTGGTGGACCTTCAGGTGTCTGTTACCTTTTGGTGTATTTAAAGTCCCAGTCAGGTCTAGTCAGGGAAAGCCCACTGTTCATGACAGCCTGGTCAATCAATGGCGCCCCCCTGTCTGAGGGGGCACTCTTTCTGGCTTCCCGTATTATAAATAAAACAGTCTCAAAGAGATTAATCAGTCTCTTTGAAAATATGCACTTAGTGAAAGAGATCCCATAGTGTCAGGGGAGGTGGCTCTCAGGTCTCCTCACACTTCTCCCTGGTCCTGTATGGGCTGAGGATCCCAGAACTGGCACTGGCAGCTGGTGGGGCTGTGGGGGCAAGAGTAGGGAGATACAGGGAGGGTCTTGGAGCAATAGGTCCCCTGTTGAAGGGGCTTAGGAGGATTGACTTCTTTTCAGGTCCAGATCTCTCTTATCACACTTCCTTTTTTCTGAAGGCCAGAACCTGTGAGGTGGGTCTTGGGAAAATAAAGGCTTTTATCTATGAGTGAGGGGGAGGTGGTTCCTCCACTTGATTCTTCTAGGTAACTATAAAAACTTTTTCTTCTATTGCTTTGATCACCTGCAAGTCAAAGGTCCCTATGGACAGGTCATTCGGAGAAGCAGAGAGTAACTAACTTGCTTTTCAGTTGGTTTAATGTCCAAACAACAATGTCATCAGTCTAAGTCCAAGGACACAGAGTGAGATACCAACAAACACAGAGAAAAACAATCAGCACACAGACAGCTCGATCCTGCCATGGGTGGGGTCTAGGTCCAAGAACACAGAACAAGATACTAACAAACACAGAGAAAAACAATCACCACACAGACAGCTTGACCCTGCTCTGGGCCAGCATCCAGGTCCAAGAACACAGAGAAAGACAGTCAACACACAGTTCGCCCATAAGGCAGGAACCAGATAACAGAGTTTCTCAGCCAGCTCCAGCCCTGCTGAAACAAACTAGTTGTTCCTGTCCATATGGCAGGAGCTAGATAAACCAAGTTATAGCAAGACTCGCTCCCGCTGTTACTGTCTTGCCATTGCAAGAGATCTGGGTGGGTGGAGGGGGAGGTCCAGGTTAGTTGATACTGCTGGTCTTCCCTCCTCCTCAGCTTCTTCCAGCTTTCCCCTGATTACACTATAGGGGTCAGCAGCTTCTCTCTGTTGGTTGGATATAAATATCTGCATCAGATTCTTTCAGCTGTGCTCAGTCTTTCACAGAGCAGTCATGTTAGGCCCTTTTGTGTGAGCACTCCATAGCCTCAGTAACAGTGTCAGGCCTTGGGGCTCCCTTTGAGCTGGATCCCAATCTGGGTGTGCCACTGGACCTTCTTTTCTTCAGGTTCTTCTCCGTTCTTCCCCTGCACTTCTTTCACATGGAATAATTATGGATCAGAGTTTTTGACTGTGGGATGGAAACCCCATCCCTCCCTTGATTCCCTGTGTTTCTACAAGTTTCCTCTCCTCACTGGTAGGCATTTCATCGAAGGTCCCTCCCTCTGAGTCCTGAACATCTCTCACCTCCCACGTCATTGGTACATTCTGTTGGGTTTCCCCCCCATTCCCACCTCCTACCTCCTGAGAGGTTGCCTGTTTCCATTCTTTCTGATGTTCTTCAGGGCTTCAGTCCTGTTCTTCCACCTGATACCCGATCATGTTCCCCTCTTCCCCTCCTGTCCCTTTTCCCCACCCAGGTCCCTCCCTCTCTCCCCTCTCCTGTGATTTGTGATTTCTTTCTTCTCTCTCCCAAGTGGGATTGAGGCATCCTTACTTGAGCCCTTCAGCTTGTTAATCTTTGAGTTCTGGGGATTGTATCCTGGGTGTTCACTACTTTTTTTTTTTTTTTTTTTGTCTAGTATCCACTTATTAGTGAGTACATACATACCATGCATGTTCTTTTGGCTTTAAAAATTAGCTGCAATTAGAATGGGTAAGTGACTTTGATTGTTAGTAAGTTGCCAGGCTAGTGTGGTCTTGGATTGTTTTTAAAAGTATTGGTTCTATCCTGACCAGAAATCTGTAGTGCTCTGCATTCTAAACTGGTCATACAATTTGTCATTTTGTCTCTCTAAAATGGACTTTACAGGAGTGGTAGGATGGTTATAACTATGGTTTGATGAGGTGCATCATTATCTGTAGTTATAATAAGAGCCCTGTAGGTATAGTCATTTAACGAAAGACCAGAATGTTATGAACTGGTGTCTGCTGTAAGTTGCTATCCTTTGTAGCCAATCAAGAGAATTATGCTAAACAGTGTTTTGCTCAATCATTTTGTATATCCATATTCATACATTTGCAGCCTGTTGTTTTGGGATATCTGTTAAGTAATTGGCACTTCTACAGAAGAAATTTGAAACAGGATGCTCTTTTTAAGTCTAGACCCAAAATAATGATTATCTAAATTGGATAATAGACATTATTATTATTATTATTATTGGAAGTAGACTCATGGAGATATGATTGATATTCCCAAGGCTAAGGAAGAACTTAGAAGTTCTCCATTATAACTGCTTATTGGAGGGTCACCTGAGAGTGTTCTCTGTATCCATCTTCTCAAGACCATTTAGCAGACATTAATTTAGCAGACATTAATTAGGTGCAAGTTTATGGGATGTGCAGGGATAGTTCACAGACCTCAAATAATTAGAAACTTGTTGGTCTTCAAAAATACTTTATCTATAGTTTGACAAGAATAACTTACCTGTCCTTAACATGTGTATATGCTATTACTTTTCAGTTTTGTAGAATGTTTTATGTCCATGATGGCTTTTTCAATCTGGCATATAATAAAGAAAACTGTATTAAAGGAACACATTAATTAGGTTAGGTGAGATATGACAGTGAGCAAACACAGGAATGGGGGACAGGACAAGGTAAATAAACACAGCAGTGCTGATGTTCAAATTCAGCTATATCTTGTGGTCCTAAATCTGTCAGCAAAATTTGATAAAAGAAAAGTAGCATGAAATATGTAGAAAATACTAGAACATATGACTTTTATTATTGCCAAAAAACTCAGGGACAACCTGGAATTCTGGATATTATGCAGTATTTTTATAATTTGATATATAACAGTTCTCAGAAAATTATGTCTGGTGTCTTATGTCTATCATTTAAAATACTATTAAAATATAGGATGTGGTTTGGAACTAAATTATCCTAGCACAATAAAAATAATATAGAAATATGGTTAGGAAATATAAATTTATTTTTAGACATAATTTTATCACTATGCATTAAAACTTACATATAACATTAAAAGAATATTAATTTTGAAGTCATTTTATTTAAAACATTTTATATATTTATTCTAATAAATATATTTTATATATATATATCAGTATTTTAGGTACTTGAAATTTAATCCAGGGCCTTGTAAATGATTAGCAAACATTTTTACTGAGTCACGCCCCTAGCTCCTATTTATTTTTCTTCAAAGGCACCACACCTGGCTTGCATTATTGCAATGCTTTCACCTCCTTTTATCACTGACTTTTAAAAACTCCCTCGCTTCCTTTCCTGACCCCCATATGCTTTTTATTATCCACATTGCTGGCAGAGGGAGAATACTAATAAAATGTACTTTAAAAACATCTTTACAATGACACTCTATGGAAGAATTAGAAAGTAAAGTAAACATATTGGAAGGAGGATATGTATAATTCAAAAGAATTTACCCCTTGCCTTTTTTATTTTTTGGTTTGGTTGTTTGAGTGCTCATTACTTACTGCATAGCCCACACTGGCTGCTAAATGCTGGAATGGCAAGCATACCACTTGCTGGGCTCAATTGTCTTTTGAAGAACTTACCTGAGGCAGTGAATGCTGTTGTGCTTTGCTTTCAAAGGAGGTAGCCTACTTGGCATTGAGATATTTGGGAAGGGAGCTAGGATAAGGGCATCGGTGAAGTGATTGTGCCTGCCTGACAAAGTTCTCCAGCAGAGAGTGGCTATCAGTGGGCCACTGGATAGGAGAAAATTATGTTCATGGCTTTAAGTGTTTGTTCTACTTTGAAGAAGTCAGGCTTAGCCAGATGGATTGTACCCAGAAAACAATTAAATGTTACTATTCTTCCTCTAGTTCACTTTTCTGGAAAGGAAGTGGTATGTTCTTTTGGAGAAAGCAATGAGGTTTGGCACCAGAAAGCAGCCCTACCCATGAGCCATAAACTTGTCATTTGGAAAGTGATCAAAAATGTACTGTTTATGGTTATTAACATGAGGCTCCTGGACTGCTAAGGCAATGAATGCTTCTTAAGGGTTTTGAATCTCTTTGTCATAAAAACTATTGAGGACACTTGAGAGGTTTGGCTTATATGGGTCAATATTTCCTATTTAGAAGCGAACCAGAAAACTTTTAACACCCTAGAGCACTCAAGTGTCTAAGACTGTCACATGTCACAGAGCCAGTGTGTTTTATGTCGCCCCTTGAAGGCTTGATTATAGCTGGAGAGATAACAAGAGTGAAAATCCATTAGCATCAGAGTGTTATTCTAAAAAGTCTAGAATTTATGAATCCCCTCAATGTGCCTCTGGGAAGTCTGTGGATACTCAGGTCACACATTGAGAACTCTGTGGATCTATGAGTGGAGGAAGAGTTGAGATCTTAGATGAGTGTAAAATTGTCTTTAACTTTGCTTATTTCTAATTGGAGTCTGCCGTTCTTTTATTACTAATATAGATAACACAAAGCAGTTAAGAGTGCATTGACTTTGTTACCAATAGAAATCACAGATATGTCCCTACTATAGTAAATTATTATAGATGTTTTGATACTTTTATATTAGGGAAGTTATCACATCTGCTGCTGGATATTAGTAATGTATTAAAGAAGTATATATGTAGGTATCTTATAAATAAGTATTATTTTGTTAATGTCTTAATAATCTCTGTAGTGTCATGTTTTTTATTTTATGCATCTAAGGACATTATTATTTTGAGACAAGACCAGTGGTACATGCAAGGGTCAGAGGGCCTCAGTATTTCATAGCTTCGTGTTTATTTTCCTCGTGGAAATGGATTGACTGGGGAACTGGAAATACTGATGAGATCCTGAAAAGTCTGAGTAAGGAGCTAATTAAGGCGGGCAGTGTCTACAGGACAGATGTGGTCTACGATGCTTCCCTGTCTTGTTCTCACATGGGGTTTGTACTGAGGTGTTGTAGTCCATGCTTTGTTGTTATTCTAAGGAAGTCTTTAGCATGTACTGTCTAACTGGGAACCAGACATTTGCCTACTAGTCTGAGGAATCATCCATGCTTTTTTTTCCTTAGAGAGTTGGAAATTTCCAACTGGCTTAAAAGGCTTGTTTGTCTTGGTCTGGCCTTAGAAGATCTTGCTTGAAATGCTCTGTTAATGGCAACCAACTCTGAATTGTCAATGTTTAAGAATGAATGTGGAATGCTCAGGGCATTCTGAATTAAATATAGAGCATGAGCCAAGAAATGAGTAAATAAAAAAATATTGAGGCTCTTCCTTGCACTAGTGGAAATAAGCTAGTTGGCATTTTTCAGAACAGTTTAAGAGGCAGATTGGGAAATGATTCTGAAGGGACATAGCCTTGCCCTTTGGGCTTCATCCTTCACATTTTTCTTTGTGGGTACTTTTTGAAATATGAGTTCTTAGAAGATATGATGGTATAATAAGTAACGCCTTGAATTAGTAGTGGTCAGGTTGCAATTGTTTTGTCTTACATAGAGTAGTTGTGGGTCCTGGGTTAACTTTCCAGTATCCATTTTCTAGCCTCTGTATTAAGTACTACAGGACCTCCCAGTATAAGTAACCAGCAACTTGGGGACGTGCTTACTTACTATAATTTATCATGTACTGAGTATGTGTTAAATATTTATTACGCTTGAGGGGTCTAATGAAGCATGTTATGTGCTCCCAGATCACAAGAGTTTTACAATCTAGATTTTCACCAGCAAGTGAAGATTTAGGCAGAATGAATTTTCCAGGGTTAGATTGCTAGAAATGTAGGGAAAGTGAAATGGATTTTTGAGCAAAAGCCTTTTCTACTTTATATAGATTGCTATTTAATGGTCATTTAGTAACTGTGGGGCCTCTCGTGTTGGTTGACTCATAAAAAAGAATGGCCCTCAATTGCCTTCTCACAATAAATACTAGCACGGCTACACTTTATGTATAGCCTACACCATAGTTCCTTGTCCCCAAAGCATTCATGAAGTAAAAAGATGCAACCATGTACAAAGTGACAGGGCCTATAGCAGAGCACAGTTGGCCTTTTATGGCATGTACAGGAAGACACAAGTGAGATAGTTGGATATAGGAGGTGAGGGCATGCTTCATAAGGAAGTGATGGACCTGAGGGTTAGACTTGAGGGTTGAGCAGGAATTTACAAGGTGGGAAAATGAGAGGGTGCTGGAGGGTCATGGTTTGGACTCTGATCTGGAACATAAGTCTAATTTAAATGTTGACTGGTCTGGAAAGACTTCATTTTGTGATTGTGCAGCTGTGGTGAGATGATAAGAATGCATTTCAATGTTATGTCCTATTTGTAGCTTTCCTCCAATATTGTGTTTATATTTTCTATGTGTGTTTTAGAAAGAACACCCAGGCTAATGCCGGATGAGGGAAGCATGTATTACCCACGGGTGCAGCATTATCGAGAACTTCTGGACTCCCTGCCCATGGATGCTTACACGCATGGCTGTATTTTGCATCCTGAGCTCACTGTGGATTCCATGATCCCAGCTTATGCAACCACAAGGATTCGCAGTATGTAAAAATCTCAAAGGCCAGGGACTGATTCTGCTTGAAGTTTTGTGTCAGTTTTGAGACTTGCTGTATCTTCTGGTCACTGAGGGAAGATGAGGGAATGGGATTGTTGAGTTTGCTTCATGGACATGCATGAGACTGCATCATTTCAATAACCTGTCAGGTTAATCTGTTCCTGAGAAATTTAACTAGATATATATTTTCTATCTGGTCTAATTTGTCAGCTTTTGTTCTTGAGGCCAAACTTTGATAAAACTTAGAAAGGTAACTGATAGAAAGGTTGAGAACGTGATGTGTTCTCAAGAAGATGAACGGGGAAACTGAATGGCCCACACCTTCTTGGATGTATGGGTAACTCAGTCCACATATTTCATGAAGGGAGGAAGCTGGATGAGAGGATGTACAGCCATCACCTCCATGTTCAGTGATTGGGAATTTTCTGAGATTGAGTTGTGACATCTGCTTCTTCTCTACTTCCTGTCTTGTGGATAGGTAACATCAGTGTATGAGATGTGGAGAGGGGGAGAGTGTGGAAGAAGAGTAGGAAGGACAGAGGTGGCACTGGTCATACTCAGGAGTGTTTGAAGACACTCGATCCCAAGTCTTGTCTTTTTCTTACATGACATCTAACCTTGTTGCTTCTATTATTATTGCCTTGCTCCTTTTGTATACTTTTTCCTTTTTCTTTTCCCATCTCTTCTTTCCTCCATTTCCCCTTCTTCTCTCTCCTTTTCACTCCCCTCTCTCCTGCTCACCTCTCCCCTCCACTCCTCTCCTCTCCCCTCCTCTCCTCTCCTCTCCCCTCCTCTCCCCTCATCTCCCCTCCCCTCCCCTCCCCTCCCCTCCTCTTCTCTCCTCTCCCCTTCTCTCCTCCCCTCCCCTCCTGTCTCCTCCCCTCCCCTCCTCTCCCCTTCCCTCCCCTCCTCTCCTCTCCTCTCCCCTCCTCTCCTCTCCTCTCCCCTCCTCTCCTCTCCTCTTCCCTCCACTCCTCTCCTTTCCCCTCCCCTCCTCTCTTCTCCTCTTCCCTCCTCTCCTCTCCTCTCCCCTCCTCTCCTCTCCTCTTCCCTCCCCTCCTCTCCTCTCCTCTCCCCTCCCCTCCTCTCTTCTCCTCTTCCCTCCTCTCCTCTCCTCTTCCCTCCTCTCCTCTCCCCTCCTCTCCTCTCCTCTTCCCCCCACTCCTCTCCTCTCCCCTCCCCCCTCTCTTCTCCTCTTCCCTCCTCTCCTCTCCTCTCCCCTCCCCTCCACTCCTCCCCTCTCCTCTCCTCTCCTCCTCTTATCTCCTCTCTTCTCCCATGCCCTCTCCTAGCACTCTCTGCCCTTATAGTTTTTTTCTTCTCTTCCTAAGTTTTTAAAATGTGATTTGAAATACAAACTGACTACAACCTTATTACCTATAGTTAACATTATTTTAAACAAGGTTCTCTCTTTCTTTCATCAGAGAAAGTGGAGAGTCATGGGAGAGTAAGGCAGTCTAGTGGCATAGAGCACGAAGGTGCCAAGCCTTGCTGGAGCTGCCCACAACAGCTTCTCATGAAATCCTTAGACTGTGTGCTAGGTATTTTCTTGATACATTTTAAATGGGGAAATGGAGGCAGACAAACTATCTCCAAGGTATCATCAGGCTGCCAGTCCCAGAGCTCACATTCTCACCAGGGTGTGTCCCTACTTCTCCTTATGTCTGGACCATGAGAGGGAGAATGCTGTTTTCATTTCAAAATGTTTTTATTATCAGGCCAGATTGGTAACACAGAGTCTGAACTAAGGAAACTTGCTGAAGAAAACCCTGACCTACAAGAGGCATACATTGCCAAGCAGAAGCGACTTAAAGTAAGTGTCAGGCTTGCTATACTTCACACCACTTATTCTTTCTGAAAAAGATGAATGCTATTTCTAGAACATCTTTGTACTATTGTAGATCATTGGTGCATGTGGCTCCTGTGGCCTGTATTTACTCAGCAGCATATGTGCCAGGAGGGTCACTGAGTTCCAGGCCATCCTGGGTTACAAAGTGGGATACAGTCTCAAATACTCCCAAATAAAAACAAACTTTCAAGCAAGAAAAAAATTCTTTATTATGTTTGATAGCCAGATCCATTGATAATCATCTGATAAGGAGCTGTTGAGTATGGATGGTAATGCATGTAAGTTTTGGTTAATATAATCTAGGAATCTTTCAGCAGGCAGTCTGCCACTTTAAGGCCTCCATGTCTTGAGTGACTTGTTCTGCTCATCATAAGGAATATCAGTAATCATCAAAGTCTTTTACCTTCTGTTGGTTCTTTGCCTATGCCCAGATGGCACATGGAAGCTCTTTCTGTATGGTGCTTGTAGCAAGCAGCACTCACCTCTCCCTCAGCTTCCTGCCTTCCTTTTGTCCTCTATTAGCTAGATGGGCTCAGAGTAATCCTCCATAGTTGTTCTCCTTACCATTCACAATCATGTTTAGACTTCTTTTAAATTCTTTCTTTCCCCTGTCAATATGTGCATATATGTGGTATGTCCATTTGCACATGTTTCTGTATGTAAGGCCAACAGGCAGAAATAGGTGTTCCTCAGGACCATCTACCCCTCCTCCCAGGAGTGACCAATAGTACTGAGCTAATCTCACAGCTGGACTATTTCCTCATTTTGCTCTAGCTCTGCAAAGTTATTTTATATCTCCCCATTTAAAAACTATGTGGAACGAAGAGCTTTTAATTCTAAAAGTATACATGCATCTGTATGTAAAATCTACTTTGTGTATTATAGTTTTCCTGTTGTTGTTAGTACCATAAATAGCTTCTTTTTGGGTTGTTAATTAGTCAAAGCTGCTTGATCATGACAATGTCAAATACTTGAAGAAAATTCTTGATGAGTTGGAGAAGGTCTTGGATCAGGTGGAAACCGAGTTACAAAGAAGAAATGAAGAAACTCCAGGTAGGTTCTCATTAGCTTTCTTTTTGATGAAACCCTAAAAGCATTTGTAGTATCATTCTCAGACCCCTCTAACCATGTTCTATAATCTGTTTCTGGGGTTATTTCTATTCAGAGGCAGTTTTAAATAGACTATTTCATTCAGGGGAACTCTGGAATCTAGTTGTAATCTAGTTTGTATCTATAAGTAATGTGATTCAAGAAATGTTCTCTGTACATTTTCAATGATGTCTGGGAGATGAAACCTTAACCAGCTTCACGAGTCAATATTTAGAGTGGTTTCGTTGAGTAATCCAAATAATTTCTTGTATGTCCTCTCTGTTTTTTTTTTCTCAGTTAGGGAAATAGCTTGCCTCTAAAGTGTAAAGTGGGAGCAAGTGATTATAGTGGGCCCCAGAACATCTACAGATTGCGTCTGTGAGCTACAGCAATCAGCCATTTTTCATGTTTATACATGGGACCTGTTTGTGCATCTTGTGAAGACAATGTTACCTGGAACTTCTTTTATAACAGGGGCTTAGCTGGGTTTGACTGCTCTTACCTGTCATCCCAGTAATTGTAAGGTTGAGATAGAGGCATTGCCAGCAGTTCAAGAATTTTCAGAGTAAGCCCTTGTCCAAAAAAAAAAAAAAAAAAAAAAAAACCTTAAAAGAAATAAAAAGCAAGACTGACTTCCTTCTACTTTAAGGAAATGTAACTATTCTTCTGTTCCATGAGGGTTGATTGGTTTCCGGAGCAACTGAAGACACCACACTCCTAGGATGGTCAGGTCCTTTATGTAAAATGATTTGGTATTTACATATTCTCCTGTACACTTGAAGTCATTCTTGATTACTTTCAATACATAGTATAATGCAAAGGGCATGCAAATAACTTTTATGGTACATTGTATAATGACAAAGAAACAAAGGGTGTTTTGTGGCTGACATGTTAAACAAGGCTCTGTGAGTTTGGGATAACTCTGCTTGACTGTGATGGTCAAGATGAAATGTGACTGTCTTTAGCCTTAGGGCTCAGACTGCAAATGGGAGCTGTAGTCTGTTTGTATAATGCTTGTCCCTAATTCTCATTCCCTTTCTCTGATTAGAGGAGGGCAACCAGCCTTGGCTCTGTGGAGAATCCTTTACACTGGCAGATGTCTCATTGGCTGTCACATTGCATCGGCTGAAGTTCCTGGGGTTTGCAAGAAGAAACTGGGGACATGGAAAGAGACCGAACTTGGAAACCTATTATGAGCGTGTCTTGAAGAGAAAAACATTTAACAAGGTTTTAGGACATGTCAACAATATATTAATCTCTGCGGTGCTGCCAACAGCATTCCGGGTGGCCAAGAAAAGGGCCCCAAAAGTTCTTGGCAGCACCCTTGTGGTTGGTTTGCTTGTAGGAATGGGGTATTTTGCATTTATGCTTTTCCGAAGGAGACTAAGCAGCATGATATTAGCACTTAGACCCAGACCAAATTATTTCTAGGTTTGTTGGTATCTGTGGCAGCAGCACACTCCACTAGACCCCCATCTGCTTGTCCAGACCTAGTGAAGACTTAACCTTGGCAACTAGTAGAAAGCATACTTTATATTATTCACAGGGGAGTGCATGTGGGGAAAGGAGGTCATATATTTTTTCTTTTCTCTCTCTTTATCTCACTTCTTTTCTTTTTTTTGAAGACAACATGACTTACTTCTAATCTGTCCCTAAAGGTCAGTGTAACTGCTGACAGATGGGGAAGAGACCGTTGATGGGGATTGTCAGTTCATGTTTGCAGGAATTTTTTGAGAGGTTATAATTAGGAACAGATAGTAATAATAACCCATGACCTGAGAGTGACTGCAGTTCTGGGGGTTGAACAGTAGCAGGATGCTCCTTTGGGACTCAGAAGTCATCTTTGTTACATTAGACAGAGTTCAGACACCAAAAAAAAAAAAAATTATACCATTTCATCTTCCATTAGCAGCCTTAGGCATAAGTAAAGGAGACAATGGGAAAGGGGAGAAGAAAATGAGAGAATGAAGTACATCCAGAACAGAGCAGCAGATGGTAGCTTCCAGTGGCCTCCACTACTACCCATGGTTGCCTCTTTCATTGGGAAATTTCACATATACCTACTTGTTGTCATGTCCCCTCCTTAACTGAGAACAGTTAGGGAGGAGACAGCTAGGAAGTTAGTGGGGGTAGTATACTGGGGAGAAACCTACACACTGCATAGAAAACACTTCATTTGACCTTAATTATGAGTTACACTTGCTGATTTAATAAGATTAAGTTATTACGCACTTGACCATAAGATGCCCATTGAAACATGTCTAGCACTTATATGATTATCTAAAGGGATAGTAGGGTAGTCTTCATGGCTCCCATGACCATGTGAGATACTTTCCTGTGGATGACTGTTCAATTCTACAAGCATAGGCCTCTACAGCCCTCTTTATGCATATAAGTAATATATAGATGAGTGTCTCAAGTAAAATCATGGCTTATGGCCGGTAGTGGATAATTTTATGAGAGCTAAATATACTTATTTTTTATTTGGGGGAGGCTAGTACATTCATGTACAAGCTTTAAATTAAAGAAAAAAGGAAAAGCTAGCACTAGATATTGACAGTTAATTTGGGAGAGATAAAATATATAGGTAGTGATACCCACCCATATTCATCCATATGTGTTTAAATATTTGGGAAGAGACAGTTCCTGGATGACCTAGGAATAACCATCAGACTATAATGTGTGATTTTTGTTCAGGAAAAACCTATTAAATCAGGATGCAGTTTTCCTGGAGCTGTCAAAGCCTTAGGAGAAGCTTCAGGAATTTGATGGGAAGTTTGTCCAAAGATTGAGTAAAGAGAAAGCCTGCTTGGATGGCCTCAGGTGCACTATGTACATAGCCAAGGAATGTACTGACTCTTTATTAATAGGAAAATGTCACAACTAGCAAACAATGGCTTTCTGATGATAAAAACAATTCTGTAATTCCATTTTGATTCTATTATTCCATTTCATGAGATAGATGTACTGAAAAAACCCCACATGAGCAGGACGTGTCCTGGTTGTAAAAACAAAAGAAAACAACAACATCAAAAACAATTCTAACACCAATGTGAAATCAGATCAATGATGAGGAAATGTGAGCAGCTTTCATGCCATCTTCCTCTGCCCATCAGTGTGTCATACCGTGTCTGAGTCTGCTTATTGCTAGGACATTGCTGTTATTGCATTTCATACAACACCCGTAAAATTAACTGACTAATAATTCAGAATTTCTTACACCTGATAGAAATAAAAAGTGAGGCACAAAGAAGTAACAATAGGAATTTTGTAAAAAAAAAAAAAAAAAAAAAAAAGTCTACAAAAGGTATTTATTTACCTGTGAACGGATTGTTAGAGTGACTTTTCTGTCAGTATATGTTATTATGGAATCAGGAAATTATAATTTTCATCTGTAATTTATTTGGAGGTAGATGTGTGCCAATGTTAAAGGTGAAGCATCTGAGCCTCTTCACTGTCTTATAGGTACATATTCTTGACAGTAGTGCTTTAAAACTATTTGGCTAGTGCTAACACCCTGACCACTAGATGTCTCTCTTCATCCAGTAGTCTAAGACTGTTCAATTAGATTCGGCAGGTTTGAAAGGTTTCAAATGAAGCTAAAACATTAATGACCTTAGTTTCTGAAGGGAGGTTATCTTCATCAAGATTAGCCATCTGTGAAAAACTTTGAGGCAAACGTAGTATTGATTTCTTATGTTTTGTGAGTGATGTCAGCACTGTATGATATCAAACGGAGGTGCACAGCGACACTGTTAGCCAAAGAGGCACTTTACTATATCTTCTTTTTCAGCATCATTGGTAACTGGCAAATGTGCTTCTCATGTTAAAAAAAAATAGTATAAATGCCACAGCTAGAAAATTCCCAAGGCATTAAAAGGTTATGTTGTCTATTTCTTTCTTAACACACATGCACACTATTTTACTGGTACTGCCATTATATGCCTTTTGATTCTCAAAACTGGTGATCTTCTTGCTCAATTTTTAGTAGTTATTGCTATTGATATCAAAATTGTAATGGTGTTGTTGATTGTCATGGGAAATTAAAGATATTATTCTGTCTGTAAGATCAATAAAAATAATTTGAAAATAAATGTTTTCTGGTCCACAAAGAGCTACTTTAAAATCTTTTAAAAATTACATATTTTAAAAAGAAAAAAATTACATATTTTCACTTAAAAACAAAAGCATCAGGACTGGGGTTGCTCAGTGTTGGAACACTCATCAACATATAGAAGTCTTGGATTTAGTCTTGCCATTGAAAAAGAAAGAAGATGAAAATGATTAAGGAAATAGAGAAAAGTAAGCAGTGTGGTTCTGAAGACATGTAGTTATGCCATGCTTTCCTTGTGAGTCACTGAGTTCATTGAAATACACACTTTATGGCTACATTGAGTGGCAGCCTAAAGAGGAATGTTGATGTTAGTTATTACAGCAGGGCACTTGAATCACATCCAGGATGAGCACTGAGTAGAAGGCTCTATGGATTGCTCTCAGGATAATTTATGTTCTTGACACACTCATGTCTCTTCCTTTAATTGAGTATGGATTGTGAACATAAACTAACATGTGAATTTCGAGTCTTAGTAAGCCTAGCTATTGTTCTACATAGCAACTAGAAACTGAGTACTATTTTAATATTATCCAGACGTGAGCAAAATAAGCAGAAGCCTCCTTGCCCTTATCTTCCTTGAGTTCACCAAACAAAAGTCAATAACTAGGGAAAGCCAAGTGAATGTGCAACTCATGTCAGAGAAGAAAAAGGTACCACTGTAAAAACACAAAAGGACATTTAATACAGCAGAAATATTTATATCAAATGTTATTTATATCAAAGTATTTATATCAAATGTTAGCTCATTCATTTTGTTTTCTGCACTAACATCACAATATCTTGCTTCCCAAATGCTGCCAAATGGTTGGTTTAGAAGGTAAGGCAGTAGATTCTAAGGCAATTGAACAAAGTCAATAGAGTACAAGGATAGTGGTTTGTTTTACTTATTTGTTACAGTATGAAAATGAAGCAAGATGGAGAGGAAGAACTCACTGGAGGGTGAGCACACATGAAAGATGGAGCATGGGTTCCGAGGAAGGAGGACCAAAGAATGGGTAAGAAGATAGTGAGAGCAAAGTAGAACAGACTCCCTGGTTGAGACATCAAAGCTGTGTCAGTCTGCAGACAAAATACACATGTGATGGGCAGTGCTCTACTCCTGTGCAAGTGGAGGAGTTACTTTAACCTTGGATGTCTTGTCAGAAACCACATCAAGGGTTTTACTCATTACCTAAACATCGGATCCTCAACAACAGCACTGCAGTGTTGTTAAGCTCACACAGTGCAAGAAGCCAGACATATGCATGAAAATGTAAAGTCGTAAGTGAAATATGAACTGTTGGGGTTCCATGCTAAAAGAAAAGCCACAGGTATACTCAATCCCCAATCAAGTCATTTTGGGTGTGTGGAGAGGTGGCCAGTGTGTATTCATATTATTTTATATGAGACTAAATTATATTTTGAATTTAACAATTTGGTAGTCAATAGTTACCCAGACAGTCATCAAACCATTACTATGTTAATAAGCATATGGCATTTGCAGGCATTTTACATTTGTTGATTTTGTCCATAAGACAAACACTTTCATTAAGACAGTTAAAAGCAGAAGAGGCTGCATAATAAAAATGGCTTTAAATTCTGTCCTTGTTGACATGCTTCCTCCAGCAATGCCACCTCTGAAACCTACCCAAATAGTGTCACCAACAGGGGACCAGGCACTTAGATACCTGAGAACAGGGGGGACATCTTCCTGAAACCACTGCAGATCAAATGCAGGCTATCATGCTTGCCAGGCAGGCACTTTGCTGACTGGACTATCCTTTGCCCTCCCCCCCCCCCATTACACTCTCTATTTCCCATATTCTTTGCAATTTCATTTCAGTATCCATTTTCTAGTTTCATGATTTACAATCACACGTACAAAAGTCATACACCATAATTTTAAATTTAGGTTTTTCGAGTGTGACTTATTTTATGCTTTCCAATTGCATATATAAAGGAATTTAACTCATAGTAGTATTTTTCTTCAAAGATCACTCAAAACCCAGATGATTTCTTTATATTTTCAGTAAGTAGTTCAAGCTCTACACATACTTTTTCAGAAGACAGAACAAGATGCCCCAAAAAATATTTTCTAAGACCAATGTGACCTGTGTCAAAATCTAGAAAAATGAATAAAAGAAGAAATCAGAGCCTAAATATCCTTTATGAACATTTTTTTTGTGTGTGTGTGTGTGTTTTTGGACAGACAGAAATTTCAATGCATTACGTGAGAGGAGCAATGAGCTCACATATGGACTCAAATCCTGTTAGAACTCTGAACCTGTTCTATATTTGATGGGTAACAGTTACCCCTAATAAGTCTGTCAACACCATCTTAGCAAATTGCTAATGATGGTGAAAAGTTGTGCTTGTCAGTGGGACTGAATTGATTGGCCACTCCCTTGGGACTGACCTGACCATGGGACTCCAGGGCATTCCCACAGATGCAGCTTCTAGATTTCCTAAGGGCACCTAAAAGGTACATATAAAAGCTCTAAGACTAGACAATATCTAAAATGAAAAAATTAAGATCAGTCCTATCACATGAGATAGAAAATATTTGAATATACTCCAAAGTCCAATGTCCTAGTTAGGGTTACTGTTGCTGAGATGAAACACCATGACTGAAGAAACTTGGGCAGGAAAGGTTTTATTCAGCTTACACCTCCATGTCACTGTTCATCAAAGGAAGTCAGGGCAGGAACTCAACCAGGGCAGAAATCTGGATTCAGGAGCTGATGCAGAAGCCATTGAGGGGTGATGTTTGCTGGTTTGCTCCTCATAGCTTTATCAGTCTGTTTCTTATGGAACCCAGAACCACCAGGCCATAGGTGGTACCACCCACAATGAACCAGGCCTTCTCCCATCAATCAGTAATTAATGCCCTCCCAGCATGTCTACAGCTTGATCTTAAGGAGGCATTTTCTTAATTACAGCTCCCTCTCAGATGACTTTTGCTTATGTCAAGTTGACACAAAACCATCCAGAACATTCAGGAAATGCCCCTCCTTGCAGGAAGGGCACACTGCATAATTTCTTGGGTCGAAAGCAAAAGCTAACAAAGACATCAGCAGTTAGGTTATTTTGGGAGAACCATGGAGTAGAATTGTACTGAGATGATTTAAAAACTACTATTTTATTTCCTAATCTTATTTTACAGATAGTTTGATGATAATTCTTGATTGTTAAGCATGATTGGGTTAAGAAACACCTAGGACATTCGCAAGGCACACCTTTAGGTATATTGATTAGCCACTTTAGTAGGCTTCATGCCCCTACCACCCGACCTTTCTACCATGATGAATCCTGTGCCCTCAAAATTAAAGTAAAAATAAACCCTTCTTCCCTAAAGTCGATTTTGTCCAGTATTTTATTCCAGGCATGAGAAAGTAACTAATACAGATGGGTTATGTAAAGGAGGAAAGCTAGCTTGCTACCTTTGTTTTTATTGTTGCCGGGAAGAATAACCAAAACTGTAATCTCCCAAGTCTTTGATAACATTACTGCAAACTTTATCTAAAATGATTTAAAGTGATTCAAATGATTCATGGTTTCACATTGAAGGCATCATTTATCCCGTTCATTTTTTTTTTAATGAATAGATTGTAGCCAGGGTTTTTCACTTTAAATTTCTTATATATACAAACTAAGCTTCTACTTACGAAACTTATTTAAGAGTAATTTTAAGTGAGTACTTAGAAATCTTTCTAGAACAAAGCAGCCATTCTATGCGACTAACACAATGTAGAAATTTTTCAGTACATTTGCTTATTTTGGTAGCAAATGAGTTTTCCTCAAGTATATTTAAGTCTTTAGATAAAATAGTATGAAGTGAGATTCGGGAGCCCTGAGTTTGGCAAGTCCTCAGTTTGTGTTTGTGTTTGTGTGTGTGTGTGTGTGTGTGTGTGTTCTGTCGTGGTTGATGAGGACACACTCATGTCAGTGACCCCAAAGCCTCAGGTCTGTGGGTAAATGGAAAAACATAGAGCCACAGAATGTGTAGAATAGGAGCATAGAATGTATGTTGCACACATATGTGTGTTGTGTGTGAGGCCTGATCTTTGCATAGCCTTAGGGATGGACCTGGCTGGGTGGTGAGAGAATGAACACACAGACTCAGTGAAGCAGTATAGGGCAAAACCAGAACAGGGAAGTGGGAAGGGTTGGGTGGGAAAACAGGGGGAGGGAAGGGGGCTGATGGGACTTTCGGGGAGTGGAGGTCTAGAAAAGGGGAAATCATTTGAAATGTAAATAAAAAATATATCGAATAAAAAAAAAGAAGAAGCTGAATCAAGTGGACTAAGCTCTCTGATGGAGAAAGAGCAGTGTGCTAGAAGCTCAGTGAAACATATTGAGTTAATCCCTAACACTGCTGTTCTTTTCTTCCCATTGGCAGATGTTACAGTATTTCTAAATTTTCTGTTTCTGTGCAGGGTTCAAATGATTACACTAAGTAAATGTTTTCAATGAATATTATATGGGAACTATATGGAAATCACTATATAATGAATTAATGAAGAATAAATGAAATAAAAATTTTGCTCAGAGATTTCTCCAGACAGCAGGCTGGAGCTTTGATTGTCCTCTACAACCTATGGCATTTCACAAGTTTTCTCTTTGGAATTTTGGTCTCTTTTCATGAGTTTTAGTTATGCAAGAGGAGAATTTTCAGCAATTCTGTCTACCTTTTATTTTAGTTTTTTTCTATTTGGAATCTTTTTTTGGGGGGGGGTGCTTTAAGCTTTTTACTCTTGCCTGTTGAATTAAGAGTGGAGAATTTGTGGACTTGGAGTGGCATTTAAAACTAAAAACAAAACAAAACCCCCAAACTTCTTCCTCAATTTATTTACAAATCAATCAGCTTGAAAAGGTTTATAAACATTTTCCAACACTTTTTATAGATGTGGGTCATGTCTGGGTCTTTTCTGAAGGTAACATTCAAGTTAACCAAAGTTGCAGGAAACATGACATTTTGTTTCCCTGGGTATTTGCACAGAAATGTACTTAAGGAAGTCCAAATGGATAATAACCTTTCAGTTGCAGCTTCAAATAGTGCTCTGTCAGGGGCGGGGGTCTTAAAGATCAACTAAAATTAGCTGGCTATGCTAAATTTCACCCGTTTTCAGGGTTCTCCTGGCTTCCACCTCAACTTTTAACTCAGTCCAGATTTATTTGAAAACCAGATGCATTCATGTAGAGTGAAACTAGACTGGTTCCAAAGGCATCCCATGGAACTGCAGACTTGGTTAGCTTGAAACTGTCTTTAGAAATGTCTTGTTTTCCCACTCCGTCTCATCTGAGAGAGAAATCTGGCTGTATTTTAAGTAGCAGAACTGGTTTCAAATGTCTTAGATTTAGTAATCTGTTTTAGAACTTTTACACATATTTCCATCCTTAGCATCAAATATGTTTCTCTAGGAGGGGGAGGATATCCAAATCTATACATGAGCCGTGATAGAAATCTGATTTCCCAGTCTTCCTCTTCATCTTCCACTGGTCTGAAGCTTACTCACCCCTTTAACTACACCCTTCTGAACTCAGGACCCTCTTCTCGTTTCCATACTCTTTGTGTGAGTGGAAGCTTTTTCCTTTTAATTTGCCAGGTAACATTTTTTTTTAAACTTGTACTTATTACAGATTTATTTCTTCCATGAAATCATCCAATCAAAATTTATGAAATGCCAAAAAGGAAAACCATAAACTCAAAAATATAACCAGCAGTGTGGTCTTCAGCCACGTGAATCAGTCAACCTCACGGTAGTTGTAGATGTTTGAGTGAAAAATTAGCCTATGGGGCCCACCCTGCCAAGTGGCAATCCTTGGGTTCAGCCTTTAACACCACATTGCAGATTTCCTGTTTCTGAAGTGATGGAAGAATGATTCTGCCACTCGACTCACAGGAGCTCCTTACTTGGAATGTGCTCAGCTGAGTTAGCCAATGCACTGATAACCAATTCCTTGCTTTCCTAAGACCTTCTGTATTTGTTTTTAAAAAATAAATTTTGAATTCAGCAACATATGACTGAGGTTAACATTTTCTTTCCCAAGAAGATTGTTTCCACATCTCTCTATATTCTGGCAATTCTCTTTAATACAGAGTAACAACCTGCTGTAACACATCCTGTTACTCAGTTTCTTCAAATTCCTTTCAGACGACTTCTTGGCTAGTGGACTTGGGTTCCAGAGCCCATGTATAAACCATTTTTGTATTTTTCCAAAGTAAAATTGTTTTCTTCAAGTTTTTTTCTTTCCATCAGGAAGTCATGTTTTTCCTGTGAGTAGAACTTAAACCCCAATTGTTCAGTTCTAAATTCAAAACCCACAGAGTTTGGTCTAAAGTAAATGAAGCACATTTATTCTCTTGTTCCTAATTGCTTGAAATTCTATCTAGGCTTTCCAAAGCTGATTGAATCATACTAGCATTTTCTGTGAACCACACATGAATTTGGAGTTTATAGAGAACCCTCAAGCCTCTGGAAATAAACCCTACATCAAGAAAATTTCACTTGGTCTTAAGTTTCAGTACAAAAATTCAATATAACTTCATTTAAAACTACTGAGAAACCCTGGAGAAAGATATTCTGTTGCCAATAAAATGTCATGTCTATGCCTCACTGTAAAGTTACACTAATTTGCACTTTGAAGTCTTAAATATTTTACAGTTAGTAAAATTACAGATACTTTATGTACAAGGTTCTAACCCACAGACAGAAGAACAGGCTCAGATGGAAAAGTGCTTGCCTTGCATAAACAGGACCTGAGTTGGTCTCCATAGTCCATATTAAAAAAAAATTCTCAGTATGCTAGTGCTTATTCATAATTCCAGCTTGAGGGAAGCAGAGACAGATTTTTCTCTCGGGATTCCAGACAACCAGACTAGATTAATTAGAGAGATCTATGCCAAGTGAGAGAACCTGCTTCAAAAAATGAGTTGTGTGGCTTCTGAAGAATATCTGAAGTTGTACTCTGGCCTTCAAATTTTTCATGCTCAGACACACATGCCCACTGATCCACTTGACACACTTCAGAACCCTTGATAGTTCCCAACCTAGTATTGATTTTACATCTTGAGAACATACAAAATGGCATATGTATATGGAACATTGTTATATCACAGATATATGCATAATTGAAAGGAACTTTAAATGTATGAGGAAGAGTTTAATGTACTTACCAGTGTCTTAAAATTGTACTACATACAAGCAAAGGATGTGGATAATAGTTAAATGTTACTAATTCCAAATAGACCTCAATTTCGTCTGATACTTCTGCATTAGAAATTGAAGGCATTTGAAGGCAGGCAAACAAGGAGCACTGCTTTTTTTTTTTTTAATTTTTATTAGGTATTTTATTTATTTACATTTCAAATGTATCCGCTTTCCTGGTTTCCCCTGCAGAAACCCCCTATCCGATTGCCCCTGTCCCTGCTTCTATGACAGTGTTCACCCACCCACCCACTCCTGCTTCCCTGTCCTGGCATTCCCCTACACTGGGGCGTTGAGCCTTCATAGGACCAAGGGCCTCTCCTACCATTGATATCTGACAAGGGCATCCTCTGCTACACATGCACCTGGAGCCATGGGCCCCTCCATGTGTACTCTTTGGTTGGTGGTTTAGTCTCTGAGAGCTCTAGGTGATCTGGTTGTTTGATGTTGTTTATCCTTTGGGGTTGCAAATACCTTCAGCTCCTTCAGTCCATTTCTGTCTCTTCCATTGGGGACCCCATGCTCAGTCCAATGGCTGGCTGGGAGCATCCATGTAGAAGAATGCAAATGGATCCATATTTATCTCCTTGTACAAAGTGCAAGTCCAAGTGGATCAAGGACTGCCACATAAAACCAGATAAACTGAAACTAATAGAAGAGAAAGTGGGGAAGAGCCTTGAACACATGGTCACAGGGGAAATTTTCTTGAACAGAACATCAATGGCTTATGTTCTAAGATCAAGAATTGACAAGTGGGATGGGACCTCATAAAATTGAAAAGGCAAAGGACACTGTCAACAGGACAAAATGGCAACCAATAAATTGGGAAAAGATCTTTACCAACCCTACATCTGATAGAGGGCTAATATCCAATATATACAAAGAACTCAAGAAGTTAGACTACAGGGAACCAAATAACCCTATTAGAAATGGGGCATAGAGCTAAACAAAGAATTCTCAACTGAGGAATACCAAATGGCTGAGAAGCACCTAAAGAAATGTTCAACATCCTTAGTCATCAGAGAAATGCAAATCAAAACAATTCTGAGAGATTCTACCTCACACCAGTCAGAATGGCTAAGATCAAACACTCAGGAGCATTGTTTTTAACTTGGACCTCCTTGTATCTGAACTTCTGCTGGAAGGTATGATCTATTTTTGAGTAGATTCTTCCTGGAAATGTCTACATAGACTTGCCCAGAGGCATGCCTTTTAGTAACTTCTAGATATAATCAAGTTGACAATCAAGGTTAATTATCACAAATTCATCCTTTGTCATCTTGACCCTGAATGGAATTTCCTTATGTCCTGCTTCATTTCAAAATGAAAACAATAATGAGGCCATAATTGTGTTTGTTATGATATTACTACCCCATGTTCAAATGAAAACATTATAGTCTTCCAGAATGGATGGCAAAATTTTTTGATAAAGGCTTAATCTTTCACTATCTCATAAGTTAGAAATAATAATATAGATTTGTAACATATAACATTGATAGTATCTCAATTGTTGTTATATTACATCTTAAAAAAGTAGTGGAAAGAAAACAAATATCTGCTTGATATATGTGTATACTTATACAAACTATTTTTGGTTCTCTATGTAGCTCTAGCTGTCCTGGAACTTGCTTTGTAGACTATGCCAGTCTCAAACTTATAGAAATAACCCCCTAGTGCTGGGATTAAAGGTATGCACTACTACTGCCACCACCACAAGGCTTTACAAACATATTCTTACCAAAATAGTACAGAAACGCTCCTATTAATTACAGTTATTGTTGTCTAACTGGACACATGGCCTTAGCTGGTAATTATAACTATCTTCCTCTACTACATCTCTAAGGTCTTGCTTATTTACCTGGAGAGATGACCAATATCACCATTTCTGAAGAGTTTGGGCCATTAGTTTTATACCTGGTAGACTGGCACTGGCCTTAATCAAAGGACATGGCAACATTAAGAAATTTCTGGAGATATATATATATATATATATATATATATATATATATATATATACACACACACACACACACACACACACACACACACATATTGGTGACTTCTTCATGTAACTTACTTGGGTCTTCAGGACCAGATTGGGTCCAGTTACATATGTACTGCTTTCTGCTGCTTTTCCAAATTTATGGCTTGTCAGGTCAGGTAACACCCAGCTATTTATATATACATCAGCTCAGATGACAACTTGATGGTACATTGTCAAGCAGTCACTGTCTACTAAGACATAATAGTAGGTCAAGGGTGTTATCTGAAAATAATAACAGGGCCTAGTTCCAAAGACCTACAGACCACTTCTGTAATCTACTTATGGAGACTTGCCAAAGTCTATATCTCCCATTGACACCTGAAATGCCAGATTTATTGTAACATATGCCCCAAGTGGTAGAACATCTGACAAAGCAACCTAGCTATTCTGTTTCCAGGCCCCATTCCAAAGTAGGTATATGAAATTCCAAGTCCCTTGGTATGTGGGATGGTGTAATACTTCTAGCTAAGCAGGAATCAAGCTTAATTTGATGGCAACATTAACTTGATTGTTAACTTACATATTTGTCAGGGTTCTTTAGAAGAAGAGACCTAATAGAATACTCATGTTACTAAGGGGATTTGTTGTACTGGCTTATCTGATTTAGGCTTGATAGTTCAACAATGGCTGTCTGTACACTGGACAGACTGAGAACCAAGAAGCTTCTCAGTGCATGAGTTAAATACCTCAACAACCCCAATATGGTGCCCCAGGGACATTTTTGGAGAGCCACTGGTTTTCTGTCTACATTGGAAATCCAAATAAGCTGATTTTTGGTGTCACAAAGGATATCAGCCACATGTACTTACTTATTGGTAAGTACCTCTGTGGCAGAGTCTTTTCCCTAAGTTAACCTTTTCTGGAAATAACCATCACAGAACTGCTGTGCTGGGTGTCTTTGTTGAATCCAGATCATATCAAGTTTATGAACAAAATCAACTATCACAGTTAAAGGCGGGTCAAAAATATTCTAGTGTGATCAAGCTAGAGATGAAAATTTACCCAAGTGAAGAAGAATGTGCTGCCTCCAAAATCCATATATGGCCAGCAAATGTTAATCTTTTTTTCTTAATGGTCATAGGGTCCAGGTGCAACAACATAACTGTTACCTTAGAAGGATTATATCTGAAGCTCCATGTTATTGAACTCTTAAATTTTGCTCCGGTAGAAGATCCTTACATTTTGGCTAGATTTATTTCCCATTGTCTCATGTATGTACACTTTACCAGCAAGTCCAGAGTGGTTCCTACTTCCTGATTAGTTATTTCAATCAGCATAGTATTATTAATAGAATGGGCCTCTGTGACATCTTGTAGAAGACACAGGTGATCAAATGAAAGCTCAAATGATCAAAGCCCTCCTCAGTTTTTCAAAAATATCTTAATGCTCTAATGTGCCTTAGTTTGTGATTTTTTTGTTTTTTGTTTGTTTGTTTGTTTTTGTTTTTTTGTTGTTTGTTTTTTGTTGTTTGTTTTGTTTGTTTGTTTGTTTGTTTGTTTTTTGAGACAGGGTTTCACTGTATAGCCCTGGCTGTCCTGGAAATCACTCTGTAGACCAGGCTGGCCTCAAACTCAGAAATCTGCTTGCCTTTGCCTCTCAGAGTTCTGAGATTACAGGTGTGCACCACTACCGCCTGGCTTAGTTTGTGATCTTAACAAGAAATGAAGCTATTTTGGTATACATTATTTCAAAACTTAAATGACAAAAAAAAAAAAGGAGAATAAAATGAAATCTAAACAGACCATTGCTGAAGGCTATCTACACTCAAAACAATGGCTATCATCAGTAAGGACCTCCATAGAAAATATATTTAGCTTGTTGTTATATGTCTTTCTTAAGCTGCTCATTCCACACTGGAGATTGCCAGAATTGCAGTTGAATCCAGAAGGCTGAACTTTCCTTCTAAACAAGCTAGCCAAATATTATAAATTTAAGTGCTTTCATTTAAGCTTTTGCTAATTAGGCACATCTGGTTTTCACTAGAAATTTCATCAAGGTTTATGGACATGTTTGTCAGCATTTGGTGAGATATTCTGAAGGTTTTCAAGTTTCAGAGTGTGTGTAGAGCCTGCTTCACAGACCATATTAATCAGAGTTCCCTAGAGAGATAGAACAGATAAAATGATTCAATCTATCACCATGTCTGTCTGTCTATCTGTCTGTCTGTCTGTCCATGTATGTCTATCCATGGATTTAGTAGAGTGGCTTGCATGTTGTGATCCAGTTAGTTCAACAGTGTCTATCCACCAATGGGAAGTTCAAGAATCAAGTTGCTGCTCAGTCCACAAGACTAGATGACTCATCTAGTCTTCAGCATACACTGGAATCCTGAAGTAGTAGGCTTTATTGTCAATGAAGGAATAGATTTGCCAGTCAGAATGATGTTGAGAAAGCAGAGAGAGAGACAGAGACAGAGACAGAGAGAGAAATTCCTTTTCCATATTGACTGCTCCCAGAGAATGTGGCCCAGAATAAACAGGTTTCGTTCAATCTCAAAAGATATGAATTAAAAGTGGATCCTTCCACTTCAAATATTTAATTAATAAAACTTGCTCATAGGTGTACATAGATACTTGGGCTTTAGTTAGTTCCAGTTGTAGATAAGTTAGAAATCAAGAATAGTCATCTCAGAATTCAAAATGCCTTGAGAGACTTCTGGGCAAAATGGCAAAGATGGACTGTGTACTGGCTAGTTTTGTGTGTCAACTTGACACAGGCTGGAGTTATCACAGAGAAAGGAGCTTTAGTTGGGGAAGTGCCTCCATGAGATCCAGCTGTGGGGCATTTTCTCAATTAGTGATCAAGTGGGGAGGGCCCCTTGTAGGTGGAGCCATCCCTGGGCTGGTGCTCTTGGGTTCTATAAGAGAGCAAGCTGAGCAAGCCAGGGGGAGCAAGCCAGTAAGAAACATCCCTCCATGGTCTCTGCATCAGCTCTTGCTTCCTGACCTGCTTGAGTTCCAGTCCTGACTTCCTTTAGTGATGAACTGCAATGTGGAAGTGTAAGCTCAATAAACTCTTTCTTCCCCAACTTGCTTCTTGGTCATGATGTTTGTGCAGGAATAGAAACCCTGACTAAGACAGACTGTAAACATCTAAATTTATGTTTAAACATGAAACTTGATCAGACTCAACTAAGGCTTTAAAACTCAGTTTTCAAATTAATTTTTAAAATTATGTACAAGGCTTTGTGGAAATTTGAAAAAATTCAAATTTTATTTTCTCTATTAAGGAAATTATTTGATACATCTTTTAACAGGGGCACTTAAAATTGAAGATTAGAAATTAGTGTTTTGAGTTATTTTATAGACCATTAGAAATCTCTGACTTGAAAGATGAGATTCTTATACTACTAGTTAGTCATTAACTATTTGTAATGTACCAGGAAACATATTAAGGGACATGTAGGTACTCCCCTTTATTCTTTAGTGAGTATTGTTTATTTTGTAAATTAACTACTAATATAAGAATTATTGATAATATCTTTTAATAATACCAATAGTTATTCTGGATGATTGGTAAAACCAGGAAATTTGCATGATTTAACATATTCAATAATGGTAAACTTTTAATACATTTATTATACTATTTAGATATATAGTTAATATATATAACTGATTAAGACCTTGAAAGGAACAGCCAGGAGCACAAGGAGCAGGAGTAGCAGAGTAGCCGGGTTCATCTGGGCTCCACCTGCACCCAAAAGCTGGGCAGCTCCACAGCACTGATCATGCCAGGGAGAACTGCTCTGCAGGGAGTGGTTTGAATCCTGGCTTTGGAGGTGAGGCCACCATCATCTTTTCTCCAGAGACTGAACGGGTGGGTACAGCGAGGAACACAGGGAACAGGAGCAGCAGAGCAGCTGGAACAGAGTCAGTCCAGGCTCCACCTGCACCCAGGAGGTGGGCAGCACCACAGAGGTCTGTGCCAGGGGGGAGAGCTGGTCACACAGGGGTGCTGAGACAGGCTTGCAGACCCACAGGAGAGACAAGCACCCTCCCACCCCCCCAGAGACAGCAGGACCAACTAACACCAGAGATAACCAGATGGCAAAAGGCAAATGTAGGAACATTACCAAGAGAAATCAAGGCAACACAGCACCATACAAAGCCAATTCTCCCACAATAGCAAGTCTTGGATATAGCAACAAACTGGAATATCAAGATTTGGATTTTAAATCACAGCTCATGATGCTGATAGATGGTTTCAAGAATGGCATAAATAATCCCCTTAAAGAAATACAGGAAAACACAATTAAACAGGTAGAAGCCCTTAAAGAACTACAGGAAAGCACAACTAAATAGGAGAAGGAATTGAACAAAACCATCCCAGATCTAAAGATGGAGGTAGAAACAATAAAGAAATTACAAAGGGAAACAACTCTGCACATAGAAAACATTGGAAAGAAGTCAGGAGTCATGGATACAAGTATCAACAACAGAATACAAGAGATAGAAGAGAGACTCTCAGATGCAGAAGATACCACAGAAAGCATTGACACAACAGTCAAAGAAAATGAAAAATGCAAAAAGCACCTAACCCAAAAATCCAGGAAATCCAGGACAAAATGAGAAGATCAAACCTAAGGATTATAGGTATAGAAGAGAGTGAAGATTTCCAACTTAAAGGGCCAGTAAATATCTTCAAGAAAATTACAGAAGAAAACTTCCCTAACTTAAAGAAAGAGATGCCCACGAACATATACAAAAAGTCTACAGAACTCCAAATAGTTTGTACCAGAAAAGAAATTCCTCCCATCACATAATAATTAAAACACCAAATATACTAAACAAGGAAAGAATATTGAAAGCAGTAAGGGAAAAAGGTCAAGAAACATATAAAGGCAGAGCTATCAGAATTACACCAGACTTCTCACCAGAGACTATGAAAGCTAGAAGATCCTGGGAAGATGTCATACAGACCCTAAGGGAACACAAATGCCAACTCAGGCTACTATACCCAGCAAAATTCTCAATTACTATAGATGGAGAAACCAAGGTATTCCATGACACAAACAAATTTACACAATATCTTTTCACAAATCAAAAGAATAATGAATGCAAAGCACCAACAAAAGGAGGGAAACTACACACTAGAAAAAGCAAGACAATAATCTTCTTTTAATCAACCAAAAAGAAGAGAGCCACACAAACATAACTCTACCTCTAATAACAAAAATAACAGGAAGCAACAATCACTTTTTCTTAATATCTCTTAATATCAATGGCCTCAATTCTCCAATAAAAAAACATAGATTAACAGACTGGATATATAAGCAGGACCCAACATTTTGCTGCATACAGGAAACTCACCTCAGGCATAAAGACAGACACTATCTCAGAGTAAAAGGCTAGAAAACAATTTTCCAAGTAAATGGTCCCAAGAAACAAGCTGGTGTAGCCATTCTAATATGGAATAAAATCAACTTCCAACCTAAAGTAATCTAAAAAGATAAGGAAGGATACTTCATATGCATCAAAGGAAAAATCTACCAAGAAGAACTTTCAATGTTTCAATGTTTCAGTGTTTCTGAACAAATATGTTCCAAATACAAGGGCACCCACATTCATTAAAGAAATTTTACTAAAGCTCAAAGCACACATTATACCCCACACAATAATTTAGTGGGAGACGTCAACACCCCACTCTCATCAATGGATAGATCAGGAAAATACAAACCAAACAGAGAAACAGTGAAATTATCAGAAGTTATGAGCCAAATGGATTTAACAGATATCTATAGAACATTTTATCCTAAAACAAAAGGATATGCCTTCTTCTTAGCATCTCATGGTACATTTTCCAAAACTGATCATATACTCTGTCACAAAACAGACCTCAGCAGATATAAGAAGACTGAAATAATTCCATGCACCATAACAGATCACTATGGACTAAGGCTGATCTTCAATAACAACAAAAAGAACAAAAACAATAGAAAGCCCACATACACATGGAAATCGAACATCATTCTACTCAATGATAAGTTGGTCAAGGAAGAAATAAAGAAGGAAATTAAAGACTTTTTAGAGTTTAATGAAAACAAAGGCACAACATACTCACACTTATGGGACACAATTAAAGCAGTGCTAAGAGGAAAATCATAGCTCCGAGTGCCTCCAAAAAGAAACTGGAAAAGAGCACACACTAACATAACAGCTTAATAGCATAATTGAAGGCTCTAGAACAAAAAGAAGCAAATACACCCAAGAGGAGTAGATGGCAGGAAATAATCAAACTCAGGGTTGAAAGTAGAAACCTAGTAGAAACAAAAAGAACTATACAAAGAGTCAACCAAACCAGAAGCAGGTTCTTTGAAGAACCAACAAGATAGACAAACCCTTAGCCAAACTAACCAGAGGGCCCAGAGTAAGTATCCACATCAGCAAAATCAGAAATGAAAAGGGATGCATAACAACAGATAGTGAGGAAATCCAAAAAAGTCACCAGATCCTAGTACAAAAGCCTATACTCAACAAAAGTGGAAAATCTAGACAAAATGAACAATTTTGTGGACAGAGACTAGGTACCAAAGTTAAATCAGGATCAGATAAATGATCTACATAGCCCCTAAAGAAATAGAAGCAGTCATTAATAGTCTCCCAACCAAACAAAAACCCAGGACCAGATGGGTTTGTAAGACCCCCCAAAACCGAGAGTGCCCCAGGACCCCACGCCTTGGAAGGTGACACCCAAATCACTCATGAGAAATGGTCTTGATGCAATAACATGAGGATTTCTTTATTCCAGAATTCTGGGTTCCACAGTCGTACACCATGCAGGGTTAGAGGACTGCGGACCCCCCAGTGCCTAATTTCGACAGCTTTTGTAAGTTTACAGCAAAGTCTGAGAATCACAAGCCAATCATTTCTTAGCATGGAGAGCCCACAAAGTGCGAGCCAATAGATTTGTACCACTCCATAGTTTTTAGGCCAATCAGTTTAAATTACTGGAGCCCATACTCAGTGGACCAATTAGTTTCCTATTTTCTTGGATGTCTATAGCTGTGTGAACTCCTGGATAGGGGTAATGGCACAAGCAGTTTACAGAAGCAAGATAAGCTTAGCTCATTTCCAGTTACCTTATGGGGCCAGGATCACCTATTCAAGACCTTTCTGCCTAGCTCTTAAAAGGCAGGCTCTGGAATGTGACCTTTTACCTAGTTTCTAACAAAGAGCACAAAGAGTGGGCTCTGGAATGTGAAGTGTTTGGGGCTCCTTAGAAGGCCAGAGTTAGGCTGTATTTTCTATTCTTTCAGGTTCAATGCAGAGTTGTATCAGACTTTCAAAGAATACCTAATACTTTTCAAACTAATACTTTTCAAACTATTCCACAAAATAGAAACAGAAGGAACACTACCCAATTCATTTTATGAAACCCCAATTACTCTGATATCTAAACCACACAAAGACCCAACAAAGAAAGAGAACTTTAGACCAATTTCCCTTATGAATAACAATGCTAAAATACTCAGTAAAATTTTTGCCAACCAAATCCAAGAGTACATCAAAACAGTCATCCACCATGATCGAGTAGGCTTCATCACAGGGATGCAGAGATGGTTCAATATATGGAAATCCATTAATGTAATCCACTATCTAAACAAACTCAAAGAAAAAAAAACACATAATCATTTCACTAGATGGTGAGAAAGCATTTGACTTTCCAACGTCTCTTCATGATAAAGTCTTGGAAAGATCAGGAATTCAAGGCCCATACCTAAACACAGTAAAAGCAATATACAGCAAACCAGTAGCCAACATCAAACTAAATGGAGAGAAACTTGAAGCAATCCCACTAACATCAGGGACTAAAGAAGGCTGTCCACTCTGTCCTTACTTGTTCAATATCCAACATCTCTCCATACCTGGGCTAACATCCAATATATAGAAAGAATTCAAGAAGTTAGACTCCAGATAACCCTATTAAAAATGGGGCACAGAAGTAAACAAAGAATTTTCAACTGAGGAATACCAGATGGCTGAGAAACACCCAAAAGAAATGTTCAACATCCTTAATCATCAAGGAAAGGCAAATCAAAACAACCCTGAAATTCCACCTCACCCTAGACAGAAAGGCCAATATCAGAATCTCAGGTGTAGCTGCCTGCAGCTAAGGGGACCAAGGTCACCTGGAAGGAAACCTGGGGAGAAAAATATGGATCCAAGACAAAAGGCTTTCTGATCAAGACTCAATGTTTAATAGGGGGCTCCAAATACAAAGGTGGGTGGGGCAGAGGGATCCTTCTCCCTAAGGCTGGAAACTTGTCTTCAAAATCAGTTCAGTTTCTCAGCATGTGTTGGTTCCACTGCTCAGAGGGTTGCCTGCTTAATTCAGGAAATTGTAGATCTGGAAGAACAGTGGATTTCACCTTGTTCTGAACACTCTACCCTAGGTGGGTGTGATTGTAGCTAGTCCTGAGGTCTGGAATTCCTGCTCAGAAGGCTGCGGGGAGAGGTCACAATTCCTCCCTTCTGATTTATTAAAAATTGACTGAACTGGGGCCAAAGATTTACTTATGCTCCATAGTTCTGTCTGGGAATTATGGTGGCTGGCAGATCTGCCTGTCTTAGGTCAGAATTCTAGACTTTCTTTTACCCATCTTCGGAAATGCATGCACATCTAGTTTGTGTTTATTTGCACAAACCCGACTTTTAGCATTTATTATAAATTAATGTGGCCTATAGGCACACGTTTCTGCCTTAGGTTGATGAAAGATCATAGTTCTCTGGCTAACAGATCTTCATAGCACACCTTTCCCCCAACACAATCCAAGCCACAAAAGGACCTACAAATGTGCACTCAGCCCAGTTTTTCATAGTGATGAGAAAATTGTCACTGTGAGCCACTAAGCCTTGCCTGCATCAAAGCAATCACCTGCTTAAAATACAAAGTCAGGAGAGCAAAATGGAATTAACTTGTCATTGGACAAGTTGTATCCTATTCAATTGCAAAGTAGCAGCTATCAGACACAAAAGCTAGCCTTTGGGGTGTGGGAGGTAGCTTTGAGAATCAACAGAGAAGTTGTTACTTCTCAGAAAAAAGTGGAGACTATATTTTAAATTAAATCAGCTAGCTGATAAAGATTATTAGCCATCTTCATAATTGGAATCTCCAATTTTGCATTTATTTCTAGACTAGTGCATGATTGAGTCAGAATAACTGATCACATTAAAAGAAAGAGAATGTTATTATAACTCCTCCTTTAGAATAAGTTTTCAAATTCAGTTTTAATAGTCTCCATGTTCTCTGTCCCACAAAGTCTAAAAGCTTGAAGCAAGGCAGTTTATCTAATCTGGGACATAGGCAAGTAAAGGTGGATCAAGGACATACACCCAATACAGCTTTCCTGTCACCATTGTCAGCAATTATCTTCAGCATGCCACACCAATCCCTCAGCTAGCTAGGATGCTTCTGCAGCATTCTGCAGATAAACCACAAACATGCCTTCTTCCCCATATTAAATACCTGATCAGGATCTTGACATATACCAATAAGTGGATCCTTCCACCTCACCTAGGCATGGGTATGCCTAGTTATAGGAAGCTATAGATACTCAGGAGAAGTTCCTTGGCATTCAAAATTTAAAATGTTTTTAAAAATATAAAAGCATGATTTAAATAATATGCACAGGGATATCCCTCAACAGAAGAGTGGATGCAAAAAATGTGGTATATCTACACAATGGAATACTATTCAGCCATTAGAAACAATGAATTCATGAAATTCTTAGGCAAATGGATGGAGCTAGAAAACATCATACTAAGTGAGGTAACCCAGACTCAAAAGGTGACTCATGGTATGCACTCACTCATAAGTGGATATTAACCTAGAAAACTGGAATACCCCAAACATAATCCATACATCAAATGAGGTACAAGAAGAAAGGAGGAGTGGCCCCTTGTTCTGGAAAGACTCAGTGAAGCAGTATAGGGCAAAACCAGAACGGGGAAGTGGGAAGGGGTGGGTGGGAGGACAGGGGGAGAGAAGGGAGCTTATGGGACTTTCGGGGAGTGGGGGGCTAGAAAAGGGGAAATCATTTGAAATGTAAATAAAAAATATATCGAATAAAAAAAAAGAAGATATTGTTATAAAGTTCCACAATACCTCATCCTTGAGAATTATAAGAATTACATTTTTGTTAAATTGTTGTCAAAACATCTCAAATGTTTGATGACTGTAATAAATAGCCAGTTCTATTATCTGTTTTAATCTAAGTTAGAACACAAATCATAGACAATAATGTAGGCAATGACTATCCAAGCATAGAAAATAAATGTAGCATTTTTAGTTGCTTTTCCTGTTAGAGCAGTTGCAGCTAGAAAGCCTGAAAATGTATCATTAGTTACATGCACATATTTTAATTTTCTAAAATCAGAAATATGAGTACCATTAATTTGTAATAATGGATTAATTCCTCTTGAATTAACACCATTATGTGGTAGAGGTAGAAATTGAGGACACGGAGAATAAGTCTTTACAATTTTGTGTGCACATTTTCTAAAAATATAAAATTATTCTCAAGCCCTTGCTATTTTGATGATGTAAAGAATATGATTGTATGGCCAGTCTGCCTGGGATACAAAACTCTTGTGGGCTTGCCTTAAGGGGGTCTTGTCCAGGCAATCCAGGATGAGCTCTTTCTTAAAGATTTATTAATTTATTACATATACGTACACTGTAGCTTTCTTCAGACACACCAGAAGAGGGTGTCAGATCTCATTATAGATAGTTGTGAGAAACCATGTGCTTGCTGGGAATTGAACTCAGGATCCCTGGTAGAGCAGTCAGTTCTCTTAACCACTGAGCCATCTCTCCAGCCCCTGGATGAACTCTTAAATGTCCGAAGGACAGTCATTTAAAGGATCAGTACCTTTTCTTAATTTGAGTTGTATTTGTATAAATAATTGCAAAATTTAAGATTATATATATTTTAAGATTATACATATACATATATATGTATATATATATATATATATATATATATATATATATATATATATATATATATATAGGCTATCAGTGTACAAATTAAAACTTGATTTTTTTTATCATTTTAAAAATAGTGGTTACAGCATCCAATTCAATTATCTGTGTTGAAGCAGGAGGCAACTGAAAAGGATCACATAAATATGTGATCCAATTAAATTGAGAGACCCCCCCCCCAACTCAATGTTTTTAGACCTCTAAACAACTAGTCCAGCACAGAGTAACTTGTTTTTCTGTTTTCAGCTCGAGAAAGATAGCCTACCCTGTTCTAGTTCCAATGTTTAACTATACAATGCCCCAAGGACATTTGCTCCAGATAATCTCTAGCCTTCCTTACTTCCTCATTCTGTACTTCCCCATTCCATGCATGTTTTGTCCTCCACCCCTTGCCTTGTGAATTGTGGCCTCCAACCCTTGTCTTGTGATTTTTCCCCTTTAAATACCCTTGACTTCAGTTGCACAGGGTCTTCAGTCCTCTACCACTGCGTGGTGTATGGCTGTGGAACCCAGAATTCTGGAATAAATAAATCCTCATGCTATTGCATCAAGACCGTTTCTCGAGAGTGATTTGGGTGTCGCCTTCTGAGGCATGGGGTGCTGGGGCACCTTTGGTTTTTGGGGTCTTACATTTTTTGGTGCATGGGCCGGGAAGTGCGATTTCCCTTCACACGCGAGAACCAACTCGGAGGTAAAGGGGATCCCCTCTGGAATGTGTGTGTGCCAGCTGGTGTCTGTGTCCTGAATGTCTGTACTGCTCTGTTTTCTGTTTCTGAGGAAACACACGTTTTCAGTGGACAGCTGTCCTCTCGGGTTCGTGAGAACCAGAGGACCGTGGTGGGCAGATGTGCTCTGTACCACAGGCTGCGACCTGGGGAGACGTTCCCGGGTATTTTGGGGGAACTCCAGAGACCCTAGAAGATAGATTCCTGTCTGAATTTCTGAGAGGACATGGAAGTTCTACTGAATTGGAGAACTTATACTCCCTCCCAGCCGTCTAGTTTTCTGATCTGGTTCTGTTGGGTTTTGCTTGCAAGCTTCTGGGGTTCAGAGAGCCTGTCTGGTGCTGGGCTTGACTGGCAACTGCTAGAGTCGAGACCATGGGAGTCTGGAGGAAGCTGGACCTTGAGAGAGCTAAATAAGGCTCTCTTCCATCTGTAAATCTGGCTTGTCTAGTTTCTGTAATGTGTGCAGGTATGCCTGGTGTCTGAAACTGGGCCCCTCTAGGGGCAAATTGTGTGATTTTCTTGCTCTGTGTTCTTGAATCTAGAGGCCTGATGGTGGCAGGGTCAGGCTGTCTATGTGGTGTTGTTTTGTATTGTGTTTTGTGTTCTTGGACTTAGACGGACGATATTATTTTGACTTTGACTGAAAAGCAACTCTGTGGCACCAAAATCAGGTCACATGACTCAAGCGTGCCTCAAGCGCGTCAACTTAGAACAAAAGGAGAGACAAAAATACTTGGGCTCTGACGCCCCCTGAAAAGGAAAACAAGTCTTAACAAGACGCTCAATGTGGCAGGTGTGAGAATTTTTGGGTTTAAGTTGGTACACATGGTTTATTTCTTTTATTTTAACTTGTTTAAATTGTTATGCTCGATGTGATGTTAAACTTTGTGGTTATATTGTTTTTCTGGGAGAGAGGTCAAAATAAGGGAGACCTCCAGAAGACTAGATTCTAAAATATTAAGTGAAAAAAATCTGTCTTTCTGATACTAAAATCTTTATAATTGTTATTAAGTTCAAGGCATAAGTTCTTATTTGATACAGGTTTTATTTTGATACAAAATCAAGGTTTTCATTGGTATAAATACTAAAAATTTGAAAGTACAGGATTTACACCCAGTTCTTTGTTATTATTACTGATCTGAGATGTTTAGCCTATGAGTTTAGGGCACCCTCGGTTTTTTTTGGGGGGGGTCTTACACTTTCACATTAAAATATTGTTCTGCCAGTTCTTATGTTTGAATGCATGACAGTGCAACTTATAATACCTCATTAAAGAGACATAGTTTTAAATCTTATACATCCAATTTCTAGGTTAAGAATTAAGTAAAATATTATGCCAATTTAGAAGTATCTTTAGAGGCCTGTTTTCCTGGGTTGGGGCATGCCACATGTTGTTGTTTAAGATAACTCCAGCCCTGAGTTACCAATTTAATACTAACCTTTTGTTACCAATGTTATAATTTTTAATCATGCCCAATAACTTATACTCTATATACTTATCCAATACTCTATATTCAAGACATGCAAAACACATTTATACCTTTAAGACCAATCAGAAACAAAAATGAAGCTACTACACAAATCTTATACATTTAAGCCAAATCCATTTTTTCTTTTTCTAGCTGTAATTACAAGAGAAAAAGCACTGTGGACCCAATAATCACAATTTCAGAGATTTTTCTAGGAGCAATAACCATCAGCCTACTTGCTCTAGAACTTGAGAAGCTGCTGGCCCTTTTAAAAGGGCTTTTTCTCCAGCTGTACTTGACCCCTAGCTGAATGCAGGCCAGCTTAAATCAGCCTCTGATGTGTAAATTGAGACTGGATCAAGAGATGGACTGCCAGCAGACAAAGTTTTTACCATTTTTTTTCTTTCAACATGAAACACAGAATAACAGTCATTCAAAGAATGAAACAAGGGCAGGCACAAATTGACAAACTGGTGCACCAAAGACAAATAATACATAGAGAGGGAGGAACACTTGTTATACAGTACTAAGAATATCTCCAGTAGGGTCCATAGAGGAAACAGTATGCCTCCAGATTTCTCTTTGTCCCTAGCAGAGTTCTGAAATCCATTTTCCTTCTCTCTTTCTTTTTCATGTTACTAAAATCTGTTTTTTTTACTCTTTATTTTATTTTATTTTATTTTATTTTATTTTATTTTATTTTATGCCCTATTCCTCTCACCTGATGCAGACAATTTGCCTAATAAAATTCACACCCTAGCTGATCTCAGCTTCAGGCCTAAGCTGATTCAATCTAGCCTGTATCCTTTTTGCACTCCGGAAACAACAGCCTTCAAAAGATGACATTTATAGCACTAAAATTAATGCTGTATGTTGCTTACCATGATGGATACATTTTGTTGTTCCTGTGGGCTCCACTCAAGACAGTGTCCCTTAGTTGGTCTTTCTCTTTCCAAGACCCAAGTTCGGGCTCCAATCTGTAGCCACCTGCAGCTGAGGGAACAAAGGTCACCTGAAGAAAACTGGGAATGAGATAGAATGATCCTGGGAGAGAAATAAAGAACCAAGGCAAAAAAAGTTTTTCTGATCAAGGCTTCACGTTTAATGGGGGGCTCCAAATACTTTTATGCCTATCATTATTATACCTATATAAAATTTTCCATGATAATCTTCAATTTTAACATGTTTTTCTACATTTTTCTACAATTTTTATCAGAAATATTTTCCATGTAAATCTTCACATAAAAGTTTCTACTTCCTTTTTCAATTAATTTAGCAATGTTTTTTATGTCTACTACTTTACTCTTCAATTTTCCATGAAAATTGTCAATTTTAATGTGTTTTTCTATATATCGCTTCTATTTTATCAGAAATATTTTCCATGTAAATCTTCAGTTTTATCATAAAAAAAAATAGAAACTAAGCCATGCCTTTTTCCAGCCTAATAATCTTTAAGGGTCTCCCATTTCATGTTTTTAGAAGTTCTAAACACTTTTATTTTATATTCATGAACTGACGATTTAATTCTATTTCAAATAAACTGCATCATGACTCTGCCAATAAAATAAAATAAAATAAAATAAAATAAAATAAAATAAAATAAAATAAAATAAAATAAAGGCAGGGGTGGTGGTGGTTGTGGTGGTGGTGGTAGTTGTGGTGGTGGTGGTAGTTGTGGTGGTGGTGGTAGTTGTGGTGGTGGTGGTGGAAAACATTTCCCCCAAGGCTGGAAACTTGTCAGCAAAACTGGTTCAGCTGCTTAGCAGATGTTAACTCCACTGCTTAGTTCAGGAAATGGTAGATCTGGGAGAATAATGGACTTGAGCTTGTTCACTTTCCTTGGAGAACTCCACCCTAAGTGGGGGAGTTTCTGGTTAGCACTGAAGTCTGGAATTCTCACTCAGAAGACTGTGGGGGGGGGGTAGGGGTTGGGGGGGAGGTGGGGGGCCAGGGAGAGGGCACACCCAGGGAACAACAAATGCTGGAGAGGATGTGGAGAAAGAGAAACACTCCTCCACTGCTGGTGGGATTGCAAGCTGGTGAAACCACTCTGAAAATCAGTTTGGCACTTTGGCAGTTCCTCAGAAAATTGAACATAGCACTACCCAGCTATACCACTCCTGGGCATATACCCAGAAGATGCTCCAAAATGTTATAAGGACACATGCTCCACTATGTTCATAGCAGCCTTATTTATAATAGCCAGAAGCTGGAAAGAATCCAGATGTCCCTCAATGGAAGAATGGATACAGAAAATGTGGTACATTTGCACAATAGAGTACTACTCAGCTATTAAAAACAATGAATTAATAAAATTCTTAGACAAATGTATGGACTAGAAAATATCATCCAAAATGAGCTAACCCAAACACAAAAGAACACACATTGTGTGCACTTGCTGATAAGTGGATATTAGTCCAAAAGCTTGGAATACATAAGATATAACTTACAGACCACATGAAGCTCAAGATGAAGGAAGACCAATGTGTGGATATTTTGATCCTTGTTGGAAAGTGGATCAAAACTCTCATGGATCACAGCTAACCAATAGGCTGAACATAGGGTCCCCAATGGAGCGTCTATAGAGAGGACCCAAGGAGCTGAAGAGATTTGCAGCCCTGCAGGAGGAACAATTATATGTTCCAACCAGTACCCCCAGAGCTCTCAGGGACTAAACAACCAACCAAAGAGTAGACATGGAGGTACCACAGCTCCAGCTACATATGTAGCAGAAGATGACCATTTCAGACACCAATGAGAGGAGAGGCCGTTGGTCCTGTGAATGCTTGATTCCTCAGAATAGGGGAATGCAAGTCAGTAAATTGGTGGGGGGGGGGAGGTGAGTAATGGAAGGAGGGGATGGGATAGGGGGTCTTTGGAGTGATAATGCTGAAAGGGGATACCATTTGAAATGTAAATAAAGCAAATATCTAATAAAAAATAACCTAGAAATGTTAAGTTACTCATCTATAGCTACATGATGACCTGTGTGATGGGCAGGCCCCATACCCAGTCTGATGAAGTTTCATTTTTCATATATTAGTACTGTATCTACATCATATTTCTACCCCTTCATCCTTATAACTCTTTCTGAGCCTTTCTGTCCCCTTGGCCATATATACATACATACATATAACACACATACACACACACACACACACACACACACACTCACACACACACTTCTTTATAGGTTTCTTTGAGTGACTCACAGTCCATGGTCCTACTAGTGCAATAATGGTTGTCTATTGCTTGAAAGTCCAAGAATCCAGGAGTTGTTTAGTCTAAAGCTGAATGTCTTAGTTAGTTTTAAGTTTACTCCAGAATCAGAAAGAAGTAGGCTCTGATGTCTGTCAAGGACTTGCCAGAGTAAGGTCAAGTAGGAAAAGAACAACATTTCCTTTTATGTCCTTTATATAAGCTGCCACCAGAATCTTCCCACAATATTTGGATTAAAAGTGATCATTCCCACTTCAAGAATAGCTATCACACTGATAATGCCATATGATCTCTAGAGAGAGCTTTTTCTTTATTGAGTGACCTTTGCATCTATATCAGAGTGGTTCCTCCTTCCCAGCATCTTCCTTCAGTCATTGAAAGTTTCTTGGGGGTTCTGAGGACACAGTTTGTTGAATTAAAACCAAATTCAGATCTGTCAATGGCTTTGGCTGGCCCTGGCTTGGCCACAACGCTTGGCTTATACTCTATTTATTTTTATCATCTAGTTTATCCCAAATTTACTAGTGTAAAAAAGGAACTCACTTTTTCTTGGATTTATAAGTATTCCTTTTCAGTGACTGGACAACCATATTACATTTAAAGTTGCTAAACTCATTTTGAAATGGTAGAATTTAAACAATACGGTAAGTCCTAACATTCAGCAAATGGGAGAAATTCAGAAAACTAAACATGACTGTGTGTCCCGAGAGTGAAGGCTGTACAAAAAGAGTAGAATTTCAGTACTTCAGCACTGAAGGCTCATCATTAATGTGACATCAAGAGCATTAAGGGGAGCTGTTGAGATAGAAATTGGTGTGTTCTGGCAAAGAAGAGATGTCTGAGGAGGCGATACACATTGTGAAAATTTTCACATGAGCTTTTTCAGGGAGTCAAAAACATATTGGAATCAATAAATGTCAGTAAACATGCATCAGCTTTTAACCCTTATTAATGTAGGAATATAAAGCCTTTGGCATAAATAAAGCTAACTACTTGCCAAAGCTGCATCCTCCGAATCATCTCAGACCCTCATCTGATTTGTCTTAGTTCAAATCCCGTTTTTAATCATTGCTGAGTTGTAATTCTAAGATGCCGAAAGGGAGACAAGGCAAAAATACGTGGTACACATGTCTTTTCAGCAACATGGCACTCTGTGAAGAATATTTGTGGCTCAAATTAAAGTTTAGGACAGTCCATGCCATTTAATGAATTCTAGGTTAGTAATGATAAATAAACAGTGACTCGGAACTCTGCTTATTTTCTGTGCCTGAGACTTTACTTTGGAGTGGGCCCTATAAACACACATGCCCTTCTCACAGGGCTGACATTCACAGGCTGTGCTGTGATACCCAGAAAATTTAGTCTGAAACACGAGATTTGCCTGAATGAATAGCTCTTCACTTACTACAACAAGCCACTGAGGACTGCTTTACAGCAGCAGACATGAAATCTTTTATATTAGCTCCAATTTTAAGGTCACTTAACAGAAAATTCTGCAATTAGTGTTTGAGACCAAATGCTGAGTAACATTGTGTTTTGCCTCTATTATGATGATGATTAAACATAATGATAAAATAGACATAATTGTTCAATACCAGTTGATCCTGGAGCCTTGACATGGAGTCCCACAGTAAAATGAGCCTTTTCCTCCCTTAGACATGGTATTGAGTATCCCAGATTCTAGGTCAGCAGCCATCTTACTAGCTATCTGAGTATGATCTTGAATTCCTGATCCTTCTGCTTATACCTCCTAAGTGATGAGATTGTAGTAACATGCCAGTGTGCCTAGTGGAAATTGTGCCTTTTGATCAATAATTGTCCAATGAAATCTCAGAAGTTAATGTACCAGGATGTGATTTATCTTCCAAAGCTAGAGTCGGACTTCCATATAATGCCCTTAGTAGCTGTGTGCAATTAACTGTCAAGAGAAATTCTTTTAGGATTGTAGCTGTTTATCAGGCTTACCAGGAGTGGTTCTTCTTTTTTTTTTTTTTTTTACAACCAGCATAGTATACTTTTGTCTGTGACCTAGTCATCTGCAGCCATAATCATTATAGTTGACACACTTAAAAAAATTCTATGAATTCTAAATGAGCAATAATAAACAGTTACTCTTGTGGATATTTTAGATTTATGTTAATAGAAAATACAGTATTTCTATTAATGTGTATTCCATTAATCAATGAGAAATTGCAGCTCTCAGAGACATAACAATTTCTAGAGCCACTACCAGAGAGACATAGTGACAGTATAACAGGCCTCTAGACCTTAGCAGTTCTCCCAGACTTAAATAACTCTGACTCCACGTTGAAAGTACCACATATGCCATGGAGCATTGCACATGCCTGCCAGGTAACAATACCTGCTTAAATGAGAACAGAAATCTAATCTACCAATTCTATAGTTCTTGGAAAGTGCCTAAATGTGCTAATCTTGCTATTTGGCTTCTGTAGTTCTGCTTCTGTCTAACTGTTCTTAACTGAGGTATATCAACACAGGGTGAGAGTTTTGTGCTTAGAAGCTCATCCTCAGAAAGGCTCAGGGCTGCTCTGGTGTTCTGAACACCAGTATAGTCACTGGTCAACTAATAAAGACTTCCTATTTGCTTAAACCTGTGTCTTAGTAGTCTTCTCTGGTAGATACCCCACAAGAACAGTTCTGAGTCTGAGTCATAAGTAGGACAGCCTCCTCCTCTTCTTCTTTCTTGATGGAAATGGCCTAGACACCCCCAAAATACTTTCATCATTCCCTGCTAAAATCAGACATGATTGCAAGCCTAAAATATATTTCTTGGATTTGAACCATATCCTTTTCTCAATTTATCCAATCAAACATTTCCTCAAACTGATATTACTACCGTCCAAGACGTGGCCCATTTCTTCAGATTTTATAATATTTTCTCATTTCTGAGCAACTAAAATCTCCCAGGCTGAAACCTCATTTTTGAGACACATGGTGTTTTCATATGGAAAGAGAAAGAAGCATGTAAATATTCTCTGAGGATGACAGTAAGAAATTCCTGGCACTTCAATAATATTATTTTTGTTTTTGTACAGTAGTTTGTAATCTCTCTTCTCTCACATGTCTCTCAGCAGGGCTGGGATACTATGGTCTAAATACACATATCTTTTCAATGTTCACAGGCTGTACATAATCTCAATGATATTAGGCAGTTGTACTTTTTTTATTAGATATTTTCTTTATTTACATTTCAAACATTATTCCCTTTCCTGGTTTCCTCTCTGAAACCCCCAATCCCATCCTCCTCCTCCTAGAGACCCCATGAATGTGATTATAACTCTTATAAAAGAATTAGCTCAAAGAATTGCTTTGCCTTTTCTACCATATAGGATGACACAGTGAAGAGGCTTCACGTATGATCCAGGAAATAGCTTTGCTTCAAATTCTAGACCTGCTGACATCTTGATCTTACACTTTCAGTAGCTAGAATTGTGAAAGATATATTTCCATTATTTACAAGTCATACAGTATATTAATTTTTGTAGCAACCTATATTTATCATCTGTCATCATAACAGCAAAAATTACCAGAGGTAATTAACTCAAAACAAGGAAAGGTTTACTTCAGCTGAAAGATTTGGAAATTTTAGTCTACATTGTTGGATCATTGCTTTTGGACCCATGGCAAGACATATAGACACAGTGGGAATGCAATGGTGTCTCATGTCATGGTTTCTTGGAAACAAAGCCAGAGAAGGGACCTGTAACATCCCAGTGCCCTCTTCAAGGACATACCCTCATAGACATAACTTTCTCCCATTAGGTGCTAGATGTCTTATCTAGGGATTTTATTGCTATGATAAACACTATGAGCAAAGCAAATTGGGAAGGAAAATATTTTTGTTTTTTGTTTGTTTTGTACAGCTTGTAGTCTTCTACCCAGAAAAGTCTGAGTAGGAACTTGAAAGCATGAAATGATAAAGAGGCCATGGAGGAGTGCTACTTATTGACTTGCTTTCTCATGATCCTCTCAGTTAGCTTTTTTTTTATTGGATATTTTCTTTATTTACATTTCAAATGTTTTCCTGTTTCCCAGTTTCCCCCCTTCCTGGAAATTCCCTATCTCTTCTTCCCTCTCCCTGCTTCTGTAAGGTTGTTCCTCCACCCACCCTACTCCCACCTCCCTGCCCTCAATTCTCCTACTTTGGGGCATCTATCAAGACTTCATAGGACCAAGAACCTTTCCTCCCATTGATGCCTGGCAAAGCAATCCTCCACTACATATGCAGCTGGAGCCATGTGTACTCCTTGGTTGATGGCTTAGTTCCTGGGGGCTCTGGGGCGTCTGGTTGTTTGATATTGTTGTTCTTCCTATGAGGTTGCAAACCCCTTCACCTCCTTCAGTCCTTTCTCTAAATCCACCGTTGGAAACCCCACACTCAGTCCGATGGTTAGCTGTGAGAATCTGCTTCTGTATTATCAAATCACTGGCAGCGCTTCTCCAGAGACAGCCATATCAGGCTCCTTTTAGCAAGCATTTATTGGCATCTGAAATAGTGTTGGGGTTTGGTGACTGTATATGAGATAAATTCCCAGGTGGGACAGTCTCTGGATGGCCTTTCCTTCAGTGTCTGCTCTACACCTTATCTCCATATTTACTCCTGTTAGTATTTTGTTCCCTTTCTCAGAAGAACTGAAGTACCCACACATTTGTTGTCCTTCTTCTTGAGCTTTATGTGGTCTGAGAATTGATTCTTGGGTATTCTGAACTTTTGAACTAATATCCACTTATCAGTGAGTGCATACCATGTGTGTTTTATTGTGATTAGGTTACCTCACTCAGGATGATGTTTTCTAGTTCTATCCATTTACCTAAGAATTTCATGAATTCATTGTTTTTAATAGCTGTGTAGTACTCCCAGGTGTAAATATACCACATTTTCTGTATCCATTCCTCTGTTGAAGGACAGCTGGGTTCTTTCAAGCTTCTGGATATTATAAATAAGGCTGCTATGAACATAGTGGAGTAAGTGTCCTTATTACATGTTGGAGCATCTTCTGGGTATAAGTCCAGTAGTGGTATAGCTGGGTCCTCAGGTAGTACTATGTTCAATTTTTTGAGGAGCTGCCAAAGTGATTTCCAGAGTGGTTGTAACAGCTTGCAATCCAACCAGCAATGGAGGAGAGTTCATCTTTCTCCGCATCTGTCACCTGAGTTTTTGATTTTAGCCATTCTTACTGGTGTGAGGTGGAATCTCAGGGATGTTTTGATTTGCATTTCACTGATAACTAAGAATGCTGAACATTTCTTAGGTGCTTCTTATACATTCAGCATTCCTCAGTTGAGAAATCTTTGTTTAGTTTTGTACCCCCTTTTAAAATAAGGTTTTCTGGAGTCTAACTTCTTGAGTTCTTTATGTATATTGAATTTTAGCCCTCTAATGGATGTAGGTTTGGTAAAGATCTTTTCCCAATCTGTTGGTTTCAGTTCTGTCCTATTGACAATGTCTTTTGCCTTACAGAAGCTTTGGAATTTTATGAGGTCCCATTTGTCAATTCTGAATCTTAGAGCATAGGCCATTGGTATTCTGTTCAGGAAATTTTCCCCTGTGCCCATGTGTTTGAGGCTCTTTCCCACTTTCTCCTCTATAAGTTTCAGTGTACCTGGTTTTATGTGGAGGTTCTTGATCCACTTGGACTTGAACTTTGTATGGAGAGATAATAAAAATGGAACTATTATCATTTTTCTACATGCTGACCTCTAGTTGAACCAGCACCATTTGTTAAAAATGCTGTCTTTTTTCCACTGGATGGTTTTAGCTCCTTTGTCAAAGATCAAGTGATCAGAGGCATCTGGGTTCATTTCTGGGTCTTCAATTCTATTCTATTGATCTACCTGCCTCTCTTTGGAACAATACCATACAGTTTTTATCACAATTTCTCTGTAATGTGGTTTGATATCAGGTATGGTGGTTCTGTTAGAAGTCCTTTTATTGTTGAGCATAGTTTTTGCTATCCTTGAGATTTTTGTTATTCCAAATGAATTTGCAAATTGCTCTTTCTACCTCTATGAAGAATTGATTTGGAATTTTGATAGGGATTACATTGAATCTCTAGATTGCTTTAAGCAAGATAGCCATTTTTACTACTTTAATCCTGCCAATCCATGAGCATGGGAGATCTTTCCATCTTCTGAAGTCTTCGATTTCTTTCTTCAGAGATTTGAAGTTTCTGTCACACAGACATTTCGCTTGCTTGGTTAGAGTCACACTAAGATATTTTATATTGTTTGTGACTATTGTGAAGGGTGTTGTTTCCCTAATTTTTTTCTTGGCTTGTTTATCCTTTGAGAAGAGGAAGGGTACTGATTTGTTTGAGTTAATTTTATATCCAGTCACTTTGTTGAAGGTTGAGGTTTAGGACTTCTCTGGTGGAATTTTTGGGGCCATCTAAGTATACTATCATATCATCTGCAAATAGTGATATTTTGACTTCTTCCTTTCCAATTTGTATCCCTTTGACCTCATTTTATTGTCTAATTGCTCTAGCTAGAACCTCAAGCACAATATTGAATGGATAGGGAGAGAGTGGGCAGTCTTTTCCAGTCTCTGATGTTAGTGGTATTGCTTCAAGTTTCTCTCCATTTAGTTTGATGTTGGCTACTGATTTGCTGTATATTGCTTTTACTATGTTTAGATATGGGCCTTGAATTTCTGATCTTTCCAAGACTTTTAACATGAAGGGATATTGAATTTTGTCACATGCTTTTTCAGCATCTGAAATGATCATGTGGCTTTTTTTTCTTAGAATTTGTTTATGTAGTGGATTACATTGATGGATTTCCATATATTGAAAGATTCCTCCATTTCTTGGATGAAGCATACTTAATCATGGTGGATGATCATTTTGATGTGTTCTTGGATTTGTTTGGCAAGAATTTTATTAAGTATTTTTGCATCAGTATTCTTGAGGGAAATTGGTCTGAAATTCTCTTTGTTTGGTTTTTGTGTGGTTTAGGTATAAGCATAATTTTGGCTTCATAGAATCAACTGGGTAGTCTTCTTTCTGTTTCTATTTTGTGGAATACTTTGAAAAGTATTGGGATTAGGTCTTCTTTGAAAGTCTAATAGAACTCTGCATTGAATCCATCTTATCCTGGACTTATGGGACTGTTCAGATTGTTTATATGAGCCTGTTTTAACTTTGGTACCTGGTATCTGTCTAGAAAATTGTCCATTTCGTCCAGATTTTACAATTTTGTTTAGTATAAGCTTTTGTAGTAGGATCTGATGATTTTTTTTTGAATTTCTACAAGTTCTGTTGTTATGTCTCCCTGTTCATTTCTGATTTTATTAATTTGGATACTGTCTCTGTGCCCTCTGGCTAAGGGTTTATCTATCTTGTTGATTTTCTCAAAGAACCAGCTCCTGGTTTGCTTGATTCTTTGTAGAGTACTTTTTTTTTTTTTTTAATTTAGTTGATTTCAGCTCAGAGTTTGATTATTTCCTGCCATTTACTCCTCTTGGATGTATTTGCTTTTTTTGTTCTAGAGCTTTCAGGTGTGCTGTCAAGTCACTAGTGTAAGGTCTCTCTAGTTTCTTTTTGGAGGCACTTAGAGCTATGAGTTTTCCTCTTACTATTGCTTTCATTGTGTCCCATAAATTTTGGTATGATTGTGTCTTCATTTTCATTAAATTCTAAAAAGTCTTTACTTTCTTTATTTCTTCCTTGACCAAATTATCATTGAGTAGAGCAATGTCAACTTCCATATATATGTGTGTTTTCCATTGTTTTTGTTGGAATGTAAGACCAGCCTTAGTCTGTGGTGATCTGATAATGTGCATGGGATTATTTCAATCTTGGATCTGTTGAGGCCTGTTTTGTGACCAATTATATGGTCAATTTTGGAGATGTTATCATGAGGAGCTGAGGAGAAGGTATATTCCTTTGCTTTAGGATGAAATGTTCTATCAATATCTGTTAGATCCATTTGGTATATAACTTCTGTTAGTTTCATTGTATATCTGTTTAGTTTATGTTTCCATGATCTGCTCATTGCTCAGATTAGGGTGTTGAAGTCTCCCACTCTTAGTGTGTTGGGTATGATGTGTGTTTTGAGCTTTAGTAAAGTTTATTTTATCAATATGGGTGCCCTTGCATTTGGAGCATAGATGTTCAATATTGATAGTTGGTAGATAGTTTGTTGAAAGATTATCTTCTTGGTAGATTTTTTTTCCTTTGACCAGAAGTGTCCTTCCTTAGCTTTTTTGATAACTTTTGGTTGAAAATCGATTTCACTCGATATTAGAATGGCTACTTCAGCTTGTCTCTTGGGACTATATGCTTGGAAAATTGTTTTCCAACCTTTTACTCTGAGGTAGTGACTGTCTTCATCACTGAGCTGCATTTCCTGTTTGCAGCAAAATATTGGGTCCTGTTTACATATCCAGTCTGTTAGTCCTTGTCTTTTTAATTGGGGAATTGAGTCCATAATGTTAAGAGATACTAAGAAAAGGTGATTGTTAATTCTTGTTATTTTTGTTATTAGAGGTGGAATTATGTTTGTCTGGCTATCTTCTTTTGGGTTTGTTGAAAGATTACCTTCTTGCTTTTTCTAGTGTGTTGTTTCCCACCTTGTCTTGGCATTTTCCATGTAATGTTTTTTGTAGAGCTGGATTTATGTAAAGATATTGTGTAAATTTGGTTTTGTAAAAATATGGAACACTTCATGAATTTTCATGTCATCCTTGTTCAGTGGTCAAACTAATCTTCTCTGAATCATTCCAGTTTTAGCATATGTGCTACTGAAGCAAGCACCTCCGTTACTTTCTTATACCACTTAAGATCACAGGCCAATAGGTAGCACAATCCACAGTGAGGTAAGCTTCTCCCATATCAGTCATCAACCAAAATAATGTACCACCAGCTTATCTACAGTACCATCTGGTTGAGACATCTTCTTAATTGAGGGTACCTCTCCCCAGTAGGGTCTAGCTTATGCTATCTATCTACTGCATCACCCCTCTCTTTAAAAATATATCTGTTTATTTGTGTATGAGTGTTTTGCCTGCATGCATGTGTGTGTACCAGATGAGTGCCTAGTGCTCTTGATGTTCAGGAGAGGGCTTCAGATTACCTCCATCCACAGATACTATCCCTTTAAGTTTTCGTGACCTCTCTTCCCCTAGCATCCAGTCTTCAACATATGTTACTTTAAAATATATTCCAGACCCAAACCCATAACAGGAAAGAGAAAGGTTAAATAATAATAGAATGCTACATGACTCCTCTCATCAACTCCCTGTGTTAATTTTGGAATTATATATATATATATATGTGTGTGTGTGTGTGTGTGTGTGTGTGTGTGTGTGTGTGTGTGTGTGTATGTATACATATAAAATTTAGTCTGGACCTTTCAATTTCTTAGGTGCTTCTAGAGTGGCCATAGTTACTGCCATTAGAATCCCATGGAATACATACACTTTTCTACAGACCATAAATTTAGTTGCTATTCTGTTTCTGGTCCCCTTTCTAGGTAAACTGAGAGAGAGTACTGCATAGCTTCAAAGTCACTGTTTTTCAAAATTTACTTGAAATACTTGCATCAGATCTTGACGGCATGTTTATAGAAACAGACACTTCTCATTCTAGGCTCATTCAGTCTCTAGGATTGGTGATTAAAAAGTGTAAATTTGAAGCTAGTGCTCTATTGATGATTGCTATGTGCACCTTCAACTGTGAGACTTTCATATCACCCAAAATTAGAAGCAGACATAATTAGGTCTTTTCTTTTTTTAATATTCCTATTCCTTCTGGTATTTATGCTTTTGGTATTCTAGGATGAAGTGTACCTACCAAATTGACAGTATCTTCATCTCTGTGCAAATGTATCCATACCACAACAAAGAAGAATATGAAGGTAGATGAAAATTGTGAGTAAGAGAATCTGACACATGCCATATGATCTACCTGTCTCTTGTGTCACTTCTATGAGGTCACCCAAGGTACAGTCTGTGTGATTTGGGTGCTAACTTAGTCTACAAGTTCAATTTTGCCAACTATCTCAGGGAGGAGTAAGAGAAGAGCTAGAAGAAAACCCCAAAGTACAAATTGGTTATGTTAAACATTTTTACTATTGTTAGAAATGTAGATCAGGTACTCAGCTCAGTTAAATAGAATAACTAAGAGAAGAAACACAGGCTCTATTTTGTGAAATACTAGGGTAGACATAATTAAAATAGTTATTTTTAGTTTTGTCTTAGTTAGGATTTCCATTATTGTAATACCTGCTATGACCAAACAGTAAATTGGAGGGGAAAGGGTTTACTCAGATTATACTTCTCATTGCTATTATCACCAAAGGGAATAAGAGCAGAAACTCAGCTAGAGAAGGATTCTGGAGGCAGGAGCTGATGCAGAGGCCACACAGGGGTGATTGTTGCCTATTGGTTTGCTTCCCATTGCTTGCTGATCTTGTTTTCTTATAGAATTTAGGACCACCAGCCCACAGATAGAACCACCCACAATGGGCTTGGCCCTTACCCCCAGCAATGAAATGACTAATTTAAAAAATATCTTACAGATAGAACTTCTGGTAGCATTTTTATCAGTTAAGGTTCCCTTAGTTTGTGTGTCATGTTGACACAAAAGTAGACAGCACAAAATTCAAACTAAAATTAATCAAAAAAGTCAGGAAAATACTTCTACTTATCAAAGGAAAAATCTATCAAGACTTGAATTCTTCACAGCTATGCACTAAACACAAGGCAATTTGTAAAAGTGCCTTAAAAAATAAATTAGTGAGATCTTGTACTAGTGACTTAACAGTATACCTGAAATCTCTAGAAAAGAAGAAAGAACACCAAAGAGGAGAAGATGGCAGGAAATAATCAAACACAGTGATGAAATCAATAAAATTGAAATAAATAGTTTGTTCTTTAAGAAAATCAATCAGATAGATAAATTAATAAAATAAATGAAAAGGGGACATAGCAACTGACACTGAAGAAATCCAAAGAATCATTTGAGGTAATACTTTAAAAACCTGTACTCTACAAAATGGGAAAATATAAATGAAATGGACACAGCAAAAGCTACAAAGAAATTTGTAATATTATTCTCATGCAAAATGGAACAAAGAAGTTCATCTTGCATAGTGAAAGCATCCCATAATGTGTCCAGAGAAGAGATGGCATGTGGAGTGGACTGTCTTTGGATTCCCAGAAATGGCTGAAGATACCAACTCCTAGATTGAGAAGTACAAGAAATTTCAACCAAGGCAAAGCAAAAAAATTTTTAGATATTAAGTAAGAGATGAAAACACTTTCTAATAAGAGAACTAGAGTTCCTGTTTGTCCTTGTGGTCATACTCTGGGATGTTCGGTAGACGATTGAAACTGTAGATACTAACCTGCAGATACTATGTTCTTTTATAAAGAAACATGTCTACATAAAAGCTTCATTTATCAGTTAGGCACAATAAGAGATTAACAACAGAAACAATTAAAATAGTATAGTTAGGAAACATTGTTATAAAAGTTACATAAATGTGTACTCCCTTTCTAAAAATAGCTTTTTATATGGAAATCTAGATTGTTATAATACTCAGGGAATGAAAGTGATGTCTTTGTGGAGTAGATTTAGGCTGCTCCCAAAGGATCCATGTAAACACAGGTACAGTGATACTAGAACAGGTCTAAAAGTCTAAAGGTTCATAAGTAGGTAATGGGCAGGTAGCATGTAGTACTTGGATACACTCGATGAAGTGATGATTTGTTCCTCAGGTGGAATACAATGGCATCAGATTTCATCATGCCACCTAGAACAGAATGGTGATTCAGGACACATGCATTACTTTTAGAATTTTCCATTTAATGTTTCTAGGTTGTGTTGATGACAACTCATAGTGCAGATGGTGCAGGAACATTGTAGGTGAGCTGCTGACTTGTACTAGTGTTCATGTGGAAGAATGGTAGCAAGGAGAATGCCAGCCAAATGTACTTTTATTCCCCAGGGTGAGTGATTAAACATATTGGAAACAAATAGCTGAAGTTATTCAGTAGCAGTTTCATAAAGCATTTATTCTTTAGGTTCATCTGTTTTTCTTATGGAGACTACCACATCTCTATCTTCCTGGACAGGAATGAAATATATTAGCTATAAAATCAAAAGAAGCAATCAGAAGCAGTACTGGCTCCCACACAAGCACATGAGACAAAGAATGAAACCTTGTTCCTGTTGTCCCAAATATCAGAAGTCTTATATTCTCTTGTTTTAAGAGAAGAAAATCTTCTCTGTATTGTTCCAATTTGCTGAAGCTAGAAGGAAGATCAAAATGTGGATGATTCAGTGCTTCTTAGAAGGATGAACAAAATACTCACAGGAAGAAATATGGAAACAACACGTGGAGCAGAGACTGAAGGAAAGGCCATCCAGAGGCTGCCCTACTTGGGGATCCATCCCATGTACAGTCACCAAACCTGGATGCTATTGTGGATGCCAGGAAGTACTTGCTGATGGAAGCCTGATAAGGCTGTCTCCTGAGAGGCTCTGCCAGAGCCTCACAAATTCAGAGGTGGATGATTGCCCCCAACCATTGGACTAAGTGAGGGGTTTGTAATGGAGGGGCCTAGACCACCAATTAAAGAATAGACATGGAGGGACCTATGGCTCTGGCTGCATATGTGGCAGAGGATGGCCTTGGACATCAGTGAAAGGAGAGGCCCTTGGACCTGAGGGTGTTCAAAGCCACCATGTAGGGGAATGTCAGGGCAGGAAGATGGGTGTGGGTGAGTGGGTTGGGGAACATCCTCATAAAGGGATAGGGGGTTTCTGAAGGGGAGACCTGGAAAGGGGAAAGCATTTGAAATGTAAATAAAGAAAATATCCTGAAAAAAAGGAAAAAACAAAAACAAAAACAAAAATTAAAAAATAAAAGGAAGAAAATCCTGTGACGGGAAGCAGTACGAATTCTGACTCGGAGTAAACAAAACTGATGGTGACCACATTTGACAGATTTCACTTTGTCTAGAGCCAGCTGCCTTGCTCAACCCCAGCCTCTGATGAGTCAATCCGTAGAGGTCACTGTGTTAATTTCAGAGAATAGGAAATGATGATGTCTTTTAGCTCACTACTGGGGTATTACAGCATGGTAGTTGGTTCCACCTTGGCCAGTAAACCTGTCTATGGGTGGTAGCAACTAAAATATTGTTTAGCAACCAGCTGGTGAAAACTGTCTGCTATGTCTAAACCAGACACCGTGACTTTATTGTTATTAAACATTGTCCTTTTGGGTAACTTATGACTCCTGATATTAGACTGCAGAGAGTTTTGTTTTTATTAGTAGTACAATGTTTTAAAACTACTATTACTAAACCTTATCCTTTTATCTGTGAGCTTTCAGCATCTCAACATGTTAATTCATATGCTTTGGGAGGGAAAGAGTGGACAAATTGAAAATGTAGAATCTGGTCAGAGACTAGGTTAAGCCCAGACACAATGGTAATACACAATGAACAAAACATAAGGCTTTTATTTCTTTATTTTGATTTTTAAATAAAATACAAGTTATTAATTTGAACATGTGCAAATCAGTGCATGTAGAGTCTTTGTACCATTTTACCAGAACACATTCCCTCAAGGTCTTTGTCTGCCAGACTCCTTTATCTCATCATATTGAAAGGAAGATGTCTCTCCACTTCTTGTTCAGTCAGACTTTTGCTCCAATCCCCGTTTATTATCCACTTCTTAAAAAATAAAATAAAGCACAATTTCTCTTTTTTGGCACCTATTGTATTTTACAGCAGTTGACATTTTTTTTTATTTTCTTCTCTCATTTCTGTACACAAACCCAAGGGCCAGTTTAGACCAATTGGCCCTAGTTGAGGCATAAAGCAGAGCTGCTATGTGACTCTCATTGGAACCCTCAGCTGGGTCTAGCCTAGCCCAAGTTACTGACCCACAGAATTGTGACACAATAAAATTGTTGGCTTTCAAGCTGAAAGCTTTATGATTCTTTATTATACAACTGCTAACTAGTGGACCCTACAAAAGCTTGTGATATGTGGCTCAGTGGCACATTTATAGGGTTCAGGATTTTTCCCTTTTTGTCACCTAATATCCTTTTACTGAAATATTCTATCCATCTATTCTAAATGAGAGCATCCTTTGACATTTTTCCTAATTCCATTTATCAATGACCAAATGTTTTTACCTGAAACTTTTTGTGCCATAGGCTGTTATGAAAAATATATATAATGAGCAAATGTATTGCTAAGAAGCAAAGTAAATGTCTAGTCTACTTTTCCCAGAATCCTTTGCTTTACTTTTAACTTCTCATTAAAAAGAAAGTTGTTGGAAATTTGACAAAACAGGAGTAGACAAATCACTCTTCTCTATATAAACCTTGTGGTACTTTGAATGTGAAATGCCCTCAATCCCCAGTTTGTGATACTTCCTGAGTCCCTAGCTGTTAGAACTGATTTGGAAGATTTCCCAAAGGTTAGAAAGCAAGGGCTGGGAAGACAGGAGCTGATCCTTGAGGGTATCTTGCCTTCAGTGTTTCCTCTTTCCCTTTGTGATTCCTGTCTGTCCAGAGATAGCTATTCTCTGCCACTGACTCCTGTCACTATGATGCTAGGTTCTAAGAGGCCTAGACATGTAGAGTCAAGTGACCACAGACTAAGACCTATGATTCTGTCAGTATCCCTTGTTTTGTTTCTGTTAGGTATTTTGGTCACAGTAGCAAAAAGCTAAACAACAATCCTTTTATTATAATATATTTTAAGATTTTATGCCTTGTCAAAGCTTGTGGGGGTAAATGAACTAATAACTGACTTGACTTAAGGCCCACTCTACAAGAGATGGAATTCATATCTGACACTGCTTGGTTGACCTGAAACTAGCTAGCCCAGGGATTAAGGTAAATCCAAATCCTACTTTTTAAAGAATGAAAAGGACAGTGTTTGAGGGGGCAGTGGTGGCAGCAGCAGCAGTAGCAGCTGGACCAGCGGAAGGGCCATCAGCAGTGGAACCAAGGTGACAGGGTCCAGGCAGGCCTTGTGCCCGCTACCATTGACCTTCCCTGGCCAGCCGGGCTGCAAGCTGTGGCAGATTTACAGTGCCTTTCACCACACAGAAGCTACATCAGAACTCTGCATCCTGCCAGTCAGTTACGAGAGACTCTCCGCCATCTTGGATTGCGGGTGCCAGAGAAATCAGACAGACTGAGGTACGCAAATATAACCCGAAGCCAACATCGCGGGGGTCTAAGCCCGACAGATGTTGGCCTGCACCCAGGCCCTGGGCTGTTTGGGGGGGCATCGGTGTGCAAACCCAGCCAGGAGGTTGTTTGCTCAGCCAGGTGCTCACACCACCATTTTGACTACTCCATTTTGGCTACTGGACTCCAGAGAGTTCTAGCAGGCAAAGTCAGCTAAGAGTCATAGCCCAAGGCTAACATAGTGGGGGTCTAAGCCGGACAGGCCTTGGACTGCCCCCAGGCCCTGGGCTGCTCGTGGGCCATCTGTGTGCCAACCCAGCCAGGAGGTTGTTAGCCCAGCAGACTCTCCCGGCACTTTCAGGGAGCTCGGGCACACTCCTCCATCCAGGCCACCTGACAGAACCAATTAACAGTCATAGCCCAAGGGGAAGTATGCTCGGGCCTTAGCCTGTTAGGCTTTTGCCTAGACTCAGGGCCTCAGCAGCTAGGCTAGCCTTGTGTGCACCAGGCTGGTTGGGAGATCAGCTGCCCAGCAGAGTGACCAGCACTTGGAAAAGGTCCCGCAGCATACACCACCAGTACTCCCTGAAGGAGCAAACAGGCACCTCCTGGTTCACACAGACAATCTGGGGCAAGGCACATTAGGGCTCCAAGGGCACCCAAGAGGAGGACAGCACATCAGCAATCTGTAACAGGGGAAACCCAGCTATCCAGTGTTGCAGAAATAGCCATACAGCCTCACAGGAGGCACAAACACCAGCCAGAGATAACAAGATGGCAAAGGGCAAATGCAGGAATGCTATTAACAGAAATCTAGGCAATGTGGCAGCGTCTGAACCAAACTCTCTAACATCAGCAAGTCCTGGTTACACAAACACACCAGAAAAACAAGATTTGGATTTAAAATCACTGTTCATGATGCTGCTAGAAGAACACAAAAAGGACATAAATGAATCTCTTAAAGAAGTACAGGGGAACACGAATAAGCTCGAAACCTGTATAATGGAAACACAAAAATCACTTAAAGAAATTCAGGAAAATAAGGCTCAAGAGATAGAAGCCAGTAAAGAAGAAACACACACACACACACACACACACACACACACACACACACAAAAACTTGAAGAAATGCAGGAAAAAGTGAGTCAAACAGCAGAAGTCATGAAAGAGGAAACACAAAAATCTCTTAAAGAATTACAGGAAAACACAAACAAGCAAGTGAAGGAGCTAAGCAAAACCATCCAGGATCTAAAATCAGAAGTAGAAACAACTAAGAAATCACAAAGGGAGACAACTTTGGAGATAGAAAACCTTGAGAAGAAATCAGGGGCCATAGATGCAAATATAAACAACAGAATACAAGAGATGGAAGAAAGAATCTCAGATGCCAAAGATACCATAGAAACCATTGACTCAACAGTCAAGGAAAATGCAAAATGCAAAAAGCTTGTATCCCAGATCATTCAGGACATCCAGGACACAATGAGAAGACCAAACCTAAGGATTATAGGCACTGATGAGAGTGAAGATTTACAGCTGAAAGGGCCAGCAAATATCTTCAACAAAATTATGGAAGAAAACTTTCCCAACTTAAAGAGAGAGATGCCCATGAACATACAAGAAGCCTACACAAACAGACGGGACCTGAGCAGAAATACCTCTTGTCACATAATAATCAAAACCCCAAATGTACAAAACAAAGAAAGAATATTAAAGGCAGCAAGAGAAAAAGAACAAGAAACATATAAAGGAAGACCTATCAGAATCATACCAGACTTCTCATCAGAGACCATGAAAGCTAGAAGATCCTGGGAAGATTTCATGCAGACTCTAAGAGAACACAAATGTCAGCCAAGACTACTATAACCAGCAAAACTCTCAATCACAATAGATGGAGAAACCAAGATATTCCATGACAAAACCAAATTTACACAATATCTTTCTACAAACCCAGCTCTACAAAGAATAATAGGAGGAAAACTCCAATACAAGAAGGGAAACTGTGGGAAGCAGTCCTGAGCTATTCAGACTTAATGCTTGCTCACAGCCCTAAGGTGGTGGCTGCTAAAATATGAGAACAATTAACCAGAGCCTTCCCCATGAGCTGTTGGTGCAAGAAGATTCCGAGAATGCCACAAAATGTTCCTGCCCTAACCGCGGAATGTTCCTGCTGGTGTTAACTCCGGGTGTCCCCACCAGATGACCTCTTTGCTTCCTGCTTCGATCACCAGGGGTGTCTCTGCCCTTTGCTCCTTTGTCCTTGTGTGAAGGTTATTTCTTCTCTGTAAGCCTTAAAACTAGCTTGCCTCCCTGACATTAAATGAGACCTTGACACAACCCAGACTGACTTAATCTTTCTTTGTGTGCTTGGCCTCCTTTCTCTCTTCCCCCCATTCCCTCAGGTAGTCCCTCTTCGGGACCCTGGAATAACTGGATCTGCTGGACAGGTCAGGAAACTACACCCTGGAAAAAGCAAGATAGTTACCTTCTTTCATCAAACCCAAAGAAGATAACCACTCAAACATAAAAATAACATCCAAAATGACAGGAAGTAATAATCACTACTCCTTAAAGTCTCTTAACCTCAATGGACTCAACTCCCCAATAAAAAGACATAGACTAACAGACTGGATAAGGAAACAGGACCCTACATTTTGCTGCATACAGGAAACACACCTCAATGTCAAAGACAACAACTACCTTAGAGTAAAAGGCTGGAAGACAATTTTACAAGCCAACGGTCTCATGAAACAAGCTGAAGTATCCATTCTAATATCAGATAAAATTGACTTTCAAGCTAAAGTCATCAAAAGAGACACAGAAGGACACTTCTTGCTGGTCAAAGGAAAAATACACCAAGAAAAACTTTCAATTCTGAGCATCTATGCGCCAAATGCAAGGGCACCCTCATTTGTAAAAGAAACTTTACTAAAGCTCAAAGCACACATTTCACCTAACACAATAATTGTGGGTGATTTCAACACTCCACTCTCCTCAATGGACCGATCAGGAAAACAGAAACTAAACAGGGACACAATAAAACTAATTAAAGCTTTGGACCAATTGGACTTGACTGATATTTATAGAACATTTCACCCTAAAACAAAAAAAATACTCTTTTCTCAGCACCTCATGGTACCTTCTCCCAAATCGACCATATAATTGGTCACAAGAAAACTTCAACAAATATAAAAAGATCGAACTAATCCCATGCCTCCTATCAGATCACTATGGAGTAAGAGAGGTCTTCAATAGCAACACAAACAACAGAAAGGCCACATACACATGCAGGCTGAACAATACTCTACTCAATGACACCTTGGCTAAAGAAGAAATAAAGAAAAAAATCAGAGAGTTTTTAGAATTTAATGAAAATGAAGGCACAACATACCCAAATCTTTGGGACTAAATGAAAGCAATGCTAAGAGGAGTACCTCCAAAAAGAAAATGGAGAGTGCATACACTAGCAACTTAACAACACACCTGAAAGCCCTGGAACAAAAAGAAGTCAATTCACCCAGGAGGAGTAGAAGACAGGAAACCATCAAACTCAGGGCTGAAATCAATCAAGTGGAAACAAAGAGGACCATACAAAGAATCAACGAATCCAGGAGCTGGTTCATTGAGAAAATCAATAAGATAGATAAACCCTTAGCCAGACTGACCAAAGGGCACAGAGAAAGTATCAAAATTAACAATATTAGAAATGAAAAGGGGGATATAACAACAGAAACTGAGGAAATTCAAAAAATCATCAGATCCTACTACAAAAGCCTATACTCAACACAACTGGAGAATCTGGAGGAAATGGACAATTTCCTAGACAGATACAAAATACCAAAACTAAATCAGGGCCAAATAAATCATCTAAACAATCCCATAACCCCTAAAGATATAGAAGGGGTAATAGAAAGCCTTCCAACCAAAAAAAGTACAGGACCAGATGGCTTCGGTGCAGAATTCTATCAGCCCTTCAAAGAAGACCTAACACCAATACTCTTCAAACTATTCCACAAAAGTAGTAACAAAAGCAGCACTACCCAATTCCTTCTACGAAGCCACAATTACACTGATACCAAAACCACACAAAGATCCAACAAAGAAAGAGAACTTCAGACCAATTTCCCTTATGAACATCTCTGCAAAAATACTCAACAAAATTCTTGCCAACTGAATCCAAGAACACATAAAAACGATCATCCACCATAATCAAGTAGGCTTTATTCCAGGGATGCAGGGTTGGTTCAATATACAGAAATCCATCAATGCAATCCACTACCTAAACAAACTCAAAGAAAAAAACCACATGTTCATTTCATTGGATGCTGAAAAAGCATTTGAAAAAATTCAGCATCCTTTCATGCGTAAATTCTTGGAAAGAACAGGAATTCAAGGCCCATACCTAAACATAGTAAAAGCAATATACAGCAAACCATAGCCAGCATCAAACTAAATGGAGAGAAACTTGAAGCAATCCCACTAAAATCAGGGACTAGACAAGGCTGCCCCCTTTCTCCTTATCTTTTCAATATTGTACTTGAGGTACTATCTCGGGCAATTAGAAAACATAAGGAGGTCAAAGGGATACAAATTGGAAAGGAAGAAGTCAAACTATCATTGTTTGCAGAAGATATGATAGTCTACCTAAGTGACCCAAAAAACTCCACTAGAGAACTCCTACAGCTGATAAACAACTTCAGCAAAGTGGCAGGTTATAAAATCAAGTCAAGCAAATCAGTAGCCTTCCTATACTCAAAGGATAAGCAGGCTGAGAAAGAAATTAGGGAAATGACACCCTTTACAATAGCCACAAACAGTATAATGTACCTTGGGGTGACTCTTACCAAACATGTGGAAGATCTCTATGACAAGAACTTAAAAACTCTGAAGAAGGAAATAGAAGAAGACCTCAAAAAATGGAAAAACTTCCCATGCTCATGGATCGGCAGGATTAATATAGTTAAAATGGCCATTTTGCCAAAAGCAATATACAGATTCATTGCAATACCCATCAAAATCCCAACTCAATTCTTCATAGAGTTAGAAAGAACAATTCTCAAATTCATCTGCAATAACAAAAAACCCAGGATAGCTAAAACTATTCTCAACAACAAAAGAAATTCTGGGGGAATCAGTATCCCTGACCTCAAGCAATACTACAGAGCAATAGTGTTAAAAACTGCATGGTATTGGTTCAGTGACAGGCAGGTAGATCAATGGAACAGGATTGAAGATCCAGAAATGAACCCACACACCTATGGCCTCTTGATCCTCGACAAAGAGGCTGAAAACATCCAATGGAAAAAAGATAGCCTTTTCAACAAATGGTGCTGGTTCCACTGGAGGTCAGCATGCAGAAGAATGTGAATTGATCCATCCTTGTCTCCTTGTACTAAGCTCAACTCCAAATTGACCAAGGACCTCCGCATAAAGCCAGACACTCTGAAGCTAATAGAAAAGAAACTGGGGAAGACCCTTGAGGACATCGGTACAGGGGGAAAGTTCCTGAACAGAACACCAATAGCATATGCTCTAAGATCAAGAATTGACAAATGGGACCTCATAAAATTACAAAGTTTCTGTAAAGCAAAGGACACCATCAAAAGGACAAATCGGCAACCAACAAATTGGGAAAAGATCTTCACCAACCCTACATTAGATAGAGGGCTAATATCCAATATATACAAAGAACTCAAGAAGTTAGACCCCAGAAAACCAAATAGCCCTATTAAAAATGGGGTACAGAGTTAAACAAAGAATTCTCACCTGAAGAACTTTGGATGGCAGAGAAACATCTTCAAAAATGTTCAACTTCACTAGTCATTAGGGAAATGCAAATCAAAACAACCCTGAGATTTCATCTTACACCAGTCAGAATGGCTAAGATTAAAAACTCAGGAGACAGCAGGTGTTGGTGAGGATGTGGAGAAAGAGGAACACTCCTCCACTGCTGTTGGGGTTGCAAATTGGTACAACCACTCTGGAAATCATTCTGGTGGTTCCTCAGAAAACTGGGCATGTCACTTCCAAAAGATCCTGGGCATATACCCAGAGGATTCCCTAGCATATAAAAGTAGATATATGCTCTACTATGTTCATAGCAGCCCTATTTATAATAGCCAGAAGTCGGAAAGAACTCAGGTGTCCCTCAATGGAGGAATGGATGCAAAAAATGTTGTATATATACACAATGGAGTACTATTTAGCCATTAGAAACAATGAATTCATGGAATTCTTAGGCAAATGGATGGAGCTGGAGAACATCATACTAAGTGAGGTAACCCAGTCTCAAAAGATCAATCATGGTATGCACTCACCAATAAGTGGATATTAGTCTGAAAAACTGGAATACCCAAATCATAATCCACACATCAAATGAGGTACAAGAAGAACAGAGGAGTGGCCCTTGGTTTTAGAAAGACTCAGTGTAGCAGTATAAGGCAAAACCAGAACAGGGAAGTGGGAAGGGGTGGGTGGGAGAACAGGCAGAGGGAAGGGGGCTTATGTGACTTTTGGGGAGTGGGGGACCAGAAAAGGGGAAATCATTTGTAATGTAAATAAAAAATATATCGAATAAAGAAACAATAAAAAATACAGTGAAAAAAAGAATGAAAAGAAAAATGTAAAAAAAGAAAGCACCTAAACTTCTAATGACTTTCTGCAATAGTCTTATATTAGTATCTTGCTTAGCCACCATCAGAAAAGCTTTCTCCTGCATCAGATGCAAGAAATAGAAAGACTCATAGCTAGATGTTAAAGAGCAAGTGAGAGACCTTAGAAATCTCAGCCCAAACTGCGATGTCTCTGTGAAATTACTCCCATCAGGCCTTGGGTAATCCTATATATGAAAGGATAGAAATTGTAAGAGCTTCCATCTACCACAGGGGATGAAAGACCCCAAAGAAACAAGGTGCTCTAAAATTAATCAGGTCAACAAATGTGAACTCACAGAGACTGAAGAAGCAAGCATTGGATGGCATCCTAGAGTTGAAAGGAGAAGTTGACACATGCTTGTCCCCAGACCAGAAGCTGTCTCCAATTAATAGCCATTTACAAATTAAAGATTATTTTTCTCCAAGGGAGTCTCACAGGGGAAACAAACTACTCTTAAGTGTAAAGATGCATGCCCAGCATTAGATGCTGTCTGAAAATGAACTCATAGCATCTTTGGAAGTTCCTTGCCTCATTATGTCATTTGAGGACTATAACAACTTTTAAATTTTATTATTTTAATACTTTTTATTTATATAGATTTCTCTTTTTCTCTTTTTACCCTAATAGGTTTATTTGCACTTAATGTATTGCTCCAGTTTAGCATTTTTGTGGGCCTTCTGAGTGTGTCTCTGTTTCTATGGGTGTTTCTTGTGCCTTTTTTTGAGCTCTTTTCCCACTGTTTGCTTTGTCTTATACTGAGGTGGTGTCTTACTATATTTTATTATTATCCCTTAGTGGGTTGTTTGTTTTCTATTGAGAGACAGCAGGGGATCTAGATGAGAGGGGAAGTAGGGAAAAATTGAAAGAAACAGAGGGAGGGAATACCAAAATCAAGATACAATGTGTGAAAAAACCCATTTCCAATAAAAGGAAAATAGGCCTTATATATGATTTATCATTTGTAGTCTTAATTAAAATAATTAAAACTACTTTGCATTAAAATAAAAGAGGCTTTCTATCCTTGACTAATTTGATTAGTTTTATATCTAAGACTAGTTTGAAAACATGATGTGATGTTGAAATTCTTGGAGCTTTTAAATCTTCAGACACAAGAGTGACTAAATGTAGAGTCCAGCTCCTACATTCTAACGGCGGGTTCTCTGGAAGGAGAGATCGGTATAGGACCCGGTGGCAAGAGAAAACATGTGGAGACAAAACGTGACTTGTGGTTCAACTCTCCATCTTTAATCCATCTCTCCCAAGATACAAAGGCAGGCCAAGCCCCTCCACTGAAGGCTGAAAACCAATTCTTGTTCTTCAATGAGGTGGGTGGATCAGGTTGCTGGCTGCTATTCTTTGCCTGGAAGCCATTGCTGTTGCAACCCACCTCTGAGTGCTGTATCTGAGAGATTCCTGCTTGAAACACAAAAGAAGAGATTAAAAGGAGAAACTGCTTGGACTGTTTCTCTGGAAGGCCCATGGTATTTAATTTGGTTGTAAATTAGTAGCTCAGGAACAAAACCTGTCTTGCAAATTAACAGCTAGAGGAAAAGGAGCCTACCTTCCCAATATGGGAGAAGCAGCTTTAAGAACTCAATTGAATTAGTTATACTTACCAGCTGATTCAGGGTCTCTATTTACCTGCCATACCAATCTTTTTGGCAGCCATTGGGCTCTGTCTTCTTTGTAAGAGAAAATATGAACAGAACATCTTCTCCATATTAAAACAGGGTCTGGACCATTCTATGTATTAGTTAAAGGGTCTCGCCATTTAACCATCGCATAAGAATTAGAAGTGGCAGGATGCCAATGGCGATCTGCTGCAGACTGACCTTTAGCATCAGTTTGCAAGAAATTTAAAACAAATAAAACAAAAGCAAGTTGTGCTTTGGGTGGTATAGAAGGGTATAACTAAAGACCAGATCAGTACTAACCATTGTTTCAGCTGCGTGGTCATTCAATGTTTCTGGAGATTAATCACCCTGTGAGAAAAATGAAGGACTAGCACTGTGAAAGACTGCTAACTCAAAATAAGTGGAAAAAAGAAAGGTGGCCATCCCCAGGGGATGCAAGGGAAGAAGACTCACCCAGGGTCTTCCTTTGCTAAGAAAATCACAAGTAGCTAAACAGCCAGAAGAAAGAAAAAGTCTTCATTTCAGCGACATTCTTACATAATTGAGAGCAAAAAATTCACTCTTCAAAACTATGTATGGCTAATGAGATTTTTTGGAGGTTATAAAAACAATAGCCCACGAGTCCTTGAGTCCTTTTATCTGTCCTTTTCCTTTTCCTTTCCCCTTTTCTTTTCTTTCTTCTTTTTTCTTTTTTCTTTTTTCTTTTCTTTTCTTTTTCTTTCTTTTTTCTTTTCTTTCTTTCTTTTTCTTTTCTTTTCTTTCTTTCTTTTTTCTTTTCTTATCTTATCTTTCCTTTTCTTATCTTATCTTTCCGTTTCTTATCTTATCTTTCCTTTTCTTTCTTTCTTTCTTTCTTTCTTTCTTTCTTTCTTTCTTTCTTTCTTTCTTTTTTTTTTTTTTTTTTTTTTTTTGAGATGGGGTTTCTCTGTGTAGTCCTAGCTGAACAGAAATTCACTCTGAAGACCAGGCTGTCCTTGCCTTCTGAGTGCTTGCTTCAAAGGTGTGCACCACTATGCTTAGCTAAAAACTTTTTTTGGTTTTGTTATTTTTTAAGATTTATTTTGGGGTGCCTAAGAGTTTTTAACAGCACAAACAGCCTTTACTTTCTCAGTCTAGGTTAGTGGAAGTTAAGGTCTCAAAGGGCTTGTGTCTTCCAAGAGCTTTTCTTTATCTGCCTGCTTCTGTGTCATAATCTGCTCTTATAAACGAGACAATCGTATTACACTGGGTTTAATCTACATTACTTCATTTTAATGTAATTCCTCTTCTGGGGATTAGGATACATTATAAGAATATTTTGGTGGCTGGGAGAGGCAATTCATTCCATAGTATGTGTACCCAATAGGAGAAAGAATAAACTATATTTGGTTGTATTTAGAGAAACTATAACTTTGCATGGCAAAGAATATGATAAGCAAAGCAAAATATCAAACAAAACTACAACATGACAATAGACACAAATGCTGTATTGGGAAAAACATGCCTGTCTTGTTTTTTTTAGCCACAGGTTTATATCTACTGATACACAGTTTTCCAAATGAAGATGATGGCCACATACCGTGCTTCTCTGGGATGCAGTACAGAAATGAACATACTTTGAGAAAAGGGAAGAGATATGGTTTGTAACCGTACAAAAATACATGAGTTTATTGTTGTAGAAGAAATGGAAATTTAAAGTTCAATGAATTGTTCCTTAACTCTCAGATATGGAGAGGATCTGGGTTTGAGAATAGCACAAGGTGCTCACTGGAGAAGCAGGGGCATACTTTAGATGTTCTCAGTGTGATGACAAAACAGCTTTGGAAAACATATATACATTTATATTTTTGTTCACCAACTCCACTTTTAGTAATCAATTTCATCATCAAAAATACAAAACAATGTATGAATAAAGCTTTCATTGTAGGGCAATTTGAGTAATATAGAATTCAGAATAATCCAACAGCTCCTCAGTAAAAACAAAAAAAAAGAAAGAAAATGGTTTAAGGTTTAATAAAGTTGTAGTATAGCCCATACTATCAAGCCTCTGCTATTGATAATAGTTCTCTCTCTCTCTCTCTCTCTCTCTCTCTCTCTCTCTCTCTCTCTCTCTCTCTCTCTCTCTCTCTCTCTCTCAGTGTGTGTGTGCGTGTAGTTTTTCAGAGAGGGTATTACATTGTTGCCCATGCTGGCCTTGAAATAATAGCAATCCTACTGCTCCAGCCTCATAACCAATTATCTTACAAATATATAAAATGGAAGGAAGAAATATGGAGAAAATATTGCAGAATATTTTATCTTATTTAATTGACATATGCCTTTATATGTGTGAGGGAGAAAGAAGACATAAAATAAATGCCATTTAAAAGGGGATTAGAAAAATGGCTTTGTGGTTAAGAGCACTGTCTGCTTTTGCAGGAGATGGGAGTTCGGTTTCCAGCACCCACATTAGACAGTTCACATCTACCTGTAACTCCAGTTCTAGAGGATCTGATGCCTTCTTACATGTAGATACATCCTCTGTAGGTAGCTACATACTTGATACGTATATAGATACATGTAAAGAAAAATATTTTAAAAGGCTACTTAAAAGGAGAGGCTCCACAACTTGATGTTAAAGCCTCATGTCTGAAAACACTGATTATTTATGTTATCAAACTTTGAAAAACTAATTTGATTCCCAGTTAGAATCTTTACTCCTACTGACTAGCATTTGTGCTGGAAAGCACTTTTCCCATAACTGGTATAGAAAGGTAATCATTAATTTTACCCATCTATAAACCCTGCAACCTACAATCTTGTTTGCAAGATATACTGGCACAGATGTTATGGGAGAAATCAACTACTTTTTGATTTAATTTAAAGCCCACTCTGAGGTGGCATCCATATGTGGTATTGCTAAAGTGTCCAAGAACCTGAGAGTAAATAGACCTGGGGCCCTAGGGGAAAACCTACTACTGTTATTCTGCTAATGAAACTTAGGAATAAAATGATTTCTAATAACAAATTGCTATACCATAGATTAGTGCATCAGACATCTGGGTTATTTCCAGCTTCTGGCTATTATAAATATGGCTACTATGAACATAGTGGTACATGTGTCCTTATTGCATATCGGGGAATTCTCTGGGTATATATATATATATATATCCAAGAGTGGTATAACAGGGTCCTTCGGTAGTATCACGCCCAGTTTTCTGAGGAACCACCAGACTGATTTCCAGAGTGGTTGGGGTCACTTAAGTATACTATCATATCATCTGCAAATAGTGATAATTTGACTTCTTCCTTTCTAATTTGTATCCCATTGACCTCCTTTTGTTGTCAAATTGCTCTAGCTAGAACTTCAAGTACTATATTGAATAAATATATATATATAGAGGGCAGTGTTGTCTGGTCCCTGATTTTAGTGAGATTGCTTCAAGTTTCTCTCCATTTAGTTTGATGTTGGCTACTGGTTTGCTGTACATTTCTTTTACTATGTTTAGATATGAGCCTCGAATTCCTCTTCTTTCTAAGACGTTTAACATGAAAGGATGTTGAATTTTGTCAAATGCTTTTTCAACATCTAATGAAATGACCATGTGGTTTTTTTCTTTGAGTTTGTTTATGTAGTGGATTACATTGATGGATTTCTGTATATGGAACCATCCCTGCATTCCTGGGATGAAGCCTACTTGATCATAGTGAATGATCATTTTGATGTGTTCTTGGATTTAGTTGGCAAGAATTTTATTGAGAATTTTTGCATTGGTATTCATAAGAGAAATTATTTATGTCCTTCTTGAAGCCCTCTATCAGCATCATGAGCTGGGATTTTAAATCCAAATCTTGCTTTTCTGGTGTGTTGGGGTATCCAAGACTTACTGTTGTGGGTGAATTGGCTTTGGATTGTGCATGTTGCCTTGATTTCTGTTAGTACCATCTACCTTTTGCCATCTGTTTATTTCTGGTGTTAGTTGATCCTGCTGTGTCTGACTGGTGCTTGTCCAGGCCTGTATCAGTACCCTGGGTGTCTGGTCTCCCATGGCACATAGTGCTGTGGTGCTGCCCAGCTCCTAGGTGTATGTGGGGCCCTGGCAGAAGGAGTCCCAAGTGATCTTACAGTCAGGTGTTCCCTGAGTTCCTGTCTACACCTGTCTGCTCAGTCACAGGAACCAAGATGGCAGCCTCACCTCTAAATGCAAGACTCCCTGCAGGGCAGATGTCCCCTAGCAGGATAGGTTCACAGATGGCTATGGTGCTGTCCAGCTCCTGGGTGCAAGTGGGGCCCTGGTAGACTGAGTCCCAAGTTATGTCTCCCTTTTCATTTCTGATTTTGCTGATTTGTATACTGATTCTGGGCCCTCTGGTTAGTTTGGCTAAGGGTTTATATATCTTGTTGGATTTTTCAAAGAACAGTTCCTGGTTTGGTTGTGTCTTTGTATAGTTCTTTTTGTTTTTACTAGGTTTCTACTTTCAGCCCTGAGTTTGATTATTTCCTTCCAACTGCTCCTCTTGGATGTATTTGCTTCTTTTTGTTCTAGAGCCTTTAGTTATGCTGTCAAGCTGTTAGTGTATGTTCTTTCTAGTTTCTTTTTGGAGGCACTTGGAGCTATGAGTTTTCCTCTTAGCACTGCTTTAATTGTGCCCCATAAGTTTAGGTATGTTGTACCTTTGTTTTCATTAAATCCTACAAAGTCTTTAATTTCCTTCTTTAATTTTTCCTTGATCAAGTTATCATTGAGTAGAGTGTTGCTCAGTTTCCATGTGTATGTGGGCTTTCTGTTGTTTTTGTCATTATTGAAGACCAGCCTTAATCCATGGTGATCTGATAGGGTGCATGGAATTATTTTAATCTTCTTATATCTGCTGAGGTCTGTTTTGAGACTGAGTGTATGGTCAGTTTTGGAGAAGGTACCATAAGGTGCTGAGAAAAAGGTATATTCTTTTATTTTATGATGACATGTTCTATATACATATCTGTTAAATCCATTGGATTCGTAACTTCTGATAGTTTCACTCTGTCCCTGTATAGTTTGTGTTTCCCTGATCTACCAATTGATGAGAGTAGGGTGTTGAAGTCTCCCACTATTATTATGTGCAGTGCAATGTGCACTTTGAGCTTTAGTGAAGTTTCTTTTATGAATGTTGGTTCCCTTGTATTTGGAGAATAAATATTCAGAATTGAGAGTTCATCTTGGTAGATTTTTCCTTTGATGAGTATGAAGTGTCCTTTCTTATCTTTTTTGATTACTGTAGGTTTAATGTCAATTTTATTTGATATTAGAATGGGTACACCAGCTTGTTTCTTGAGACCATTTGTTTGGAAAATTGTTTTCTAGCCTTTTACTCTGAGGTAGTGTCTGGCTTTATGTCTGATGTGAGTTTCCTGTATGCAGCAAAATGTTGGGTCCTGCTTACATATCCAGTCTGTTAGTCTATGTTATTTTATTGGAGAATTGAGTCCATTGATATTAAGAGATATTAAGAAGAAATGATTGTTGCTTCCTGTTATTTTTATTAGAGGTAGACTTATGTTTGTGTGACTCTCTTCTTTTTTGTTTATTAAAAGAAGATTAATGTCTTGCTTTTTCTAGCATGTAGTTTCCCTCCCTTTGTTGGTGTTTTCCATTCATTATCCTTTGAAGGGATAGATTTGTGAAGAGATATTGTGTAAATTTGTTTTTATCATGGACCTTGTCATGTACCTTGGTTTTTCCATCTATGGTAATTTAGAGTTTTTCCTGGGTATAGTAACCTAGGTTGGCATTTGCATTCCCTTAGGGTCTGTATGACATCTGCCCAGGCGCTTCTGGCTTTTATAGTCTCTGGTGAGAAGGTTGGTATAATTCTGATAGGTCTGCCTTTATATGTTACTTGACCCTTTTCCCTTACTGCTTTTAATATTCTTTCTTTAGTACATTTGGTGTTTTAATTATTATGTGACAGGAGGAATTTCTTTTTAGGTCCTAACTATTTGTAGGTCTATAGGCTTCTTCTATGTTCATAGGCATCTCTTTCTTTAGGTTAGTGAAGTTTTCTTCTATAATTTTGTTGAAGACATTTACTGGCCCTTTAAGTTGGAAATCTTCACTCTCTTCTACACCTAGAATCCTTAGGTTTGGTTTTTTCATTTTGTTCAGGATTTCCTCGATGTTTTCGGTCAAGTGCTTTTTGCATTTTTAATTTTCTTTGACTGCTGTGTCAGTGCTTCTACGATATTTTATGCGTCTGAGATTCTCTCTTCCATCTCTTGTATTATGTCATTGATACTTGTATCCATGACTCCTGACTTCTTTCCTAGGTTTTCTATGTCCAGAATTATTTCCCTTTGTGATTTCTTTGTCATTTCTACCTCCATTTTCAGATCCTAGATGGTTTTATTCAATTCCTTCCCTTGTTTTGTTGTGCTTTCCTGTATTTCTTTAAGGGCTTCTATGTGTTTACTTGTGTTCTCCTGTATTTTTTTTAAAGGAATTATTTATGTCCTTTTTGAAGCCCTCTATCAGCATCATGAGCTGTGATTTTAAATTCAAATGTTGCTTTTCTGGTGTGTTGGGTTATCCAGGGCTTGCTCTTGTGGGAGAGTTGGGTTTATATGTTGCCATGTTGCCTTGATTTTTGTTGGTAAAGTTCTTATGTTTGCCTTTAGCCATCTGTTTATCTCTGATGTTAGTTGGTCCTGCTGTCTCTGGCTTGTGCTTGTCCCTCCTGAGGGCCACCCAGACTGTCTCAGCACCCCTGGGTAATTGGTTCTTCCCTGGCACAGAGTTCTGTGGTATTGCCCACATCCTGGCTGCAGGTGGGTCCTTAGTGGACCCTGTCCCAGCTGTTCTGGCACTCCTCTGTTCCCTGTGATCCTGGCTGTACCAGACCACTCAATCACCAGAGAGAAGATGGCAGCCTCACCTTCAAAGCCAAGAGTCAAATCACTCCCTGCAGAGTAGGTCTCCCCTGGCAGGATTTGTGCATAGATGGTTGTGGTGCTGCCCTGGTCATGAGTGCAGGAGGAGTCTGGGTGGACCCTGTCCCAGCTGTTCTGGCACTCTGGTGCTCCCTGAGCTCCTGGCTGTACCAGCCTGCTCCTTACTTCCCATTTCTGACACTTCAAAAATGTTTTATTCTCTCTTCTAAGAAGGACAAATGTATCCATGCTTTGTTCTTCCTTCTTCTTGAGTTTCATTTCATCTGTGAATTATGTCTTGGGTATTCCAAGCTTCTGGGCTAATATCCACTAATCAGTGAGTACATATCATGTGTGTTCTTTTGTGATTGGGTTGCCTCACTCAGGATGATATTTTCTAGTTCCATTCATTTGCCTGAGAATTTCATGAATTCATTGTTTTTAATAGCAGAGTGGTACTCCATTGTGTAAATATACCACATTTTCTGTATCCACTCCTCCCATCAAGGGAAATCTGGGTTCTTTCCAGTTTCTGGCTATTATAAATAGGGTTGCTGTGAACATAGTGGAGCATGTGTTCTTATTACATGCGGCAGAATCCTCTGTGTATATGCCCAGGAGTAGTATAACAGGGTCCTCTGGTAGTATCATGCCCAGTTTTCTGAGGAACTGCTAGACTTATTCCCAGAGTGGTTGTACCAGCTTGCAATCCCACCAGGAGTGGAGAAGTGTTCCCCTTTCTCCACATCCTTGCCAGCACCTGCTGTCTTCTGAGTTTTTTGATCTTAGCCACTCTGACTGGTGTGAGGTGAAATCTCGGGGTTGTTTTGATTTGCATTTCCCTGATGACTAAGGATGTTGAACATTTCTTTGGGTGCTTCTCAGCCATTTGATATTCCTCACATGAAAATCCTTTGTTTAGCTCTGTACCACATTTTTAATAGGGTTATTTGGCTCTCTGGAGTCTAACTTCTTGAGTTCTATGTATATATTGAATATTATCCCTCTGTCGAATATAAGGTTGGTAAAGATCTTTTCCCAATTTTTTGATTGCCATTTTATCCTATGGAAAGTGTCCTTTGCCTCACAGAAACTTTGCAATTTTATGAGGTTCCATTTGTCAATTCTTGATCTTGGATCATAAGCTTTTCGTATTCTGTTCAGGAAAATTTCCCCTGTGCCCATGTGCTCAAGGCTTTTCCCCAACTACTTTTCTATTAGTTTCATTGTGTCTGGTTTTATGTATAGGTCCTTGATCCACTTGGACTTGGGTTTAGTACATGGAGATAAGAATGAATTGATTTGCATTCTTCTGCATGCTAGCCACCAGTTGAACCAGCACCATTTGTTGAAAAGGATATCTTTTTTCCACTGGATGGTTTTAGCTCCTTTTTCAAAGATCAAGTAACTATAGGTGCGTGGATTCAATTTTGGGTCTTCAGTTCTATTCCATTGGTCTACATGCCTATATCAATACCAAGAGTTTTTTTTTTTTTTTTTTTTTTTTTTTTTTTTTTTTTTTTAAAGATCTATTTATTATATAGTACACTGTAGCTGTTTTCAGACACACCAGAAGAGGGCATCAGGTCTCATTAAGGATGGTTGGGAGCCAACATGTGGTCGCTGGGATTTGAACTCAGGACCTTTGGAAGAGCAGTCAGTGCTCTTAATGACTGAGCCTATTGCTCTGTAGTACTCCTTGAGGTCCAGGATACTCATTGCCCAAGAAGTTCTTTGCTGTTGAGGATAGTTTTAGCTATCCTGGGTTGTTTTTGTTATTTCAGATGAATTTGAGAATTGCTCTTTCTAACTCTAAGAAGAATTGAGTTAGAATTTTGATAGGGATAGCATTGAATCTATAGATTGCTTTTGGCAAGATTGCTATTTTTTACTATATTAATCTTGCCAATCCATGAGCATGGGAGATCTTTCCAATAGGAGGAGATGCAGAGACAAAGTGTGGAACAGAGACTGAGGGAAATACCATCCAGAGACTGCCTCCCCATGGGATCTATCTCATATACAGTTACAAAACCCAGACCATATTCTGGATGCCAACCTGTGCTTGCTGACAGGAGCTTGATATAGCTGTCACCTGGGAGCCTCTGCCAGTGCCTGACCAATACAGATGGGGATACTCTCAGTCAGTCATTGAACTGAGCACAGGGTCCCCAATGTAGGAGCTAGAGAAAGGACCCAAGGAGCTGAAGGGGTTTACAGCACCATAGGAGGAACAACAACATGAGCCACCCAGTACCCCTAGGGCTCCCAGGGACTAAACCATCAGTGGGGACAACATTTGAAATGTAAATAAAGAATATATCTATTAAAAAATGAAAAAAATGTTTTAATATCATTTTTTAGTATTCAGGATCTAAGTTCAAATACAGTCAATAGTGATTTGCAACTGCCAATTAAAAATGGGAACATTGATTATTTGTTGGCTTAATAAATTATTTTGTTTTTATCATGAGAGTAGATGAGAAACATTGAAGTGCAAGTAATGTGATGTCTTTGGTATGCTGCAAAAACACATGGAGAAAATTAGTTTGGACTGGTCTAAGTTCAGTGGCGAATATCATGGACATCCATAATACTTGCCAGGGTATTTTTAATACATTAAAAGTTTTATAATTAGAAAACAAGAACACTCATTTTAGAATCTAACAATCTGGATCTGAATTCTGATCCCATAACTCAGCATGTAGAGGACCTGGATAAAGTATTGTAGTCTCATGCTTCACTGAGAAGTGCATTGAAGATGTGATGGCCCACCATGATTTTTTGTTTTTATTGAATATCATTTTTATTTACATTGCCAGTGGTAAAATCTTTCGCAATTTCCCCCCTCCCCAAAGACCACCAACCCATCCTCCCACCCCCTGCCTCCAGGTATATGCCCCTCCACATGATCCACTCCTATCCCCCTCCCCCCTTGATTTCCCTTTGTTGGGACCTCTATTAAGTCTTTACCTGACCAAGGACCACTCCGCCCACTGATGCCTGACAAAGCATTTCTCTGCCACATTTTTGGCTGGAACCATGTGTACTCCTTGGTTGATGGTTTAGTCCCTGGGAGTCCTGGGGCATCTGGGTGACCGAATTCATTGTTCCTTCCATAGGCCTATAAACCCCTTCAGTTCCTCCAGACCACCCTTCAGCTCCTCCCTTGGGGACCCCATACCCAGTCCAATGATTTTTGCTAGCATCTGCCTCTGTATTTGTAAGGCTCTGGCAGGGTCAGATGGCAGCTTTTACTATATTGATCCTGCCAATCCATGAACATGGGAGATCTTTCCATCTTCTAAGACCTTCTTCAATTTCTTTCTTCAGAGGCTTGAAGTTCTTGTCATACAGATTTTTCACTTGCTTTGTTAGGGTCATGCCTAGGTACGAAATATTACTTGGGACTATTGTGAAGAGTGTCATTTCACTAATTTCTTTCTCATCTTGTTTATCCTTTGAGTAGAAGAAGGCTACTGATTTGCTTGATTTAATTTTATATCCACTTTGCTGAAGTTATCAGCTTTAGGAGTTCTCTGGTGGAAGTCTTGGGGACACTTAAGTATACTATCATGTCATTTTTAATACATTAAAAGTTTTATAATTAGAAAACAAGAACACTCATTTTAGAATCTAACAATCTGGATCTGAATTCTGATCCCATCACTCAGCATGTAGAGGACCTGGCTAAAGTATTGTAGTCTCATGCTTCACTGGGAAGTGCGTTGAAGATGTGATGGCCCACCATGATTTTTTGTTTTTATTGAATATCATTTTTATTTACATTGCCAGTGGTAAAATCTTTCCCAATCTTTCTGACTGCTCTAGCTAGAACTTCAAGTACTATATTGAATAGATAGGGAGAGAGTGGGCAACCTTGTATGGTCACCAATTTTAGAGGGATTGCTTCAAGTTTCTCTGTCTTTACCTTGATGTTTGTTGTATATTGCTTTCACTATGTTTAGGTATGGGCCTTGGATTCCCAATCTCTTCATGACTTTTATCATGAATGGATGCTGGATTTTGTCAAAAGACTTTTTAGCATCTAATGAAATGACCATGTGCTTTTTGCTTCCTTTAGTTCATTTATGTAGTGGATTACAATGATGGATTTCCATATATTGAACCATCCCTGCCTCCCTGGGATGAAGCCTGCCTGATCGTAGTGAATTATAGTTTTGATGCATTTTTGAATTTTGTTGGCCTGTATTTTGTTCAGTAATTTTGCATCAATGTTCATGAGGGAGATAGTCTGAAATTCTCCTTCCTTCTTTGGTGTTTGTTTGGTTTAGGTATAAGCAATATTGTGACTTCATAGAATGAGTTGGATAGTGTTCCTTGAGTTTCTATTTCATGGGATATTTTGAAGAGTATCAGTATTAACTTTTCTTTGAAGATCTGATAGAATTCCCCCCTAAATCCATCTGTTCCTGGTGTTCCTGGGTGGGTTTTTTTTGTTTTTTTGTTTTTTTTTGATGGGAGACTATTAATGACGGCTTCTATTTCCTCAGGCCTTATGGGACTATTTAGATGGTTTATCTGATCCTGTTTTAATATTGGCACCTGGTATGTATCTAGAAAGTTGTCCATTTCATCCAGATTTTCAAACATTGTTGAGTATAAACTCTTGTAGTAGGATCTGATGATTTTTTGAATTTCCACAGTTTCTATTGTTATGTCTCCCCTTTCATTTCTGATTTTATTAATTTTGATACTGTTTCTGTGCCCTCTGGTTAGTCTGGCTAAGGATTTGTCTATCTTATTGAGTTTTTCAAAGAACCAACTCCTTGTTTTGTTGATTCTTTTTATACTTCTTTTTGTTTTTGTTTGGTTGATTTCAGCCCTGAGTCTGATTATTTCCTATCATCTACTCCTCTTAGGTGTATTTGCTTCTTTTTGTTCTAGAGCTTTCAAGTGTACTGTCAAGCTGTTAGTGTATGCTCTTTCCATTCTCTTTTTGGAGGCACTCAGAGCCATGAGTTTTCCTCTTATCACTGCTTTCATTGTATCCCATAAATTTTGGTATAATGTGTCTTCTTAAATTTTCATTAAATTCTAAATAGTCTTTAATTTCTTTCTTTATTTCTTCCTTGACCAAGCTGTCATTGAGAAGAACATTGTTCAAAGTCCATGTGTATGTGTGTTTTCCATTGTTTTTGTTTGAGCTTAAAGCCAGCCTTAGGCCCTGGTGATCTGATAAAGTACATTGAATAATTTCACTATTTCTGTACCTGTTGACGCCCGTTTTGGGACCATTACCTGGTTAATTTTGGAGAAGGTACCATGAGGTGCTGAGAAGAAGGTATATTCTTTTGCTTTATGGTGGAATGTTCTGTGAATATCTGTTAGATCCATTTGGTCCATAACTTCAATTAGTTTCACTGTATCTCTGTTTCATTTCTGATTCTATGATTTGTCCATTTTTGAGAGTGAAGTGTTTAAGTCTCCCACTATTATTGTGTGGCGTGCAATGTATGCTTTGAGTTTTATTAAAGTTTCTTTTATGAATGTGAGTGCCATTGTGTTTGAAGCATAGATGTTCAGAATTGAGAGTTCTTTTTGACAGATTTTTTTCTTTGACCAGTATGAAGCCTTTGACAAATTCTGGTTGAAAGTCAAATTTTTTTCTGGTATAAGAATGGCCACTCCAGCTTGTTTCTTGGGACCAAATTGATTTCCAACCTTTGACTCTTAAAGAGTGACTCTCTTGTCACTGATGTGGGTTTCTTGAATGCAGCAAAATGTTGGGTCCTGTTTACATATCCAGTCTGTTAGTCTATGTCTTTTTGTAAGGGAATTGAGACCACTGATATTAAGAGATATTAAGGAAAAGTGATTGCTGCTTACTGTTATCTACTTAGTTAAAGGTGAAATTCTGGTTGTGTAGCTCTCTTCTATTGGGTTTGTTGAAATATTACCTTATTGATTTTTTTACAGTGTGGTTTCCTGCCTTGTGTTGCTATTTTCCACCCATTATTCTTTGTAGAACTGAATTTATGAAAAGATAATGTGTAAATTTGCTTTTGTCATGCAATATCTTGTTTTCTTCGTCTGTGGTAATTGAAAGTTTTGCTGGGTATAATAGTCTGGGCTGACATTTATGTTCTCTTAGGTTCTTTATAATATCTGCCCAGGATCTCTTGGCTTTCATAGTCTCTGTTGAGAAGTCTGGCATAATTCTGATAGGTCTGCCTTTATATGTTACTTGATGTTTTCCTCTTACTCCTTTTAATATTCTTTTTTTGTTTAATGCATTAGGTGTTTTAATTATTATGTGACAGGAGGAATTTCTGCTCTGGTCCAATCTGTTTGCAGTTCTGTAGGCTTCTTCTATGTTCACGGGCATCTTTTTCTTTAGGTTAGGAAAGTTTCATCTATAATTTAGCTGAAGATATTTACTGGGCCTTTAAGATGTAAATCCTTGCTTTCTTCTATAATCCTTAGGTTTGGTCTTCTCATTGTGTCCTGGATTTACTGGATGTTTTTGGGTTACAAGCTTTTTGTATTTTGCATTTTCTTTGACTGTTGAGTCAATGTTTTTTATGGAATCTCAGTGTCTGCAAGTCTTCTATCTCTTGTATTCTGTTGTTGATCTATGACTTCTGAATTTTTTCCAAGATTTTCTATTTTCAAAGATGTCTCACTTTGTAATATCTTTATTGTTTCTATTTCCATTTTTAGATCCTGGATAATTTTGTTCAGATCCTTCACTTGTTTGTTTTTTTCCCTGAAATTCTTTAAGGAATGTTTGTGTTTTCTCTTTAAGACTGTCTATCTGTTGACCTATGTTCTCCTGTGGTTTTTTTTTTTTTTTTTTAGGGATTTTTGTGATTCCTCTTTAAGGGCTTCTGCATGTTGTCTCATGTTCTCCCATAATTCCCTATGGGATTTTTGTATTGCCTCTTTAAGTGCTTCTACCTCTTGACCCATGTTATCCTATATTTCTTTACGGGATTTTTGTGTTTACTCTTTAAGGGCTTCTACCTTTTGATACATATTTTCTTGTATTTCTTTAAGGGATTTTAGTACTTCCTCTTTAACAACTTCTACCTGTTGACCCATATTCTCTTGTATTTCTTTAAGGGCGTTATTTATGTCCTTCTTGAAGTTCTCCATCAGCAATATGAGATGCGATTTTTAACTCTAGCTCTTGCTTTTCTGAAGTGAAGAAGTATCCAGGATTTACTGTTGTGGGAGAACTGCTTTCTGATGGTGCCATGTTGCCTTGGTTTCTGTTGGTAATGATCTTGCATTTGCTTTTGGCCATTTCCTTATCTCTGCTGTTAGCCGGTCTTGCTGTCTCTATCTTCTCTGTCCTGCAGGACTGTGTTTTTGTACTGCTGGGATTCCTTTTCTTTCCAATGCCCTGCAAACAGTTGGTTCTCCAGGAAGTATCAGGCCATGGGGGTCTCCCCAGTGGCAGACTTGGCAGGGGTTAAATGTTCTTCAGGCTGCTAGTTCTCAAATGTTCTGCTTCTGCTCATCTCGAATACCCTGCTGATGCTGGTTCTCAAATGCTCAGCTTCTGCCAATTTGGCCCTGTTGGTGCCAGCTCTTGAATGACCTGCTCCTGCCAGTTCTCTAGAGAGTATCAGGAAGTAGGATCCTCCCTGTGTCAGATGTGGCACAGGTCTACCATATCTGACAGAATGGGACAATGGCAGGGGAGGAGCAGGGGCAGAAGTGACTGAGGGGAGTGGTGATCTGTAGGTTGCTGGGTAGGAAATCCCAGAGCGACTTTGGGCTTTTAGAGGTGAGAGGTGACCCTTTCCAAATGCCCTGCTCCTGACAGTTCTCTAGAAAGTATCAGGAAGTAGGATCCTCCCCGTGTCAGAAGTGGGGTGGTCATGATTCTGATATCAGTAAAGTCTGTTACATGCAAATTTGAATGCACAGAAAATGTTCTGTGGTCGCCATCTCTGCCTAAATTTTCTTTAATCTTTCATATAAAAATATTTGTTGAGCATGATCATTCCTCTGAACTTGGGAGGCAGAGACACAAGATTGCCTTGAATTCAAAGCCAGCATGAGTTACTGTATAAGAACTTACAACCTCCTACCCTCCTCTAACAGGCAAATAAACAAAATCTGCTTGAAGAAAGAGGTCCTTGTCTTTCCTGCTCTGAGATCATGAGCTACAATATCAAGCTGAGCCTATAGTTATTGGTGCATTTTTTTCATTGGAGAAGCATTGGCCACTTGTAGGGTTATTGGGACATGTGCATTTAGCTGTTCTGGTAGTATTTTCTCACTGGAGTGTCTTTTCACATACTTGGTCCATAATCTGTAAGTTTTTTTAGAGCTGAATTTCAAACACTGGCAAATGACTTGGTTGTCAAGGTTTGTTTTAAAATTTCTCTTATATCTTGAGATTATAATTTAATAATTCTCCTTTTCTTTCCTTCAAACTCTCCCATATATCCTTCCTTGCTCTCTTTAAAATTTATGGCTTATTTTCATTAATTGTTATGTGATTATATGTGTATGCATATACATATATATTCTTAAATATAACTTGATCCATCTTATAATGTGTGTATAAATGTTTCCAGGGTTGACCAGTTGGTATTAGACAAGGTTTGCTTTTCCATGGGCAAGATTATTTCTCCAGTTTTCTGATTTCCTTAGTTGTCTGTAGTTCTTTATGTAGGGTTGAGACTCTTGGGCTTTCCTCTGTGCATGTTGGCATGTCTATTGTTATGCTTGTTTAGCTCATGTTTAGACAGTTATGTTGGTGAGACTTTATGAGTATTCACATGTGTAAAATAGTGCCACTGCACTCTGCTTAAAGTACATGGATGTTTACAAAAATTTTTCACTGAAAATAAGAATAAACTGTCCTGTTTTAAATTTGTCTTTTGTTTTCAATAAACCTGCAACACTCCTCAGCAGGTATACAATACCATTATACCTGGCAGTGTTCCTGGATTCTAAAATTGTAAATAAGGATACTTAAAGTATTGTGATTTTGTTCTTTGACATCAATAACAAAGATTCAATAATGTTTGGTTAATTATAATAAATGTGCACATTCATTTGGGGGCATGCTATATACTTTTGAAGTTTGGAGTAATTGAGTATGAGTACAAACAAATTGAAAAAGTTATGGTAAAGACCAGTATGTTTGCCTTTGTTCTTGTGATTAAATACCCCAGATAAAAATTTAATGAGAGGATTCACTCCAAAGATGATTGGCTTTGTTTCTGGGTCTTCGGTGATAGAGAATGTCATGGCAGATGGGCACTGTAAGGAAAGGAACTCCCAGGATACAGAGTGAGACAGAAAGGGGCAAGGAACAAATATTTTCTTCCAACTAGGCCTCTTACCTACCACTTTCTACCTCCTCTCAATAGGGCCATAAAATTATGAATCCATAAGTAGATTAATCAGTGACCAGGTCAGAGCTCTGATGATCAATCATTTTCCTGAATCTCATCAACTAGCAAACAAGCTTTAACACAAGGACTTTTGATTGATAAATATCTCAGATTGACAGTGCTACAAGGGTGTTGCACACTTTAATACTGAGAAGGTGATATAATTGGAAGAAGACAGTCAGATGCTCCTTTGAGCCTCTCAAAAATTTCCCTATTCCACAGTTCCTTGGAAGGCAGACTAGGAGGAGGGCAATGACTGGACTGTGAAAAACAGAAGTAATAAAAAAATTAAGAAACAGAAAATAATAATCTACTTATTCATTTCTTTTTCTTATTTGCACCTTTGTCTAAAGTCAATGTGACAGTGAATATCATAGTTTTCAATGAATCATTCTAGCACTGTATTAAACTTGAGGGAGTGTGTTAACATTTTTCTATTTTTATTCATTTGGGCTGAAGGAATATTGGCTCTAGGAATGTTTGTAGCTGGTATGTGATGTGTTGGCAATCTTATATTCAGTTTGCCTTGCTCATTTAAATACTTATTGTCTCAAGAATAACGGCTGTGCTTATTTTTATTACTTCTCATGGAAGACTACAGTGGCAGACCATTAATGTCTTGACACTTTCTTCCTGCTTCTGTTTGTATAAATGTTCATTTGAGGAGTTTGCTCACTCCCTCTCAGGCAATATATATGTACATTTTGCATCAGCTAGTGTGGTGGTTTGAATAAAAATGAATAAAAATAGGCTCACTGGGTATAGCATTATAGCATTATTTAAAATAATTAGAATAAATAGCCTAATTGGAGGAAGTGTGTCACTGGGGATGATCTCTGAGATTTCTTTTCTTCTTCTTCTTCTTCTGCTTCTGCTTCTTCTGCTTCTTCTTCTTCTTCTTCTTCTTCTTCTTCTTCTTCTTCTTCTTCTTCTTCTTCTTCTTTCTTTTTCTTTCTTTCTTTCTTTTTCTCTTTTTTATTGAGACAGGGTTTCTCTGTGTAACCCTGGCTGTCCTGGAACTCACTTTTTAGACCAGGCTAGCCTCAAACTCAGAAAACCGCCTGCCTCTCAAGTACTGGGATTTAAGGCATGTGCCACCACTGCCTGGCTTCTGAGATTTAAAATGATCAAGAACGGCCAGTGGCTCACTCATTCATCATACCATACCATGCCAAATCAGATGTAGGACTCTTGACTTACTCTTTAGCACCAAGACTGTCTGCATGCCACCATGCTTCCCAGCATGGTAATAATGAACTAAACCTCTGAACCTGTAAGCCAGCCCCAATTAAATGTATTTCTTTCTAAGAGTTGTCAGTGGTCATGATGTTTTTTCATAGGAATAGAAACCCTAACTAAGACAGAAGTTGGTATCAGGGACTGGGGTATTATTGTGATAGGCCTGGCTGTGATTTTGTTTGGAAGATTGTGGACTTTGAGTCTTTGGATTAGGAAAGTAGTTGAATGCTTTATGTCAGGCCATAATAAGAACATAGCAGAAGGTGCCTTAAACTTTGATGGCCCAGCTTCAGAGAAGAATATTTGTATGTAGCCTAGATACTGTTCTTTTGATATTTTGGTGAAGAATTCTGTTTCTGTCAGAAAAAGTCTGTCTGAGGGTAAATTAAAGAATTATGGATTAACAACTTTGCCAGAGGAGATTTCCAGACAGTCCAGTATTGACTGTATTGGTTGGTTATTGGTGGCCATGCTTATGTAGATCTTTAATGAAAAGGAGGAAGCTGAGCAAGGAAAATTATTAAACATATACTTTGAGGAGAAAGTGAACACTAGGAAGCTTAATAGAGCTAAGTCCTATACCCAAGGAGATTTGCAGAATAAAGAAAAGCTGATAGTTAATGGAATTAAGGTAATTGTGACCTCAGGGAAAGACCCCACCCAGCTAAGCTTCCAACTTGTGGAGAGGTAGAGAAAAATTTAGGGCCAGATATGGAGGTTCATACCTTTAACTACAGGACTTGGTAAGTAGACTCAGGTGGTTATCTTAGTGCATTGTCTTCATAGAGAGTTGCAGGACATCCAAACTTAGGCAGTGAAGGAAACTATCAAAGTCAGAAAGCTGGTGAAAATGGGTTTGAATAGAAAGGGTGTTTTCCAGTCCCAGCAAGAAGAACTTGATAGTTTTGGCCATGTAGTTCTGGCCTTAGAGTCAAGGATAGACAGGAGATATGGGATCTTTATCAGTGACTAATGAAAGCTGCTGAAACTAGGTGTGTAGTAAGGGTAGTCCTACATGGAAGCCCAGGGAGATCATTATGTGAAGCTGTGCAGGTGAAGCTTGGATTACCATAGAGATTCCAAGATTTTGGAGATGTCAGGGCCCTGGGATACCTGCCAAAGAGAGTTGCTCTTTGTTACAGTCAACAAAGTTGAAAGGAGTTGGAGATATGAAGAACATTTTAACATCAGACATGGAGATGCATAGTTTTGAATTTTCCCAGTTGGTTTTTGGTCTTGCTTTGATCCAATATTTTCTCACTATGTTCCCTTTCAGAACATTAATGTATATTATATGTTATTGTAAGCTGGAAGTATGTGATATGTTTTTGTTTGTTTGCTTGTTTTTGTTTCTTTAAATTTGATTTTATAGGGGATTACATTTAAGAGGTTGCTATGAGACTCAAAGGAGACTTTAATCTTTTAAACAGTATAGTCTTTGGGGACTTTTGAAATTGAAGTAAGTGCAATTTGTGCATTACAGGATGGCTACTAGCCCATGGGACCAGAGAGTGGAATGTGGTAGTTTGAATGAAAATGACTCTCATAGGCAATGACATTATTTGAAAGTATTCAGACATTTTGCCTTGCTAGAATAGATATGGCCTTGTCAGAGGAAATGTACCACTGGAGGTGAATTGTGAAAGATGTGGAACCCTGTGACAGAAAAAGTGGGGTGGAGAGCCAGGTGCCACAGGTTCCTGTAACTCTGTAGAGTCTGATCTGCTTACTTGGCATTAGGTCTGAGATGGTTCCTGGGATACCAATGAGGAAGCAAAAAGGAACCAAGGCCAGAGAAGTGGCTGCTTCCCCAGTCTTTACAAAAGTCCTAATGGGTCCCCCTACTCTTTGAGAGTTACCTCCTCAGAGAGGGCTTTCATTGGGGGCATGGTGAGTGTGTGTGGTGATATAATGGACTAAGGATTTAAGGGCTCAGGATTGACTTGGGCATTGTTTATAAGCTTTTGCACAGAACAATGAACTCAGATCTACATCATGGCACTGGTCTTGGATTCAGTTATGTGACTGTCATCTCTCATCTCCTATCCTAGGTCCTGTTCCCACAGTGAACTTTGAAGTTTCAGAAGCTCAAGCAAGGCCAGTGGCTCACTCTCCCTTCCTGTTGCCTGATGAACCATATGTAGACCTCCCAGCTCCTTCTTTAATACAGTGTGTGCCTGCATGCTGCCATGCTTCCTGCTATGATGAGAATGAACTAAACCTCTGAACTTGTAAGCCAGCTCCAACGAAATGTTTTCCTTTTTAAGAGTTGATTGTGGTCATGGTGTCTTTTCATTGCAATAGAAATCCTTATAAGTCAACTACTAAATCAAACACCATTACATTATAAAAAAGTATTGCACAGAAATTTCTGTACTATGATTCATTATTATAGTATATGGTCAACAAAAAGATAGGACTTGAAATGGTTGCAGACATAGTAAAAAATGTGCCATGAGTTTTTATTTTATTTATGAATTCTTTAGCAGAAATAGGTATGATGCCTCAAACTCCTGAGTTAACTGCTCATGGTGGAATCAGATATTATAGTGCACCCTCATGCTAAGCTTTCCAAGGCAAGCACAGTTTTACAAATTACTCTTTTGAGTCCAGATATAAAGATATCCCTCTCATCTATTGATAGATCTTTAGATGGTAGCAGAATCAGCAAGTGGCTTCATACAGAAATTTAGGATGACTTCACATCAAAGACATTTCTTTTCATAGAGTTGTAAATGAAGGTACACCCTCCAACTTCTAATCTCAGACTTTATAATGGATCTGAGATTCCACTACATTTTTATCTACCTTTATTTATCAGCTCACTCACTTGGCAAGCTCTCCTAAATTGTTATTTAAATGTATTAAAGAATGTCTAACTTGTTGCCTGATACTGTAAAGAATGGACCCTACCTGTAGGTGGAGACATGCCCTTGTCTGCTTTGCTTCTTTAACCATTAGTCAAGTGCAACAGGTTGGGTACCTCCTATACTCTGGAAGCAGATTCACCTCAAGATGATATATTTTTCAGAATTCCAGGTACTAATGCAGTCTCTATCGACCACCATCAGCTGAATTTGCCTATCTTTCTGATGCCTGAGTTGGGAAGGCATAACTACATTTTCTTTTCTTCTTTTTCTTTCTGCTCTTGTCCAGAACCTTAGGATCTTAGAGTTCAGAATATGGAGTTCCTTTACTCTTTTTCTAAAGTCCCTGCAATTGGTGGCTGACCTCCATGTTGCCTCACAAGCAGCATGCTTTTGTTACTTCTTTCTTCTCCTTCCTTCTAGACAGCTGTGAGACTTAAAACCTGCCCATCTTGGCAATTTCCATTTTAAACTATAATAGATTGGCCTCACACTTATCTTTGAGTCCATTCGTTGTTATGGGTCTTCTGTTTTTGTTCTCTTAAATTGTTTTATTAATTTATTAATGCCCAAAGAGGGCACACCAATTAACAAGGCATTGTATAATGGCTCTGCTCGAAATCCCTGAGAGTCCTAGTATCATGTTTCTGCCTTTTAATTTTTAATTGGAAAATAAAAAAAATGTTCCATTCCTCCACCCATAGACAGCACAATACTGCTCTCAGTCTACCAATATGAAGGTGTCTGTAAATAAAGCAATGGACAAATCACGTATTCAAAATGACTCCTTAGAAATTTTTTAAAAACTAATTGTGATATAACAGCAAGAATTTGAGAGAGACATAGTGAAAAATAGTCTGTGGGGCTGAAACATTTACACTGGACAGACAGATAAGCACTGTGTATCTGGAAGTAAGAGTTCTGGAATACTAGACTAATATTAAGAAGCCAACCAGGATGCTTTCAAGGAGTCCTAGAAAACTGTCCCACTGGAAAGCATATACTTGTATATTCAGTGGCAATTCAGGTCAATGTACAGTGATGAAAAAGTTGAAATCAATTGTCAAAGAGTGTGTAACTAGGTTCATTTGTAATGCCATTCAATTCAAATGAGAAGCTACAATCAGAAAGGAGATACTTTGCTCAGTTATTGACAGCCCTGGAACATTTATTTTATTTTTATTTGTGTGTGAATATGCATGAGTACCCAAAGAGGCAAGATGAGGGCATCAGATCCTTGGAGCTGGAGTTAATAATGTGATCTTCCTGATATGAGTTCGGGGAGCAGAAAAACGTGGGTTCTCTGTACACTGTTAATCACTTTAATTTCCTGAACTTCAAATCATACAACTAGAGTCAATTTTATGGTTGTAAGAATAGAACCATATGATATTTTGAATACCTAGAAATGTTAGCAATTAGCTTTCCAATCTTAAGAACAAGAATAATCAGTGGTGTACAAATATTGAATTTGGTTGTTTCCATTCTGAGCTTTCAAACCCAACATTCAAAAATAGTTCTACTTTGTATTTCTCAAATATCATAAATCAATATTTTGAATTCTTTGCACATTTTCTTCAATTTGTTGGTCTATCACATAAAAAGTTTATTGTAATCTTTGAAGGTAGATCAGAATAAATATTTTTGGATATTGAAAGTTGCCAGTAGATTATGAGAGCAATGGGAGAAAACACTTCAATTTGTGGCTTAACATTAGCACATAAATATTAATGAGTTCAAACTACCTCTAGGATATTAATAAGAAGAAATATTTGGGAATATTTTCAAAATACATCCTATTGTGAGGATTCCAGAATATAACTCTCTGAACTGCTAATGAATAGCAGACAGACACATTCTCCTCATCTGACCTATGTCATAGCATGGGTTACCTGAAGAAGACTACTTTTAGTGCCCTTTTGTGCTCAATTATTCCTTCCTGGAAATTGGACTGGTGTAGAGGTATATCTCCAGTGATTTTGTTTTTACATGCACAGAATAAATGGATACTAAAAGTAGATATTGAACCCACATTAGTCATTGGCCCAAAGCTATATCCCAGTAACCTCAGGATCAGTGAGGAGTGACCAGAACATTGAGGTATTTGGAGCTGAGTTTTGCAAATAGTAGTGCTCTTTGAAGAAGAACAAGATATTGATGCCAAAACCCTGAACTAATTCCTTCTTCCTCTCCCCAACCAAATGATACCTAGAATCCTTCCAGCAACTGTCTTGTACCCATCATAATGTACAAAAATTTGCTTTTGGTTTCTTACACTGAAGGAACATAAAAATGAAAGTGATTAAATTAGGACTCCTCAAAAGTTTTATAGTTAATATGATAGGGTCCATTCCACCATGGGCAGTACCACTCAGCTGGTAGTCCTAAGTTCTATAAGAAAGTGCACTGAGCAAGCCATGAGGAATGTGGAGCAAGCCACTAAATGATTACCCAAGCATCATGGGTCTGGATAGGTTGAGGGAAACTTGTTGCAGACAGAGAGGTGATTTTCTGCTACCAGCTGGGAAAAGATGCAAAGTAGATATGGCTTGAAAGAAAGAGCAATAAGACATGATGTAATAATGCTACATAGAGGTGTATTGAAGGTACTGGATAGCATCTGTCCTGTTTACTTTTTTTGCTAATTTGACACAAACTAGAGTTGTTTGGAAAAAGGGAACCTCACACGAGAAAATACTCCTTCCATATTGGTCTATGGGTAAACCTGCATGCATTTCTTAAGTAATGGTTGATATGAGAGGGCATCCAGGGAAGTGTCACTTCTCAGCTGGTTGTACTGAGTGATATAAGAAAGTAGACTGAGCAAGCCATGAGGAGCAAGCCAGTAAGTAGCACTGGCTTGACCTGATCATTATTTTGATCAGATTGTGGAAGGACTATGAAATATTGGTCTGGAAAAGCCATTGTATGTTCACAGCTTAATGAGCTTAGAAGATAAAGCTGTAGATGTTGAAAGGATGCCTTGTTACATTTCAGAGAGAAGTTTTGAGACTCCTTTAATAACTTGATTGGGTTGATATAATATTTTGAATTAATAATATGTGGTTCTGGTTAGCTGGACCTGAAGAAAGACTGTTATTAACAAGAGACCAGTGACACCAACAGGAAACTTTTGTTTTGTTGGACTAATCAATACAAATAAGTTAGGGTTGAAGAATCATATGTGATTAAAAGGAGGCCAGGACCTCATACAATTACAAAGTTTCTGTAAGGCAAAGGACACTGTCAAAATGGCAAAATGGCAACCAACAAATTGGGAAAAGATCTTCACCAACTCTACATCCCACAGAAGGCTAACATCCAATATATACAAAGAACTCAAGAAGTTAGACTCCAGAGAACCAAATAACCCTATTAAAAATGGGGTATAGAGGTAAACAAAGAATTTTCTCCTGAAGAACTTCGAATGGCTGAGAAGCACCTTAAGAAATATTCAGCATCATTAGTCATTAGTGAAATTCAAATCAAAGAAATCCTGATATTTCACCTCACACCAGTCAGAATGGCTAAGGTTAAAAACTCAGGAGACAGCAGGTGTTGGTGAGGATGTGGAGAAAGAGGAATACTCCTTCACTGCTGGTGGGATTGCAAGCTGGTACACCCACTCTGGAAACCAGTCTGGCGGTTCCTCAGAAAAGTGGGTATGACACTTCCAGAGGACCCTGCTATACCACTCCTGGTCATATAACCAGCGGATTCCCCGGCATGCAATAAGGACACATGCTCCACTATGTTCATAGCAGCCTTATTTATAATAGCCAGAAGCTGGAAAGAACCCAGATGTCCCTCAATGGAGGAATGGATACAGAAAAGGTGGTATATTTACACAATGGAATACTACTCATCAATTAAAAACAATGAATTTATGAAATGAATTATTAGGCAAATGGTTGGAACTGGAAAATATCTTAAGTGAGGTAAGTCATTCACAAAAGAACACACATGGAATGCAGTCACTGATAATTGGATATTAGCCCAGAAGTTCTGAATACCCAAGACACAACTCACAAATCATTCCCCAGAAGAAGGAAGGAGAGGGCCCTGGTCCTGGAAAGGCTTGATGCAGTATTGTAGGGGATTACCAAGACAGAGAAGTAGGAGGGGGTTGATTGCAAAATGGGTGGAGGGAAGAGGGCTTATGGGACTTATGGGGAGGGAGGAACCAGGAAAGGGAAAATCAGTTGGAATGTAAACAAAGAATATAGGAAATAAAAAATAAATAAAAAATAAAATATCACAGGAAATATTTTCTCAGGATAAGTACACAGAAGTTATGGTTCAGAGATGGTTAAGATAGCACCTTGTGTTAGCTGAACTTAGTATTAGTTTTTAGAGGCATGAAGCAGTCATGGAGAACAACTGAATCTTAGAACAAGGGGAAACCACAAGAGGCTATTGGTGATGCTACAACTTCAGTTTCAAAAAAAAGAAAAAACAAAAACAAAAGAAAGAAAGAAAGAAAGAAACAAACAAACAAACAAAAAGCCAGAACTGAAGGGATTGTGAAGAAAAGTTGAGACTTCATAATATATGGCAGGGACAGAGTCTCCAAAGAGAGCTCAAGAGAGTCTACTGGTAAAGGTACAGTCTGGTTGAAGCAGAGACTACAGTATTTTGGAGATGCTAGTAAAGTGGGACAAATGGTAATGTGGAGTGGAGCTGGTCTGAGTCAATGGGAAGTGCTCTGTGTCTTTTGGATGGCAGAGCTAGAAAAGTGGGGCTTTCCAAGCCTTTTGAAGGCAAATACTTTTCACACTATTGAATTTAGGATTTACTTTGATTTGAATATAATTGAGTCCTGGTTCCACTCTTGATGAGCTGGTATTTACCTCTTATTTTTTTTTATTTTTTATTTTTACTTTTCAGGAGCTCATAGTTGAGAGATATTTGACACTTGTAGTGGCTCTCAACCTGTGGTCTCAATGCTTTGGGGGTCAAACAACACTTTTACATGGGTCAACTAAGAGCATCAGAAAATACACATATTTATATTATAATTCATAACAGCAGTAAATTACTATAATGAATACAGTTTCAATGAAAACAATTTTATGGTTAGGAGTCACCATAACATGAGACTGTACTAAAGGATCACAACATTAGGAAGATTGAGAAGCACCATTTTAGAGACACGGTGAACTTTTCAAGAGATGGAACTTTTAGAGTGACTAAGAGTGTGGGACTTTTAAAAGTTGAAATGCTTTTTATTATAGTATTGATAATCATATTATTATGAGATCCATTTTTGTCCTTGCATTTCTTTTAGATAGGACAAATTTTGGGTTGAAAGTTTTGTAGGTGTGTTGGGGTCCTCATCCCTCTGCTAGAATTCTTGTCTGGCTACTGAAGGTGGTCTCTCCAGAGTTGGGCAGTTCAGCTAAGGTCACCTGAATTGATTCCTGGGATTTACACTGATGCAGGGTCTCTGGGACTCCCTATATAATCCCCCACCCAGCCACCCCTGGCAGCTGCATATCTCCATTCATTCTTCTGGCACTCTGGGATTGTCTCCTGCTTCTCCCCATACCTGGCCCTGTTCCCCTCACCATTCCCCTCACATTCCTTTTTCCCACCCATGTCCCTCCCTCCCTCTGCCTCTCATAACTATTTTATTCTCCCTTCTAAATGGAGTTAATGCATCCTCACTTGGACCTCCCTTGTTTAACTTCTTTGGGCTGTATCATGGGTATTCTGTACTTTTGGCTTACTCCACTTATCAAGTGAGTACATGCCATGCATGCCATTTTGGGTTGGGTTACCTCACTCAGGATGATATTTTTTACTTCCATCCATTTGCCTGCAAAATTCAGGATTTTTTAAATAGCTGTATAGTATTCTGTGGTATAATTGTTCAACATTGTTTATCCATTCCTTGTTTTAGGGACACCTGGGTTGTTTCTAGTTTCTGGATATCATGAATAAGCTTGCTGTTAACATAGTGGAGTGTGTATCCTGTGGTATGCTGAAACATCTTTTGCGATATTAGTTGAGAATTCTCTAGTTAGCTCTGCACTCCACTTTTTTAATATTTAGGTTATTTGGTTCTCTAGAGTCTAACTTCTTGAATTCTTTGTATATTTTAGATATTAGCCCTCTATTATTGAGAATTCCTTGTTTAGTTCTGTACCCAATTTTTTGATTGGGTTATTTTTGTTGTTGTTGTTTTTTGAAGTCTAACTTCATGGGTTCTTTATATATTTTGGATATAAGTCCTCTGTTGGATTAAGTGTTAATGAAGATCTTTTCCCAATCTGTAGGTTGCCATTTTGTTCTATTGATAGTGTCCTTTGCTATACAGAAGCTTTTCAGTTTTAAAAGGCCCCATTTATTAATTCTTGACCTGAGTGCCTGAACCATTAGTGTTCTGTTTGGGAAATTTTCTCTTGTGCCAAGCATTCAAGGCTGTTTTCCATTTCTCTTCTATTAGATTCAGTGTATCGGGTTTTATGTTGAGGTCTTTAATCCATTTGCACTTGAGTTTTGTGCAGGGTGGTTCCATTTGCATTCTTCTACATGCAGACATCCAGTTAAACCAGCACCATTTATTACAGATGATCCACCTGTATATTTCTTTATCAGTACCATGCAGATTTTTTTCTACAATTGCTCTGTAGTACACCTTTAGGTCAGGGATGCTGATTCCTCCAGCAGTTCTTTTACTGTTCAGGATAGTTTTGGCTATCCTGGGGTTTTGTTTTTCCATATGAAGTTGAGAATTGCTCTTTCAAGATCTGTAAAAAATTGTGTTGGAATTTTTATGGGGATTGTATTAAATATGTAAATTGCTTTTGGTAAGATGGCCATTTTCACTATGTTAATCCTCCTAATCCATGAGCAAGGGAGATCTTTTCATCTTCTGATATCTTCCTCAATTTCTTTCTTCATGGATTTGAAGTTCTTGTTATATAGGTTTTTCACTTGCTTGGTTAGAGTTACCCTAAGATATTTTATACTAGTTGTGGCTATTAAGAAGGATAATGTCTCCCTAATTTTTTCTTAGCCCATTTATGATTTGTATAAACAAGGGCTACTGATTTATTTGAATTAATTTTGTGTCCAGCCACTTTTCTGAAGGTGCTTATCAACTGTACCAGAGGTTCTCTGGTAGAATTTTTGGGGTATTTATGTATACTTTCCTATCATTTGCAAAGAGCAAGACTTTGACTTCTCCTTTTCCACTTGTGTCCCCCTGAACTCCTTTATTTGTCTTATTGTTCTAGCTAAGATTTCCCTATTGAAGAGATAGGGAAGAATGTTTTGTTTTGTCCTTGATTTTAGTGGAAATGCTTTAAGTTTCTCTCCATTTAATCTGATAATGTCTATTAGCTTGCTGTGTATTGCCTTGATTGTGTTTAGATATGCCCCTTGTATCCCTAATCTAAGACTTTTACCATGAAGGGTGTTGTATGTTTTTCAAATGCTTTTTCAGCAGCTAGTAAAATGATCATGTTTTTTTTCTTTCAGTTTGTTTATATAGTAGATTATGTTGAAAAACTTTTGTATATTGAGCCAGCCCTGCACTCCTGGAATGAAGCCTACTTGATCATGATGGACAATGTCTTGATGTGTCCTTGGATTGGGTATTTTTGCATCAATGTTCATAAAAACATTGGTCTGAAATTCTCTTTCTTTATTGAGTCTTAGTGTGGTTTAGGTATCAGGGTGACTGTGGCCTTGTAAACTGAGTTTGGTAGAGTTCTTTCTGTCTTTATTTTTTGGAATAGTTGGAGTAGTATTGGCATTAGCTCTTCTTTGAAAGTCTGGTAGAATTCTGTACTAAAAGTATCTAAGCCTGCACTTGTTAGGTTGGACGATTTTTAATGACTGCTTCTGTTACCTTGCATGTTACATGATTATTCAGATAGTTTGCCTCATCTTGATTTAGCTTTAGTAATTGGTATCTGTCTACAAAATCACTTTTTTATTTCATTTAGATTTTCCAGTTTTGTGGAGTACAGAGGAACACACCTCAGTTGCTATTGGGAACACAAACTGGTACAACCACTCTGGAAATCAACTTTGTGGTTTTTCAGAGAATTGGGAATAGCTATTTCTCAAGAACCAGGTATACTCAAGGCCCAGAGAATTGGGCATATATCCAAAAGATGCTTTACCATCCCACAAGGACACTTGCTCAACTATGTTCTTAGCAGCTTTATTTGTAATAGACAGAAACTGGAAACAACCCAGATGTTCCTCAACTGAATAGATAAAGAAAATGTGGTCCATTTACACAATGGAGTACTACTCAGATATTAAAAACAAATACATCAGGGTTAGAGAGATGGCTCAGCTGTTAAGAGCACTGACTGCCTCTCCAGAGGTCCTGAGTTCAATTCCTAGCCATCATATGGTGGCTCACAACTATCTGTAAGAGGATCTGATGACCTCTTCTGGTGTATCTGAAGATAGCACACTGACAGTGTACTCACATATATCAAATTAATAAAACTTTAAAAACAAAGACATTATGGATTTTGCAGGCAAATGGATGGAAGTAGAAAATATCATCTTAAGTGAGCTAACTTACACCCAAAGTGACATGTTCAGTATGTATTTATTTATAAGTGGATATTAGCCATAAAGTACAGTATAACCATGCTACAATCTACTGACTGTAAGAAGCCAAATAACAAGGAGGGCCTAAGGCAGCATTTTGAGTCTTTTTTAGAAGGAGAAGTAAAATAGATAGTAGAGTTAGATGGAGGGAGGGAAGTATGCAGGAAAGGGGATGTGGAGGGGATTAAGTGTAGTGGGGAGAACAAGTGGGAGAGAACAGAAATAGGTGAGGGTACTGTATCATCTCTAGGGTATGCCAGAGACATGGGATGCGTGGATATCCCAAGGAGTTTGTGTGGGTGACTCTAGCTGAGATCAGTAACAGTGGTGGATATGACACCTGGTGGCCAACTCCTGTAGCCAGTCAGGATTCCATTTTTAATTTTTTAAAATTTATTTTTTCTTTTTCTTTTCTTTATTTAGTTTTATGAGATATTTTCTTTATTTACACTGAAAATGTTACACTTTTTTCTCATGTCCCTCTCAAAAAAAAAAAAAAAACCCTCTATCCCATCTCCCTCTGTACCTGCTCACTATCCCACCCTCTCCCATTTCCTCTCCTGGCATTTCCCTACATTGTGGCATCGAGCCTTGACAGGACCAAGGGCCTCTCTTCTTGCTCAGACAGGAATCCTAGTGAAGGGATAAGTACAATAACCCACCTACAGTCTTATAGTATAGTAGTCTTATAATATTTGCTTCAACCATCTGGAGAAGAATTTGTTTTGTCTCATGCCGACTGTCACATTTTGAGAAATTTACTAGTCTTATCTTTGTGAAATGATATTTTGTGGTGGTTCTATTTAGTAATGAACTTGAACAACTTCTTATACAAATACCAGGCAGAATTTCTCTGATACTATGTGAATTGTCCACTTAAGTCCTTAAATCACCTATTTATCTATTAAAAGATTGTTTTTTTCCTTATTGGTTTGTAGGTATTATTTGTACATGATTTAGATATTGTTAATTCTTCAAACATTTGGTTTCTTTCTTGCTTTAATTATAACATGAATGTTTTAACTGACATATAATTATATCTAATTTTTAGGAGATTACATTTTAATGTATTTGATATTATTAAGTTTTAAAATTTTGGTTTCTTGCAATTTTTATGTTTTAAGATATCTTCCATGAAAAAATGTCATAAAATATTTTCTCTCAAAATGTTTCATGTGCTCTCATTTCTTCACACATATGCTTGATCTATGCAATTTTGTGATTGTTGATTTCTTGTTATTATTTACAGGCAATCAAGATATAATCTGATATGCTTTTCCTGTGGAAGCTCATTTATTTTAGTGTCATCAAATAAGGGGGTTTCCTCCTGGTTTTTAGAGGTACTTCTGTTACATGTCAAGTGTCCTTGTGTGTGTCTATTTGTAGGCTTTCGAGTCTGTTTCATTGCTCATTTCCTATCTTTTGGTCAGTGCTAAAATACCATTATTATTGTTGCTTTCTTATTTGTTTTGAGCTTTTATTTATGTATTTATACTGTTAAGAAAGTTTTTGAGATTAATTTTTCATTTTTATATGTACAGGTTTCTTGTCTGCATCTATATCTGTGTGCATGTATTATGCATGTATGTATGTGCATATGTGTGTATGCATGTGTGCACGTGAGTGTGCAAGTGCATGTGAATGTGTGTGCATGTATGTATCTGTGTGTGTGTGTGTGTGTGTGTGTGCGGTCATGGAAGCCAGACAAGGTCTCCTGAAACTGTTGTGATCATAAAAGAGAAATAGATGTAAGGGATGTATGCTGAGGTGTTGGGGAAGAGGGTACCTTGGCAGGCCCATGCCTAGGCATTCCTTCCTCCTGAGGGACCAGCCATGTGATGGTATGGTATAGACTAGAGTTTATTCAGGGAATGGGGAGGGGAGTTAACGGGGTAGTAGAGGCAGAGAAAGGCAGAGAGAAGGAGATAGTAGAGAAATAGAGGCCATCCATGACCACGTGGAAAGAAGGGGAAAGGGAAAGGGAAAGGGAAAGGGAAAGGGAAAGGGAAAGGGAAAGGGAAAGGGAAAGGGAAAGGGAAAGGGAAAGGGAAAGGGAAAGGGAAAGGGAAAGGGAAGAGCCCAAGAGGCCAAAAAAGAACAAGAGAGCAGGGAGGAGGGGCCAAGCATCCCCTTTTATAGTGGCCCAGACCTATCTGGCTATTGCCAAGTAACTGTGGGAGAGCATACCTGGTTGTTGTCAGGTGACTGTGGGGGTTGAGGCCAGACAGAGTACCAACAGAAACTAAATTTCTAAATTATTGTTAGCTGATATGTGGATGCTAGCCATTGAATCTGGGTCTTCTTGAAAAACAATTAGTGGTCTCACCTGCTGAGTAAGAGTCTCCAGCTCTGAGACTTACATATACATATACATATACATATACATATACATATACATATACATATACATATACATATACATATACATATACATATGGTGTTTTCATACATTTGTGTCTGTGAATTACATACATGCAGTACTTGTGGAGTCCAGAAAAGGGCACAAAGTCTCTTGGAGCTAGAGTTATAGATGGTTGTGTGCACCAAGTGGGTACTAGGAATGGAACCTAGGTCCTCTGAAAGAGACGCCATATCTCTAGAACCAACCATTGCTCTCTAATAGGTCTTTATATCATGTTGGGAAATTTTTTTCCATATTTTCATGAACTTGTCTTGGATCCTACGTAATCATTTCCTTTTTAATATTATTTTAATGAGTACTATCTAAATTTTTTGCTACTTCATTTTTATTTTTAGGATTTATCATTTATTAATTGTGAAAAATTTCCCATTATGTTTTCAAATAGTGCTTTTCAAGCATTCTTTATATTCCTGCTCTCTTCAAACAATAATTGGATTCTGCATTATGCAAATGATTTCTTTAAAATTTAAAAATTATATTTGGCTATTTTCAATGAAATGTTTTCTAATGTCAATGGAGGCTATTTTTAAATGTCTTCAATGTTAACAATTTTTTTCAACTCATATTTTCAGTACTATCATACTTGATGCATTTAATGTTGAACATTTAATGGACCTGGTATTCAGCCTTATTGGGAAATTATATTATTAATTATTATTATTATTATTATTATTATTATTATATTTTGAAGTGAGCATCTCTATGCTCCCTAGCCATCCTGGAATTCTTTGTGTAGACCAGGTACCTACCTCTGTTTTCTGAGTGCTGAGATGTAAGTCATGTGTCATAATGTCTTGCTGGACTTTAATACTATTTTTTTAAAAATAGCTTGAGACTTTCTCTTTGGAGAGTATTTGTTCCCGTACAGAATTTAAATCCTGATTGTGAACCTTTTGGTGATCTACTCTGCAACTTTTTGCAGCCACAGTGAACTGGGTACCTGGAAGAGAAGCTGGGGATATATGGGAAGGTGGCAGAAAAGAACGAAGACTAAGACAACACCAGCTGCTCAAAGTCTTGGGGTTTAATGGGGGAACCAGTGTTTTAAGGTTTCAGGCAAGACCCTCCCCCTAAATTCCAGGATGTGTTCCAGGGAACTGGTCTGGCTGTTTGTTGGGTGTTGGCTCCACTGCTAGGGCAGTTGGGTGGGTCACCTGCTTAATTCAGGAATTTGTAGACCTGTATTTTTTTAATTACAAATTTTTAATTACAAATTAATAGAATTTGTATTATTGGAAGAATAATGAACTTCACCTTCACTCTGAATGCCACCCTAGGTGGAACAGGATCCTGGCTAGCACAGGAATCCCTACTCAACAAAGGCTGGAAGAGGAAGTTTGCCTTGGTCAATGTTGAGTTCCTATCTGGTAGCATGACACCCAAATATGGCTTTCTACATCTCCTCTCTTTTTATTAGCTTTAAGATGAGGAAGTATCAGACAAGTGGACAGTCATCCGTCAAAGGATGGTGGGCATTAACCATAGAGTGGAAGCATTGATCTGATACTCCTAGATACTTTATTGTGTCTTTTTTTTGGAGGAGAGGACTTAGGCTTCCTTGTTATTTTCAGGAATGCCTCTAAACACCAACCTCTATGTAATCAGGTATACTTTATAGGGGACCCAGAAACAGAAAACCTGGTCCTCCCCCTGCAGTGCTTTGCCTTGCATATCTCACTGGTGCCCATGTCTGCTCGTAAGCAGACACACATAGATCTGAATTCTATGTAGCTGAAAGGAGATCCACCAGTGGTCTGCAAGTGTTTCTTAACAGTCATGACAGTTTTCAATCCAGAAGAGCATGGGTGGAGACAGTCAATTTGCTTAAAAACAAGGTCAAGAGTTAGAAGCAGAACAGGATTAACTTGTCTGTGGATGTCCTGAGGCATCCAATTCATTTGCAAATTAGACACAAAACCTGGCTTCCCAGTGTGGGGGAAGTGGCTTTGAGAATCAACTGAAACTTTTTTATTTTTGTTTTTGTAAGTACCAGACAAGCTGGCTGATAAAGTTTTTAGCCATCCTTTAGTGACTGGAATCACACTTACTAGAAGATACAGGATCTGTGTCCAGTTGATGAACCAATCTTTCTGGCAGCCATTGGGCTCTGTTTTCTTTTTGTGAAAAAATACAAACAGAAGCTCTTCCCCAAATTAAAACATGGTCTGGACCATTCCTTGAATTAGTTAAAGGGTCCTGCCATTTACCCATGGCATAAGAATTGGAAGTGACTGGAGGCCAGTGGCGATCCACTGAAGACTGACCTTTAACATCAGTTTGCAAAAAATTCAAAGCAAATAAGACAAAAGCCAGATGTACCTTTGGTGATCTTGGAGGGTATAATTCTCCACTTTTTGTTTTTAAATGCCAATTTTTGAGAGTGCAATGTGCATGTCCAACAATTCCTTGTCCCATTGGGTTATAAGGAATTCCAGCTTTATGTTCAATACCAAATTCTTTACAAAATGATAAAACGTTGTTGCCAGCATAAGCTGGTCCATTATCTGTCTTAATAACTTTAGGCAATCACATAGTATTAAAGGCTTATAAACAATGATCAATTATATTTCTAGAGGCTTCTTCTGTATGTAGAGAAGCAAAAAGGAATCCTGAACAAGTATCAATGCAAGCATGTATATATTTTAAATTTCCAAATTCTGCATAGTGAGTTATATCCATTTGCCAAATGTGATTGGGCATAAGGTCACGTGGATTAACTTCTAAATGTGGAACTGGAGATAAGGTTGTAGGTACCAAGACCTGTGAGGCTTGTGACGTCATTAAGACAATGTATAGGTCTGTTGCCAAGGCAACAGCTGCTGTTTACCCAGAATTCCATAGCCTACCTTTACCTGTAATTACGTCACCACTGGTATATAACTGGGCAGCGCTTCTTCCCCGTTCTCTTTCTCTCTTCTCTCTTTCTCTCCTTCCTTCCTGCCAGCTACCCCTTCCCTATCTTAAATAAAATCCCACGTGGAACTGTTTGGCCTGGTGTATCTTATTGCAGCCCACGGCTCCACCGCAGCCCATGGCTCCACTGCATCCCTGTGCATGCGGTGCGGCGAGCAGACAGGACATTTGTGCAGAAACCAACATTTTGGCGAGCCAACCAGGAGATCCTACCTAAGGCTGCTTACGCTGCTACACTGCCGCCCTGCCATTGCTTCTGCTATGCTGCTGCACTCCCTCCCACCTGCGCCACTGCTGCCTGCGCGTGCCACCACCATGGCCCACAAGTGCTATGCAACCTGAGACTCAAGGACTCCAGCGCTAAGGCTTGCCATGTGGGTTGCCTCTGAGCCACTAGACCAAACAGTTCCACGCTCCGGATATCGGATTGCATTCTCTTTAGCGAACACCATCTGCTTAAACTGTAAGGTGCTTCAGTTGGCTGGGAGGAATCTTAACTGCAGAAGGGATCTGACCAACCTTTTCTGGAGCTAGGTGCCTCCCCAGCTAACACTCGTGTTAGGACACTCAACCCCAGGTGTATCCTAATCTGGAAGCGATCCTGAATTTCCCCCTCCTCATTGACTTTTACAGTCGCCAACCAAATCCTGGTTATATACTGGTGGTGACGTAATTACAGGTAAATGTAGGCTATGGAATTCTGGGTAAACGGCAGCTGTTGCCTTGGCAACAGACCTATACATTGTCTTAATTGTCGCTTGTATAATGTCACAAGCTTCACAGGTCTTGGTACCTACATTCCTGCATTTCTTCCATTGAAAAGAAGAGGAAAAGAAAGAAAAGGGGGGAAATTGATGATGAAAAGGAGTGAGGGCGCCATGTCTCTTAAACTACTTCCTGCTGTCTGGGGCATTGTCAATTTTGGGGTGTAGCTGACTTTTATCATCGGGGTCCACTTGGTACATGTTGGCATCAGGTACATCTGGGGACAGGGGCTCTTCTGTGGGCAGTGGCTGGTAATTCTGTAACAGAAGCTGATTAATAGTTTGGTTAGAAATTTTTTGCATTTGCCGTTGGAGGAATGTAGAAACAAGATTAATTAGGCAGGGAGCAAACAATAACACCAGGAAGATGACTAGAAAAGGCGTTACAAAAGGGAGTATCAATTTCCATATAGGGTTTTCGAAAATGTCAGAGCTGGAGGTCTCACGATCTCTGAAGTTCTTCATGTCTGACTGAAGCTCCTGGATTTTGTTTCTCACTATCCCGGATTGGTTGACATAGAAACAGCATTCTTCTTGGAGGAACAGGCAAAGACCACCTTCCTTAGCTGTTAAAACATCTAGGCCCCGTCTGTTCTGAAGCACCATGACTGCCAAAGAATCGATCTGCTTCTGGATGGTAAGCACAGTTTTAGTCATTCCCTGGAGATCACTTTTAAACTGGGAAGTGAATGTATTGTATTGGCCCAGAAGTCGTTACTCCTGCAACACCAGTGCCAGCACCTATGGCTATTCCTGTAGCGACCAAGAGTGGCACGATCTGAACTGCTCTTTCATGTCGAGCAGCTATCATAACTACAACTGGGATTGGCAGGGGCTCATTTCCCTGGATCACTCCCACCTCAGGGAAAAGGAGTACCAACGTGCAAACTCCTGACCAGCTGGCAGGCAGGCGATGATATACCTGAGTGCCACAAAGAATTGACGTGTTTTGGATTGCAGGGCATTGTGGCAGAGATGATATATCAAGGCTTACGGTTTTATTATAAAGGTAAAGCAGCCAGGGCATTGTTTTATGATCATTCTTGCCTTCTCCATGGTTATTTTATGTCGGAGACTTAAGGTCTGGATAGAAAGATGAAATTTATTATGATCAATTTTGGCCAATTCAGCAGGCTCTGAAATGAAAGCTTCTCCTATTAGAGCCTTATCAATGCAATCATTACCTTGAGACAAAGGTTCAGGAAGACCGGAGTGAGCTCATATATGGCCAGTATAAAAGGGACTTTTTTCTAGCAAGAATGATATTTTGCAATTGTGAAAACAAAGATCTTGCTGGCATATTAAAATTAAATGTTCCACAAGTTTCCAGCAAAGGAACAGATTCAGCAACATACAAGCTATCAATAAAAAGATTAAAAGTACTATTTACAGATTGAAAAACATTTAATACTGCTCCCAGCTCTGTTAGCTGAACTGAGAGCCCAGGTGTTTCTATAACCAACTGTTGATTATTCATAAGATATACAGCTCTTCCTCTAGAGGAGCCATCCATGAAAATCAAAAGAGCATTATGCAGTGGCTGCAAAGATGTCATATTAGGAAATACAACCTTATTCACACTTAAAAATTTTATCAACCTATCTTGAGAATAATGGTTATCTATAGTTCCTTTATATCCTATTTGAGCAAGCATCCGATCTGTACTATGTTGCTTCAGTCAAGTATCTTGATCAATGTTAAAAGGCTGGATAATGATATCTGGTTCTTTGCTAAAATAAGTCAGTGACTGCTTCCTTCCAAGTATAATCATCTGGGCTACTGCCTCATAATATGGCAGGATATTATGTTTAGGAGACACCCTCAAATGAATCCACATAAGAGGAGCCTTTTGCTATAACAATCCTGTTATACATCTGTTGTTTAATATGACTCATAGAGTCATATTAAAAATCAACAGATGTAAAGGAAAAGAATAATCTATATAGGTAACAAATTGGTTTTCAATAGCTTCTTATACTTTCTGTAAAGTCAGCAGCCCTGGAGTTAAAGATCTAGGGGATGTAGAATCAGAAATCCCTTTTAGAATATAAAATAAAGGTCATAATTCTCCTGTCGTAAGCTTTAAATAGGGGTGAAGCCAATTAATATCATCCAACAACCTTTGAAAATCATTTAAAATTTTCAAATTGTCATTGTGAGTAATTATCTTCTGGGAAAAAATGCTTGATCTGTAAGTCTGAAGCCCAAATAATTATAAGGATCCTGGGTTTGAACCTTTTCTGGAACTATTTGCAGTCCTTTATCAGCTAAAATCTGTTGTAAATCTTTATTAACACAAGAGCAAATACTGAGGATTTTTTCCCACTATCAAAATATCGTCTGTGTAATGAATAAGGTAAAGCTCTGACCATTGCTGTCTTACAGGCTGAATGGCCTGTGCCACAAACTTTTGATATAAGGTAGCACTGTTGGTCATGCCATGTGAAAGAACTGTCTATTGGTATCTTTTTATAGGTTCCATGAAGTTAATATAAGGAACACTGAGAACAAATCTTTTGCAATCCTCAGGGTGCAAAGGAATAGTAAAGAAGCAATCTTTCAAACCCACCATTATTTTATAATTCCTCTAGGAATAGCCACTGGAGATGAAAGCTCCGGTTGGAAAGTTCCCATAGGCACCATGGTTTCATTAACCTCTCTTAGACCTTGTAACAATCTCCATTTACTGGACTTTTTCTTGATAACAAATATAGGTGTATTCCATGGTGACTGAGATTCTCTTAAATGTCCTGCCTCTAATTGCTCCTGCAGTAGTGAAAAAGCAGCTCCTAATTTTTATTTGGATAAAGACCACTGATCAACTCACACTGGATTATCATTAAGTCATTGCATTTTATCAGCATGGAATGCAGATAGTGGCCATTATGGAAAATGCCCCAAACCTCTAAAGTTAAGAGTTAGGCTTAGGACTTTCAAACATTTTAATGCCTTATCTTTCTTTTCTTAGCCCATGACCGACCAGGCAAAAGTCCTTGTTCTAGCATTTGCTTAGCCACTACCTTATTAGGACTACACATTATGAGGCCCATCTGTGACAAAAATCTCTTCCCCCAAGGGTAGTAGGCAAATATGGCATAAGGCTGAATTTGTCCTGAATTACCCTCTTCATTTTTCCAGGTTAGAAGTTTAATTCTTTGCTTTGGATTATTGGCATAACTGATCCCTTGGAGGTGAGAGAGCATTTCTGACAAGGGCCAAGTCGATGGCCAATCTTGTCCTCTAATAAGTGTCACATCAGCTCCCGTATCTATTAATCTTTCAAAGCTTATTCCCTCATTGTTAATTTAAGTTTAAGTCTCTTACTAGTAAGAGATTAAACCCAATACACACCAGAGGAACCAGAGCCACCCTGTCCTCACTTACTCTTAATTAATTTGGAAGGCAGCGGATGCAAGGGAACTAAGACAAGTTGAGCAATTCTTTTTTTTTTTTTTTTTTGGTTTTTTGAATCAGGGTTGCTCTGTGTAGTCCTGGCTGTCCTGGAACTCACTCTGTAGACCAGGTTGGTCTCGAACTCAGAAATCTGCCTGCCTCTGCCTCCCACGTGCTGGGATTACAGGTGTGCACCACCACTGCCTGGCAAGTTGAGCAATTCTTTGGTTAGCATGAACAGTTATACCACCATGAAGGGAAGCAGCCATAATTTTAATTTCTCCCTCATAATCATTATCTATGACACCTGGATAAATCTGCAGCCCCTTTATAATAGTACTACTTCCTAGAAGCAATCCCCAAATTTCTGAAGGCAAAGGTCAAAAGACTCTTGTAGGCGGAATCTGAACTCCTATTTGTGGAGTTAATATGACATTGGAGGTGGTATAGATGTCCAATCCTGGGCTTCCTAGTGTTGCCCTGTTAAGTTCAAAGATAGATTTCTCTGGCCTGGCAGCAGCTTCATGGCCCCATAAGCTGCTTGCTGTGGGTGTCTGGAGTCCTGTGACTGGCCCTCCTGCCTGTTTCCCAACAAGGGATGGCACTGAATATCTGTATTAGACCTACAATCTCTAGCCCAGTGATTACCCTTCCTGCATCTAGGACAAACTCCTGTAGTACAACTTCATTGCCCACTTGCCGAACCTCTGCTCTTAGGGCAATTACTTCTAAAATGACACAAACCTCCACATTTGAAACATGTTTTATTCCTTTGTCTCTGTGAAAGTATCCCCTGTAAAGTATCCTTGTAAAGCTGCAGCTATGGCTAGACCTTGATTGTACGGGAAGGTCCAATCTCCGAACAAAAAAAGAATATAACCAGCTAAGTCTGTTTGTCCCTTGTAAGGTCTAATGACAGCGTGACAAGCTGTATTAGCATTCTCATAAGCCAATTATGTGACAAAAGGACTTTATGCCTGAGAATCTCCAAGAATTCTATTAGCTGATTTCAGTAACCTATCCATAAAAATCCTAAAAAAGTTCACCAAGGAGCCTGTCTAATGCTAGCTAAACTTCCATTGAGATCCCCTTTAGTCGGTAATTGATTCCATGTGCGGTGGGCAGCCATTGCAACCTGAGCACACACTCCAACAGGAAACCAAATCTGAATAGCATTGCCTTTATATTGACCTTCTCCCAGTAGCATGTTAGCATCCCACTCTGGATTACTTCCCTGAGCATTCATTGCAGCAGTTCTCTTACTAACTTCACACCATTCAGAATTTCAAAGCAAGAAGTCTCCTGTCAAACTAGCCTTACATAGAATCTTCCAGTCTTTGGGGTTAAATTTGACTCCATCACAAAATCCAATAAAGCTTGTGTAAAAGGGACCGTAGCACTTTTCTAATTTTTTCCCAGTTTCTCTTATCTAAAGTTCTTTTTTTTTCTCAGAACCATGGGCAACAAAAATCTATCTGATCTAAAAAATCTTCTAAACATTGTTCTTCAAATGCTATTTCTTTCATCTGAAGCAACTCTTGAAGGTTGCAGACAAATGCCTGCTTAGAAGTCTCCTGCCCCATTTTTCACTGTCAACCCCTAAGCGAGTTCAGTGTTGGGTTGATGCTGCCTTACTTATCCCATGTCCTTCTGTACCTACAACAACAGCTTCAAAAAGATGAACTTTTACACTAACACTGGTACCTAAGTCCTGTAGTTGCTCATCATGCAGGATACCGTCTTTTTCCATTTTCTGCAAAGCTTTGCCAAGACAGGGTCACCTCAGGAGGCCTTCCTGTGTCCAGTCCCTCTTTCAGGTGCCAATATGCAACTGCCCACAGCCACAGGAAACCAGGTACTTGGAAGAAAAGCTGGGGATATATGGGGAGGTGGCAGAAAAGAATGAAGACTAAGACAACACCAGCTGCTCAAAGTCTCGTGGTTTAATGGGGGACCCAGTGTTTTAAGGTTTCAGGCAAGACCCTCCTCCTAAATTCCAGGATGTGTTCCAGGGAACTGGTCTGGCTGTTTGTTGGGTGTTGGCTCCACTGCTAGTGCAGTAGGGCAGGTCACCTGCTTAATTCAGGAATTGGTAGACCTGGAGGAATAATGAACTTCACCTTCACTCTGAGCGCTCTCCTTAGGTGGAACAGGATCCTGGCTAGCACAGGAATACCTGCTCAACAATGGCTGAGAGAGGAAGTTCACCTTGGTCAATGTTGAGTTCCTACAAGGTGGCATGACACCCCAATATAGCTATCTTCCCTGCTCCTATGAAGTTATTTATGGACAAGACTGACAACATATTCTATAGGACATCTTTTGCTTTTTTTAAGGTACTCTAGGGTTAGTATGACTTTGGAGCCATTTTTAGACTAGTGAGTAAAGCTGAAGAATTCCTTGAGTACACATGAGTAATGTAAATTTCAACCCCAATGTACATTGGAACAGGCCTATAGGTATACATTTAAAGAGAAGCCTCTTTCACTCTATCCCAAACCTATACCAAGATAGACAAGTCATCTTGCATTCTGAGCTACAGTGTATTTTTCTCCTGGAAGCATTTTCTACTTTCCACTGAGTCTGACACATATCAAATGGCTGAGAAACACATAAAGAAATGTTCAACATCCTTAGTCAGCAGGGAAAGGCATATGAAAACAACCCTGAGATTTCACCTCACAACAGTCAGAATGACAAAGATCAAGAACTCAGGAGAAAACAGGTGCTGGTGAGGATGTGGAAAAAGAGGACCACTCCTCCATTGCTGGTGGCATTGTAAGCTGGTACAACCACTCTGGAAATCAGTCTGGCGGATCCTCAGAAAACTGGGCATAATACTACCAGAGGACCCTGTTATATCACTCCTGGGCATATACCCAGATGATTTCCAGCATGTAATAAGGACACATGCTCCACTCTGTTCATAGCAGCCCTATTTATAATAGCCAGAAGCTGGAAAGAAACCAGTTTTCCCTCAGTGGAGATATGGATACAGAAAATGTGGTATATTTACAGAATGGAATATTACTCAGCTATTAAAAGCAACGAATTCATGAAATTCTTAGGCAAGTGGGTGGAACTGGAGAATGTCATCCTGAGTGAAGTGACCCAATTACAAAAGAACACACATGGTATGCATTCACTGATAAGCGGATATTAGCCCAGAAGCTTGGAATACTCAGGAAACAATTCACATATTAAATGATGCCCAAGAGGAAGGAAGGAGAGGCCCCTGGTCCTACAAAGGCTTAGTACAACAGTGTAGGGGAATACCAGGATAGGGAAGTGGGAAGCAGTTGATTGGTGAACAGGGGGAGGGAAGAGGGCTTATGGAATTTTTGGGGAAGGGGGAAATTCAGGAAAGGGGAAATCATTTGCAATGTAAATAAAGAATATATCGAATAAAAAAAAAAAAGAAGAGCAGTCCTTCTCTCTTGTTTTGCAAGTCTTTGTTGCTTCTCCTTGTATAAGCAATGTAGTTTTCTGGTGTGAGCGAGTCAGTATACACAGAGCTAAGGAGGTTGCTTAGGGCTGGTGTCTTTTTGCCTTATTAGCATTCAGGGGTGCCTTCCTAATGTTAATGAGTTTTGATTTTTTTTTAAACTTCCAATCTCCTTTCTTTTTGGATATTTTCTTTATTTACATTTCAAATGTTATCCTATTTCCTGATTCCCTCCTCCAGAAACCTCCTATCCCATCATCCCTCCCCTTGCTTCTATGAAGGTTTTTTCTTCTACCCACCCTATTACTACCTCCCCGTGCTCAAGTCACTTACTCTGGGGCATTTATCAAGGCTTCATAGGACCAAGGCCTCTCACCCACTACATATGCAGTGGGAGCCATGTGTACTCCTTGGTTGATGGATTAGTCCCTGGGTGCCCTTGCGGGGGGGGGGGGGGAGGAGGGGGGTGTCTCGTTGTTTTTCTATTGTTGTTCTTCCTATGAAGAACCCCTTCATCTCCTTCAGTCCTTTGTCTAACTCCTTCATTGGGGACCCGGCTCTCAGTCCAATGGTTGGCTGTGAGAATCTGCCTCTGTATTTGCAAGTCTCTGGCAGCACCTCTCAGAAGACAGCCATATCAGGCTCTTTTCAGCAAACATTTCTTGGCATCTACAATAGTGTCTGGGTTTGGTGACTGTATATGGGATGGGTCCCCAGGTGGGGAAGTCTCTGGATGGCCTTTCCTTCAGTCTCTGCTCTGCATTTTGATTTCATATTTATTCCTGTGAGTATTTTGTTACCCCTTCTAAGAAGGACTGACATATCCACACTTCGGTCTTCCTTCTTTTTGAGCTTCATGTGATCTGTGAATTGTACCTTGGGTATTCCAAGCTTTTGGGCTAATATCCACCTATCAGTGAGTGCATACCATGTATAGAGGGACATCTAGGTTCTTTCCAGCTTCTGGTTATTATAAATAAGGATCTATAAATGTAGTGGAACAAGTGTCCTTGTTATATGTTGGAACACTTTTTGGGTATATGCCCAGTAGTGGTATAGCTGGGGCCTCTGGCAATACTATGCTCAGTTTTCTGAGGAACTGCCAGACTGATTTCCAGAGTTTTTGTATCAGCTTGCAATTCTGCCAATAATGGAAAAATGGTCTTCCTTGTCCACATCCTTGCCAGAATCTGTTGTCACCTGAGTTTTTGATCATAGCTATTCTGACTGGTGTGAGGTGGAGTCTGACACCTCTTTTTCTTGCCCACATTCTCTCGATACTTATTCAATATAGTATTTGAAGTCCTAGCCAGAGCAATTAGACAACAAAAGGAGGTCAAAGGGATACAAAATGGAAAGGAAGAAGTCAAAATATCACTATTCACAGATAATATCATAGTATACTTAGGTGACCCCAAAATCTCCACCAGAGAACTCCTAAACCTGATAAAAAACTTCATCCAAGTGGCTGGATATAAAATTAACTCAAACAAATCATTAACCTTCCTCCACTCAAAGGATAAAGAGGTTAAGAAAGAAATTAGGGAAAAGACACCCTTCACAATAGTCACAAATAATTCCTTACCAAGCAAGTGAAAGATCAGTATGACAAGAACTTAAAGTCTCTGAAGAAGGAGATTGAAGATCTCAGAAGATGTAAAGATCTCCCATGCTCATCAATTGGCAAGATTAATATAGCAAAAATGGCTATCTTGCTGGAAGAAATCTACAGATTCAATGCAATCCCCATCAAAATTCCAACTCAGTTATTCATAGAGTTAGAAAGAGCAATTTGCAGATTCATTTGGATTGGTGACTTTCATGTAAAACTATTCTTGTTCTATCTCAGATTATTTTAAAGTGGGAACTGATTATGCCACCTTGCTGGTATAAAAGCCAGTATTAAATTTTAATATAGAATTAGATTTTGGTACATTTAGAGCCCCAAACAACATTTCTTGCCTGTAGGAAGTTATTACCTGGCTCCCTCAAATGTCAACTGAGTATGATTTCCGTAGTTAGGCAAAAGATAAACACCTCTCTTTATCTCTTTACAAATACACATTTTAATGATGTCAATGATTGTTGCTATGTTAAATCACTCAAAAGTTTAAATATTTCTATCTGAATAAATGAAATATTACTTCCTTAAAAATCTCTATCTGTCTCTGTATTTATGTGGGTGTGTACATAAGTATGAATCTCGACTGCTCCTCAATATTAGGTTTTAAAATTCTCTTTAGGAAGATGCTTGTAAGTGACTGAAATATATGTCACTATCTCTCTTTTAAAATTCTTCAACCAACCCATTTCTAAAGACATTAATGGATGTTGGAGATTTAGCTCAGTGGTTACAAGCACTTGTTATTTTAGAGGACCTGATTCCAATTGCCAGCACATACATGGCAAGTAACAGAGGTTTTATAACTCAAGTTCCAGAGGACCTAATTTCCTCTCTGACGTTCAAGCATGCCAAGTACACATTTGGTGAACATATATGCATGTAGACAAAATACCCAGATATATAAAATAAAAAATAATATAAAAATAGTAAGCTGACTATCCTGATTGTGATTTTTATCACTTAAAAATTACATCATGTTAAATTTTAAGAGAATTGATATGTAATTTCTGCACCCTTCAGGATTCGAGCTTAAAAGTTAGAGTGCTTATGCAGGGATCTCTTAGATCTACAGTGATTTTAATGATATTTGTATTAAGTTTAATTGCATTGAATAATGAAATAAAATAAGACAGACACTTTGCCTTCCAGGCATTATGACTTGTCTGTCACCATTTAACTCTACAAGTGGCAGATTAATGAGCATCTAGTCTAATGGCTCAAAGTTTCATCATGAGTTTCATGTAACAGGGCTGTGTCATACACATCAAACTCAGGATGGAGAACATATGGGTGCATTTGCTGATAAACAAGCTGATTGAAGTCTGGCATCCTTTTGTCTTAGTTTTGAAAGCACTAGAGCAAAAAGGAAAAGACTGAGGGAAGGGAGCTGTTTGAAATTTTGGTGGGCATTATTCATGTATTAAAGTGATTTGTGAGATTCAATGAGATGGGAATAACTGTTTCATAAGTTCTCACCCACGATGTCCCACAATGAATCAGATCTTTCAGGCTCTGCACTTTGCAATTTTAACTCTAATTGACCCAATCCTTAACATCAGAGTTTTTAGGTATTCATAATTAAAAAGTTAATATACGATTTAAACTTATATGTTAAAATACTGTATCTTGCTTCTCAGAACTGAAACAGTAGTAGCAGAGGAAGGATTTGTACAAACATCTAAAAGATTCAAAATGAGTGATTCATCTCTTGAAAGTTGAGATAACAATTAAATCATTACCCCAAAGTGTAGCTACTTTTAAATAATCCTTTATTTGTGTTATCTCTATTCTGCTATCCATTCACAATCTTAACTATTATTTACTTTCTTTTTCTTTTCCTTTCTCTTTGGCTATCTCTCCATCTCTCAGTCTCTGTCTCTCTCTCTCACATGTACCAACAATCTTAATCTAACCTACTAAAATATATATTGGTCAAATCATATTATTTTATGATTCAGATTTTCTTACTCCTATTATTTCTATTTGTTTTCCTTCATGCCCATCCCCATGGCTCTCCTGCTTCGAATTATAGATTTTTTCTCATAGATATATTTTTTAAAAGGACTGAGTAAACTAAATTAAATAGATGTTTTCATAATAATGTCTTAAATTTCTAGAATATTTATATGGAAAGACAGTACATGATAATGACAATACTACAAATCACAATACTACAAAAACCACAATGTGGTGGTTTGACAATGCTTGGTCCAGGGATGGGACTATTTGGGGGTGTGCCAATTTTGGAGTAGGTGTGTCTGTGGGCTCAGACTTCAAGATCCTTGTTCTAGCTGCCTAGAAGCCAGTCTTCTCCTAGCAGCCTTCGGATGAAGATGGTCTCCATATCTCTTGTACCATTCTGGCCTGGATATTGCCATGTTCCCACCTTGATGATAACGTACTGAACCTCTGAATCTGTAAACCAGCTCCAATTAAATATTATCCTTATAAGAGTTGTCTCATGGTGTCTTATGGTGTATTTTCATAGCAGTAAAACCCTAACTACCTCAGATGGACTGAATCTGTGAATAGAGCTTGAAAGCCACTGGAAGCCAGGTGGGAAAATACATTGGAATTCAAGGATCTTGGTTCTTCTCATAGTATCTCATGGCTATCCTTAAGTTTCCCTAGAGTTTTTGAGATTGAGAAAAATCTTTAGCGCATGGGCTGAAGACCAAATATGTACAGGAAAAGTTCAGAATTACTGAAGGGGCAGTAGCAAAAGAAAGATTTACTATCTTATAGTCATCCACCACTCTAGCTTTTATACTTTTCCTTTTGCTTCTCTGATGGTCCCTGAGCTCTGGGAGAAGTGGGTCCCATTTAGGACTGAACATTCTGTAGTCTATGAGAGCTATTGGCATTTGTTAGGAGGAATGGGTATTCCCTAACAATGTAGTCTTGGGTAAGCCAATCACTTTCCAGTGGAAGATAATTGATCCAATACTTGGCAGTTAAACTTGACATTGGTGGATTGAAAAAAGACACAGAGTTGGGTGGGAATGTAAGGAGGTGAACATGGAAAGAGCTGTGAGGAGGGGTTAATAAGTTCAAAGCACACACAAAACTGTCAAAGAACTAATAATATGTATTTTATAAATGTATACAAATAAATTATACAATTATGCAAGCACATAGGGCCCAAGTTTCAAAATGTGTTACTTTTCATATTGTCTAAGAAAAAGTGAAAGAAGTGTAAAGGGTTCTAGCCTGAGGGCAGTCATCATAAGACAAAGTATCCAGTTGGAAGAGTTATCTCTTGAGATCAGGGCTTTCTCATTTTCTTTAAAATATGATGACGATAGGTGGCTAAAAACACTTTTCAAATGAAAACAGGGTACACTTACTTCCCTTTATTTTGGTGTTCCTTGAATCATAATGGTCATAATCCCAGGACCTCCCCAGCTACAGGTTGGAATCTTTAGGCATTTGTTTGTTTCTTTACAATAAAAAATAAATAAAATTTCTTTCATTCACAGTTTCTGTTCATCTGTCTTTCTTTCTTAACTTGCTATCTAGAATGTTCTCTTTCCATCTCTGATTACAAGTTGCCATTACCTATTTCAACTTTGCCTTTATATCCAACACCATTATAGTCCTACTCACTGGGGTTGCTATACATATTTTTCTGATCTCCAGTTGTCCTTAGGGATAATTTTCAATACTTAACTATTTTTCTCCTCTTGGATTGCTTCTCCCTCTTGATTTGCATGATTCTACAATTTTAGAGGTGGGGATGTTGACTTTCTGTCCCTTCTTTACTGATTTGCCAATGCATACAGAATAGTAAGACTTACTGCTATATGTGTCTTTCTTTGAATGTGCATATTTTTAATACACTTTAATGGAATAATTTAAAATTATAGTTCAAGATGCAACTATATGTCATGCTGCTAAATCCAACAAGCCAAACATAGAAAAGTGAAATTGGTATGATCTCACTTATTTGTGAAATCTAAAAAATTTGACCGCATAGAAACAGAGTAGAGAAAGAATTACCTGATACTGCTGTGGGGAAGAGTTGGTCAAATGATACATGCTTCCAAGTTACTAACTTCTGAACCCAATGTAAAACATGTTTTCTGTGCTTAATGATGTATTATAGACTTAAAATTTGGTAAGAAAAGAGTTTTTATGTGTTATCATACATAAGGAAAGCAGTGCGTGACTGATACTTTCATTATAGCAAGTACAGTTGAAGAGGTTTAAATGAGATGTTCCACAAAGGTTCTGGCATTTGAATGCTTGGTCCTCACTTAGTGGAACTGTTTAGATAGAGGATAGAGTTAGGAAGCATGGTCTTGGTGAAGGAAGTATATTACTGGGAGCAGACTTTGAGAATTTAAAGACTTTTGCCATTTCAACCTCCCTTTCTCCACTTCCTGGTGTATTTTGAAACATGAAATCTTAGTTTTTTGTCTAGTACACATGTCTGCCTGCTGTCCTGCTTCTGCACAGAGTGGTGATGGAATCTTGTTCCTGGGGAACTTAAGTCCAAAATAAACTCTGTCCTCTATAAATTGCCTAGGTCATTGTGTTTATCATAGCAATAAAAAAGTAACCAATACAATAGTCATCATTTTAAACAAATGTTAGAAGTCATATTATATACTGTATGTAATTTTCCAGCCATATCTCTAGAAAGCTAGAAAAATGTCACAATCTTAGCCTTATCTATCTTTTAGTTTATTTATGTGACTAAGAAACTCTCCATTTTAATGAAACAACTTTTGGTAATTTCACTTCTCTGTATACTCTTGATGGCAGTTCCTACTGAGAATCCTTCATTATTAGCACCAGACTGCATTTGTAATGCTAGTATTGGCTTCTAGAAAACTGGCCTAGGACATCCTTATGTGAATTAATACTCATATATTAAATGAAGAGACTAAAGTCCCAATTATTTGATGTTTTTTTTGGGAGTATTAGACTTGGAGTTGATTGTGGTTAAAGTTTATCTGACAAAAGGATCCTTCAAATCAAAATAATTAAAGATAAATAAGGAGCACATTTACATTTCTTACATTTTGGAGGATTTATTTCTCCTGATGACACATAGTTATTGTTACCCGGTAAGTAGGCACAGAGAGACCATGAGAGGATTAAGCACAGTGTAGTCTTCCCATAAATATCCAGAGGTTGGGAATGACAGTTTCCTGAGAACACAGTGTTGTATGTGCTTATAGAGTTCCTCCTTGGAGTTCTGAGGTAGTACAAGTTTAGAACGCATTACTAGTGAACCAATAGTAACAGCTGTGGTTAGCTAATGGGGAAAGAGTTCAACAGAATAATTAGACAATGATGATTTTACAACTAAAGGACTTTAGAGTTGAATTTGATCATATTTGTATTTATTTGAAAAGAGTATCTGTAAAATATACAGTTCTATGTAACATGAAAAATCAGCTAACATTGAGGATCATGAACCAAGACAGGCTGACTTGTGATTTTGTACTACATACATTGAAAGTAGGAGTGCCTAGCAGTTGTCTATGGTGAATTGTGTTTCTTCTTTGAAAGCTCATTAGGGCACCTAAATGAGACTGCAAAATAAATTACCATGGGTTTTTCAAAACTCCCTAAAGGATAAACATGTATTTAATCATCTTTTATTTTAATGGCTTGTTTTTCTCATCAAAGAAAATTAAACTTAATTTGATTCTAGGGTTCTAGGATTTTACAGAGAAGTAAGAGACTTTAGAAAATTTGCTTTGATATCATAACACGTTTTCTTTTGTTTTCCTTTCTGTATTTTGAAGGTATCAAGTTTAATATCTTAGTCCACAAGGGAGTCTTAGGGGGATCTCTACTAAACTGCAGTGAGACATAGCAATATTGATTACAGAAGCATCCAAAGGTAATCTGTTTGCAGCAGGATCATTTCAGAATCATGATTCATTCTGTTTCTGAAATCTGAAAGAAGAAACAAACTCTCTAGAGAATAAGCACTGAGCATGTACATGATCATGTGTTGGAATGGCTGTGCTTCTTTTAACACTCTCTACTAGAATTATGTGTACAGGTAACTTTAGGTAAGGTTGTTTTATCTCAGTTTACACAATTAGTAAAAACTTTGAAGTTCTATTTTGTAACTAATGCACTTAGCCCAAGTATTTTTTTTTCTTAAAACTGCTTTCCAGAAAGTCTCAGTTTGTTTTTGTTTTGTTTTATAATCAGTGGTAGTACTAAGAACCTAAGGAAATATCATTGTTCCTGTTGAATAACAGAACCACAGAATGCTTTTGCTTGTTTCAGAGACTGAGCCAGTCCACACATACTGGATACCACTAACCAAAAGTTCTTGATTTTTCTTGCTGATGGAGAATTTGAAATTACTTTTGCTTTTACAGTGGTTGAAAAAATAATCCAGGTAAAATTCCAATAATAAAATTTATAGAAATTGATTATGCAAATGATTATAACACCTTTTTTAGTTATTTCAGAGCATGACTTAAGATGTCAGAACAAAACCACAACTGTGAATGGAAGATGGTCCTGCATGAGAAGGGCCTGTCTTGGCTCCTCAGGCTTTGCTGTAGGAAGGGAGCTAAGCTGAGAGGTCCTGGGGATTTTATGAAGCAGGTTGTTTTTTTTTTTTTTTTTTACAGGCAAGATATTTATCTTTAGGTTTATGAAAACACTACATTTTTCATAAATCTACCCAGCAAGATGGCAAAGACTCTCTAAACCAGCAGACTGGAGGAAACACCTCCTGTGTTTTCTACCCTCACAGCTTGGTTACCATTGTAAGACTGATCCAAGCATGGGTTAAGAAAGATGATTGGGGCGGCAGCAGCAGCAGCGGCGGCAGCAGCTGGTCCAGCAGAAGGGCCATCAGCAGTGGAACCAAGAAGCCACATCAAAAATCTGCCTCCTGCCAGTTAGGATAGTCTCTCTGCCATCTTGGATCTTGGGTGCCAGAGAAATCAGACAGCCTGAGGTACACAAATATAACCCAAGGCCAGCATCGCGGGTGTCTAAGCCCGATGGGCATTGACCTGCACCCAGGCCCTGGGATGTTCGGGGGCCATTGGTGTGTGAACCCTGCCAGGAGGTTGATTGCCCAGCCCGGCGCACGCTCTGCCATTTTGACTACGCCATTTTGACTATGCCACTTTGACTACCGGATGCCAGAGAGTTCTTGCAGGCAAAGTCAGCTAAGAGTCATAGCCTGAGGCGAACATAGCGGGGGTCTAAGACGGACAGGCCTTGGACTGACCCCAGGCCCTGGGCTGCTCTGTGGGCCATCTGTGTGCCAACCCAGCCAGGAGGTTGTTAGCCCAGCAGACTCTCTCGGCACTTTCAGGCAGCATGTGCATGCTACCATCCTGGCCACCTGACAGAACCAATTAATACTCATAGCCTGAGGGAAACTTTGCTAGGGCCTTAGCCTGCCAGGCTTTTGCCTAGACTCAGGGCCTCAGCAGCTAGGCTAGCCCTGTGTGCACCAACCTGGTTGGGAGATAGGCTGCCCAGCAGAGTGACCAGCACTCAGAAACGGTCCCCCAGCATAGACCATCAGCACTCACTGAAGGAGCAAACGGGCACCGCCTGGTTCACACAGACAACCTGGGGTGAGGCACGCTAGGGCTGCAAGGATACCCAAAAGGAGGGCAGCACATTAGCAATCTGTAACAGGGGAAACCCAGCCATCCAGTGTTGCAGAAATAGCCATATAGCCTCACAGGAGGCATAAATACCAGCCAGAGACAAGACCAACTAACACCAGAAATAACAAGATGGCAAAGGGCAAATGCAGGAATGCTACTAACAGAAACCTAGGCAATATAGCAGCGTCTGAACCAAACTCTCCAACATCAGCAAGTCCTGCTTATGCAAACACACCAGAAAAACAAGATTTGGATTTAAAATCAGTGTTCATGATGCTGCTAGAAGAACACAAAAAGGACATAAACGAATCTCTTAAAGAAATACAGGTAAACATAAATAAGTTAGAAACCCGATTAATGGAAACACAAAAATCACTTAAAGAAATTCAGGAGAATAAGGCTCAAGAGATAGAAGCCAATAAAGAAGAAACACATACACAAAAAAACTTAAAGAAATGCAGGAAAAAGTGAGTCGAACAGCAGAAATCATGAAAGAGGAAACACAAAAATCTCTTAAAGAATTACAGGAAAATACAAACAAGCAAGTGAAGGAGCTAAGCAAAACCATCCAGGATCTAAAGTCAGAGTAGAAACAACTAAGAAATCACAAAGGGAGACAACTTTGGAGATAGAAAACCTTGAGAAGAAATCAGGGGCCATAGATGCAAATATCAACAACAGAATACAAGACATGGAAGAAAGAATCTCAGATGCCAAAGATACCATAGAAACCATTGACTCAAGAGTCAAAGAAAATGCAAAATGCAAAAAGCTTGTATCCCAGAACATCCAGGAAATCCAGGACACAATGAGAAGACCAAACCTAAGGATTATAGGTATAGATGAGAGTGAAGATTTACAGTTGAAAGGGCCAGCAAATATCTTCAACAAAATTATGGAAGAAAACTTTCCCAACTTAAAGAGAGAGATGCCCATGAATATACAAGAAGCCTACAGAACTCCAAACAGACTGGACCTGAGCAGAAATACCTCTCGTCACATAATAATCAAAACCTCAAATGTACTAAACAAAGAAATAATATTAAAGGCAGTAAGAGAAAAAGGCCAAGTAACATATAAAGGAAGACCTATCAGAATCACACCAGACTTCTCACCAGAGAGCATGAAAGCTAGAAGATCCTGGGCAGATCTCATGCAGACTCTAAGAGAACACAAATGTCAGCCAAGGCTACTATACCCAGCAAAACTCTCAATCACAGTAGATGGAGAAACCAAGATATTCCATGACAAAACCAAATTTACACAATATCTTTCTACAAACCCAGCTCTACAAAGAATAATAGGAGGAAAACTCCAATACAAGGAGGGAAATGACACCCTGGAAAAAGCAAGATAGTTACCTTCTTTCATCAAACCCAGAAGAAGATAACCACTCAAATATAAAAATAACATCGAAAATGACAGGAAGTAATAATCACTACTCCTTAATATCTCTTAATGTCAATGGACACAACTCCCTAATAAAAAGACATAGATAAGGACGCAGGATCCTACATTTTGCTGCATACAGGAAACACACCTCACTGTCAAAGACAAAAACTACCTTAGAGTAAAAGGCTGGAAGACAATTTTACAAGCCAATGGTCTCAGGAAACGAGCCAGAGTAGCCATTCTAATATCAGATAAAATTGACTTTCAAGCTAAAGTCTTCAAAAGAGATACAGAAGGACACTTTTTGCTGGTCAAAGGAAAAATCCATCAAGAAGAACTTTCAATTCTGAACATCTATGCGCCAAATGCAAGGGCACCCTCATTCGTAAAAGAAACTTTACTAAAGCTCAAATCACACATTTCACCCAACACAATAATTGTGGGTGACTTCAACACTTCACTCTCCTCAGTGAACTGATCAGGAAAACAGAAACTAATCAGGGACACAATTAAACCAATTGAAGCTTTGGACCAATTGGACTTGACTGATATTTATAGAACATTTCACCCAAAAACAAAAGAATATACCTTTTTCTCAGCACCTCATGGTACCTTCTCTAAAATCGACCATATAATTGGTCACAAGACAGTCCTCAACAAATATAAAAAGATCGAACTAATCCCATGCCTCCTATCAGATCACTATAGTGGTCTTCAATGGCAACAAAAATGACAGAAGAGCCATATACACACGGAGGCTGAACAATAATCTACTCAATGACACCTTGGCCAAAGAAAAAATGAAGAAAGAAATCAGAGACCTTTTAGAATTTAATGAAAATGAAGGCACAACATACCCAAATCTTTGGGACACAATGAAAGCAGTCCTAAGAGGAAAACTCATAGCCCTGAGTGCCTACAAAAAGAAAATTGAGAGTGCATATGTTAGCAGCTTAAGGACACACCTGAAAGTTCTGGAACAAAAAGAAGCCAATTCACCCAGGAGGAGTAGAAGACAGGAAATCATCAAACTCAGGGCTAAAATCAGTCAAGTGGAAAGAAAGAGAACCATACAAAGAATCAATGAATCCAGAAGCTGGTTTTTTGAGAAAATCAACAAGAGAGATAGACCCTTAGGCAGACTGACCAAAGGGCATAGAGAAAGTATCCAAATTAACAAAATTAGAAATGAAAAGGGGGATATAACAACAGAAACTGAGGAAATTAAAAAAATCATCAGATCTTACTACAAAAGCCTATACTCAATACAACTGGAGAATCTGGAGGAAATGGACAATTTCCTAGACAGATACCAAATACCAAAATTAAATCAGGACCAAATACATCGTCTAAAACAGTCCCATAACCCCTAAAGAAATAGAGGGGGTCATAGAAAGCCTTCCAACCAAAAAAAGCACAGGACCAGATGGCTTTAGTGCAGAATTCTATCTGACCTTCAAAGAAGACCTAACACCAATACTCTTCAAACTATTCCACAAAATAGAAACAGAGGGAACACTACCCAATTCCTTCTATGAAGCCACAATTATGCTGATACCAAAACCACACAAAGATCCAACAAAGAAAGAGAACTTCAGACCAATTTCCCTTATGAACATCGATGCAAAAATACTCAATAAAATTCTTGCCAACCTAATCCAAGAACACATAAAAACGTTCATCCACCATGATCAAGTAGGCTTTATTCCAGGGATGCAGGGTTGGTTCAATATACGGAAATCCATCAATGCAATCCACTACATAAACAAACTCAAAGAAAAAACCGCATGGTCATTTCATTGGATGCTGAAAAAGCATTTGACAAAATTCAGCATCCTTTCATGCTTAAAGTCTTGGAAAGAACAGGAATTCAAGGCCCATACCTAAACATAGTTAAAACAATATACAGCAAACCGGTAGCCAGCATCAAACTAAATGGAGAGAAACTTGAAGCAATCCCACTAAAATCAGGGACTAGACAGGGCTGCCCACTTTCTCCTTATCTTTTCAATATTGTACTTGAGGTACTAACTCGGGCAATTAGACAACATAAGGTCAAAGGGATACAAATTGGAAAGGAAGAAGTCAAACTATCATTATTTGCAGATGATATGATAGTCTACCTAAATGACCCAAAAAACTCCACTAGAGAGCTCCTACAGCTGAAAAACAACTTCAGCAAAGTGGCAGGTTATAAATCAACTCAAGCAAATCAGTAGCCTTCCTATACTAAAGGATAAGCCGGCTGAGAAACAAATTAGGGAAATGACACCCTTCACAATAGCCATAAACAGTATTAAGTACCTTGGGGTGACTCGTACCAAACATGTGAAAGATCTGTATGACAAGAACTTCAAGACTCTGAAGAAGGAAATAGAGGAAGACCTCAAAAAATGGAAAAACCTCCCATGTTTATGGATTGGCAGGATTAATATAGTTAAAATAGCCATTTTGCCAAAAGCAATATACAGATTCAGCGCAATACCCATCAAAATCCCAACTCAATTCTTCATAGAGTTAGAAAGAGTAATTCTCAAATTCATCTGGAATAACAAAATACCCAGGATAGCTAAAACTATTCTCAAAAACAAAAGAAATTCTGGGGGAATCAGTATCCCTGACCTCAAGCAAAATTACTGAGCAATAGTGTAAAAAACTGCATGGTATTTGTACAGTGATAGGCAGGCAGATAGATGGAACAGGATTGAAGATCCAGCAATGAACCCACACACCTATGGCCACTTGATCCTCTACAAAGCGGCTGAAAACATCCAATGGAAAAAAGATAGCCTTTTCAACAAATTGTGCTGTTTCAACTATAGGTCAGCATGCAGAAGAATGAGAATTGATCCATCCTTGTCTCCTTGTACTAAGATCAACTCTGAATGGATCAAGGACCTCCACATAAAGCCAGACACTCTGAAGCTAATAGAAAAGAAACTGGGGAAGACCCTTGAGCACATCGGTATAGGGGAAAAGTTCCTGAACAGAACACCAATAGCGTATGCTCTAAGATCAAGAATTGACAAATGGGACCTCATAAAATTACAAAGTTTCTGTAAAGCAAAGGACACCATCAAAAGGACAAATCAGCACCTAACAAATTGGGAAAAGATCTTCACCAACCCTACATCAGATAGAGGGCTAATATCCAATATACACAAAGAACTCAAGAAGTTAGACCCCAGGAAACCAAATAACCCTAATTTAAAAAATTAAAAATTGTACAGAGTTAAAGAAAGAATTCTAACCTGAAGAACTTCGGATGGTGGAGAAACATCTTAAAAAACGCTCAACTTCACTAGTCATCAGGGAAATGCAAATCAAAACAACCCTGAGATTTCACCTTACTCCAGTCAGAATGGCTAAGATTAAAAACTCAGGAGACAGCAGGTGTTGGCAAGGATGTGGAGAAAGCAGAACACTCCTTCACTGCTGGTGGTGTTGTGAATTAGTATAACCATGCTGGCAATCAGTCTGGGGGTTCCTCAGACAACTGGGCATGTCACTTCCAAAAGATCCTGCTATACCACTCCTGGGCATATACCCAGAGGATCCCCCAGCATGTAATAAGGATATATGCTCCACTATGTTCATAGCAGCCCTATTTATAACAGAAGAATGTGTGCAAAAAAATGTGGTATATATATACAATGGAGTACTATTCAGCCATTAGAAACAATGAATTCATGAAATGCTTAGGCAAATCGATGGAGCTGGAGAACATCATACTAAGTGAGGTAACCCAGTCTCAAAAGATCAATCATGGTATGCACTCACTAATAAGTGGATATTAGCCTGGAAAACTGGAATACCCAAAACATAATCCACACATCAAATGAGGTACAAGAAGAACGGAGGAGTGGCCCCTAGTTCTGGAAAGACTCAGTGTAGCAGTATAAGACAAACCAGAACAGGGAAGTGGGAAGGGATGGGTGAGAGAACAGATTGAGGGAAGGGGGCTTATGTGACTTTCGGGGAGTGGGTACTAGAAAAAGGGAAATCATTTGAAATGTAAATAAAAAATATATCAAAATAAAAAGAAAGATGATTGCAACATTAACACCCTAGAGTCTTTCAAGAAAGTAATTTCATTTTCCTTTATACTTTAGCATGCAAACAGCATGGAGAGAGCCTTCATCAGCAGTCCTTAGGGTAATCTGATCAGCAGAAAGAAAGAGTAATTGGAAAAATTTCCTTCCTTCCTTCCTTCCTTCCTTCCTTCCTTCCTTCCTTCCTTCCTTCCTTCCTTCCTTCCTTCCTTCCTTCCTTCCTTCCTTGCTTTTATTTATGTTTTAAGTTGTGATGCCCATATTGGTTTGTTCAGGAACTCCAGAGATCTGAATTTGGTAACATAGACATATCAAACTCTCGATGATAGTTTTGAGACCCATTGAACTCTCTGTGTTAGGTCCTGGAGACCAGGAAAGAGAGAATTGAGAACTATTAAGACTGCATAAACTCATGAAAGAAACTAGTATGAGCAATCTTTTGGTAGAAAAAGATTTTGGTATAATGATGATGATGATGATGATGATGATGATGATGATGATGATGATAAAACTCCTGAAAATGCTATCACAGAATATAGTTTATGTATCAAAGTCAAATTTGGCATGCTTTAAGATATGGTTTTTGAAAGCTTTAAAAATCACTTTTGCTTCTTCTTCCAGGAAAACACCAAATGGTAGATGCCACTGGTGCAGCGGGAGGGCCCAGAGGACCGTGGGAGGGGCCTGGATTAGGAGGCTGCTGCAGTTTATGTGGAGGATTCAGCAGCAGTCTTAGGGCCTGGGGCCTTGGTGGAGGTGGGGTGGCGGGGTGGGGGGGGTGGGGGGTGGGGGGGGTGGCGGGGGGGGGGTTCGTGGTCGAGGCCGCTGAACTCTTGGAGGTAAAGCTGAAGACAGGAGTGGATCCCTGTCACCAAGCTGGGCCTCCTGGTTAAGGACATGAAGACCAAATCCTTGGAGGAGATCTACCTGTTCTCCCTGCGCATTAAGGATTGTGAGATCTCAAGGCTGTGGTGGGACACACCTTTAATCCCAGCACTTGGGAGGCAGAGGCAGGCAGATTTCTGAGTTCGAGGCCAACCTGCTCTACAGAGTGAGTTCCAGGACAACCAGGAACTTTTGACACAGAGAAACACTGTCTCAAAAATAACAACAACAAACAAACAAACAAACAAACAAACAAACAAAACAAAACAAAAAAACCAAACCAAACCAAAAAACCCAACAACAACAACAAAAGGAGTTTGAGATCATTGATTTCTTCCTGGGTGCATCCCTAAAGGATGAGATTTTGAAAATCATATGCCAGCACAGAAGCAGACTTGGGCTGGCCAGAGGAACAGGTAGGTTCAAGACATTTGTCGCTATTGGGGACTGCAATGGTCACGTTGGTCTTGGCATTAAGTGCTCCAGGAGGTAGCCACTGCCATCCGAGGGGCGAAGATTTCCATTGTCCCTGTGTGGAGAGGCTACTGGGAGAACAAGATTGGCAAGTCCCACACTGTTCCGTGCAAGGTCGCTGTGGTTCTGTGCTGGTGCGTCTAATCCCTGCCCCCAGAGGCACTGGCACTATCTCTGTTCCTGTGCCCAAGAAGCTCTTGATGATAGCCGGTATAGATGACTGCTACATATCAGCCAGAGTCTGCACTGCTACCTTGGGTGCCTTTGCCAAGGACACCTTTGATGCATCTCCAAGACCTAGAGCATTTCTGACCTCTGGAAAGAGAATGTGTTCACTGTGTCTCCTTATCATGAATTCACTGATCATCTTGTGAAAACCCACACCAGAGTCTCTGTTTAGAGGACCCAGGCTCCAGCTGTGGCTACCACATAAGGATTTTTGTACAAGAAAAATAAATTAAGTCTGTTAAAAAATCAGTTTTTCTCCAATGATAAGGAGGAAAGTAATTGTTCATTCAGTGATTATGTTTGTCTATTATATATTACATGATTAAATATACTAGATGAAATAAAACATATAAAACGATTAAAATATTTTTCAATGATAAAAGCAGTAGAGTTCAGATACATTCATTGATATAAATACACTTTGAAGGTTTCACCATGCTAAGTGAGAGAAGCCAGGCATAAAAGGCATGACATAAAAGGTATTCCATGACTCAATTTAGATGAAATGTCCAGAACATGAAATGTAGGGGACATAGACTAGTGATTGAAGGTGATCGCAGGGGAGGGAGCAGTGAGACGTGGCAAAATTAGATATTATGCTGTTTTGACAATAGTAGAGCTGTTCTGGAATTAGTGATGATAGCACCACAACCATGATATGCTAAGAGCTCATTCAATTAGACAAATAAAAGATGCAGCAAGCTATTAGATATAGCTTGGGTGGAGAGTTCATGCCTAGCATGTGGAAAGCCATGGTTCAATTCCTATCACTGGAAAACAATCCAGAACAGCAAGAGTACTATGTTCTATATTATAAATGTAATCTTTCCATAGATTGTTATTTTAATTTTATCTTTAAATAAAAGATGAGCTGGTATTATTTCTTAGAGATTGACTATGATAAACAGTTTAAAAACAAGATAGAAGTATTTTCATAAGGATAAAACATTGAGAATCTAAAATAATTTTTTCATGTCAAGCAACTGTGTGTGTGTGTGTGTGTGTGTGTGTGTGTGTGTGCTGTCTATGTGCATGTATCCACATTATGTGAATCTGGATTTCTCTTTCTACCTTTATATGGGTTCTGTAAATTGAACGGTACTCATCAGTTTTGTGCACTAAACACCTTGTACTAACCAAGTATCCTGTCAGCTCTCTAGGAAGCTCTTTTAGACTGTATCTTTCTTATGTCTTTAATTCACTGAATAATCTTGCTTGAATGACAATTTATTTTTCTCATTAACAAAGCTATTTAATAAAGCTGATTATTATTTTAAAATGGTTAATTATCATTCTATTGCTCCAATTTTTATGTTTGGGTGGAAATTTTTATAGTTGTTAATTAAACTTATTACTGATGGAGGAATACATTAATTTCCCAAATAAATTATAGTATTTTTCTTTTATATCATTTTAATAACAGAGGGATTATTTCTATCAGTGAAATGCACAGATGTTAAGCATACAGTTCAGTAAGTTTTCTAAAACTACTGCTGAATAACATTTCTTGATGTTACAAAGATCCCACTCACTTCTTTCCTTAGGCAACTGTTGTCTGATTTCATTACTATAGACTTATTTTTACTGTTAGCAAATTTCACTTAAATTGGTATGTAGTATATCTTCCTTATGTCTGTCTTCTCCACATAATAATACAGAGGTTTGCTCCTGTTGCTGTTTGTCAACAGGTTTTTTTTTTTTTTTTGGTTGAATTTTTTTATTATAAATGTGTTACAATTTTACTTTTTTCTCTCCTGTTGAGGAACATCTGGACATTAGATTTGGTAATTTGGAAAATTTCAGCTACTTGTTCTCCTATTGACTTTTTTTTGGTAACACATGTTTTCATTTACAAAAAGATAACAATGATTTTCCAAATGTTCTATTAATTCATACTCTTTTCACAGCAAATGACTGTTCCAGTGGCACAGTATCCACAGTAATGTTTTGTTTTGTTTACTTAACTTATTTTAATCAATATAGTGAAATGATATTTAATTATTGTTGATTTTAAAAGTCCCTTAAGATACTTCTTTTGATTTTCCAAATTACATGCTGTCTCTTTTTTCTTTGCCTTACTTTTCATATTAAACTTCAAAGATAGGGTGACAAAAAAAGGGCAGGATAGAAATGGCATGGAAAGCCCAGGGCAAACTCATTCATAATCTCTCTCTTTTTAATTAGATATTTTCTTTTTTACATTTCAAATGTTATCCCCTTTCCTCCCTTCCCCTCTGAATCCCCATCCTCCCTCTCCCTGTTCACCAACCCACACACTCCTACTTCCCTGTCCTGGCATTCCCCTACACTGTGACAACAAGCCTTCCGAGGACCAAGGGTCTCTCCTCTCACTGATGTCCAATACAGCCATCCTCTGACAAAAATGCAGCTGGAGCCGTGGGTCCCTCCATGTGTATACTTTGGTTGGTGGTTTAGTCCCTGGGAACTCTGGGTGGTTCATATTATTGTTCCTCCTATGGGGTTGTAACCCCTTCAATTCAATGGGTCCTTTCTCTAGCTCCTCCATTGAGGACCCTGTTCTCAGTTCAATGGTTTGCTGAGATCATCATTCCTGGATTTGTCAGGCAAGCCTCTCATAAGACAGCTACATCAGGCTACTGTCATCAAGTACTTGGCATCCACAATAGTGTCTGGGTTTGGTAACTGTATATGGGATGTGTCCCCAGGTAGGCCAGTCTCTAAATGGCCTTTCCTTCAATCTCTGCTCTACACTTTGTCTCTGTATCTCCTCCTGTGGGTATTTTGATCCCCCTTTTAAAAAGGACTGAAGTATTTATACTTTGGTCTTTCTTCTTCTTGAGTTTCATGTGGTCTGTTGATTGTATCTTGGATATTCCGAGCTCTTCTGGGCTAATAATATGCACTTATCATGTGTGTTCTTTTGTGATTTGGTTACCTCACTCAGGATGATATTTTCTAGTTCCATACATTTAGCTAAGAATTTCATGAATTCATTGTTTTTAATAGCTGAGTTTACATTCTTCTCCATTGTGTAAATGTGCATTTTCTGTATCCATTCCTCTGTTGAAGGACATCTGGGTTCTTTCCAACTTCAAGCTATTATAAATAAGACTGCTATGAACATAATGGAACATGGGTCTGTGTTATATGTTGGAGCATCTTTTGGGTATATGCCCAATAGTGGTATAGCTGGGTCCTCAGGTAGTACTATGTCCAATTTTCTGAGGAACTGATTTCCAGAATTGTTTTTCCAGCTTGCATTCCCACCAGCAATGGAGAAGAGTTCCTCTTTCTCCACACCCTCTTCCACATCTACTGTCTCCTGGGATTTTCATCTCAGTCATTCTGACGGGTGTGAGGTGAAATCTCAGGGTTGTTTTGATTTGCATTTCCCTGATGACTAAAGGTGTTGAACATTTCTTTAGGTCCTTCTCAAACATTCAGTATTACTCAGTTGATAATTGTTTGTTTAGCTCTGTACTCCCACCCCCTTTTTTTGAGACAGGTTTTCTCTGTGTGTCCCTGGCTGTCCTGGAATTCATTCTGTAGACCAGGCTGGCCTTGAGCTCAGAAATCTGCCTGCCTCTGCCTCCCAAGTGCTGGGATTAAAGGCATACGCCACCACTGCCCAGCTGTACCCCATTTTCTAATAGGGGTTATCTGGTTCTCTGGAGTCTAACTTCTTGAATTCTTTGTATATATTGGATATTAGCCCTCTATAGGATGTAGGATTGGTAAAGATCTTTTCCCATTTTGTTGGTTGCCATTTTGTACTATCTATAGTGTCTTGTGCCTTAGAGAGGCTTTGCAATTTTATCAGGTCCTATTTGTCAATTTTTGATCTTAGAGCATAAGTATTGGTGTTCTTATCAGGAAAATTTCCCCATATGCCCATGTGTTTGAAGCTCTTCCCAATTACTTTTCTATTAGTTTCAGTATGTCTGGTTTTATGTGGAGGTTCTTGATCCACTTGGACTTGAGTTTTGTTCAAGGAGATAAGAATGGGTCAATTTGCATTCTTCGACATGATAACTGCTAGTTAAACCTGCACCATTTGTTGAAAATGCTGTCTTTTTTCCACTGGATGATTTTAGCTCTTTTGCTAAAGATCAAGTGACCATAGGTATGTGTATTGATTTCTGGTATGTGTCTTCAGTTCTATTCCACTGATCTATCTCCCAGTTACTGTACCATTATCATGCAGTTTTATTTTTTTAATCACAGTTGCACTGTAGTACACCTTGAGGTCTGGGATGATGATTCCACCAGGAGTTCTTTTATTGTTGAGAATAGGTTTCGCTATCCTGGGATTTTTCCAGATGAATTTGGAAATAGCTCTATCTAACTCTATGAAGAATTGAGTTGGAATTTTTATCGGGATTGCAATGAATCTGTATATTGTAATGGCAAGATGGTCATTTTTATTATATTAATCTTGCCTATCCATGAGCATGGGAGATCTTTCCATCTTCTGAGATCTTTGATTTCTTTCTTCAGAGACTTGAAGTTCTTGTCATACAGATCTTTCACGTGTTTAGTTAGAATCATACCAAGGTATTTTATATTATTCGTGAGCATTGTGAAGGGTGTTGGTTCTCTAATTTCTTTCTTAGGCTGTTTATCCTTTGAGTTGAGGAAGGCCACTGATTTGTTTGAATTAATTTTATATCCAGCCACTTTGCTGAACTTGTTTATCAGATATAGGAGTTCTCTGGTGGAATTTTTGGGGACACTGAAATATACTATTATATCATTTGCAAATAATGATATTTTGACTTCTTCCTTTCCAATTTGTATCATTTTGACCATTTTGACTTCCATTTGTTGTCTAATTTCTCTGGTTAAACCTTCACGTGCTATATTGAATAGGTAGGGAGAGAGTGGGAAGCCTTGTCTAGTCCTTGATTTTAGTGGGATTGCTCCATGTAGTTTGATGTTGGCTACTGGTTTGGTGTATATTGCTTTTACTATGTTTAGGTATGGGCCTTGAATTTCAGATCTTTCCAAGACTTTTATCATGAAGGGGTGATTGATTTTATCAAATGCTTTTTCAACATCTAATGAAATGATCATGTGGCTTTTTGTCTTTGAGTTTGTATATATAGTGGATTTTGTTAATGGATTTCCAAATATTGAACCATCCTTCATCCCTGGGATGAAGCGTATGTAATCATGATGGATCAGTGTTTTGATGTATTCTTAGATTCTGTTTGTGAGAATTTTATTGAGTATTTTTGCATCGATATTCATAAGGAAAATTGGTCTGAAGTTCTCTTTCTTTGTTGGGTCTTTTTGTGGTTTAGGTATCAGAGTAATTTTGGCTTTATACAATGAATTTGGTATTGTACTTTCTGTTTCTGTTTTGTTTATATAATTTGAAGAGTATTAGGTCTTCTTTGAAGGTCTGATAGATCTCTGCATTAAACCTAACTGGTCCTGGGCTCATTTTGGTTGGGAGATGTTTAATGACTGCTCCTATGTATTTACATGTTATGGGACTGTTTAGATAATTTATCTGATCCTGATTTAATGCTGGTACCTGGTATCTGTCTAGAAAATTGTCCATTTCATCAAGATTTTCCAGTTTTGTTCAGTTTAGGTTTTTGTAATAGGATCTGATTGTTTTTTCGGATTTCCTTGGTTTCTGTGGTTATATTTCCCTTTTCATTTCTGAATTTGTTGATTTGGATACTGTCTCTGTGTCCTCTCAGTATGGCTAAGGGTTTATCTACCTTGTTGATTTTCTCAAAGAACCAGCTTCTGGTTTTGTTGATTCTTTATATAGTTCTTTTTGTTTCTGCTTAGTTGATTTCAGCCCTGAGTTTGATTATTTCCTGCCATCTACTCCTCTTGAGTGTATTTGCTTCTTTTTGTTCTAGAGCTTTCAGATGCCCTGTCAAGCTGCTAGTTCATGCTCTCTCCAGTTTCTTTTTGGAGGCAATTAGAGCTATGACCTTTCCTCTTAGCACTGCTGTCATTGTGTCCCATAAATTTGGGTATGTTGTGGCTTCATTTTCATTAAATTCTAAACAATCTTCAATTTCTTTATTCCTTCCCTGACCAAGTTATCATTGAGTCGGGCATTGTTCTGTTTCCATGTGAATGCGGACTTTCTGTTGTTTTTGTTGTTGTTGAAGACCAGCGTTTGTCTGTGGTGATCTGATAGGATGCATGGGATTATTTCAATCTTCTTTTATTTGTTGAGGCTTATTTTGTAACTGATAACAGTTTTGGAGAATGTACCTTGAGTTGCTGAGAAGAAGGTATATTCTTTTGTTTTAGGATGAAATGTTCTATAGATATTTGTTAAATCCATTTGGTTTATAACTTCTGTTAGTTTCACTGCTTCTCTGTTTAGTTTCTGTTTCAATGATCTGTCCAATGATGAGAGTGGAGTGTTGAAGTTCCCCACTATTTTTATGTGAGTTTCAATGTGTGCTCTGAACTTTAGCAAAGTTTTTTTTTTTTTTTTTTTTTTTTTTTAATAAATGTTGAAACCCTTGCATTTGGAGTATAGAAGATTAGAATTGAGAGTTCTTCTTGGTATATTTTTCCTTTGATGAACATAAAGTGTCCTTCCTTATCTTTTTTGATAACTTTAGGTGGAATTTCTATTTTATTCCATATTAGAATGGCTACTCCAGCTTGTTTCTTTGGACCATTTGCTTTAAAATTTGTTTACCAGTCTTTTATTCTGAGGTAGTTTCTGTTTGTGGTGTCAGTATTTGTCACTGACTTGGGTTTCCTGTATGCAAAAAAATGTTGTATCCTGTCTACATATTCAGAATCTTAGTCTATGTTTTTTTATTGGAGAATTGAGTTCACTGATATTAAGAGATATTAAGGAAAAGAGCTTGTTGCTTCCTGCTATTTTTGTTGTTAGAGCTGGGATTATGTTTATGTGATTATCTTCTTTTGGGTTTGTTGAGAGAAGATTACTTTCTTGCTTTTTCTAGGGTGTGGTTTCCCTCATTTTGTTGGCATTTTCCATTTTTTATGCTTTGTTGAGCTGGATTTATGGAAAGATATTGTGTAAATTTGTTTTGTCATCGAATATTCTCTGTCTATGGTAATTAACAGTTTTGCTGGGTATAGTAGCCTGGGCTGGCAATTATGTTCTCTTAGGGTCTGTCTGATATCTGCCCTGAATCATCTGGCTTTTATAGTCTCTGGTGAGAAATTTGGTGTAATTCTGATAGGTTTGCCTTCATATGTTACTTTAAATTTTTCCCTTACTGCTTTTAATATTCTTTCGTTGTTTTCTGAATTTGTTGTTTTGATTATTATGTGACAGGAGGAATTTCTTTTCTGGTCCAATCTATGCAGAGTTCTGTAGGCGTCTTATATGTTCATGGTTATCTCTTCCTTTAGGTAGAGAAGGTTTCTACAATTTTGTTGAAAATATTTACTGGCCCTTTCAGTTGGGATTCTTAGCTCTCTTCTATACCTATTATTCTTAGGATTGGTTTTTCTCATTGTGTACTCAATTTCCTGGAAGCTTTTGGATTAGGGCATTTTTGCATTTTGCATTTTCTTTCTTTCTTTCTTTTTTTTATTTTCTATATTCTTTGTTTACATTCCAAATGCATTCCCCTTTCCCAGTTCCCCCTTCCCAATATGTCCCATAAGCCCTCTTCTCTCCACCCAGTCTCCAATCACCGTCTCCTATTTCTCTGTCCTGGTACTTCCCTACAATGCTGGATCAAGCCTTTCCAGGACCAGGACCCTCTCTTTCCTTCTTCATGGGAATAATTTGATATGCTAACTATGTCTTGAGTATTCAGAACTTCTGGGCTAATTAATATCCACTTACCAGTGATTGCATTCCATATGTATTCTTTTGTGATTGGGTTACCTCACTTAGGATCATATTTTCCAGATCCAACCATTTGTCTAAAAATTCATGAATTCATTCTTTTTAATTGCTGAGTAGTATTCCATTGTGTGAATATACCACATTTTCTGAATCCATTCCTCCATTGAGGGACATCTGGGTTCTTTCCAGCTTCTGGCTATTATAAATAAGGCTGCTATGAACATAGTGGAGCATGTGTCCTTATTGCTTGCCAGGGAATCCTCTGGGTATATACCCAGGAGTGGTATAACAGGGTCCTCTGGAAGTGTCATGCCCAGTTTTCTGAGGAACCACCAGACTTATTTCCTGAGTGGTTGTACCATTTTACAATCCAACCTGCACTGGAGGAATGTTCCTCTTTCTCTACATCCTTGCCAACACCTGCTGTCTCCTGAGTTTTTAACCTTAGCCATTCTGACTGATGTGAGGTGAAATCGCAGGGTTGTTTTGATTTGCATTTCCCTAATGACTAATGATGTTGAATATTTCTTAAGGTGCTTCTCAGCCATTCAAAATTCTTCAGGTGAAAATTCTCTGTTTATCTCTGTACCCTATTTTTAATAGGGTTATTTGGTTCTCTGGGGTCTAACTTCTTGAATTCTTTGTATATCTTAGATATTAGCCCTCTGTCAGATGTAGGGTTGGCGAAGATCTTTTCCCAATTTGTTGGTTGCCGATTTGTCCTTTTGATGGTGTCCTTTGCCTTGCAGAAACTTTGTAATTTTATGAGGTTCCATTTTGATCTTAGAGCATAAGCTATTGGTGTTCTGTCCAGTAACTTTTCCCCTGTTCCCATGTCCTCAGGGGTCTTCCCCAGTTTCTTTTCTATTAGTTTCAGTGTGTCTAGTTTTATGTGGAGGTCCTTGATCCACTTGGAGTTGAGATTGGTATGAGGAGATAAGAATGGATCGATTTGCATTCTTCTTCATGCTGGCCTCCAATTGAACCAGCAGCTTTTGTTGAAAGGGCTATCTTTTTTCCACTGGATGTTTTCTGCTCCTTTGTCGAAGATCAAGTGACCATAGGTGTGTAGATTCATTTCTGGGTCTTCAATTCTATTCCATTGGTCCACTTGCCTGTCACTGTACCAATACGATGCAGTTTTTAACCCTATTGCTCTGTAGTATTGCTAGAGGTCTGGGATACTGATTACCCCAGAAGTTCTTTTACTGTGGAGAATAGTTTTAGCTATCCTGGGTTTTTTGTTATTCCAGATGAGTTTGAGAATTGCTCTTTCTAATTCTATGAAGAACTGAGTTGGGATTTTGATGGGGATCATATTCAATCTGTAGATTCCTTTTGGCAAGATGGCCATTTTAACTATATTAATCCTGCCAATCCATGAGCATGGCAGATTTTTCCATTTTCTGAGGTCTTCTTTGATTTTCTTCTTCAGAGACCTGAAGTTCTTGTCATACAGATTCTTTATTTGTTTGGTTAGAGTCACACCAAGATACTTTATATTGTTTGTGGCTGTTGTGAAGGGTGTCATTTCCCTAACTTCTTTCTCAGCCTGCTTATCCTTTGAGTATAAGAAGGCTACTGATTTGCTTGAGTTGATTTTATAGCCAGCCACTTTGCTAAGTTGTTCATCAGCTGTCGGAGTTCTCTGGTGTAGTTTTTTGGGGTCACTTAAGTAGACCATCATATCATCTGCAAATAGTGATAGTTTGACTTCTTCCTTTCTAATTTGTATCCCTTTGACCTCCTTATGTTGTCTAATTGCTCTAGCTAGAACTTCAAGTACTGTATTGAAAAGATACGGAGAGAGGGGGCAGCCTTGTTTAGTCCCTGATTTTAGTGGGATTGCTTCAAGTTTCTCTCCATTTAGGTTGATGTTGGCTACTGGTTTGCTGTATATTGCTTTAACTATGTTTAGGTATGGGCCTTGAATTACTGTTCTTTCCAAGACTTTTAGCATGAAAGGATGCTGAATTTTGTCAAATGCCTTTTCAGCATCTAATGAAATGTTCATGTGGTTTTTTTCCCCTTTGAGTTTGTTTATGTAGTGGATTGCATTGATGGATTTCCATATATTGAACCATCCCTGCATCCCTGGGATGAAGCCTACTTGATCATGGTGGATGATCATTTTGATGTCTTCTTGGATTCGGTTGGCAAGAATTTTATTGAGTATTTTTGCATTGATAATCATAAGGGAAATTGGCCTGAATTTCTCTTTCTTTCTTGGATCTTTGTGTGGTTTTGGTGTCAGTGTAATTGTGGCTTCGTAGAAGTAGTTGGGTAATGTTCCTTCTGCTTCTATTTTGTGGAACAGTTTGAAGAGTATTGGTGTTCGCTCTTCTTTGAAGGTCTGATAGAATTCTTCACTAAAACCATCTTGTCCTGTGGTTTTTTTGGTTGGGAGACTTTCTATGACCCCTTTTATTTCTTTAGGGATTAGGGGAGTGTTTAAATGATCTATTTGATCCTGATTTAATTTTGGTGTTTGGTATCCGTCTAGGAAATTGTCCATTTCCCCCAAATTCTCTAGTTGTGTTTATAGGCTTTTGCAGTAGGATCTAATGATTTTTTGAATTTCCTCAGTTTCTGTTGTTATATCTCTCTTTTCATTTCTAATTTTGTTAATTTGGATACTATCTTTGTGCCCTTTGGTTAGTCTGGCTAAGGGTTTATCTATCTTGTTGATTTTCTCAAAGAACCAGCTCCTAGTTTTGTTGATTCTTTGTATGGTTCTCTTTGTTTCTGCTTGATTGTTTTCAGCCCTGAGTTTTATGATTTCCTGTCTTCTACTCCTTCTGGGTAAATTAGCTTCTTTTTGTTCCAGGGCTTTCAGGTGTGCTGTTAAGCTTTCTCCGTTTTTTTTTTTTTTTTTTTTTTTTTTTTTTTTTTTTTTCCGGAGGCACTCAGGGCTATGAGTTTTCCTCTTAGCACTGCTTTCATTGTGTCTCATAAATTTGGGTATGTTGTGTCTTCATTTTCATTAAATTCTAAAAAGGTTTTGATTTCTTTCTTTATTTCTTCCTCGGTCAAGGTATCATTAAGTAGAGTATTGTTCAGTTTCCAGGTGTATGTGGGCTTTCTGTTGTTTTTGTTGCTATTGAAGACCACTTTTACTCCATAGTGATCTGATAGGAGGCATGGGATTATTTTGATCTTCTTATATTTGTTGAGGTCTGTCTTGTGACCAATTATATGATCAGTTTTGGAGAAGGTACCATGAGGTGCTGAGAAAAAGTATATTCTTTTGCTTGAGGATGAAATGTTCTATATATATCTGTTAAATCCAATTGGTCCAAAGCATCAATTAGTTTCACTGTGTCCCTGTTTAGTTTCTGTTTTCCTGATTGGTCCATTGAGGAAAGTGAAGTCACCTACAATTATTGTGTTAGGTGCAATGTTTGCTTTGAGTTTTAGTAAAGTTTCTTTTATGAATGAGTGTGTCCTTTCATTTGGAGCATAGATGTTCAGGATTGAGAGCTCTTCTTGGTGTATTTTTCCTTTGACCAGCAAGAAGTGTCCTTCTGTGTTTCTTTTGATGACTTTAGGTTGAAAGTCAATTTTATCTGATATTAGAATGGCTACTCTGGCTTCTTTCCTGAGAACATGTGCCTGTAAAATTGTCTTCCAGCCTTTTACTCTAAGGTAGTGTTTGTCTTTGTCACTGAGTTGTGTTTCCTGTAGGAAGCAACATGTAGGGTCCTGTTAACATATCCAGTCTGTTAGTCTATGTCTTTTTATTGGGGAATTGAGTCCATTGATGTTAAGAGATATTAAGGAATAGTGATTATTACTTCCTGTCATTTTTGATATTATTTTTCATATTTGGTTGCTTATCTTCTTTTGGGTTTGATGAAAGAAGGTTACTAGTTTGCTTTTTTCAGTGTATAGTTTCCCTCCTTGTATTGGTGTTTCCCCCCTATTATCCTTTGTAGGACTGGGTTTGTGGAAAGATACGGTGTAAATTTGGTTTTGTCATGGAATATCTTGGTTTCTCCATCTATGGTGATTAAGAGTTTTACTGGGTATAGTAGTCTTGGCTGGCATTTGTGGTCTCTTAGAGTCTGCATGAGATCTGTCCAGGATCTTCCAGCTTTCATGTTCTCTGGTGTGAAGTCTCGTGTAATTCTGATAGGTCTTTCTTTATATGTTACTTGGCCTTTTTCTCTTATTGCTTTGTTTAGTACATTTGGGGTTTTGATTATTATGTGATAGGAGGTATTTCTGTTCTGGTCCAGTCTGTTTGGAATTCTGTAGGTTTCTTGTATATTTATGGGCATCTCTCTCTTTAGGTTAGGGAAGTTTTCTTCCATAATTTTGTTGAACATATTTTCTGGCCCTTTAAGTTGTAAATCTTCACTTTCATATATGCCTATAATCCTTAGGTTTGGTCTTCTCATTGTGTCCTGGATTTCCTGGATGTTTTGGTTTATAAGTGTTTTGCATTTTGTATTTTCTTTGACTGTTGAGTTCATGGTTTCTATGGTAATTTTGGCATCTGAATTTCTTTCTTCTATCTCTTATATTCTGTTGTTGATATTTGTATCTATGGCCCCTGATTTCTTCCCAAGATTTTCTATCTCCAACGTTGTCTCCCTTTGCTATTTCTTAGTTGTTTCTACTTCTGTTTTTAGATCCTGGATGGTTTTGCTCAGTTCCTTCACTTACTTGTTTGTGTTTTCCTGCAATTCTTTAAGAGATTTTTGTGTTTCCTCTTTCATGTCTTCTACCTGTTGATCCAAGTTCTCCTGTTTTTTTTTTTTTTTTTAAGTGATTTTTGCATTTCCTCCTTATTGGCTTCTATCTTTTGACCCATTATCTCCTGAGTTTCTTTAAATGATTTTTTTATTACCCTTGTAAGGGCTTCTAAGTTTTGATCCATTTTCTTCTGTATTTCTTTAAGAGATTTATTTATGTCCTTTTTGTGTTCCTCTAACAGCATCATAACCCGTGATTTTAAATCCAAATCTTGTTTTTTCTGGTGTGTTGTGGTATCCAGGACTTGCTGTTGTTGGAGAATTGGGTTTAGATGCTGCCATATTGCCTTGATTTTTGTTGGTTACGTTCCTGTGTTTGCCTTTTGCCATCCAGTTATTTCTGGTGTTAGTTGGTCCTTTTGTCACTGGCTGGTGCTTGAACCTCCTGTGAGCCAGTAAGGCTATTTGTGCAACACTGGATGACTGGGTTTCCCCTGGCACAGATTGCTGATGTGCTGCCCTCCTCTTGGGTGCTGTTGGAGCCCTGGTGTGTCCTGCTTCAAGAAATGTTATACTCGGCTTATCTCTGTGAATCAAACCTGGTGCTGCCAGTCTACTCCATCAGGGAGCGAAGATGGTTGCGGGCATCCCATAGGCACCCCGCAGGGCACAGGACCCACACTTCACTGGCACACAGTTGAGATGCTGATCTGCCCAGGTCCTTGGCGCAGGCAGCATCCTGCAGCTTGGTGCTCTGCGTCCCTGGAGATCTTAGACTTGGGATATCTCGGTACCTGGGGTTGCTTGTCCTGTCTGACCAGGAGTGAATATGGCAGCAGGGGGGATCACCTCCAAGCCCTGACTACCCTACAGGGCACAGGACCCATGCCTGGCTGGCACCCAGATGAACCGCCCATCTGCCCAGGTCCTGGGTGCAAGCAGCAGCCCACAGCTCAGTGGTCTGCATCCCCAGAGATCTTAAATTCAGGATATCTTGCAACCTGGGGCCATTTGTACTGTCTGACTGGGAGCAAAGATAGCAGTGGGGGACTGCATTTTGCATTTTCTTTGACTGTTGTATCAGTGTTCTCTATGGTATCTTATGCACCTGAGATTTTCTCTTTGATCTCTTGTATTCTGTTTGTGGTGCTTGCATCTATGACTCCTGATCTTTTCCCTGTTTTCTATCTCTGGGTTTGTCTCCCTTTGTGATTTCTTTATTGTTTCTACTTCTAATTTAATATCCTGGATTTTTTTTGAATTCCTTGACCTATTTTGTTGTGTTTTTCTATAATTCTTTAAGGGATTTTTGTCTTTCTCTTTAAGTGCTTCTACCTGTTTACCTGTGTTCTCCTGCACTTCTTTAAGGGAGTTATTTATTTCCCTCTTAAAGTTTTCTATCATCATTATGACATGTGATTTTAAATCCAAATCTTGCTTTTCTGTTGTGCTCGGCTATCCTTGACTTGCTGTGGTGGGAGAAGTGGGTTCTGATGATACCAAGTAGCCTTGGTTTCTGTTGGTAAGATTCTTGCACTTGCCTTTTGCCATCTAATTATCTCTGGTGTTAGGTTGTCTTGCTGTCTCTGGGTGGAGCTTATCCCTCCTATGGACCTGTAAGCCTGTGTCAGCACTCCTGGGAGACCTGCTCTCTTCTGGAGGGACCAGTGTTCTGAGGGTTGTGGAATAGCCCTAGCTCCCAGGTGCAGATGGTGACTGAAAGGATCCTGTCCCAACTGCCCTACTGTTTCTATACCCTGTGTGCTCCTGGTCAGTCTGGCTTTGGACTGTTATTGGAGAGAAAGTAGAGATCTGACCTCTGAGCCAGGAAGTGAGAGCACTCCTAGGAGAATAAATATCTCCCGGGGGGACCTGTCTAGAGAGGGCTGTGGAACAGCCTTAGCTCCCAGTGCAGATGGCAGCTGTCATTCAATCTCTTAAGTTTTAGGTTATCTATGTGTGACATTGATAAAGTGGAAAGCATCCAAATTCTTTTGCAGCTGAGAATTTAAGAAAAAACCAAGAGTACACAAACCCTCTGTGCAGGAACAACCTTTCCTAGATAAGTGTAGCTACCACCCCTTACTAAAGGCGCTTTAGAAAACTTTTTCTGTTCTTTCTTTCTTTCTTTCTTTCTTTCTTTCTTTCTTTCTTTCTTTCTTTCTTTCTTTCTTTCCCTTCCTTCCTTCCTTCCTTCCTTCCTTCCTTCCTTCCTTCCTTCCTTCCTTCCTTCCTTCCTTCCTTCCTTCCTTTCTTTCTTTCTTTCTTTCTTTCTTTCTTTCTTTCTTTCTTTCTTTCTTTCTTTCTTTCTTTCTTTCTTTCTTTCTTTCTTTCTTCCCCCTCGCTCTCTTCCTTCCTTTCTTCCTTCCTTTATTTCTTTCTTTCACATTATTTGTCTTGACTTTGTTGTTATTTTTCTTCCTCTTTTGAGAGAGAAAACATGAAGTTAGATGGGTAGGTAGGTAGAGAGGATCTAGGAGGGGTTTTCTGAGGGAACAGGGTATGATAGATATATATTATTGAAAAAATTTAAAATTAAAATTTATAGAAGGAAGAAGCCACTCTTTACTGAAATCAGAGCTTGTCACACAGAGGGATACATCCTCAGCAGCTGTGGCTCACAGAACACCAAGTTTGAAGGGACAGAAATATTATAAATAAATATAATTATTATAACATTATAATAATTATAATATTATAGCAGGAAATATGTTGTGATACAGTCCTTGAGAAATGGCTGCATAAACAAGGGAAAACAGGGTGACATCAATGTATTTGTTCACATGGAAGGGGGACATTTTTACCTGGTCCCACTGCTAAGCAAAGAACTACAGGCAACTTGTGACTGTTGGTAGACTTTGTCTCTTCCAGCAGGGGCCCCCTTTTGTGGCTGTCTCATGCAGAGGGGCCAGCCCTGAACACATGTGAACAAAAAGAAACTAACCAACCAACCAACCAACCAACCAACAAACCAACCAACCAACAAATAAACAAACAAACAACCAGAGTCAGCAACTGGAGTTAGGTTTCCACAACTGACGTGGTAAAAGGAGAGAGTCAACTCCTATAAGTTGTCTTTTGACCTCTACAACACATTCTGTGAGGATCATGCATGAACAGGCACTTGTGAGTACACACACACACACACACACACACACACACACACACATACACACAAGCACAAACACACACAGAGCTATTCTAAAGACTCGGGGCAGAACTTCTAGTGAATAAACTAGGAATCAGGGTAAATATCTAATACCTTACTAGATATGGCACATGTGTCAGATTCCTGTACCAAATAACTTCATTGAGATTTTGTAGTATCATTTAATGTAGTTGGGGCTGTAACTGAGTTGTAAGAGAAATCAATTTACTTATGTATTTTTTATTGATTTGTATTTATTTTGGTGCTACAATCCAAATCTGTGGCTTTCTGAATGCAAGGCAAGCTACTCTATCACTGAGCCAATTATGATCCCTACTGGGTATTTATTTTTAATAAGTCCAATTCACTTTATTTTTATTTTTAATTGATTAAATTCATTCTTTGCCTATTGTATACTTGTGGACAGTGCTTTCTGTTTGCCTACTCTGTCTCTCTTATTTCCCTCCCATGTGTTTTATCCTCTCCTCCTTCCTTATATGTCCCTCCCCCATATTTATGCCTTTTTATTTTGTTTTGTGACCCAATGGCTTTGGGTTTGGAGCCATCCTTTGTACACTTGTGAACAATGACTGCCTTTTCTCCAGAACCCATCAGTTGTCAAAGTTCAACATCTGGGGGAGTCATATATGAGGAAGGCATATGAGCCTTTCTCAATCCATGTGCCCAATCTAATGCACATACAGTACAGCTACCATAACATATTTATAGTGGTTGCAACCTAATTCTGGTTCTTTCATTCTTTCCACCCTCCCTTTCATGGTATTCTTTGAGCCTTATAGGGATAGCATAAATCTCCTCTTTAGGGCTGATGACCAAGCTGTAACTTATTTTAGTATCTTGAGTCTCATCTATATTTACCACCATTCACTGAAAAGAGAAGCTTCTTTAAGGAGGGATGAGAGTAGCATTTGCATACATGTATAAATATCAGTATTTTAGACTGCAGTTTGGTGCTATGTCAGTTAGCAAAACAATAGTAGTGAGTTCCTCTGAGAATATATGAACCTTCTAGTCATGTACTTTTGACCAAATTATAATACCAAGCAAGTATTTCTTCTTGTTCATTGGACCTCAAATCCAATCCAAGAGAAATTGTTTACCTCCCTAATAGTCATATTTTATTTTACCAGTGAGCACATTTTTAAGTAGATAGTTAGCATTGTAGTTTATAGAGTTCATAGCTAGATAAGTCATAGCTGCCTTTCTTCTCCAGTAGTCTGTATAACACCCTCTGGTACTATAAAAGCTAGACAACAAGGGGGAAGTCTTTAGCTCAGCCCCTGCTTGTTTTTTTTTTTTTTTTTTAACATCCAGCCAAGATTAATAGTGCTTTTAGAAATAGATGCCCTCCTCTCTTTATTTTTTCTTGAGACAGGGTTTCAACTGTATAGCTCTGGCTGTCCTGGAACTCACTGGGTAGACCAGGCCATCATCCTCAAATTCATAGAGAACCTCTTGCCTCAGCCTTCTAGGTGCTAGTATCAAGGGTGTATACCAGTAAATTATCATCTTCTAGCTGTGATGGGCAACCAAGAGGAATGAAAATAGCTTGTATTGGTTTGGGAAGAAGGGACTGGTACCTCTCTGACAAAATTTCCTAAGGAGGCATCCAACACCTGAACTGAGGTTCTTGTTTGCTATATGATGATTTCTAGGAGTAGCAGTATCCTCCCATGTAGGTTATGTAATTGAACTTTTTGTGTGGGTTGGAATTGGGAAAAATTGTTTGACAAAATATGAACAACAGAATGAATCCAAGTACTTTCTAAATGTGTTTACCTGAAGGTCACAGTAGTGAAAGAGAAAGTAAAATGACAGCTATTAGCTCCAAAATGGAAGTGAATTTTGCAGTTTGGAAATAAGCTTAATTTGGGTTTGACATTCACTAGTTATTCAAGAAAGAGGCCAAGTTAAGAGGAAAGAACCAAAATGTGAGAATTTCAATCCAAACATGGGCTAAATTTAGGTTATAAACATTGGACATGGAAAAGATCCACAGGATTACATTAACAGAAGCATTTTTCTGTCCATTTAGGAACATTTGACAGAGAGAAGATCAGAAATGAAGCTGGCATCAACCAAAGTTTGGGTGTGAGACAGGCTGCTATGCAGAAAACTATATCCCCAAGACTGAATTCTTTCTGGTCAGCTAAAGAGAGCAGGACATTAGTTTAGGGATCATTATAAAGAAATATAAATATAAGTTTCTACTGAGCTATGGCTCCTGGCTGCAAAGTACTGATGTGAATAAAAGTAAGTTCAAGTGCATACTACTTAGATCATTTCATGTATTTTTATTCCAGCTTTTTAAAATGGTTGAAAATATTTGAAATCAAGATAAAAACATACTAGACATATCGTCACATATATAGATAGTGTACTTAATATATATTTTATTCTCAGTTTTGCTTCTCAGTAGAATTAGGACAAAAGATGAATGCTGGAATGTTTATTCCACCAAATCCCCAAATGCATGACATCACAATGCAACTTATAGATGAACTAAATCTTCATAGGAAAAAAAGAGTTTCCCATGAAGTTCATTTCATGAATATAAAAGCTTTGTTTTAATTCTGTGATTTTATTTTTGCTTTTAGGATTCTTTTAATTAAAAAAAATACATCGATGGTTTTTCTTTTCCTCATTTATTCTATGTTTTTTAAATTAAAATAAAGTGTATCAATTTCCCTCTTTCCTTATGTCATGTTCTCTTCCTCCAACCTCTCCTTAGTCCCCCCATTCTCAAATTAATACACTCCCCCTTTGATTACTGCTATAAATATGGATGAATATACAAATAAAATCTAAGCCCACTTTAATTATTTGTGCTTACATGGTTTCAGGGTTGACCATTTTGAATTAGATAACCAATCATCATGCTCATTCCTAGGAGATAGTAATTCTCCCTCTGTCAACAGTCATTAGTTCCCTGTAGTTCTTTGTTTAGGGGTGTGAACCCAAAGACTTCTTTCCCATTCCATGTTAGAATGACTATTGATACTATCATTATTCAGGTCTTGTTTATCCAGTCTTTTGTATGAAAGGCAGTCATCTAGATGACTTATTGTCATCTAGATGTTAATTATTTTTCTGCTCTCTCATCTATGCTGTTTCATGAGCCAGAGATGGAGAAACGTCATGTAGATGTATCCATTGTGGCTGGGGTCCTCACAATCCAGTGTTTTTTGCATTGTGTCCCGTTGTGGTTTTATGCAATGCTCTCTATTTTCTATATGGTGATTTTTTTTTGAGTGTGCAGGAGGGGGCCAGTGAACTTTATTGATGGTAGTAAAGAGAGTGGTGCTCCTTATGCCCTTCTTCTGAGGCAATGGGGTGGAAACTGTGAAGGGACATGCTCAGTGACAGGGCTTGAATTGGGGCAGAGACCCACCAGAAGCTGAGGGCCTCCCTTTTCTTCTTACACCTTGGAAGCCATTAGGAAATGAAATCCATCAACTTGTTGCTGTAGCCATATTCTTTGTCATACCAGGAAATGAGATTGAGAAACTTGTTGAGACTAATGTTAGCCCCAGTATCACAGGTGGAAAAGTGGGCATTACTCTTAAAGTTTCAGACGACAACCTGATTCTAGGATGCCTATTAGTGGCCACTCTGATGCCTGCTTTACCACTTTTTGATGCTATCATACGTGGTAGTTTTTTCTAGGCAGCAAGTCAGATATGAGACAGACACATTATGGGTAGGAATATAGAAACCTATACCAGTTGAGTGTCACATTCAGTTTGGCAATGCCTGTGGATGCAGGGATGGTGATGCTCTGAGCAGCTCAGTGGCCATCATACCACAGATTCCCAGAGGGGCCATTCATAGTATTTTGGGTGGTGGTGACAGTATGAACTGTGGTCATGACTTCCTCTAGGATGGCAAAATTGTCATAGATGATCTTAGCCAGGTATGTTGGGGAATTACTAGTGCAAGAGGCACTGCTGACAATCTTAAGTGAGTTGTAATATTTCTTATGCTTCATGATTCTTACCCATTCCAAAACATGAGGACTTCAGCAGAAGGGGAAGATATAATGATCTTATGGCTTTATCATTCAAGTGGTCTCTGGCCTTGTCCTTTGTGTCCATTGTGTCACCAGTGGATTTTACAATACTCTCAGCACTTGAATCATCCTATGCCATGTTGGGATGTCCTTTCTAGAAGATGGAAATGACCTTTCCTTTGTTGACACATTTCCTGTTCTCAGCCTTGACTGTACTGTGACACTTACTATAGGTAGAATCTTAAGTAGCAACATATAGACCATGTAGTTGAGGTTGATGAAAGGGTCATTGATGAAAAAAGTATCTACTTTGCCAGAGCTTAAGGTAGACCTGGTGACCAGGTGCTCAATACAGTTAAATATGTTCACTCTGACCTTCACCAACTTGTCTTCCTAAGAAGGCTGGCATTGAATGTGATGTGGCTGTCTCTGGAATGAGGAATTGTTGAGCAACTTCTTTGAGGTGGGGTGATAGCTATATTTACCTGTGGGTATAAGCATAGTAGTTAGAAAGTGCTTAAGGATTTGTGTTTAAGGTGCAGTAGTAGATTCTCTTCTAAGATCTATGACCTCACTAGCCTTGAGTAGCTGGCTAGTTTTCCAGTAGTAGGCATGGGTTTTCTTCTGTTCGGTGGACCTTAAGTTAATGTTGACATCTATTGGTTTCCATCAACATGTTAGTGCCACTATTACACTTTTACAACTATTTTTCCATGCTTGCCATTGTTCTGGTTCATAGGTGTCCCATATGTGGGTAGAACTACTAATTGCTTCTTTCCCTTCGTAGATTGCATAGTACTTTCTGATATTATGTGTGACCTCCTCCTGCCCACTGTTCTAAAAGAATAGCAGCCAGCAACCTGACCGCCCACCTCTTTGAAGAACAAGAAGAACTGGCTTCCAGGCTTCAGGGGAGGGGCTTGGCCTGCCTTGTATCTTGGGAAAGAAGGGATTAAAGATGGAGACTTGAACCAGAAGTCTTGTGTTTTTGTGTCTCTCCATGTGTTTTCTCTTGCCCCCGCTCCTATACCCATCTCTCCTTCCAGAGAACCCGCTGTTAGAATGTAGGAGCTGGACTCTACATATGGCACCGAATGTGGATTATAACTGAAATGGAGAGGCAGAATGAGGTATGTTGCCTGGATGGAGCTAAAAAAAAAAAAAAAAAAAAAAAAAAAAAAAAAAGGAAAAAGAAAAAAGAAAAAAAAAGAAAAAAAAAAGAAAAAAAAGAAAAAAGTTTATGTATCCGGCACAGTAAGCAACAGGGTATTAATTTAGCACTAAAAATGTCATTTATTTCTAATGGATGTTGCTAAAGGAGTGCGTACAGAGATACAGGCTAGATGGAATTAGTGCAGACCCGGCACTAAGATCAGCTAGGGTGTGACAATGAAAGGCAACAGGGAATTAATTTAGTTAGGTATTTGTCCGCAGTCTAAGAACTGCACCAGGCAAGAGAAATAGGGCATAAAATATATAAACAAAATAAAAAGAATTTACAAAAAACAAAAAACAAAAACCAAAAAAATTTCTAAAAACATAAAGGAAGAGGAAAAGAAGGAAAATGGATTTAATTACATTGCAGGCGTGCTTCAATTTCTATGTCTTCAGTACACCGATTGTCTTTCCACACGTACGTTTATTTGTCCGTATTTTATGTGAATGACTGTTTGTTTCATGTTAAAAAATAAAAATTGGTGAAAATTTTGTCTGCTGGCGCCTCTTCAGCCAGCCGCAGGCTAATTTAAAACCGTGTGCAGCAGCGGGCAGCATGCTCAACTTTTTTCCCTTAAAGGTCCACTAGCCTCCAGCCATTAAATTAACTCTTAGATATCCGGAACTCACAGGCAGGTGGCCCAGGCAGGACGCCTGGCGGCCCTAGCTAGAAGGAGCTCAGAATTCCGCGGGCCCTGGGCCCATATCCTGGGCCAGCGGCTGCGCGACATGGCCTCAGCATTGGACGTGGTCGTGTGTGCTGTGGACCCCATGGTTTTCCAAGCGCGTGGAGTGAAGCGTGAGTGCCAAATGGCAGCTGCAGCGGCAGAGCACAAGGCAGCATGGCACAGCCTCAGTGGCGGGCCTGGGGCAGTGGCTATGACTCTGGACTTGAGCCAAGCAGCCTCTGGGCCTGGCCTGAGGAACTCAGTTTTTCTGCAGGACAGCAGGAGGGAGGTGTCTCCCGTGGCTTCCTCCCTGCACGTGCAAAGGGGTGCACGAGTTTTTCAAGCCACACCTAGCAGCCAACTTACATGAGGAGTGTTTTGTCTCTGCTTCAGTACAAGAAGCTGAGATCTTAGATTTTTTTAATATATTTTATTTATAAAAATTTCTTTTGTTTTATAAAAATATTTGTTTATAAAAATGTTTTGTTTATAGAAAGAAACAGGCCTTTGCTTATGGGTTTTTTAAATAAATAATTTTCAAAGGTTATTAAAATAAGTTAATTGGCTAAGACATCTCTTTAAGCCTGCCACAGGAGAACTTAAACCTCTGTTTTCAAGGCAGATATAAATCAACTGGCAAAGGATAGTTTTACAGATAAATGCTGCTATAATCAGCTGTTTATGATATATGTTCACTGCCATTCCTTGGCAAAAGTAACATTAATATAGAATCACATTTTTTGCTCTCGAAATAAAGTTTTTACATCCTTCAATAAAGATATTGATATGTTGTTAAAATTTTATACAGATATTAAAAAATGTTTTGAGAATCTAATAAAACGTCTGTTCCTTGCTTCAAGCAGCAATCAAATTAATTAATATTAATGGTTGATCTATTACATGACGAGCCTTTTTAGGCAAAATTAATAATTGTTATCCAAAAATAAGTTGTTGCAATTTGCTTTATATTTCTATACATATATCCCATAAAGGTTATATCAACTATGAGAATAAAATTTATATAATTAGATCACACGTCTATTCCTTTAAGTTTTTTCTGCTTCAGCACTTGAGTGCTATAGCAGCTATTTTTAAGATGTTAAAAATCAATCTTTTAATAATAGTATATATATATATCATGGTTTAAAATTGCTTAAAATTATTCTATTTTTAATACTGCTAATTCGTAATTTTTATAGTTGTTTATACAAATATAATTCAAATTTCAAAGGATATGTTCTCTAAATTACTATCCTTTAGATATTTAAAAGCTAACCCAAAGGCTGGAGAGACAGCCATGGGTGTTGAGAGCTAGAATCTTGTATTTTATGGTTGTAAGCCTGGAGAGATGGCTCAGCTGCTAAAGGCTAGGCCCTCATTCATGGAGCATGAGAGCTCGAATCCCAGTGACCACATGGTGGCTCACACCCACCTGTAGTGAGATCTAACGGCCTCTTCTGGCATGTCTGAAGAAAACTACAATATACTTATTTATAATTAAATCTTTAAATAGGTGCCTGGACAGGACCCCTTGGGACAGGGCACATAAAATTTGTATCCCAAACGAGCTATATAGAAACATTCGGATGTACAAGCATATTTATTATTTATATCATCAAAAGGGTAGTGGCTTAAAAAATAATTTTGTATTTTTATGCACATCAAATTATAAAGGTTTGTTCTTGATGTCCTCAATTTCTACTTCTACCACATAATGGTGTTGATTCTAGAGGACTTAATTAACTTTTACAGATAAATGATACTCATATTTCTAATTTAAAAATCAAAATATGTGCATATAACTATGATTCATTTTTGGGCATTCTTGTTGCAATTGCTCTAGGAAAAACCAACTGGGAATGCTATGTTTATTTTCTATAATTACATAGTTATTGTCTATGTTATGGTATATCCTTAATGTTCCAACTTTGATTGGAACAAACAATTGAACTGGCCACTTAATAAATAAAGGTTATTCATTTGAAATATCTTTGACAATTTGATTCTATATTATCCTCAAAGACGAGGTAATATAAAACATTTTTTAAAAACAACACAAAACAATATCTTCTTAAAAAAGAAAAAGAGAGGGGAAATGGTATCCCCATGCATAATTTAAATTTAAATTATGCATATATATATTTTTAAGGCATATATATTTTAAAGAAAATTTTAAAATTTAGATGCCAAGGAAATCCTTGCTAAATATATATGGCATCCTATTACTAGGCATGCTGGTGCCTAGATGAAATGGAAGAATTAACTTATTGGCATGGCCGTTATCCTCAAGATAGATTAATAATTTTTTTTTAGATATGCATGAGGTTGTATTTCCTAATATGATCTTTACAGCTGCTGCATAATGCTCTTTTGATTTTCATAGATGGCTCTTCTGAAGGAAGGGGTAGATATCTTATTTATAATCAACAGGTGGTTATAGAAACACCTGGGTTCAGCTCAGTTAGCAGAGCTGACAATGGTATTAAATGTTTTCCAACCTATAAATAATACTATTAATCCTTTTACAAGTAGCTTGTATGTTGCAGAATTTGTCCTTTTATTGGAAACCTATGGCACATTTAATTTTAATACGCCATCAGGATCTTTGCTTTCACTATTGCAAAACATCATATTTATGTCTCTCCACGTGTTTTCTCTTGCCCCCGTTCCTATACCCATCTCTCCTTCCAGAGAACCCGCTGTTAGAATGTAGGAGCTGGTCTCTACAATTATGGAAGCTAATGACGGCAGAAAGGTAACTTTTAAGTTAGATCTGGCCAAAATAACCTGGGTCCAGTGTCCTCAGTGTGCTGTGTCTTCAGCAATAGGAATTTGCATTCAGTCTCTGAGAGGCTTCTGAGTACAATAACAGTATTGCATCTGATTACTACTCTGTCTAATTACTTAACAGGAGGTTTAGTACCTGGTAGAGAGCTTTTTATAGTTTATGTGTTTTTATGGGAAGCATGTCAGCTTAAAGTTGTATAGCCTAATTTAAGCTATATATATTTATACAAATGCACTTTTATGTATTATGTGTAACTATGTAAATACAAAAATCTGATTCCTTGAGACTTTATAAAAAGCCTTGTGTTATTTGTGCTTCCTACCTTCTTGTCCAGCTATATTGATAACCCTCCCCAATTTACTAGTTAGATATATGTTTTTGTGGTTTCCATTTTATATCACCTGTTATTCCATGCTCAAGCACCTCCAATGGTCCATTTGTATGTTTCTGGTTTCTATGCTTACTGCAGGCTATATCATATCTGAAGATTTATAGTTAGGAGCCACAGATGAGAGAGAACATGTGGCATTTGTCTTTCTGGATCCATGTTAACCTCACTCAACATTGTATCTTCTCAGTCCATTCATTTACCTTCAAATTCATGAGTTCATGTTTTCTTACAGCTGAAGAGCATGCCATAATATTATTTAATCTATTATTTAATGTTATTTAAATTTATCTATTATTTTTGGAAGATATTTAGGTTGTTTTCTATTTCTTATCTATTATGAATAGGGCAGCAATAAACATTGTTGTGCATTTGCCAGTGGAGTAGGATATTGAATCCTTTGGGAATATGTTAAGAAGTGTTGTAGCTGGGTCAGGTTGCCAAGGGGTAGTATAGTTGGGTTATGTAGATTAATTTTTAGGGTATTTTTTTGAGGATTCTTTATGCTGATTTCCAGACAAGGACACTTATTATAGCCCCATCTTTTCCAGAACTTACACATCTAAGGTTGGCCTGAAGTTTATGGTCACCCTTTTTTCTTCAGTATTTTAAGTTCTGAGATCACAAACATAAGCTACCACATACAGTAAAGATAGCATTTGTGAAAGTAATTTTAGTAACTTTTCATGGTAAAATGGAAACTGATAATCAACCCTTTATAATCCCATCGATTAAAAATGAATCTAAAATAGTACTTAAGATCCTTCTTCTTTATACAAATATGAGGACAGTTTAAAAACAAATGTAACGTTAAAACTAAGCCTCTACTAATGGTGAGACAATCTTTTCTTTAGAACTAAAACCAAAACTACCAATTACTTATATCAACTTGGGAAAAGGATTCTCCAGGGTCACAATTGTGAATGTATGAAAAGATATGACCTTAAGATTTTTTAAATACATCATGTAATTACTATAAATATGATTGTTTGACATATACATAAGGTATATCAGTGTTTTACTATTTGTTCCTAGACAAACATCAGACTTCAGACCTTGAAGGTTTCTGAGAGATACTTGAGTCACCTTCTATGCTGTTCTTTATCCAGTGCAAAGGAGCTCTACATTTTAGCACTTTTTTTGATTTTCCTCTACTTTATGTTACACTCTATGAATCCTTTCTGCATTTGTAAACATTTCAGGGACTGCATAGTCAAAGAGCCACCAAATTATCCCGGATATATGTGTTTAAGATGCTTGTTTTACTCTGAGCTACTAAAACCCTTCCCATGTCTAGTATCATTTCTAAAATATTTTCTGGGGTGATGTAACACAGTTGTCTACTAGTCTACTCACCCCAGGGAATGAGTCTACCAAAGGGCAAAGTACAGATATCATTGAAGTACAACTTGGGGAACCAATGTGTTATATTGGGGTCACTTACAGGAATATGTAAGGTGAGGAATTGCTCAAAGAAACAGAAATGACTCAAAGACAGCTGCATCACCTAAGTCTACCCCAGCATGGGTGGACAGCTCACAGAATTCTGGGAACCTGGAGCACACTGCATATCCTCCATGCAGATCAACAGGTTAGAGAGTATTCTTTCCCAAGTAACTATTATCTAAACTTATTCCAGGTAGCTTGCATGGTCTCTGAGTCTTTGCAGCTTGGCTTGTTTGAGTCTTCTTTGCAGCTTGAATAATGAGAATGACTCCCACTTTTTATTTTTTACATTGGGAGGGAGAGGCCTACTAAATCTCTGTTTCAGGGTTTTCCTGAACCTATTTTGAATTGTTTACTTTCCTACTTAAGGAATTTCCCTAGAGAATTGGATGTTTCAAAATTAGAGGGAACGGTTACACAACAGTTGTTTGAGGTTTGAGAAGGATAGGTAAAGCTAGTCTGTGGAATAGAAATGGTGGATTTTGGTTCCCTGGAGTCTAACTTCTTGAGTTCTTTGTATATATTGGATATTAGCCCTCTATCAGATGTAGGGTTGGTGAATATCCTTTCCCAATTTGATGGTTGCCATTTTGTCCTTTTAACAGTGTCCTTTGCTTTATAGAAACTTTGCACTTTTATGAGGTCCCATTTGTCAATTCTTGATCTTAGAGCATAAGCTATTGGTGATCTGTTCAGGAACTTTTCCCCCATGCCCATGTCCAGAAGTTAGACCCCCAGGGAACCAAATAACCCTATTAAAAAATGGGGTACAGATCTAAACAAAGAATTTTCACCTGATGAAATTCAGATGGCTGAGAGGCACCTTAAGAAGTGCTCAACATCATTAGTCATTAGGGAAATGCAAATCAAAACAATCCTGAGATTTCACCTTATACCAGTCAGAATGGCTAAGGTCAAAAACTCAGGAGACAGCAGGTGTTGGCGAGGATGTGGAGAAAGAGGAACACTCCTCCACTGCTGGTGGGGCTGTAAGATGGTACAACCACTTTGGAAATCATTCTGGCGGTTCCTCAGAAAACTGGACATGACACTTCCGGAGGACCCTGCTATACCTCTCCTGGGCATATACCCAAAGAATTCCCTGGCATGCAATAAAGACACATGCTCCATTATGTTCATAGCAGCCTTATTTATAACAGCCAGAAGCTGGAAAGAACCCAGATGCCCCTCAAAGGAGGAATAGATATAGAAAATGTGGTATATTTATACAGTGGAATACTACTCTGCCATTAGAAACAATGAATTCACAAAATTTTTAGGCAAATGGTTTGATCTGGAAAATATCATCCTAAGTGAGGTAACCCAGTCACAAATGAATACACATGGAATGCAATCTCTGATAAGTGGATATTAATTAGCCCAGAAGCCCTGAATACCCAAGGCACAAATCGCATAACAAATGACTCCCATGAAGAAGTATGGAGAAGGTCCTGATCCTGGAAAGGATTGATCTAGCATTGGAGGGGAATATAAGGACAGAGGAAAAAAAGGAGGGAGGTGATTGGATAATGGATGGAGAGAAGAAAGTTTATGGGACATATGGGGAGGGGGGATCCTGGAAAGGGGAAATCATTTGGAATGTAAACAAAGAATATAGAAAATAAAAATATTAAAAAAAAGAAATGGTGGATTTTTCAAAAATATGTAGCCTTTGATTCTGAAAACTCCATGCTACATGTTAGCATCCCCATTTTATACAGAGATTTCTGCAAATTAGTATAGTTTCTCTTGCAGAAACAATATTTTAAAATTCAGTTTAAATTTTTCTCCCTTGGGGCCAGTGAGATGGCTCGGTAGTTAAAAGCTCTCTTGTGTTAGGTGGCTCATAGACACCTGTAACTTGAGCTCCAGTGGATCTGGTTTCAGGTAAACAAATGTATACTCTATACATACATACATACATACATACATACATACATACATACACACACACACATATACACACATATAATTTAAAATAATAAAACAAAATCTTTCAAAAAGAAAAAAAAATGTCCCACTGCTTAATATCAAAGAGGAGCAGTAAGCTGTAGGGTAAATGAACCAAAGATTTTGGTTGGTAAACTGGATCATACCGTTTATCTTCTCAGTGTCTCCCTCTGACACTTCTGATGAACACTGGAGATGCTCAGTGGAGATATTAAGCAGGAAAGCAGGCAGAAGACATCTAAAATATGCAGCACTCATGCTTACAGTGGTTCATGTTGGCACTGAAAAACAATAGATAGAAAAGCCACAAGACAATCACCAAATAATAATGATACTGAAATAGTAGTCTTGTTTGTGCCACAGGTTCAGGAGTAGGAAAGAATTTTAATATGCTTAGGGTACAGGATTGAACTGACATTCTGACGTGTGATAAAGTTGCAAATATGTAAATTGGGATAAGAAAATGATCCATATGGCAGGAGGAGGGAGATTTGTGGCTTTTTTTTTTCATTTGAAAGTAATTATGGCTTCCTTTAGCCAACTGCAGGAAATTTAATAACTTTTTGTATTGGAGAAAGATGACCTTTGCCATACACCTACCTCCTGCTCTGTGTTCAGGCTACAGAAAGCACAATTTGGAAGCCAAGTACAATTTGTTCATTGTAAAATCCATGTAATTCTTCTTTATGTCTGAAAATTATATTGAAGACTGGTTTCTTGTGTTTGAGGTGCTTTTTAGAAAAACCAACTGGCAAGTGTCTAAGAGAACTGAAGTAATACTTTCTAAGTGAGTGATGGAAAATGATGTTTTCAAAATAGAATTTGGTTAGACCACAATCTATTCTAATTATCTGGGCAAATAACCCACTTCTAATCTTGTGAGCAATGAATGGTGTTGTAACTGTGTAATTGTGTGGACTATTACTGGTTAGATAAAGAATGCTTCATGAGGGATACCTATTCAACCACAGAGTTAAAGGCCAGAGTATTTAGAATTAAAACTCAGCCTAACTACTGGATAGTGCCAGTTTCATTTTAGAGTCCTCCCCTCTGTTGATATAGAGAGAAAGAAAAATATTTCAGAATGTTGTCAGATTGTTTTAAGTAGTTCACTACATTAAACAGTTTGTTCAAGCAGAATAAAGATTGATTTTAAGAGCTATAATAAGCAGAAGTTATGTTATTTGCCTTGTTTAACATGTTAAGTGCTTACTTTAAAGAAATGAAAACTAGTTCAATAATTTTATAAATATTTTTAATTTTATTTTTTCCAAAACAGATTTCAAAAATGTATTACTGCTTGGAATTGACAAAATGTTTAGAAAATGACCACAGTCACAAAAATTCACTTTGTCTCCAAGAGGAGTTATAATTGCAGGGTATAACATAACCCCATGATCAGAAGCAAACCTCTTTTGCTGTCAGTCTCTTAAGATTTATCTTTCTAAACATGTCATTCTGATTAATACCAGATTATCTGTAAAGTCCTCCATAGTCCTTGGAAAGAGTTTCATACTTACATGAATTGTGATAGTCTTTCCTTGAAATGCTCATATCAATCTGTGCTTTCAAGAATGCCTTACTTCCCAAATTGGCCTTATTTTGCTTGACATAATTATTGGCATCTCTAAATAAAAGGCTTTTCTATAAAACACAGATTTGAAAATATTCTTTTGGTTCTTAGGGGACATTGAGTGTTAGCCTTTAACTAGTCTTTTAACTCATTGCAATCTCTTCTTTTTCTCCTTCCTGCAATGGCGAATTAAAGAGAATAGTTATAGTTTAACAGTCTAATTTATAATTCAGACTTAATATTTTACATACTGAAGGATTTTCATTATGCTTAGTCAATGACTACGAATATATTTTTAACAGTCCTTGCTGCTCAGACTTACTGTTGGTTTTGGTGTACACTATAATGAAGGCATGCTTACCAGGGATTCCTGAAAGTCCAGTTATGTGGACATTCTCATTGAGAGTGTGGGATGAATCCTGTGGTTTGACGGGTATGGTAGAATAGATAATAGTCTGCCTGAGGAAGATGTAGGACTTTCAAGGCTACAGGAAAGGTTTGCAGGGTAAATAAATAGAAACAAATGAGAGACACTTTCAATGAGTTGAGGATTTTTTTCCTCCTTAGTAGATATTGGGTCAATTTAAAGACTAATTCTTAAATTGTAGGAAATAGTTAATATAGAAGTGTTATATTGGGCTGAAGAGTGTTCCCTGTCCAACCAGGCGTTTGAGAATGACCATATTCAGAAAGTAATCTCTGACAAGTGTGGATCTAAATCCAATACAACTGGTATTAATACAAGAAGCAGAAAATTTAAACGTATGTGTACAGGAAAATCAGAGGGAGATATTGAAAGCACATGCATCTAGAACACCGAGGGACCCAGAATGCTAACTACTAGAGACACTAGGGTAAATGCTTGTAGCAGATTTTTTTTTTTTACAGTTTTTTGTATTTTTTTAAATTTATTTTCTATATTCTTTGTTTACATTCTAAAAGCTTTCCCCTTTCCCAGTCCCCCCTATAAGTCCCATAAGTCCTCTTCTCTCCATCCATTCTCCTATCTTTCCCCCTCCCTTTTCTCTGTCCTGGTACTCCCCTACAATGTTGGATCAAGCCTTTCCAGGATTAGGGCCCTCTTCTTCCTTCTTCATGGCAATCATTTGATATACTAATTGTATCTTCAGTATTCAGAGCTTCAGGGCTAATTAATATCCACTTATCAATGATTGCATTCCATGTGTATTCTTTTGTGATTGCGTGTGATTGTGATTCTTTTATCCTCACTTAGGATGATATTTTCCAGTTCTATCCTTTTGCCTAAAAAATTAATGAATTCATTGTTTTTAATTGCTGAATAGTACTCCATTGTGTGTATATTCCACATTTTCTGTATCCATTCCTTCATTGAGGTATACTGGGTTCTTTCCAGCTTCTGGCTATTATAAATAAAGCTGCTACAAACATAGTGGAGCATGTGTCCTTATTGCATGCTCTGGAATCCTCTGGGTATATGTCCAGAAGAGGTATAGCAGGGTCCTCTGGAAGTGTCATGTCCAGTTTTCTGAGGAATCGCCAGACTGATTTCCAGAGTGGTTGTACCATCTTACAATCCCACCAACAGTGAAGGAGTGTTCCTCTTTCTCCACATCCTCTCCAACACCTGCTGTCTCCTGAGTTGTTAACCTTAGCCATTCTAACTGGCATGAGGTGAAATCTCAGGGTTGTTTTGATTTGCATTTCCCTAATGGTTAATTATGTTGAGCATTTCTTAAGATGCTTCTCGGGGCTGGAGAGATGGTTTAGCGGTTAAGAGCATTGACTGCTCTTCCGAAGGTCATGCGTTCAAATCCCAGCACCCACATGGTGGCTCACAACCATCCATAATAAGATCTGATGCCCTCTTCTGGTGTGTCTGAAGACAGCTATAGTGTACTTAGATATAATACTAAATAAAATCTTTTAAAAAAATGCTTCTCAGCCATCTGAATTTCTTCAGGTGAAAATTCTTTGTTTAGGTCTGTACCCCATTTTTTAATAGGATTATTTGGTTCCCCGGGGTCTAACTTCTTGAGTTTTTTGTATATATTGGATATTAGCCCTCTGTCAGATGCAGGGTTGGTGAAGATCTTTTCCTAATTTGTTGGTTGCCATTTTGTCCTTTTGACAGTGTCCTTTGCCTTACAGAAACTTTGTAATTTTATGAGGTCCCATTTGTCAATTCTTGATCTTAGAGCATAAGCTATTGGTGTTCTGTTCAGGATCATTTCCCCTGTGCCTATGTCCTCAAGGGTTTTCCCCAGTTTCTTTTCTATTAGTTTCAGTGTGTCTGGTTTTATGTGGAGGTCCTTGATCCACTTGGTGTTGAGCTTAGTACAAGGAGATAAGAATGGATCAATTCACATTCTCCTGCATGCTGACCTCCAGTTGAACCAGCACCATTTGTTGAAAAGGCTATCTTTTTTCCAATGGATGTTTTCAGCTCCTTTGTTGAAGATCAAGTGACCATAGGTGTGTTGATTCATTTCTGGGTCTTCAATTGTATTCCATTGGTCCACTTGCATGTCCCTGTGCCAATACCATGCAGTTTTTAACACTATTGCTCTGCAGTATTGCTTGAAGTCAGGGATACTAATTCCCCCAGAAGTTCTTTTACTGTTGAGAATAGTTTTAGCTATCCTGGACTTTTTGTTATTCCAGATAAATTTGAGAATTGCTTTTTCTAACTCTGTGAAGAACTGATCAGGGACTAGACAAGACTGCCCTCTCTCTCCATGTCTTTTCAATATAGTACTTGAAGTTCTAGCTAGAGCAAGTAGACAACATAAGGAGGTCAAAGGGATACAAATTGGAAAGGAAGAAGTAAAATTATCACTATTTGCAGATGACATGGTAGTCTATTTAAGTGACCCCAAAAACTCCACCAGAGCACTCCTACAGCTGATAAGCAACTTCAGCAAAGTGGCAAATTATAAAATCAACTCAAGCAAATCAGTTGCTTTCCTATACTCAAAGGATAAGCAGGCTGAGAAAGAAGTTAGGGAAATGACACCCTTCACAATAGCCACAAACAATATAAAGTATCTTGGTGTGACTAACCAAACAAGACAAGAACTTCAGGTCTCTGAAGAAGGAAATCGAAGAAGACCTCAGAAAATGGAAAACTCTGCCATGCTCATGTATTGGCAGGATTAATATAGTTAAAATGACCATCTTGCCAAAAGCAATATACAGATTCAATGCAATCCCTATCAAAATCCCAACTCAGTTCTTGTAGCAGATTCTTTTCAGGGCCTGTATACATATGCAAGCACTTCAGAATGCTAACCTCTAGAGACAATAATGCAGACACTTCTAGCAGATTTTTCTCAGGATCTGTATAAATGCCAGTACTTCCACCTGGGACTTTTGAGAACCATGAAAGTTGTTTAGGTGACTTGCTTGTAATAATTTGCTTTGCAGTACTATCAAACTCTAAAGGTAACAGGTATGTCTAATAGTAAATCTACTAGTAGAGAGAGAGGAAGATTAAGATCAGAACCTGTGTTTTATGGTAAAATAGAGGATGGAAGTCCAAAGGAAGAAAGGAGATAATAAACCCAAACCAGAAATGATGGGAAGAAGCTCCACTTTAAAAGAATAATGTATCAAATTATAATACCATACCAGTGACAGTGTAAATAAGCACAACTATTTTGATCAGTAGTTTATAACACCTTGGAAAACAAAACATTGTGAAGGACCATTATCTGTGATTTGTACTATCAGTCAGTCAGTATTTACAGTTCACTGTTTCTTCCCTCCAGATGAAATAATTTACAAAATGTTCTGGAATAGTATTCTAATTTGATCATAATCTAATCAATGCCAGCTGTTAATGTTTTGTATTAGGCAGTTATAAAATAGCATTGAATTATTGTCTTAACAAGCTTATAAGTAACTATTTTGTGTGATTTCCTTGGTCTATAAATTATTTCCTTGTATGTATTTCTGTTTTGTTTTCTTTTGTTTTTGTGTTTTATATATAATTTTACTCTTAGTATTTTTGTGCATATATTAAGTTTCTGTGATGCATATTATAACAATAAAAAAGAATAGTGTAATGGAAATATCTAAGCCTTGGAAAGCATGCTTGGAGGGTAAGGACTCAGAAGCATCAGCTTCACAAGTTAACAGATAATCCAACCCTTGAAATCTGGAAGAAAAACCCTGTCCTCTAGGGAATACAGGAGGTCCAGTGGATAGGCAGAACAAGGTTTGTAGAGGAAGAAAAGAGGAATGGGAAAATGGTTTTAGAAAGAGTGATTGGGTTCTATTTCTGGAACTTAGATTTGAATGTATTGGGTTTGAGTCTAGCATTGAGTCAGAGAAGAAGAAGAAAAATAGGAGAAAGAAAGAAGGGAGTAAAAGATGGGAAGTGGAGGAGGGGAGGAAGGGACAAGGAGAACACAGAAGGAAAATAACTAGGGTAGAGGGTTTTTAAGTTTTGCTTCACAGACCTTAGTTTTCTGGCCCACTCTTTTCCTTTCTTGAAGTTTGTTAATTTCCTTGTATGGGGAGATGGTCTATGTTGTTAGATTTTCTGTAAAGATTATCTCTCAGAAGCATGTCGAGCCCAGCATTTTCTCCCTGCATCTGCAGTTGCTGCTGACTTTGTCCTATTTGGAATCTAGGTAACAGACCCTGACCCTTTTGGTTTATCTGCTCCTCATTACCCTGTGTTTTTTTTCCATAGACATCATGGAGAAAAGTTTGGGCTAGAACTGCACAATTGGAGAGAGAGTAACATGCTGAACTCAATGGGGGTTCTCAGGAAGCCTTTCACAGACTATCTCACTATAGATATTCTGGGGAGTAGAACATGACTGCTCTGATCCCTACTATATGTTGAATCAACACTCAAATATACTTAAATAACTCTGATTTTTATCATTATGCAATATAAGTTCATTATTGAAATAAAACACAGGAGATTGTACTTTGAATTGAAGGCTGCATTTGAGTATTAAAAAGTTGGCTCTTTCAAACAATTTGTGAACCTAATGAAGGTAACATTTGGATTTGTTCACAGGAATGCCCACATTTGACAATGTTCATTGGTTGCCAAAAAATTCTAAAGAAAAGTAAAAAAAACACAAAAAAACAAAAAACCACTCATTCATTTGGAACTTTTCAAGTCTCCAGATGTTTGGCATCATGTGGATTAAACATTAGATGACTCGTTGATTGGGCTCTGATTCCATGATTCCATGTCCATTGTGGACAGATTCTGATTATACTTTCTGATAGGGAAGTACAACATGTTTTACGCTCTCACTTGGGACAGAAAGCTAATGGTGTCAAATGGATTGTTCTGTTTTGACCCCCATGGATACAATTCAGTTTCACTTGTGATTTTTAGTTCTACAAAAATGCAGGTGCAGCTATTTTATTGCCTTTGTATGTCATAAAACACTAAAAGATTTAAATGAGAAAAATAACTTTGTTCCCAAGAAATAAGATTTTCCTATCTTTATTCCAGCAAATGAACAATAAAAATACATGAAATCATAGTATTACTGAGATGAGAATAAACATTGGGAGATGAGTGAGAACTGAGATGCCTCTTGGGGAGGAACAGGACTGAGGATTCAGGCCTAAGGCTGAGAAACATTTAGTTAGATGGTATCTTAATGAAAACCCCAGATTGTCAGGATCATAGGACAAGCTAATAATTAGCAGGTGATCTTCCTGAGATGACCACCTTAGATTAACATCTAAAATGGTACTCTGATAGGCAAGGCCCAAGGGAAAATCATTTTAGGAAAGATTCCTGCTATTAACATGTATTTCCTGTTATTATTAAATATATATAACAATCACTAGGTATTAGCCCACCCTTTTGAACAGATCTCTGCAGATCTACAAAGATGTATATCTTGTAGTGATGCTATATAGAAAAAAATGGATGGCTTCTTAATGAGGATCCTATAAGAATTCCCTAAATTATATCAGTATTTATTAAGCTCCTTTATCGTGGGACTGCTATTAGATCCTTTTCTGATGGTCAAAACTGCAATGAGAACTCTGTCAGTCTCCCATGTGTCATGAGTTAATTGCTTCTAGATAGTAAACATACTTTCTATTTCTCAGAGCACATTCCAAGAGGTTGTAAAACCATTCACCAGAGGTCATAAAAAGGGAACTAACAATTTATTATAGGTGCTAAGAAAAGATAAAATATTGACTGGGTTTATCTATACAACACTTCACTAATAACTTAGTTCTGGTTTTTAACTTTCAATGAACCTGTGGGTCTGTGATAGGTGATGTATAATTAGTTAGATAATTACTCCTAATGTAAACATTCACTGTTGTAAGCTTATTTGATTTATGATTTAAATTGGTATAAACTTGTGATGAACTTTTACTATGTGATTATGTATTCTGAAAGATGTATAAGTTCTGAGGACAAAGAAAAGATTGTGAGACTATTTTTCCCCTGCCCCATTTAGGACCTTTCTGCATCCCCTCTTTTTCTTAGAGAGCTTTCATAGGTAATTTATTACAACTTAGAAATAAATGCTATAATTACTTTTCAAAGTGTCCCTTTTTCTTCCTGCAACTTCAACTACCAGGCTGAAAGTTGGAGCAGTACAGTTTCTGCTGAAATAGAACAAAGGCCACATTACTTGATCACATTCTTTTAGGCAACAGGTATCAATTGCCTAAGCAGGCAACTTTTTACTTTAGAAAGTGCAAGAAAGTTTTTAGGACTTTTTAAAATTTATCATCAGCATTTCAGTATAGTTGGAGAGCTAGAACATCTGGAGACCATCAGTCTTTAAAGCCACACTAGATCCCTACTTTGTGACCTTAACAGGCCTGGAAGTTCCAGGCACAGGATTGTTTTAACTCTCCAAGGTTTAGAAGGGGTATGGCCAGGTGATTGTATCTCCATATGGTGAAATCTGTGTTTTTCTTTACCTAAGGGGGAGCTCATTGCCAGGTATTTATCAGGTAGAATGGGGATTCACTTCAACTGGCTGTATATTTTATGTGGGATTATAACAGAAAGTGGGGAAACAATCAATGTAGAGGGTAGCTAAATTTGTCTATCAGGGAAGATAGTCACATTAAGAGCCAAAGCCAGGCCTGCAACCATTTCCTTCATTATGTCTAATGATTTAATTCAAACAATATTTGCAGAGTTGTTTCCATTTGGGAAGCCTTAATGATTTGGAATATATAGAACTAAATAAGAGTCATAAATTATAAGAGAATATTGGGGATTAGCAAGCAATTTTATAAAAATACAGTATAGGGAAGAAATAATATGAAATAACATGTTATAAACAGTCCATTACCAATGTTTGGAAACAATCACCTTTGAAAGGGTTACTAATATTGTTTAGGTTTGTGGAACTTTTATTTGAAATTTTAGGTTTTATTGGTATTTTGCTTGTTTGTTTTGCTTTGCAGGAATATGTGCATGCCTGCATGTGAGTGTATGTGTGTGTGTGTGTGTGTGTGTGTGTGTGTGTGTGTGTGTGTGTGTTTGAAAGACAGAATGTAAAGTTGGGTGTGTATGGTCAGAGGCTCTAGGAGGAGTTTGCCGAGTGAAAACAGTATCAAAACATATTTTATGAAAAGATTTAAATAAAAGCATGGAAACCAGGAAGAATTGAGAGTAACTCAACTCTTCATGCTTTTGTTCAAAACAGACACTGGTAAACAGCAAACAAAAGTAAGGAATGAAGATTACAGGATACCATACTTGAGCGGATTCAAGCATGTCATAATATTAAAGCCATCTTCAAGCATGTAAGTAAAATAGTATTTACATGATGTGATGAGGCATCAGTGGTCTAAGTGCTGATCAACCCAAATGACAAAACCCTAATTCAGGAATCTAATCCTGTTGTCCTACCATTCTGTGGGGCTTTTATTGCTACAAATTTAGCAGACTAGCAAAGGTATTAATATACAAGTAATACATTGCTGATCTCATTTACAGGTAGAGCCTCTTGATCTACCATTCTAGCTCTAATCCTGTACATTCTGTTGCAGTTGGTTAGGTGATGACCCTTAAGTCAAAAACAGTACCTGCTTTAGCTCATTAAAATAAAGTCCACGTGGGCTTTATTTAAGAAGGGGGGGGGGGGGGTAGCCGGCGGGAAGGGAAGTGGGAAGAGAAAGAAAGAAAGAGGGAGAGGAAAGGAGCGCTGCTCAGTTATATACCGGTGGTGACGTAATTACAGGTAAAGGTGGGCTATCGAATTCTGGGTAAATGGCAGCCGTTGCCTAGGCAACAGACCTATACATTGCTTTGCATGGCGTCACAAGCTTTGCAGGCCTCAGGTACCTACAGCTTCCCCAGGAAAGGATCAAGAATTGAACTGGCAGACAGGATTCTTCTGGTTTCCGTCTGCAATCAGAGTGCCACTGTATCCTGTGCCACTGTTTTCCAAACCCAAATACTACCAGGAGAGAGCAGTCTCTCAGGAATGCTGACAAGCCTCTGAGCACAGGTAAAACCAACACTTCTGTTCAGAGGGACCTGCCAAGAGCCCTCAGGTCACAGGTACTGAAGAGCAGCTTGGGACAGGATCCTTCCAGTTTCTATCTGGACCCCATAGCTGACCCTGTGACATAGCTCTCCATACCCAAATTCCTCCCAGAGAGATATGGTGTCCCAGGAGTACTGACAAACAGGCTTGTAGGAAGGACAAGCCACAGAGAGACAGCAAGACCAGCTAACACCAGAGGCAACCAGATGGTGAGAGGCAAGGACAAGAACATAAGCAGCAGAAACCAAGGCCACTGGGTATCATCAGAACCCAGTTTTCCCACCACAGTGAGCCCTGGATACACCAACAGACCAGAAAAGCAAGACTCTGATTTAAAAATACATTTCATGATGATGACAGAGGACTTTAAGAAGGACATAAATAATTCCCTTAAACAAATACAGGTAAGCAGGTAGAAGCCCTTAAAGAGGAAACAAAAACAACAACAAAAAATCCCTTAAAACTTAAAATCTCTTAATACAAGAGATAGAAGAATCTCAGGTAAAGAAGATACCAGAGAAAACATTGACACAATAATCAAAGAAAATGTAAAATTCAAAAAAGCGCCTAAGCAAAAACATCCAGGAAATCCAGCACACAATGAGAAGGTCAAATCTAAAGATAACAGGTGTTAGAAGAGTGAAGATTCCCAACTTAAAGGGCCAGTAAATATCTTCAACAAAATTATAGAAGAAAACTTTCCTAACCTAAAGAGAGAGATGCCTATGAACATACAAGAAACCTACAGAACTCCACATAGATTGAACCATAAAAATTCCTGCTGTTATATAATAGTCAAAATACCAAATGCACAAAACAAAGAAAGAATACCTAAAGCAGAATGTGAAAATGTCACATAACATATAAAGGCAGGCCTATTAGAATTACACCAGACTTCTCAACAGAGACTATTAAAGCTAGAAGATCCTGGGCAGATATCATACAGACCCTAAGAGAACACAAATGCCATCCCAGGCTACTATACCCAGAAAAACTCTCAATTATCATAGATGAAGAAACCCAGATATTACATGATGAAAACAAATTTACACAATATCTTTCCAGAAATCCAGCCCTACAATGGATAATAAATGGAAAACTCCAACACAAAGAGGGAAACTCCACCCTAGAAAAAGCAAGAAAAATAATCTTTCATCAAACTGAAAAGAAGATACCCACATAAACATAAATATAACATCAAAAATAACAGTAATCAAGAATCACTTTTTGTATTATCTGTTAACATCACTGGACTCAATTCCCCAATGAAAAGACATAGACTTACAGACTGGATATGTAAACAGGACTCAGCATTTTGCATACAGGAAACACACCTCAGTGTCAAAGAAAGACACTACCTCCAAACTGGGCTGGTTTACCTTGGGAACAAATGCCCCAGCTAGCCCTGCAAGACCCAGAAGAACCTCTTCTCTCAGGTACTCTAGCAGGATTATGGGATCCCAGGATCCCAGGAGCTTGGTTACAACAAGATCCCAGGGCCCCAGAGGCAGCTTGATTCCCAGGAGCTCTGGTACGCTTAGGGTCTCAGGATCACAGGATCCCAGAATCACAAGACCATGGAGACGGTTGGACTCTGAGAAATTCTGACACGAGGATCACAGGAAGGACAGACAGGCTACAGTCACATATAATGAGGGAAGGTAGTACTAGGGATAACCAGATGGTGGGAAGCAAACATAAGAATATAAACAACAGAAACCAAGGTAACTTGGCATCATCAGAACCCAATTCTTCCACCATAATAATTCCTGAAAAACCAGAAAAGCAAGATTTGGATATAAAATCACTTCTCATGATGATGATAGAGGGCTTTAAAAAAGACATAAATAACTCCCTTAATAAATACAGGAGAATACAGGTAAATAGGTAGAAGCCCTTAAAGAGGAACTGCTAAAAACCCTTAAAGATTACAGGAAAACACAATCAAACAGGCAAAGGAAATGAACAAAACCATCCAAGATTTAAAAATAGTAATAGAAACAATAAAGAAATCACAAAAGATGACAACCCTGGAATTAGAAAACCTAGGAAAAGGATCAGGAGCCATAGATGTAAACATCATCAACAGAATACAAGAGATGGAAGAGAGAATTTCAGGTAAAGAAGATAACATAGAAAACATTGACACAACATCAATAGAAAATGCAAAATGCAAAAAGCTCCTAACCTTGTCATAAAAGATAAGGCACTTCATACTGGCAAAAGGAAAAATCTACAAAGATGATCTCTCAATTCTGAACATCTATGCTCCAAATATAAGGGTACCTGCATTCATAAATGAAACTTTGCTAAAGCTCAATGCACACATTGTACCCCACACAATAATAGTGGGAGACCTCAACACCCCACTTCCAGTAAAGGACAGAACATGGAAATGAAACAAAGACACAGTGAAACTAACAGAAGTAATGAACCAAATGTTATAGAACATTTAATCCTAAGGCAAAAGAATATACCCTCTGGTCAGTAATCCATGCTTTATTCTCCAAAATAGGCTAGATAATTGGTCACAAAACAGGCCTCAACAGATACAAAAAGTTTGAAATAATCCCATGCACCCTATCAAATCACTATGGTCTAAGCTAGGCCATGCTCTACTTACTCATTGATAACTTGGCCAAGGAAGAAAGAAAGAAAGGAAGAACTTAAAGGCTTTTTAGAATTTAATGAAAATGAAAACACATCATACCAAAACTTATGGGACACAAGGAAAGCAGGGCTAAGAGGAAAACACATAGCCCTAAGTGCCTCTAAAATGAAACTGGAGAGAGCTTACACTAGCAGCTTGACAGCACACCTGAAAGCTCTAGAACAAAAAGAAGCAAATACACCCACGAGGAGTAGGTGGCAGGAAATAATCGAACTAAGGGCTGAAATCATCCACATATTAAAAATAAAAGAACTATACAAAGAATCAAGACCAGGAACTGGTTCTTTGAGAAAATCAACAAAATAGATAAACCCTTAGCCAGACTAAATAGAAGGCACAGAGACAGTACCCAAAATAAGAAAATCAGAAATAAAAAGGGAAACATAACAACAGAAACCGTGGATATTCAAAAAAATCATCAGATCCTACCACAAAAGCTTATATTCAACAAAATTTGAAAATCTTGATGAAATGGATATTTTTCTACACACATACCAGGTGCCAAAGTTAAAACAGGATCAGGTAAACCATCTAAACTTTCCCATAACTCCTGAAGAAATAGAAACAGTCATTAATAATCTCCCAACCAAAACCACCACTACCACCACCACCACCACCACCACCAACAACAACAACAACAACAACAACAAACCCAGGACCCAAAGGGTTTAATGGAGAATTTCATTGTACCTTCAAAGCAGACCTAATGCCAATACTCTTCAAACTATTTCACAAAATAGAAACAGAAGGAACACTACCTAATTCATTCTATGAAGGCACAATTACACTTACCCCTAAACCTCACAAAGACCAAACAAAAGAAGAGAACTTCAGACCAATTTCCCTTATGAACATTGATGCGAAAATATTCAATAAAATTCTTGCCAACCAAATCCAAGAATACAACACAATGATCATTCACCATGATCAGGTTGGCTTCATCCCAGGAATGCAGGGATGGTTCAATATATATAAAAATCTATCAATGTAATCTACTACATAAACAAAATCAATGAAAAAACCCACACGATTATTCTCACTGGATGCAGAAAAATCATTTGACAATACTCCACATCCCTTCATATTAAAAGTGTTGGAAAGATCAGGAATTCAAGGCCCATACCTAAACACAGTAAAAGCAATATGCTGCAAATCAGTGACCAGCATCAAACTAAATGGAGAGAAACCCAAAGCACTCCCACTAAAATCAGGGACTAGACAAGGCTGCTCACTTTCTCTCTATCTATTCAATATAGAACTTGAAGTTCTAGCTAGAGAAATTAGACAACAAAAGGAGGTCAAAGGGATACAAATCAGAAAGGAAGAAGTAAAAATATCACTATTTGCAGATGATATGGTTGTATTCTTAAGTGACCCCAAAAATTCCACTGGAGAACTCCTAAAGCTAATTAAAAAATCTTCAGCAATGTAGCTGGATATAATATTAACTCAAACAAGTCAGTAGCTTTCTTCCTCTCAAAGGATAAACAGGCTGAGAAAGAAATTAGGGAAATGACACCCTTCATAATAGTCACAAATAGTATTACACACTTTGATGCAACTCTAACTAAGCAAGTGAAAGATCTCTTTTTTTATTTGATATATTCTTTATTTACATTTCAAATGATACCCATTTTCTTGGATTCCACCCTCCTGGAAAGTCCCATAAGTCTTCTTCCCTCCCCCTGTTCACCAATCACCTCCTTCCCATTTCCCTACCCTGGTATTCCACTACACTGCTGCACTGAGCCTTTCCAGGACCAGGGGCCTCTCCTTCCTTCTTCTTGAGCATCATTTGATATGTGAATTTTTTCTTGGGTATTCTGAGCTTCTGGGCAAATATCCACTTATCAGTGAGTGCATACCACATGTGTTCTTTTGTGATTGGGTCACCTCACTCAGGATGACATTCTCCAGTTCCACCCACTTGCCTAAGAATTTCACGAATTCATTGCTTTTAACACCTGAATAGTATTCCTTAGTGTAAATATACCACATTTTCTGTAACCATTCATCCACTGAAGGACATCTGTGTTTTTTCCAGCTTCTGGCTATTTTAAGTAGGGCTGCTATGAACATAGTGGAACATGTGTCCTTATTACATGCTTTGGAATCCTCTGGGTATATGCCTAGGAGTGATATAGTGGGCTCCTCCGGTAGTTACATGCCCAGTTTTCTGAGGAACTGCCAGACTGATTTCCAGAGTGGTTGTATCAGCTTGCAATCCCACCAGCAGTGGAGGAGTGTTCGTCTTTCTCCACATCCTCCCCAGTACCTGTTTTCTCCTGAGTTTTGATCTTAGCCATTCTGAATGATGTGAGGTGAAATCTCAGGGTTATTTTGATTTGCATTTCCTTGATGACCAAGGATGTTGAATATTTCTTTAGGTCCTTTTCAGCCATTCGATATTCCTCAAGTAAAAATTCTTTGTTTAGCTCTGCACCCTATTTTTTAATAGGGTTATTTTGCTCTCTGGAGTCTACCTTCTTGAGTTCTTTGTATATCTTGGATATTAGCCCTCTGCCAGATGTAGGGTTGGTAAAGCTCTTTTCCCAATTTGTTGGTTGCCATTTTGTCCTACTGACAGTGTCCTTTGCCTTACAGAAACTTTGTAATTTTATGAGGTCCTATTTGTCAATTCTTGATCTTAGAGCGTAAGCTATTGGTGTTCTGTTCAGGAAATTTTCCTCTGTGCCCACGTGCTCAAGGCTCTTCCCTAATTACTTTTCTAGAATTTCAAGTCTCTGAACAAAAAATCAAAGAAGATCTCAGAAGATGGAAAGATCTCCCATGCTCATGGATTGGCAGGATTAATATAGTAAAAAAAGCAAGATTTCAATGCAATCCCAATCAAAATTCTAACTCAGTTCTTCATAGAGTTAGGAAGAGTAACTTGCAAGTTCATTTGGAAAAACAAAAAACTCAGGATAGTAAAAACTATGCTCAACAATAAAAAACTTTTGGGGGAATTACCTTCCCTGACTTCAAGCTGTATTACAGAGCAATAATGATAAAAACTGTATGTTATTGACATAGAGATAGGCAGGAAGATCAATGGAATAACATTGAAGACCCAGAAGTAAGTCCACACACCTATGATCTCTTGATCTTTGACAAAGGAGCTAAAACAATCCAGAGAGAAAAATACAGTATTTCCAACAATTGGTAATGTATTAGCTGGTGTTCAACATTTAGAAGAATGAAAATTGATTCATTCTTATCTCCCTATACAAATTCCAAGTGGATCAAGGACCTCCACATAAATCCAGATACACTGAATCTAATAGAAGAGAATGTGGGGAAAATTCTTGACCACATGGGCACAGGGGAACTTTTTCTGAACATAACATCAATGGCTTATGCTCTAAGATCACAAATTGACTAATGGGACTTCATAAAATTGCAAAGCTTCTGTAAGGCAAAGGACACTGTCAATAGGATAAAAGGGCAAGCAACAGTTTGGGAAAAGAACTTTACTAACCCCAAATTTGATAGAGGGCTAATATCCAATATTTACAAATAACTCAAGAAGTTAGTCTCTAGAGAACCAAATAACCCTACTAAGAAATGGGGAATGGAGCTATAGAGAGAATTCTCAATTAAGGAAAGCTGAATGGCTGAGAAACACCTAAAGAAATGCTCAACATTCTTCGTTATCAGGGAAACTATAACTTATCATGCAAATCAAAACAACCCTGAAATTCCACCTCACAACAGTTTGAAAGGTTAAGATCAAAAATTCAGGTGACAGCAGATTCTGTTGAGGATGTGGAGAAAGAGCAACACTCCTCTATTGTTGGTGGGATTGCAAGCTGGTATAACCACTGTGGAAATCAGTCTGGCAATTCCTCAGAAAACTGAATATAGTGTTACCTGAGAACCCAGCTATACCACTCTTGGCTGCATACCCAGAAGATGCTCCAACATGTAATAAGGACACATGATCCACTATGTTCATAGCAGCCTTATTTATAATAACCAGAGGCTGGAAACAACCCCAATGTCCCTAAACAAAGGAATGGATACAGAAAATGTGGTAGATTTCCACAGTGGGAGACTACTCAGCTATTCAAAATAATTTTCAAGGGAAGTCCCAAATCCTGACACTATTACTAAGGCTACGGAGAGCTCAGATAAAGGGACACAGCATGACCTCAGTACAGAAGACCCCACAAGCAGCTATAAGAGTCAGATGCAGATATTAGCACCCATCCACTGGACAGAAGCCACTGGTCCCTGTTGTTGAATTAAGGAAGGCTGAATGATCTTGAAGAGAAGGGCAATCCTGTAGGAAAACCAGAAGTCTCATTTAATTGGGATCCCTTTGATCTCTCAAACACTGGACTACCAAACAGGTAGCATACACCAGCTGACATGAGGCCCCCAACACACATACAGTAGAGGACTGCCGGATCTGTGTTTATTTAGAGATGATGTACCTCCAGTCAGGAGACTGGAGGCCCCAGGGAGTTTAGAGGTAAGGGAGTTGGTGGTGGGGACATCCACGTGGAGACAGGGGATAGTGAGGAGGTACGGGATGTGGAACAGTCAGAAGGTAGAAAGGGGTTGAGGAGGAATAAAATATGGAGTGTAAAAAATAAATTATATATATATTTTATATATTCCCTCTGGTCCCAGGGACTAGACTTCCAACTGAAGAACACACATGGAGGGACTCATTGCTCAGGCAGCACATGTGGCAAAGGATGGCCTTGTTGGCATCAGTGGGAGGAGGGGTCCTTGGGCTTGGGGGTTGTTTAATGTTGCAGTGTAGGGGAATGCCAGCATGGGAAGATGAGTGTGGGTAGATAGGTGGGGCATAAACCTGATAGAGGCAGGGGGAGGGGAATGGCATTGGGGGTTTCCTGAAGGGAAGATCTGGTAAGGGGAAAACATTTGAAATGTAAATAAAGAAAATGTCATATATATATATATATATATATATATTCATATATACATACACACACACATACATACAATGCATACATACATACAATGACTTCATGAAATTTGCAGGCCAATGGGATGGAACTTGATAATATCATCTGAGTGAGGTAACTCAGTCATAAAAGAATACAAATTGTATACACTCACTGATAAGTGGATATCAGTTATTCTATATACAGTCACCAGACCTAGATACATTTGTGGATGCCAGGAATTGCTTGATGACAGGAGCCTGATATGACTCTCTCCTGAGAGGCTCTGCCAGAGCCTCACAAACACAAAGGTGGATGCTTGCAACCAACCATTGGACTGAGTGCGTAGTCTCTGATGGAGGATTTGTAGAAGGGACTGAAGGAGATGGGATTTGTAACCACATGGAGAGATCAACAGTCTCAACAGTCCAGAACCCCAGGAGGTCCCAGGGACTAGACTACCAACTGAAGAACACACATGGAGGGACTCATTGCTCAGGCAACACATGTGGCAAAGGATGGCCTTGTTGGCATCAGTGGGAGGAGGGGTCCTTGGGCCTGGGGGGTGTTTAATATTGCAGTGTAGGGGAATGCCAGCATGGGAAGATGAGTGTGGGTAGATAGGTGGGGGATAAACCTGATAGAGGCAGGGGGAGGGGAATGGCATTGGGGGTTTCCTGAAGGGAAGATCTGGTAAGGGGAAAACATTTGAAATGTAAATAAAGAAAATATACATACATACACACACACAACAGTGAGTATACAGGAAAATGGTAGCAGCATGCTAAGCAATTTTATTATGGAAAACTGAGATTTTGTGTACCCTCTCTTAATTTATATATTTAATTTTCTCCAAAGAAATACATATTGCCTTATTAGTAAGACAAAACAATGATAATTTGTTTCATTTTTATGTTTTCATTTAGTTTTTGAGAATTGTATCTAACATATTTTAATCATATTCTTTGACCTTCCCCAGCACCTCCCAAATTCCTCCCCACCTCTGTACCCAACTCTAAGTTCTTTATCTCTATTAAAAATCCAAACGTATGTATGTGTTGATGAATGAATCCTGAGCATGGGGCCCATTCGGGAGTGCAGTTGATATAATTAGTGTCACTCAATCAAGTAAAATTGATTTTCCTGCTCATAGCAGCTATCAAATATAAATCACTTCTCACATAGTGTCTTTGTGTTTCCTTACCCCCTTTCTCTATGCTGGGATTTTGTATAGCTTGAGGTTATGCAGGTTGTCTGCCAATTACCCCAGTCTCTGTGTGTGAGTTCATATGTGTAACAGTCCTACTGTGTCTGGAAAGCATTGTTTCCTTGATGTCACCTACCATCTTTGTCTCTTATAACCTTTCTGCCTCCTCAACCAAATAGGTTCTTGAACTTTGAGGAAAAAAGCATGATAAAGACATTTAGTTTCTGGCTGAGGACCCCAAAATCTCTCACTCTCTGTGGATTTTCCAGTTACGGGTTTATATGTTAATTCCCATTTACTGCAAGAGGAAGCTTCTCTAATGAAAATTGACAGATGCACAAATTTATGGGGATAGCAAAACAAAAATATCATTAGTAACTATTTTATTGCTATCTTCATTTAGCTGAATTATAGTAGGGAGTTTTCTTCTAGGGTCCATTGCCTATCTAATCTTGGGTTCCTCACTTTATTACAGTGTCAGGAATGGGTTCCACTCATAGCCTTAAAAACCAGTATTTAAAAGTGGTTGGTTAGTCCCATAAATTAATGTCACTATTGCACCTGTAGTTATATCGTGCAGACAAGACAGCTATTGTAGCATACAGAGTTCATAGATGGTGATATTAAGACAATTTTTCTTCTCTAATAGTGCATATAGCACTTAGCAACCCAATGAATGCTAGCCAGTAGGAATGAATCTAGTTGAGTACCAACTCGTTTTCAGTGACATAGCTTTGTGATGTCTTCATCAACAGGGTCTTACTATCAGATTGTGTGGGGGTAACCAATAGCTTTGGCAATAACTTGCAATATTTTAAGGGTCTATGGTACCCATTAATCCAACAACTCAAAAATATTTGAGATCTTACTTTTTAAAATATATTTTATTTATAGAAATCTCTTTTGTTTTATAAAAATATTTGTTTATAAAAATGTTTTGTTTATAAAAAACAGGCCTTTGCTTATGGGTTTTTAAAAATTTTTAAATAAATAATTTTCAAAGGTTATTAAAATAAGTTAATTGGCTAAGACATCTCTTTAAGTTTGCCACATGAGAACTATTGATGTGGTGTTAAAATGTTATAGAGATACTTTAAAAAATGTTTTAAGTGCCTAATAAAACATTTATTCCTTTAAGCAGCAATCAAATTAATTATTATTAATGGTTGATCTATTACATGGCAAGCCTTTTTAGGCAAAATTTATATTTGTTATCCAAAAACTAAGTTGTTGCAATTTACTTTATATTTCTATATGTACATCCCATAAATTATACATCAACTATTAGACTAAAGTTTATATAACATCTATTACTTTAACTTTTCCCTGCTTCAGCACTTGGGTGCTATAGCAGCTATTTTCAAGTTGTTAAAAATTAATCTTTTAATAATAGTAAAAATATATAAAGCTCATGGTTTACAATTGCTTAAAATTGTTCTATTTTTAATACTGCTAATTCTTAATTTTTACAATTGTTTATACAAATATAATTCAAATTTCAAAGGATATATTTTCTAAATTACTATCCTTTAGATATTTATATGCTAACCCAAAGGCTAGAGAGATAGCCATGGGTGCTGAGAGCTAGACTCTTATATTTTATGTATATAAGCCTAGAGAGATAGCTCAACTGCTAAAGGCTAGGTCCTCATTCTTGGAGCATGAGAGGCTCAAATCCCAGCGACCACATGGTGGCTCACAACCACCTGTGGTGAGATCTGACGCCCTCTTCGGGTGTGTCTGAAGACAGCTACAATATACTTATTTATAATTTAATCTCTAAAACGGTGCCTGGACAGGACCCCTTGGGTCAGGGCCCATAAAGTTTGCATCCCAGACGGCTATATAGAGACAGTCGAATATACAAGCATATTGTTTATATTCATCAAAAAGATTATGGCTTAAAAATAATTTTATATTTTTATTTACATCAAATTATAAAGATTTGTTCTTGATGTCCTCAATTTCTACTTCTACCACATAATGGTGTTGATTCTAGAGGACTTAATTAACTTTTACAGATAATTGATACTCATATTTCTAATTTAAAAATTAAAATATCTCCATATAACTATGATTCATTTTAGGGCATTCTAGTTGCAACCACTCTAGCAAAGGGCAACTGAGAATGCTATATTTATTTTCTATAGTTACATAGTTATTACATATGTTATGGTATATGCTTGGTGTTCCAACTTAGATGGGAACAAACAATAAAACTGGCCATTTAATAAATAAAGGCTATTCATTTGAAATATCTTTGACACTTTGATTCTTTATTATCCTCAAAGATGAGGTAATATAAAACATTTTTTACAAAACAAAACTATATATTCTTAAAAAAGAAAAACAGAGGGGAAATGGTATCCCCATGCATATAATTTAAATTATGCATATATATTTTTAAGGTATATATATTTTTAAGAAAATTTTAAAATTTAGATGCCAAGGAAATCTTGCTAAACGTATATGGCTTCCTATCACTAGGCATGCTGGTGTCTAGATGAGATGGAAGAATTCACTTATTGGCATTGCTGTTGTCCTCAAGATAGATTAATAATGTTTCTTAGATATGCATGAGGCTGTATTTCCTAATATAATCTTTATAACCTCTACATAAAAATACTCTTGATTTTCATAGATAGCTCTTCTGAAGGAAGAGCTAGATATTTATAATCAACAGGTGGTTATAGCTGGCCTCAGCTCACTTAGCAGAGCTGACAATGGTGTTAAATGTTTTTCAACCTATAAATAATATTTTTAATCCTTTTACAATTAGCTTGTATGTTGCAAAATTTGTCCTTTATTGGAAACCTATGGCATGTTTAATTTTAATACTCCATCAAGATCTTTGTTTTCACTATTATAAAACAATATCCTAACGCCTTTCCTTATCTCCAGCTCCCCATTTAGGGGTTTATCTATGTGGCCTTATGCCCTATCATTTTTGACAAATGAATGTAATTCGCTATACAAAAATTTAAAAAAAGATTTCTTTTTACTTCTCTACCTTCGAAAGAAGCCTCTAAATGTAATCAATCATTGTTCACAAGTTTTTATACCAAGGGATTGCCATGGTTAAATGGCGGGACTCGTTAACCAATACATGGAACAGTCCAGACCCTGTTTTATTATGAAAAAGATGTTCTATTTTTATTCTCTCTCAAAAAGAAGATGGATCCTGATGGCTGCCAGAAAGATTGATATGGTAGGTAAATAGAGACCCTAAATCAGCTGGTAAGTATGAGTAATTCAATAATCTTCTTAAGCCTACTTCTCCCTTTTTTGGGAAGGTAGGTTGCTTTTCCTCTAGCCATTAATTTGCAAGCCAGGTTTTATTACTGAGCTACTAATTTACAACCAAATTAAATACCATGGGCCCTCCAGAGAAACAGTCCAAGCATTTTTTTTTCTTTTAATCTCTTATTTTGTGTTTCAAGCAGATATCTTTCAGATACAACTCTCGAAGGTGGGCTGCTACAGCAATGGCATATTTTAAATAATAATTTAAATTATTATTTAAAATAATAAGGCAGTCTATTTCCCCTCCCCTGAAAAGGACGTCAATTAATATTTAAGGGGGCCGAGGCCTCTGCTTTCCCTCACTGGTCAACGCCCATTGTCTTTTGATGAATATAGTTATCCACTGGTTTTTCGTAAAATTAAAAAAAAAAAAAAGGAGGAATTGTGACCTTCCCCTGCCCACTGCTCTCAAGAATAGATGGGAGGAATTGTGATTTTCTCCTGCCCACTGCTCTCAAGAATAGCAGCCAACAACCTGACCACCCACCTCCTGAAGAACAAGAAGAACCTGTTTTCAGCCTTCAGGGGAGGGGCTTGGTCTGCCTTTGTTTCTTGGGAGAGAGGCATATTCATTAAAGATAGAGACTTGAACCAAAAGCCATGTGTTTTGTGTCTCTCCATGTAATTTCTCTTGCAGCCTGTTCCTTTACCCATCTTTCCTTCCAGAGAACCCACGATTAAGATGTGTGAGCTGGCCTCAACAGTTGAGTACCAACTCATTTTCAGTGACGTAGCTTTGTGATGTCTTCATCAACAGGATCTTACTATCAGATTGTGCGGGGTAACCAATAGCTTTGGCAATAACTTGCACTATTTTAAGGGTCTATGGTACCCATTAATACAACAACTCAAAAATATATGACACCTTCCTGTTACTGGGGGTTTTTCCTTGGTAGTATATGCTGTCCAGTTCTCATATTTTCTCCTCCAATATATGGGAATTCCACTTAAAATCCTTTTGTGTGTGTTTATCTATATGTGTGGTCACTGGAATGAGAAAAGCGCACCTGTTTAAATGCATGGTTCCCAGTTGGTAGGAGTGTTTGGGAAGGATTAAGAGGTGTGACCTTGTTGGAGTGAGTGTGTAATTGGGTGAAGGGTTTTAAGGTTTCAAAAGACTCTGTGTCATTATCAGTATACTCTCTGCCTCTTGCTTAAAATGTAAGTTCTCAGATGCTGCTCCTCTATGATGGTCTCTAGTCATCTGAAGCCATAAGATCAATAAAAATTCTTTTTTATTAAAAAAATTTCATGAGAAATACTTGTTATCATCATGCAAGTCCCTGTTGTGATGGTTGTTTTTCATTGAGCTGACTATGTGCAAAATTATTACCTGTAGGCATATTACAAGATGCCTCTCCTTTTAGCTAGATAGATGACATGACATTCTAGGGATATCCACCTATCTTATTTTCTTTTTCCCATGAAGTTTCTAACATTACTTAACTTTTTACATTTTAAGTATTATGTACAAACCCTATTCATTTCCCCTTTTCTGTTAATGCTTTCTATTGTCAGTTGTATCACTCAGGCTCCCATCACTTGAATGAGCTTTGAAATTAGATAAATTAGGTTCAAATTATTTGGTTTCACTAGAAAACTAGGTCCATTTACAAATTCTTTCTCATCTACCAACTTTTTGTATGATGAAGATAATAATAGGATATCAATAATGATTGAACAGGGTCATTCATTGTGGTTATTAAGTAGACATATATTTAAGACATATACAGTGCATGATACAATGTATGGCCTCAATGTGTGTTAATATACATGAAAGTACATTGTTGGTAGAAAAAAGAAAACGTATTTTTCAGTTTACCTACAAGAAGCAGATGGCTGTGAAGGAGATCATTGAAACAGAAATACACCTTGAGAAACATGCATACTGACTCAAGAGTGGGGGAGTCCAGAAAACTAAGAGAAGTGTGTAATTTTTCTCAAAGAGCAATTCATAGCCTTTTCTGATTCCTGGTATTTTAGTGTCACGGGATAGGCTGCCTCCTTGAAGGAAATTATAATTGTGTGTCCAGTCTAGTAAATGTGTTTAAACTCTGATTTGTATGATAATGATTAGATTTATATAAACAGCTGCTAGAATTATGTAGGTGAGAAAAGGGGGATTTGAATATTTAGTGCTTACTGGAAATGATAGGCTCTGGGGGATAGATCTGAAGGTTGGGATCTAAATGTTGAATCAATCCTATTTTCTTTTCTGAAATGACTGGGAAAGTATTAGAGGCACGGGCTATTTTCTAGAGAATTTAAGTGGTAAAATTGGTCTTTTATGTTAATGGATCTATATTAGACTTCCATCTTTAGTTGAATCTTATGATCTAAGAGTCAGTCCTACACTGAGCTTTGAGGTGTGCTGAGGAGAAGGCATCACTTTGCCTTTAATCCAGGGATAAAGACCATAAATGAGAAGATACTGGTGAAAGACTTCCTTACTTTGATGGTTCTGAGAAGCAACATCTTGATGGAAACATTTAGGGTCTCAGGTAAGAACAGAGATGTGAAGAAATGAGGTAATTTCCAGAGGGGACCAACTGAGGTGAAACAGGGAGTCTGAATGTAGGTGAGCCATCAACTGAGCTGGAATCCTGGAGAAAGCCAACTGAGCAGTGGATTCATTTCCCTTCTGTTGTCCTCATCTCTGGAGATGTGACCAAGCAGCAATGCACATTGTACCTTCCCTGAAATGATGGGATTCAGCTCCTGACACTGAGCCTGAAGAATCCATTTCGCTTTAGGTTGATCCTTGTCAGACATTTTGTCATAGCCACAAGAACAGCGACTAATACATATGTCTCCATTTCTTGCCTACATACTGATTTTTACTGATAAGACTCTAGAAAAACTATTAAAACACAATTGAAATTTTTCAAATTACTCAATTAACAGTTTCCACAAGCATTTTGAATGTTTAGTAAGTGGAAGAGATTATAACTATGTTTATAGAGATTATTGGTAATTTTTGACTCATAAGAGATTGGCCAAATGTATACAACATATCTATTTCTGTTCTATCTTTTTTAAGCTTTTGACAAATTAAATTCCTAGGAGTTACTGTCTCCTTCCCTTTTTCATTGAGAAGTTTGGAAATGCTCTATACTCATCAATTTTGGGGTAATTTTTCTGGTAATACTTGAGTATAAGAATAATAGTTTTGTACTCTAAAGAAGTAGCTATGACAGTGGTTTCCAATGCAAGTCTATATGGACCCAGTGACTTAGATCAATGAAAAAGTGTAGCTGACAATGCTGATGTTCCATCTATATCTCAGGGACTAATTACTTCAGGGAACACCAATTTAAGAATTCTTTTCACATATGTATTAGACTTGCTTTGGTTGTGTCTTATGAATTAATTAAATATTTGAAAACCATAATTTATTTTCATGCAATTATCCAACTGATTTATTTGCTTTATATTCAGTCAGCTGATTTATTTGCCTTATATTTATAGCTTCTTTCACTATGCATACTAAAGTAAGAATACTTATCTGGTGTCAAAGATAATAAAGGACTGGGCAGAGCCAGCTGCCTCAACAGCAGATCAATAATGAAGATGATCTGGCAGCCGACAGTTGACTTTGCCTCAGAAAACCCATTATTAAGGTTTTATTAGCCAATTATGAATAATTTTGGAGCCTTTCTCTCTTTCTCTTGTTATCTTGTTTTATATAACCAACATTGTATGGTAAATTTTGTCTTTTTTTATGCCACATGAATGATTTCAAAATAAATCAATCAATCCATCTTCACAATTGGCTAAAACTCTCATAATCTTCTCAGCGAAATGCAGAGGTTTAGGGATATATTTTAACAAGATGACTATAGAGCCAATAATCTTTTTTTTAAATTTTTTTCCTTTTTTAAAAAATTGGATATTTTCTTTATTTACATTTCAAATGTTTTCCCCTTTCCAGCTCTCCCCTTCAGAAACTCCCTACCCCATTCCCCCTCCTTTATGAGGGTGCCCATCCACCCACTCTGGTCTTCCTGCCCTGGCATTCCCCTATACTGGGGCATCGAACACCCTCAGTCCCAAGGGCCCCTCCTCCCACTGATGCCAACAAGTGCTGCCGGAGCCATGGGTCCCTTCATGTGTATTCTTTGGTTGGTGGTCTAGTTCCTAGGACCTGCAGGGGATCTGGCCAGTTGACACTGTTACTTTCTCCATGGGGCTGCAACCTCCCTCAGCTCCTTTAGTCCCTTTTCCAACTTCTCCATTGGGGACCCCAAGAGCCAACAATCTTAAGCTTAAAAGTCTTGGTTATCTTGACCAAGTCAATTCATGAAGGATTCAAAGAGTCATTTGACTCTAAGGAAAGGGTGGCATATGTTAACTTGAATATTTGTTTTGGACATTTCATTTTGGATAATATATTATCCTGGTGGCTCAAATGAGAATGAACCCTATTTGTTCATATATTTGAACACAATATCCTTATTGGTGAAACTGTGAGGGAAGGATTAGGGGGAGTTGTGCTTTGTGTGTGTGTTGGGGATAGGCATTGATGTTTCAAATCCCACACCATTTCCAGTTAGCTCTCATGGTTGTCAATCAGGATGTAAAATCTGATGTAAGCACCATGTATGGCACCAGTGACATGCCTGCCTCTCTGATACCATCTCCACTGTGATGGTCATGGACTCGTGCTCTTAAACTGAAAACTACAACTAACCTCTTCTATACATTGATTTGGCTGTGTTTTCTTATCACAGCAATAGAAGTGCTCTAATTTCAGAATGAGGCTTCAAGTTGAAGTAAAATTAGAGCTTTTACAAGTTGTTTATGATAAAGAAAAAAAAATCAACAAAATCAGGTACACATTGTTTATCCCATACAGTGAACAAGTGTATTTATAAGGTGTATTTCAGATGTCCATAACCTATACAGGGCATTACTGATGAGAGACATAGCAGTATTATGAATTTGTCTTTTACTTGTGCAAATAGTATTGTTTAATTGCCCAAGACAGAGAGGAGTACTACAAAGAATCAGATTACAAGGCCTCTCCTCCCACTGATGCCAACAAGACCATCCATCCTCTGCCACAAGTGCTGCCAGAGCCATGGGTCCCTCCAGGTGTATTCTTTGGTTGGTGGTATAGTTCCTAGGACCTGCAGGGGATCTGGCCAGTTGACACTGTTGCTTTCTCATTTGAAAACAGGACATTACTGATGAAAGACATAGCAGTATTATGAATTTGTCTTTTACTTGTGAAAATAGTATGGTTTAATTGCCCAAGACAGAAAGGAGTACTACAAAGAATCAGATTACAGCTCAGAACTGCATCTTTACTGATATACATGTTAGGACACAAAATAGAATATTTTGCATTGATTGATTATTTCTTGGTCAGAAGTATGTGAGTAATCAGTATTTACATTGTTTGTATTTTTTATCTCCTCTGGATTTTGTAGCTAGCTTTTATCCACATGAATCCTTAGTGTTGTTATTAGAAATACTTTTAGATTGCAAAATGAGGTTTAGAAAGATAAAGTGACTTGCATTAGGTCAGCTAGTCAGTGATAGGTGATGGTGCTGGGATTTGAGCCCAAATATCCTAACTTGACTCACATGTTCTACAGTTGTGTCTTTCTCTGTGGTTGCGTTTCTGACAGTCCCATGAAAAGTTGAGAAGAATTACATCACTATTGACAAATAGCACATGCTTTGAATTAGCTCTGCAATTTCTGTTACATGTACAAAACTTAGAATCATTTAGAACTGCCCACAGATGTCCCAGTGTATCCCAGGATGATTCTGGGAAATGAACACTGCTCTGCATCCAAGCTTGCCTTCTAAGTTCATGAGACTGCTTTTCAACTTGTCAGATAATTTTTATTTTTAAATCTCTCTCCTAACTAGAGATAAGTGTTCTAGGATATTTGTCATATGATTAGCTCTTCCTTCTCAGCTCGAAAGTTTTTTAAAATCAGCTCCCATTGAAAGGTCATTTGTCTTCTCACATGATTTAGAACAACTCTCTGAGGGAGAGTAAATATTTCCCCATAAGAAGAGTCTTCTGATACCCTATATACTAATTCAAGAACCGTAAATAATTGAAGTGAAAACTTAAAATTTTATTAAGTCCATTTTGCTTTAAAAAATGGCCACTACATTTAATAGAAAGAAACAAGTTTTATTCTTTATATACTCTTACTCTTTCCCCCTACTATCCCATATTTTGTGGCTTCAAATGGTCTGTAAAACACATCAAAGTGATGTCACAAGAAATAGATGAGGAATAAAGAAAGATCAGTTTTAATGGAAAAAAGATAATAAGTCTATGGATTAAGCAATTAAGAGAACAGGTCTAAGGCCAAGTGACTTTCTTAATAATAGTAAACACTCAATATTAACTCTGATCTTATGGTTGATTATAACCAAGTATAGAATATTGATACTGAAAAGGTCTCAGCAAGCTTAACTTCCATGGATATACATGTGTATGTATATATGTATATAATGAAGCTGTGTGGGTGTGGTAGAACTTTGATTTATGCAGGAGTACAACAGATGGTATTGATACTCCATCATATCTCAAGAACTGACTGCTTCAGGGCTTAATAGCTCAACCGCAGTCTCTTTGTCTAAGCATGTTCTTTAAGCTGAGGAAGACCACTTTGCTCAAGTGGAAGAATTAACATCTCCTCACACACTCCAAAATTCCTTATCTACAGAAAGTGATAGCTTGCACATAACTATCTCAGCTCAGCTGAGATGCGCAGCTGAGATACTCATCTCAGCTCCAGATACTCTAACTCTGCGGCACATACTAAGCCTTTCAGGACTAAGTCTCAGTTATATAGTAGACTGGACTCTCTGAGAGAGAATAATATTTCCCTATAAGAAGAGTCTTCCAATGTCCTATATACTAATTCAAGAAACCATAAATAATTGAAGTGAAAATGTAAAATTTTTGACAAAAAAAATCTTCATGACATTAGGCCTTTCCTTACTTTTCTACCCTCTGTCAAATAAACTATTCAATTAGGAACCTTACTTTACAATCTGCTTCTTGGGAAACCCAAATTAGGCCAATGAATCCCTAAAGCCCACTTCAGGGCCTAACACAAATTAATTGACTGAATGATCTAGTTTAAGGCAAAAGAATATTTTGAATTATAAATAGTAAGGTTGCTATACCATAAAGAGAATTAATATATTGAATTCATAAGTTTTTTCTAAATGTGTGTGTGTGTGTGTGTGTGTGTGTGTGTGTGTGTGTGACTTCAGCCTCCTTTATAAAAGTACTCTGCTTCACTCACTGGCTTCATAATGGTCAAGATGCAAATAAGGAGAGAGGAATAACACTTACCTCTTCTAATAGTGTGTGCTCCCTTTGGCACTCTCATGATCTTATTCTTTGAAAGATAGATAGTAACAGGAAGCCTCTGTTACCCTCATGTTCTGGAGTTTTGAACACTTGCCTCTTCCCTTTGCTAGAGAGCTATGGTAAGAGTCAGTTTGCTAGCATGGGATACTTATTTCCTTGGCAACTCTCCCTCTCTCTTAGCTCAAAGCTTCTGCAGTTACCCGCATCTTCATGTTTGTGTGTTTTATTGTTATGTCAGGCTTTCAGTGGCAAAAAAGCATCAAAATCTAGATTTATCATGTTTTGAATATAATTGGAGGGGTTTAGAAGCCTGACCCTACAATTTTGCATATGTAATACTTGGCAGAACCATGTAACTATTGTCCTTTTCTTAGGGATTCTTATATTCTCAAATCTGCATGCCTCTCTCTGTCATTTATATTAAAGTTTTAAACTGTACTCATGTTCTATTTTATCTATTTCTGTGACTTCATGAATAATAGGGCCCTTACTACATTCTAGATGCCTGTTTATATCATTTGTAGCTGTCCATGAGTCAGTGTAGATTAGGTGATTTAACATGATTTTGAAAACATTTTTCCTTACCTCCTTTGGGACAAAGTAGAAAAAAATAAAGACAAAAATCAAAACCAAAAAAACAAGCCAACTAGACCCTACAGGTCGTGAGAAACACTGTTACATATTGATCATGTGACTTGAATAAACTGATGATAGATGATTCTTGTTAATTAGGAGTTTATAAAAAAGACATTTTTGTGAGCACTGTCAAATTAATCATAGATTGTTTTTTGCCATTGTGTTAATTGAAAAAGGAAGTAAAACCATTTTATGATAAAAGTGAAGATTTACATGGAAAATATTTCTGACAAAATTGAAATATCTAAAAAAAACAAGTTAAAATTGACAGTTTTCATGGAAAATTAAAGAGTAAAATTGTAGACATAAAAACATTGCTAAATTATTTGAAAAGGGGAATAGAAACATTTTATGATAGCCTTGAAGAATTATGTGGAAAATATTTTTGATAAAATTGTAGAAAAATGTAGAGAAACATGTTAAAATTGAAGATTATCATGGAAAAATTTATATAGATATAATAATGGTAAGTATAAAAGTATTCCTAACTTGACTGAAAATGGAATTACATATTCTGATAAAGTTGAAGATTTACATGGAAAATATTTCTGATAAAATTCAAGAAATATATAGAAAAACATGTTAAAATTGACTATTTCATGGAAAATTATACAGATAAAATGGTAGACATAAAAAACCTTTCTAAATTAATTGGAGATGGAATTAAAAACATTTTGTAATAAAACCAGAGATTTACATGGAAAACATTTCTGATAAAATAGAAGAAATATATAGAAAGACATTGAAATTGAAGATTATTATGAAAAATAATGCAGATAAAATGGTAGATATAAAAACATTATTAAATTAATTAAAAGGGGAATTACAAACATTTTCTGATAAAATTGAAGACTTATATGAGAAATATTTTGTTAATCTATGTCTTTTTATTGGGGAATTGAATCCATTGTTGTTAAGAGATATTAAGGAATAGTGATTGTTGCTTCCTGTTATTTTTATCTTTAATATCTTCTTTTGGGTTTGGTGGAAGAAGATTACTTTCTTGCTTTTTCTAGGGTATAGTTTCCCTCCTTCTGTTGGCATTTTCCATCAGTTATCCTTTGTAGGGCTGGATTTGTGGACAGATATTGTGTAAATTTGATTTTATCATGGAATATCTTGGTTTCTCCATCTCTGATGATTGAGAGTTTTGCTGGGTATAGTAGCTTGGGCTGGCATTTGTGTTCTCATAGAGTCCATATGAGATCTGCCCAGGATCTTCTAGCTTTCATTGTCTCTGGTGAGAAGTCTGGTGTAAGTCTGATAGGTCTTCCTTTATATGTTACTTGACCTTTTCCCCTTACTGCTTTTAATATTCTTTCTTTGTTTAGTGCATTTGGTGTTTTTATTATTATGTGCTAGGAGGACATTCTGTTCTGGTCCAGTCTGAAGTTGTGGCTAGGGAAGTTTTCTTCTATAATTTTGTTGAAGATATTTACTGGGCCTTTAAAAGATGTAAATTCTCACTTTCCTCTATACCTATAATCCTTAGGTTTGGTCTTCTCATTGTGTCCTGGAGTTCCTGGATGTTTTGGGTTACCAGCTTTATGCATTTTGCATTTTCTTTGACTGTTGAGTTAATGTTTTCTATGGTATCTTCAGCACCTGAGGTTCTTTCTTCTATCTCTTGTATTCTGTTGTTGATGGTTGCATCTATGACTCCTGAATATTTTCCAAGGTTTTCTATCTCCAGAGATGTCTCACTTTGTGATTTCTTTATTGTTTCTACTTCCACTTTTAGATCTTGAATGGTTTTGTTCAGTTCCTTCTCTTGATTGTGTTTTCCTATAATTCTTTAAGGGATTTTTGTGTTTCTTCTTTAAGGGCTTCCGCTTGTTGACCCATTATCTCCTGTATTTCTTTAAGGGATTCTTGTGTTTCCTCTTTAAGGGCTTTTACCTGTTGACCAATGTCTTCTGTATTTCCTTGAAGGAGTTATTTAAGTCTTTCTTCAAGCCCTCTATCAGCATCATGAGATACGATTTTACATGCAACTCTTGTTTTTCCAGTTGTTGGGACTTGCTGTGGTGGGAGAACTGGGTTTTGATGTTGCCATGTGGCCTTGGTTTTTGTTGGTAGGGTCCTTGTGCTTGCCTTTCACCTGGTGCTAGTTGGTATTGGTGTCTCTGACTGGAGTTAGTTCATCCTGTGGGCCTGTAAGCTTGTGTCCTTACTCCTCTGAGCTCAAAAGTGGAAGTTCTGCTTGGAGATCTCTCTCTCCTGGTGGATTTTGCACAGAAGGCTGTGGACTTTCCCTGCTCCCTGGTGCAAAAATCAAAATGGTTTTATAATCTGTTATTGAGTCCTGGTCAACTGAAAGTCTATATTATTATGCTGAGAGGAACCTATACAAAGAGGACACTGTAAAGTAGGGGCAGAAGTGGTCTCAGTTCTAGAACTCTGCTTGGATTTCAAAAGAGCTGGCTTTATCCCCAGAACCTCAGTCAATCAATCAGTCAACCACATATCTAAGAACAGCTGTAGGATGGCTATTCTTGGTTGTAAACTTTACTTCATTTGCAAATAGCTAAAAACTCAAGTGGTTAGGGACAGCTGTGAGGAATTTTGTTTTTTATTGAAACGTCTGAGGTAAGAAGACAGCCTATAGAAAGGACATGGAAGAAGGAAGCTTTGACTCTTTGCCTGCTTGCTCTTCCTTTCACTGGCAAGTTCGATCTTTTACTGTAGGTAGAGCCTACTTCTTTGGGATTTTGACGTATATTGGAGACAAGCTGATACTTTCAGCTTTATGTGCTAAATAACTATCAGCTCCTTGGACTTTCTGTTAGAAGACAGTCATTGTTGGAACAGTCAGAGCATAACTTTTAAGCCACACTGAAAAATCCCATATATCCGCAGGTACTGTATGGCTGTTTCATCTGAGGTTGAAATATTCCATCCTGCAAGTAAGCTCCTAAGGACAAAACGTAAACATCTCAAAATAGATTCAGGAAGTCAATAAAACTGACCAAGAATATATAAACAGTGAAGAAGTAGAAAGTCATTCTCATCAAACCAAGCTGCAAAGAAGACCCAGAGAGAGGAGCAGAGACCTGCTGAGCTGCCTGAAACAGGTTTAGACCAATCTAGTTCCTTAGAAAGGATATTTCCAAACCTGTTGAGTTACTTGAGGGTTCTGCATCATGTTCCGAGTTTCCATCTTTTGTTAGCTGTCACCAGAACTAGGGTAGGGTTTAGTGATACAACTGTCTTTGGGTCCCTCCAGAGAGAAGGTGGAGATCTCACCTCTGAGCTCAGAAGTGAAGGAGCTGCTGGGAGATCACTCTCTCCTGGCAGGCTGTGCACAGAAGTGTATGGAGTCTCCTGGCTCCCTGGTACCAATGGCCAGTTTTTAAATTTTTTACTTATAATCATGTACCACCATCCCACATTACAATTAAGCCATGTAGAAATATTTATGTAAAAGAAATATAGATAGAAGCAATAATAATAGTAAGACTTCATGGTTGATAAGCAAACAATAAAGAATAGAGAACATTTCATATAAAGCATATGAACTATGTAATTCCATGAACTATGTATTTTCTTCCAAAGGTGAAAAAACCTTCAATAATTATATGTAATAAAATTGAAATGTAGTTACATCTTATAATACTATCTTTCATAAAAATAAATATTCTTTAAAGTTATAAACTATAGCTTTTTTGAACATCTAGATTAGTAATTAGACCTCTGGAATGCTAGGTGGTTTGGTTATTAGTTGGGTGATAAGCAGCTCTGTACCTTTCAAGGGTAATTATCTCTTACTTGATAAATGGATTAACGGAATTTTATTATGGACGCTTTCTGAAGGTTAAATGGGTTAAAATACTGAAAAGTATTGATAAGCAGTCAATAGGTATGGTAGGGAAGTGGATGCTATCATGGCAGGAATCTGGAGACAGAGCCTGAAGTGGAAGCCATAGAGGAACGCTGTTTACTGGATGACTCCCAAAGGCTAATTAAGTTTGCTTTCTTATAGTATCTAGGACCTCTAGCCCAGGGGTGGCACTGTGCACAGTGAGCTGGATCCTCTGCATCGACCATGAAAATGAGTCATAGACTTTTCCACAGGGTGCTCTGCTGAGGGCTTCTTTATTCCCTCAACATAATATTTTTATTGATTTTTTTGGGGGGATTTCACATCATACATACCTAACCCATTTGCTTCCCAGTCCTTACCTGTCCTCTCCTCCAACCTTGTTACCTTGCCTCTAGCAAAAGAAACAAAAACAAAAACAAAAACAAAACAAAACAAAAAACCCAAAACAACAACAACAACAAAAAACAAAACAAAACAAAAAAACCCTAAACAACAAAACAGAAAAACCCAATTGTGTTGTGTTATCTATATACTCATTGGGGCGTGGTCCAACTTTCAGTGGCCAGCCCTCTAGATGGATCCTGCCTCCCTGCTGGACATCATCTACTGTGGAGGGTGACACCTGAGCATCCTATCACAGTTTTTAAGAGTTCTCTCTTATCTGTTACAATTTCTGTAGTGTGTGTGTGTGTGTGTGTGTGTGGCAGGGGAGGTGTGTGTGTGTGTGTGTGTGTGTGTGGCAGGGGAGATGTTGAGGTAGAGGTAGGAGCTAACACTGAAATCTTCCAAGTTTCTCCTTCTCAATTGTGAATCTGCAGTAATACATATCACTGTGAAAGTAGCTTATTTGATCTTTACAGATAGCAGGAGTATGGATTGTGGGAATCCACATGGATTCTGGAGTCAGCACAGACCAAGAACAGGGCTTCTGGATTCAGTAGGGCCACAGACCGGATAAGGCCTACTGATGAAGCTGGGATCATGGACATCAATATGGCTTCTGACTACATCATAACACATGGGTAACCACCCAGAATTTGGTAGCAACATAGGCCATGGGCATTAACACAGACTGAACCACTGTAAGAACACAAAACCAGACATGGGCCCTCTGTGGCAACATTAACCCAAATATTAAGAGGGCTTAGGTGGCAGCACATGCCACTCAGATCAGTACGGCCTCTGCACAGCATGACCCACAAATCTACCACTGACCTCAGGTCTCTTTTTCACCTGTCACTGCCGTCACATCAGCAGCTCTGTCTGTCTCCACAGCGCACACATTACACATCACTCTCATTTCTGTATCACCCTCTTTGGTTTGCTCTTTGCTGTGGTGCCCATCAGAATGGGCCTACCATGATCACAGGCATGATCACAGGCATGATCACAGGCAGGTGGCATGTGTGCTCTGAGGGCTTCTTCTAAATTGAAGTTTCCTTTTTCCAAATGACTTTAGATTGTGTCAGGCTGACATAAAACTAGTCAGCACAACTGACCTGTTGTCAATGTGACAAACAACATATAACTAATTAACTAAAATTTTTCGTTTCTCACTTGTGCCCAAGATAAGATGCAAAACACACACACACACACACACACACACACACACACACCATTCCAACTTTTAAAAGCCCCAGAGTCTTCAAAAATTCAAACACTTAAACACTAAGTCTATTTTTTCTTTTCATTTTTTTATTTGATATATTTTTTATTTACATTTCAAATGATTTCCCCTTTTCTGGCCCCCACTCCCCGAAAGTCACATAAGCCCCTTTCCTTCCCCCTTTTCTCACACCCAACCTTTCCCACTTCCCTGTTCTGGTTTTGCCCTATACTGCTACACTGAGTCTTTCCAGAACAAGGGGCCACTCCTCCATTCTTGTTTGTACCTCATTTGATGTGTGGATTATGTTTTGGGTATTCCAATTTTCTAAGTTAATAACCACTAATTAGTGAGTGCATACCATGATTGATCTTTTGAGACTGGGTTACCTCACTTAGTATGATGCTCTCCAGCTCCATCCATTTGCCTAAGAATTTCATGAATTCATTGTTTCTAATGGCTGAGTAGCACTCCCTTGTGTATATATACCACATTTTTTTGCATCCATTCTTCTGTTGAAGGATACCTGGGTTCTTTCCAGCTTCTGGCTATTATAAATAGGGCTGCTATGAACATAGTAGAACATGTATCCTTATTACATGCTGGGGAATCCTCTGGGTATATGCCCAGGAGTGGTATAGCAGGATCTTCTGGAAGTGAGGTGCCCAGTTTTTGGAGGAACCGCCAGACTGATTTCCAGAGTGGTTGTACCAATTTGCAACCCCACCAGCAGTGGAGGAGTGTTCCTCTTTCTCCACACCCTCTCCAACACCTGCTGTTTCCTGAGTTTTTAATCTTAGCCATTCTGACTGGTGTAAGGTGAAATCTCAGGGTTGTTTTGATTTGCATTTCCCTAATGACTAGTGAAGTTGAGCATTTTTTAAGATGTTTCTCCGCCATCCGAAGTTCTTCAGGTGAGAATTTTTTGTTTAACTTTGTACCCCATTTTTAAAAGGGTTATTTGGTTTTCTGGGGTCTAACTTCTTGAGTTCTTTGTATATCTTGGATATTAGCACTCTATCTGATGTAGGATTGGTGAAGATCTTTTCCCAATTTGTTGGTTGCCGATTTGTCCTTTTGATGGTGTCCTTTGCCTTACAGAAACTTTGTAATTTTATGAGGTCCCATTTGTCAATTCTTGATCTTAGAGCACATGCTATTGGTGATCTGTTCAGAAACTTTCCCCCAGTACCAATGTCCTCAAGGGTCTTCCCCAGTTTCTTTTCTATTAGCTTCAGAGTGTCTGGCTTTATGTGTAGGTCCTTGATCCATTTGGAGTTTAGCTTAGTACAAGGAGACAAGGATGGATCAATTCACATTCTTCTGCGTGCTGACCTCCAGTTGAACCAGCACCATTTGTTGAAAAGGCTATTTTTTCCCCCATTGGATGTTTTCAGCCTCTTTGTTAAGGATCAAGTGGCCTTAGGTGTGTGGGTTAATTTTTGGATCTTCGATCCTGTTCCATTGATCCGCTTGCCTGACACTGTACCAATACCATGAAGTTTTTAACACTATTGCTCTGTAGTATTGCTTGAGTTCAGGGATACTGATTCACCCAGAATTTGTTTTGTTGTTGAGGATAGTTTTAGCTATCCTGGCTTTTTTTGTTATTCCAGATGAATTTGAGAATTATTCTTTCTAACTCTATGAAGAATTGAGTTGGGATTTTGATGGGTATTGCATTGAATCTGTATATTGCTTTTGGCAAAATGGCCATTTTAACGATATTAATCCTGCCAATCCATAAACATGGGAGGTTTTTCCATTTTTTGAGGTCCTCTTCCATTTTCTTCTTCAGAGTCTTGAAATTCTTGTCATACAGATCTTCCACATGTTTGGTAAGAGTCACCCCAAGGTACTTTATACTGTTTGTGGCTATTGTGAAGGGTGTCATTTCCCTAATTTCTTTCTCAGCCTGCTTAGCCTTTGAGTATAGGAAGGCTACTGATTTGCTTGAGTTGATTTATAACCTGCCACTTTGCTGAAGTTGTTTATCAGCTGTAGGGCATTCTCTATTCGACTTTTTTGGGTCACTTAGGTAGACTATCATATCATCTGCAAATAATGATAGTTTGACTTCTTCCTTTCCAATTTGTATCCCTTTGACCTCCTTATGTTTTCTAATTGCCCGAGATAGTACCTCAAGTACAATATTGAAAAGATAAGGAGAAAGTGGGCAGCCCTGTCTAGTCCCTGATTTTAGTGGGATTGCTTCAAGTTTCTCTTCATTTAGTTTGATGCTGGCTACCGATTTGCTGTATATTACTTTAACTATGTTTAGGTATGGGCCTTGAATTCCTGTTCTTTCCAAGACTTTTAGCATGAAAGGATGCTGAATTTTGTCAAAGGCTTTTTCAGCATCCAATGAAATGTTCATGTGGTTTTTTTTCCCTTTGAGTCTGTTTATGTAGTGGATTGCATTGATGGATTTCCATATAATGAACCAACCCTGCATCCCTGGAATGAAACCTACTTGATCATGGTGGATGATTATTTTTATGTGATCTTTGATTCGGTTGGCAAGCATTTTATTGAGTATTTTTGCATCGATGTTCATAAGGGAAATTGGTCTGAAGTTCTCTTTCTTTGCTGGATCTTTGTGTGGTTTTGGTATCAGCATAATTGTGGTTTCGTAGAAGGAATTGGGTAGTGTTTCTGTTTTATGTAATAGTTTGAAGAGTATTGGTGTTAGGTCTTCTTTGAAGGTCTGATACAATTCTGCACTGAAACCATCTGGTCCTGTGCTTTTTTTGGTTGGGAGACTTTCTATGACCCCTTCTATTTCTTTAGGGGTTATGGGACTCTTTAGATGATCTATTTGGTCCTGATTTAGTTTTGGTATTTTGTATCTGTCTAGGAAATTGTCCATTTCCTCCAGATTCTCCAGTTGTGTTGAGTATAGGCTTTTGTAGTAGGATCTGATGATTTTTTGAATTTCCTCCATTTCTGTTGTTATATCCCCCTTTTAATTTCTAATTTTGTTAATTTGGATACTGTCTCTGTGTCCTCTGGTTAGTCTGGCTAAGGGTTTATCTATCTTGTTGATTTTCTCAAAGAACCAGCTCCTGGATTTGTTAATTCTTTGTATGGTTCTCTTTGTTTCCACTTGATTGATTTCAACCACGAGTTTGATGATTTCCTGTCTTCTACTCCTCCTGGGTGAATTGGCTTCTTTTTGTTCCAGGACTTTCAAGTGTGTCATTAAGCTGCTAGTGTATGCATTCTCCATTTTCTTTTTGTAGGCACTCAGGGCTATGAGTTTTCCTCTTAGCATTGCTTTCATTGTGTCCCAAAGATTTGGGTATGTTGTGCCTTCATTTTCATTAAATTCTAAAAAGTCTCTGATTTCTTTCTTTATTTCTTCTTTGACCAAGGTGTCATTGAGTAGAGTATTGTTCAGCCTCCATGTTTATGTGGACTTTCTGTTGTTTTTGTTGCCATTGAAAATCACTCTTACTCCATAGTGATCTGATGGGAGGCATGGGATTAGTTTGATCTTCTTATATTTGTTGAGGTCTGTCTTGTGAGCAATTATATGGTCGATTTTGGAGAAGGTACCATGAGGTGCTGAGAAAAGGTATATTCTTTTGTTTTAAGGTGAAATGTTTTATAAATATCAGTCAAATCCAATTGGTCCAAAGCTTCAATTAGTTTTATTGTGTCCCTGTTTAGTTTCTGTTTTCCTGATAGGTCCATTGAGGAGAGTGGAGTGTTGAAGTTACCCAAAATTACTGTGTTAGGTACAATGTGTGCTTTGAGCTTTAGTAAACTTTCTTTTACGAATGAGGGTGCCCTTGCATTTGGCGTATAGATGTTCAGGAATGAAAGTTCTTCTTGGCAGATTTTTCCTTTGACCAGCAAGAAGTGTCCTTCTGTATCTCTTTTGATGACTTTAGGTTGAAAGTCAATTTTATCTGATATTAGAATGGCTACTCCAGCTTGTTTCCTGAGACTATTGGCTTGTAAAATTGTTCTCTTAGAGTCTGCATGAAATGTGCCTGGGATCTTCTAGCTTTTGTGGTCTCTGGTGAGAAGTCTGGTGAGATTCTGATAGGTCTTCCTTTATATGCTACTTGGCCTTTTTCTCTTACTGCCTTTAATATTCTTTCTTTGTTTAGTGCATTTGGGGTTTTGCTTATTATGTGACGAGAGGTATTTCTACTCAGGTCCAATCTGTTTGGAGTTCTGTAGGCTTCTTGTATATTCATGGGCATCTTTCTAAGTTGGGAAAGTTTTCTTCCATAATTTTATTGAAGATATTTGCTGGCCCTTTAAGTTGTAAATCTTTGCTCTCATCTATGCCTATAATCCTTAGGTTTGGTCTTCTCATTGTGTCCTGGATTTCCTGGATGTTCTGGGATACAAGCTTTTTGCATTTTGCATTTCCTTTGACTGTTGAGTCAATGGTTTCTATGGTATCTTTTGCATCTGAGATTCTTTCTTCCATCTCTTTTGCATCTATGGCCCCTGATTTCTTCTCAAGGTTTTCTATCTCCAAAGTTGTCTCCCTTTGTGATTTCTTAGTTGTTTCTACTTCTGATTTTAGATCCTGGATGGTTTTGCTTAGCTCCTTCACTTGCTTGTTTGTGTTTTCCTGTAATTCTTTAAGAAATTTTTGTGTTTCCTCTTTCATGACTTCTTCCTGTTGACTCAAGTTCTCCTTCATTTTTTTAAGTTTTTTTTGGGTTTCTTCTTTATTGGCTTCTGTCTCTTGAGCCTTATTCTCCTGCATTTCTTTAAGTGAATTTTGTCTTTCCATTATATGGGTTTCGAGCTTATTCATGTTCCCCTGTATTTCTTTAAGAGATTCATTTATGTCCTTTTTGTGTTCTTCTAACAGCATCATGAACAGTGATTTTAAATCCAAATCTTGTTTTTCTGGTGTGTTGGCATAACCAGGACTTGCTGATGTTGGAGAATTTGGTTCAGACGCTGCCATATTGCCTAGATTTCTGTTAGTAGTGTTCCTGTGTTTGCCCTTTGTCATCTTGTTCTCTGGCGTTAGTTGGTCTTGTCTCTGGCTGGTGTTTGAGCCTCCTGTGAGGCTCTAGGGCTATTTGTGCAACACTGGGTGGCTGGGTTTCCCCTGTCACAGATTGCTGATGTGCTGTCCTCCTCTTGGGTACCCTTGGAGCCCTAGTGTGCTTTGCCCCAGATTGTCTCTGTGAACCAGGTGGTGCCCATTTGCTCTTTCAGGGAGTGCTGATGGTGTATGCTGCGGAACCTTTTCAGAATGATGATCACACTGCTGGGCAGCCGATCTACCAACCTATGGTGCACACAAGGCTAGCCTAGCTGCTCAGGCCCTGATCTAGGAAAAATCCTAGCAGGCCAATGCCCAAGCAAAGTTCCCCTCAGGCTATGAGTGTTAATGTAAGACCCCCCAAAACCGAGGGTGCCCCAGCACCCCACACTCAGGAAGGTGACACCCAAATCACTTGCGAGAAACGGTCTCGATGCAATAGCATGAGGATTTCTTTATTCCAGAATTCTGGGTTCCACAGCTGTACACCATGCAGGGCTAGAGGGCTGAGGACCACAAGTGCCGAATTGCGACAGCTTTTATAAGTTTTCGACAAAGCCCGCAAATCACAAGCCAATCATTTCTTAGCATGGAGAACCCATGAAATGTGCGCCAATTGATTTGTATCATTCCATAGATTTTAGGGCCATCAGTTTAATTTATCAGAGCCCGCACTCAGTGGACCAATTAGTTTCCTATTTTCTTGAATGTCTACAGCTGTGTGAACTCCTACATAGGGGTAATGGCGTAAGCAATTTACAGAAGCAAGATAAGCTTAGCTCATTTCCAGTTACCTTGTGGGGCCAGGATCACCTATTCAAGGCCTTTCTGCTAGGTCTAAACAAAGGGCAGGCTCTGGAATGTGACCTTTTACCTAGTTTCTAACAAAGCAAGATAGCATTTTAACTTCCTGATTTCTTGGGGTCATTAGAGTTAGGTTGTATTATTTTCTATCCTTTTATTAACTGATTCTGTCAGGTGGCCAGGATGGTGGCATGTGCGTATTCCCTGAAAGTGCTGGGAGAGTCTGCTGGGCTAACAACCTCCTGGCTGGGTTGGCACACAGATGGCCCACCAAGCAGCCCAGGTCCTGGATGCAGTCCAGGGCCCGTCGGGCCTAGACCCCCGCTATGTTAGCCTTGGGCTATGACTGTTAGCTGACTTTGCCAGCTAGCATTCTCTGGTGTCCCGTAGCCAAAATGGCGGCATGCACACTGGGCCAGGCAAACAACTTCCTGGCCGGGTTGGCACACTGATGGCCCGTGAACAACCCAGGGCCTGGGTGCAGGCCAATGCCTGTGGGGCTTAGACCCCCGCAATGTTGGCCTCGGGCTAAGTCTGCATACCTCAGGGTATCTGATCTCTCTGGCATCCGAGAACCAAGATGGAGGCGAGTCTCTCATAACTGACTGGCGGAGGCAGCGTTCTGAAGTGTCTTCTGTGAGGTGAAAGGTGCTGTAAATCCGGTGCTACTTGCAGCCCGGCTAGCCAGTGATGGTCAGTGGTGGGCACAGGGCCTGCCTGGACCCTGTCACCTTGGTTCCACTGCTGATGGCCCTTCCTCTGGACGATGCTGCTGCTGCTGTTGCTGTTGCTGCTGCTGCTGTTCCCAAGTCTTTTTAATACAACCATGGTCTCTCCAAGATAACCAAAGTCTCTCTAATATTTCAAACCTTCTTAACTGTGGGCTCCTGTAAAATAAGAAAAAATAAAATATCTATCTTCTTACTATAAGAATTAAGACACAGAGAAGAGAATGAGAGAGCAGTGGCCCTTCATGCTCTATGGCTAAGATTCACTGTGAGGGATGGATGTTTTTTCCCTATCACTTCAGATATTTTTTTAAATCACAGTAATCAGTCTGGTTCTGTGTCTATGGAATCTGACATGCTGCTTCACTATCAGCCCCATTCTATAGTGTGAAGAAGTGCTGAATGTGCTTTAAGGCTCAGGTTCGTATGGATTAACAAAGGCTTTAGCAATTGCTGTACATGTCAGGGTTTGTAGACTGGGCATAATGATACCTAATTTCTATGGTCTTGAGAAAACTAAATAGAAAAGTATAAGAAAGAATCTAATACCTATATCTCTAGCTACTTAGACTCCTTATCAAGCCAGTTCTGGTATGTGCTTAGAGAAACACAATGATATTTTTATACTTACAGCATTTAGTGTGATTTTATTTGAAAAATAAATTTATTATACAATGTTTATACATTCTAAAGTAGTACAAATGAAGTTAAATCCCATGCTCTTTGCATTAGTGTAGACAACAGATAAGTAGTGTGTTTCTTCTGTATGCTAAATTTTTATTCCTTTTTATAATTGATGTAACAATAATTTGCATGTTCATATGGATGTTATAAAAATATACTGAGATAAATGGAGAGTCTAGTTAACAGGAGATTAAGCACATCATTTATTGTTTGAATTCTGTTGGTTTATGTAATTATATTTACAATTTACTTTAGAAAAGCTTTTGAGTGGCAGATCTTTGTTGCAAACATCTGTGGCTTTTTTCCACTGGTCACACAAGAAAAATTTGGAGATTACACTTTCTGATACAATAAAAGCTGGTTGGAAAGGAAACATAGGAACAAGTGCACAGATTCTACTTTATATGCCAGCATTCTGGTGTCTTAATTTAGAGTGAAGTTTCAGTTCTGTGACTTTGGAGGAATTCTGTATTTCTTCTTAAAATGTATGGAAGAATTACCTCATTTTATTCATGAGTTTAACATATGGTATTAAGATCATACCATATTTAGATACAGTTCCCAAACAGGAAGAAAACAACATTTCTCTCCTTGAGAGGTCATGTTTGGTCAGAGGCCCTAACAATAACATGTGAGTATAACTGTCAATACAGAAAGGCATTCTGATGAGGAAGATAGTTTGGAAGGTTTCCGTGGGGAGCCTCTGTGTGGAAGTGGCATTTTGTCCTTATAATAGCATTGGCCAGCAGTATGTTGACATGTGCATCAGCCAGCATTATGTTGACATGTGCATTGGCCAGCAGTATTTGGGGGTATTCATTGGCTAGCAGTATGTTGAAGTGTACATCATTCAGCAGTATGTTGTGGCATACACTGGCTAGCAATATGATGAGGTGTATATCAGCCAGCAGTATAAGTTTCCTTGGCTTTCTTCCTCAACGTTCTCCTGGTCACAGAATTTTCTGTAGTCGGAGTATGGAATCCATAAGCAGGATGGGCAGGCAGAAGCTGTTCCCTCAGCTCCCTCTATAAGTGGAGCCTAGAGTGTTCTGCCTTCTCTAACACAAAGGGGACAGCCCTGACATGAGTGTAGTCTGGGACCATTGGAGTAAATGGAAATCTGTATGGCCTATCGGTCATAAAGCTTGTTGTTGCCAACGATGGCTTCTGGCATGCAAAAAGGGGGAGTTTCTACATGCATTCAGCTTCAATACGGACTTTGTAACCTTGACCAGCCTTGTCTGTAGCCCCTATATGACACCAGACTGTATGGTCATTGGAAAGGAACTATAATACTCTAGCTAGAACTCATTACCCAAATGCTAGAAGATGCCAATATTAGGGGGTATGGAAGGAAAATTCTTAAATTCATCTTTCTTTGCTTAGCATTATCAGCTTTTACTTATATATTATATTCTATTTATTGTAAAATTGGATTTTTAACTTTAGCATTCTCTTCCTCACACCCTACCTCCTTTAAAAGCATTCTTCTTTCCTGCCTCCTTTCTCTGATCCTCTTTGGGTTCATTATTTTATTATTTTTACTTTTAATAAAATTTAACTCCTTAGTTTATTTTACAATATTTCTGACCCTTCTTTTCTATATTAATTGGTTGTACAGTTTTTTTAAAAAATGATTTTATTATATTTCTATATCTGCTTTATTTGTTTTTTTTATTGGTTATTTCATTTATTTACAATTCAAATGTCCCCCTTCCCTGTTTCACCTCTACAAATCCCCTATCCCCTCCTGCTTCCTCCTTACCTCAGTGAGTGTGCTTCCCATCCACCCACCAACTCCTACCTCACCACCTTAGTATTGCCCTATTCTGGATCATCGAGCCTCCACAGGACCAAGGTTTCACCTCTTTGCCAGATAAGGCAATCAATCCTCTGCTACATATGCAGCTGGAGCCATGGGTCCCTCCATGTGTACTCTTTGGTTAGTGGTTTAGTCCCTGGGAGCTCAGAGACTGGGGAAGGGGTGGTCTGGTTAGTTGATATTGTTGTTCTTCCTATGGGGTTGTAATCCCCTTCAACTCCTTCAGTACTTCCCCCGACTCTTCAGTTGGGGTCCCCATGCTCAGTTTAATGGTTGGCTGTGAGCATCTGCATATGTGTTTGTCAGGATCTGTCCAAGTCTCTCAGGGTATAGCTATACCAGGCTCCTGTCAGCAAGTGCTTCTTGGTATCAGCAATAGTCTGGGTTTGGTATTTACAAATGGGATGGACTCCTAGTTGGGGCACTCTCTGGATGGCATTTCCTTCAATCTCTGCTCCACTCTTTGTTCCTGCATTACCTTTAGACAGGTACAACTATGAATTAATATTTTTAAGATGAGTGGGTGGCCCCTTCCCTCAACTGGGAGCTCTGCATAACTTCCAGTTATGATTTCTATAGATTCTATTTACTCTTTGTTGGGTATTTCAGCTAATGTCATCCCCATTGGGTCCTGGGACCCTCTTGCTTCCCTGATATCTGGGACTTTCTATTGGCGACACCCAGTTCCCCATCCCCCATTGCTACACATCTCTGTTCAATTTCCCAACTCTCTGTACTTCTCCCCCATCTCCTCCTATACCTGATTCTACCCTCTATTTCCTCCTTCTCCTTTTTACCTCCCAAGTCCGTTCGTCCCTCTATCCAACATGATTATTTTGTTCCCCCTTCTAAGTAGGATTGAAGCTTCTTTGGTCTTTCTTCTTCTTGACCTTAATATTATCTGCTAGTGGTATTGTGGGTATTCTGATTCTTTAGGCTAATATCCACTTATCAGTGAGCACTTACCATGGGTATTCTTTTGTAACTTACCTCACTCAGAATGATACTTAATAGTTCCATCCATTGCCTGCAAATTTCATTAATTCATTGTTTTTTAATAGCTGAGTAGTATTCCATCCTGTAAATATAACACATTTTCTGTATCCATTCCTCTCTTGAAAGACATCTGGGTTGTTTCTAGCTTTTGGCTATTATAATTAAGGCTGCAATGAACATAGTGGAACTTGTGTCCTTGTATGTTGAAGTAACTTTTGGGTATTTTCCAACGTATATTCCCTGGGTCCTTAGGTAGTACTATTTCCAATTTTCTGAGGAGTTTCCAGACTGATTTTCGGAGTGGTTTTGTCAGCATGCAATCCCATGAGCAATGGAGAAGTGTTCCTCTTGCTTCACATCTTTGCCAGCCAATGCTGTCACCTGAGTTTTTGATCTTGGTCATTCTGACTGGTGTGAGGCGGTATCTCAGGGCTGCATTGATTTGCATTTCCCCAATAACTGAGGGTGTTGAATATTTCTTTTTATTTTATTTTACTTTTTAAATATTTTTATTTTCTATATTCTTTGTTTACATTCCAAATGATTTCCCCTTTATATGCTTCTTGGCTATTAGAGATTCCTCAGTTGAGAATTCTTTGTTTAGCTCTATAGCCCATTTTTAAATAGGATTATTTGGTTCTCTGGAGTCTAACTTCTTGAGTTCTTTGTATATATTGTTTTTTAGCCCTTTATCAGAAGTAGGGTTGTTTTCCCAATCTGTAGTTTGCCATGTTGTTCTATTGACAGTGTCCTTTGCTTTACAGAAGCCTTTTAATTTTATGAGATCCCATTTGTCTATAGTTGAGCTTAGAATCTGAGCCATTGGTGTTCCAGTCAAGAAATTTTCCCTTGTGCCAATGTGTTTGAGGCTCTTTCCCACTTTCTTTTCTATTAAATTTGGTTTATCTTGCTTGACATATAGGTACTTGGTCCACTTTGACTTGGACTGGATCAATTTGCATTCTTTTACATGCAGACTGCCACATCAGCACCATTTGTTGAATATGCTGTCTTTTTCCCCCCACTGTATGGCTTTGGCTTCTGTGTCAAAGATCAAGCAAACATAGCTCTAGGAGTTTATTTCTGGATCTTCAATTCTATTCTATTGATCTACATGTCTGTCTCTATACCAATAACATGTTCTGTTTTGTTTTCACTGTTGCTCTGTAGTAGAGCTTTTGGTCAGTGATGGTGATTCCCCCAGAAGTTCTTTCATTGTTAAGAATCTTTTTCCCTATCCTGGGTTTTTTGTTATTCCAGAGGAATTTGAAATTGCTTTTACTATCTCTGTGAAAAATTGAGTTAGAATTTTCATGGAGATTGCATTTAATCTTTAAATTGTTTCTGATAATATGGCCGTTTTTAGTATATTAATCCTGCCAATCCATGAGCATGGGATATCTTTCCATCTTCTGAGATCTTCTTTGATTTTCTTTTCAGAGACTTGAAGTTCTTGTCATACAGAGCATTCACTTGCTTGTTTGTTTTAATGATAATTTTCTTTTCTTGGAGTGGTAGCAGAGATAAAATCCCAGAAAAAGCCTCTCACCAAGAAGGTACTCATCTCACAACTGAAGAACAGGCCCTAGTAGCAAATCTTTAATCCTTAACAGAAACAACAAAATGAAGTCAAACACAGATCAAGAACAGGAAATGACTCTTCAAAAAGCTCATAAGTCTTCAATAACTAAAACTAACTTAATAAAATTGGATGAGGTATTAGATGAACAATCAAAAAAGTGCATTTTAAAATCAATCTTTAACTTAGAAAATGACACAAACAAATATATGAATGAATTAAAGAAAATACAGGATATGGAAAAGCTAAATAAAGAGATTCTAAACATTCACTAAAAGTATCTATATAGATACAAAACATTTTTAATTGTCCAAATTCAGGAACATGAGTAACATCCATTTGCCATAAACTGTTGGGTATCAGTCCTCGAGGGGTAATTCCAAAATTAGGGAAAGGTAGCAATTAAACACAATTTGTGCATTGTTTAACAATTTAATCATCTCTGATTTCAAGTTAGCCTGAGTCGAAGCTTCAAGGCTCTAGAATTTAAATGATATAATTTATGAGCCTCTTGAGTTTCCTGTAATTTAACAAGGAAAGTATTTCTAGTGGCAGCATTTGTCATTGCCAAGACATAAGACATAAGGGAGATTAGTGTGGTCTCTAAGATGTCCCAAATAAAACCTTTTGGTATGTGCTCTGATAGCATCCACACACTGCAAAAATACAGTAGCAGTTGGATTATCAGACTTAAAATTGCCTAAAGTCTCCATAAAAGAGACAGAATGAACTACATAATGAGAATCAGAATAGGTATTAACAGTGGTATCAGCAAACTGTTTCAATACCTCCAACAATGCATAGAACTCAGTTCTTTGAGCAGAAGATGTAGGAACATCTAAAATAACAGTATTATCTTTATAATGATATACAGCTTTGTGGTTAGCAGAGCCATCAGTAAATATTGTAAAAGCATTTTCCAAAGGGGAAAAAGAAATGATAAGAGGAAATAAAAAGAAATGCTCATTTGCAAATTGAATTAATTTATCTGGACAGCAATGATTATCAATATCATCACTAAAACTGGTACAAGATAACTATGATTGCTGATCATTAACTATAAGTCATTGTACTTGCTCTTTATTAATGGGCACAATGATTTTTGCTGGTTCTTTGACAAAGTATTTTACAGTCTCAGTTCTGCCCATAATAATGTCAGCAACTGATAAACAATAGGAGTAGATTACTCTTTTAGGTGAGGAAGCTAGATGAAGCCATAGCAAAGGTCCTTCCTGCCATAAGAGTCCTGTGGGTAAGATTTCTGTCTTGAAAATAATTAATATGATAGTAAAATCATAACATATTTGACTCATTGATTTTGAATAGCATGATTTTCTAACTCTAAAAGTCTGCTTAGCTTATGAGGTCAGGGTTCTAACAGATAAAGAATCAGAATCACCTTTTAAAATGTCAAATAAAGGCTGTAACTGTCCTGTAGATAATTTTAAGTAAAGTCTCAATCAATTAATGTTCCCTAACAACTTCTGAAAGTCATTTGCAGTATGTAAATTCTCAGTTCTAATTTTAATTTTAAGAGACTATATCTTGAAGAAAAAGCTGGAAGCCTAAAATTGAATAAAGATAGTATAATTGAATTTTTTCTTGAGCAACTACTAACCCAAATTAGGCTAAATGAAATTGGAGGTCCTTAAAACATGTTTGTAAATTATCATAATTAGGATGAGCAATATGTCATGCATATAATGCATATATGCATCTATCCATTTTTCACAAACTGGATGAATAGCAGCGGCAACAAATTTTTTTTTTAAATTTTTTTATTCGATATAATTTATTTACATTTCAAATGATTTCCCCTTTTCTAGCCCCCCCCCACTCCCCGAAAGTCCCGTAAGCCCCCTTCTCTTCCCCTGTCCTCCCTCCCACCCCTTCCCACTTCCCCGTTCTGGTTTTGCCGAATACTGTTTCACTGAGTCTTTCCAGAACCAGGGACCACTCCTCCTTTCTTCTTGTATCTCATTTGATGTGTGGATTATGTTTTGGGTATTCCAGTTTTCTAGGTTAATAACTACTTATTAGTGAGTGCATACCATGATTCACCTTTTGAGTCTGGGTTACCTCACTTAGTATGATGTTCTCTAGCTCCATCCATTTGCCTAAGAATTTCATGAATTCATTGTTTCTAATGGCTGACTAATACTCCATTGTGTAGATATACCACATTTTTTGCATCCACTCTTCTGTTGAGGGATACCTGGGTTCTTTCCAGCATCTGGCAATTATAAATAGGGCTGCTATGAACATAGTAGAGCATGTATCCTTATTACATGGTGGGGAATCCTCTGGGTATATGCCCAGGAGTGGTATAGCAGGATCTTCTGGAAGTGAGGGCGGCAACAAATTTTTGACAGAGGGTAGGACTGTTAGCCAATACTTTCCACTAACATCTATGCATAAGTCCTTTAACATTTATGGCAGGAAAGAAAAGGCAAATCTCTTCTTATCCTCTTCAGTGAGAGGAATAGTAAAGCAATCTCTTAAATCTATAATTTTGTGAAAAATTTCAAGGAACTGCAACAGGTGTGGGTAACCCTGGCTGTAATGCACCCATGAGAACCATGGTGCTATTCACAGCTCAAATATTCTGACGCCATCTCCATTTACCAGACCTTTTCTTAATGATAAAAATTGGTGTATTCCAGGGGGAGTTACTGACTTCAAAATGACCAGATGCCAATTATTCCTATACTAACATATGAGCAGCTTCTAGTTTTTCTTTAGATAGGGGCAACTTATCTATCTATACTGCATCGTCACTTTTCCAAGTTATAGGATCAACATTGGAGAACAGGAATGCCAGTCGCCCCTAGAATGAATATCCAAGTCCTTTGTTATCAATTTGACTTGAGGGAAAAATAGACTCACTGATTCCTTTCTGGTCTTTGCCAAGTCGTTTTCCAGGAACAAATCCTGTTTTAAGCATCTGAGCTGTAATTACATCATTGGGACTTTTCATAATAATACCCAGTTTGGATAAAAGATCTCTTCCCCAAAGATTAATTGGCAGTCCATCCAGCACTTATGGTTGAATGGATCCCTTGTTTCCCTCAGCATCCCTCCATACTAATAACTCTGCACACTGATGAGGATTTTGACTATGACCAATACCTTTAATGTGAGGAATAGTCAGTGTTAAAGGCCAAGAAGAGGGCCATTCAGATCCCTTTATTACTGTAACATCAGCTCCAGTGTCAATGAGCCGAGAAAATCTTTTTCCATTAATCCAGATATTTAATAGAGTCTTTTCCAATCCAATTTGAGTAACCCAATAAATATCTGAGGATCCAAATCCTCCACAGCCTCGACTGGGATTAAAATGTTTATGTTCTGAGGGTAGTAAAGGCAACAGTAATAACTGTGCAACCTGCTGACCAGCAATAATAGTTATTATGTCTTTAGTAGCAGTGGCCATAATTTTAATTTCCCCTTTATAGTCTTGATCAATGATTCCGGGAAACACCTGCAATCCCTTTATGGTAGGGCTACTTCTACCTAAGAAAAGACCAAAAACTCCTTTTAAAGGGCCAAAGATTCCAGTAGACAAAGCTCAAGGTCCCATTACTGGGGTTAGTACTGGGTAGGAGGAGGCACAGAGGTCTAATCCTGTGCTTCCTTGGGTTGGTCTTTTGAGAACATGAATGTGTTCTTGTTCAGAGTGGCTCCTTCTGTTCTGGTTTCTTGCATTACCCTTGTGAAGATCATATACTTCTTTAAGTAATGCTTGATTCCCCTATTCTATTTGGATCTGTATATGGAGCTGCTGATTCTGTTGATGGAGTTCTTTATGAAAAGCTACTGCTCCCACCACTGGCCCATGAGGACTATAAGGAGATGGCCGATTGAAAGGAGGCCAATCTTGATTATGATATCTGAAAGCCTCTTTTAACTCCTCTGAATTTCCTGGATCTAAATCACTTTCTTCTGAAGTTTCAGAATCCTTAATGACCTCAGCAACTGTCTTCATTTTTTATTTTATTTTTTATTTTTTTATTGATGTTAGAAATCTTCTGCTTACCTTCCCTGGTGCCAACATTATTTTCATTTCTACCCTTTGAAGTTTGTGAGAGCTCTTCCTTAAGACTAACCTCCAATTCTTTTAAATCAAGATAAATATTTTGTCTTGATTTCTTTTGCTCAACTTCCATTTTTGATTCTGCAGACTTAGGCTGGCTCTTCATGACAGCCTCGTCTTCACTGTCTAAACTAATTAAATCTGAATCTTTTTTGAGTCAGAAATTGACTTCTTTTTCTGTAATAATTTTTTACCCTCGGTTACAGCTACCTAGACTGAAACAGATGGATTTTTCAAAAAGTAATTATTCAGACTCCAATAGGAAAAGACTGTTACAGGGACTTTATCCAGTCCCATAATTCTATAATAATCCTGAAAAATGTCTCCTACTCACTCCCAGTGTTTTGGATCAATTGCTCCTTCTTTGGAAAACCAAGGACACATTTCCTTAACAAAATCAAAAGATTTTCTTGAATCCTTTATTTTAACCTTAACTCCTTGTGTCTGAAGAGTTTCCTTTAACTGTCTCATGTGTGTTTCATCCTGACTTATGCTTTGCCCCATGATTTATGACACAAAAGAAATTTTCAGGTTAGCAATTACTTACTTTCACTTCAGTTCATAAAACCGAGCTTTCTTAGAAAGTCCTTTAGGCAATCCACGATACTCCAGGTCCCCCGTTTGGGCGCCAAGTGAACTTGCCTGTGGATTCTCGAAGAGGTTCCTGAGGGGTGGAGTGAGAACCTAGGGGCAAGAGATGCGAGAAATGGAGACAAGACAGGATTCTGATCAAGTCTCGTTTAATGAAGGTTCACATAACCATTATATGGTAAAGCATTTGGCAGCAAAAAATAAAACAGGATGTGGTAAGCAACCAGCAAAGATAAACAACCTGACCTTTACAGAGAATCTAAAGTATATGTCAGCACACTGTGTCTTATCAAGAGCTTAGGGTACAGTCAGCAGCAACAGTTCCAGACTGACACCACTTCCTGTGACTAATGCCCTCACCTTGACCCTGCTCAGGCCTGAGAAAGACATATCTGACTCCAGCAGTCTCCTATAGATAAAAGTCAAATATAAACCACTCTTTTTTATCTTATATGAAGCTTGATGAAAAGAAACAAGGAAATCAATAATCTCAAAAAATTAGGAACAAACTAACCAAGAAAGTGAATAGTCTTTACCAGAATGCTAAAAGAGGAAGAAAGAAGATTCTTAAATATAGAAATACTTACATGTTCATGTATTGGCTAAAATGGCCATATTACCAAAACCAATGAGCAGAGCCAATACAATGTTCTTAACATTCCTAAAAATATTTCTTACAGTCCCAGAAAAATCTTTAAAATCCATATGAAGCACAAAAGATCTTTAATTGCTAAAATAATTTGAGAAAAAAGAACAATAGTCTCTCTTTCTTTCTCTGTCTCTGTCTGTCTCTCTCGCTCTCTCACTCTCTCTATGTGTGTGAGAGAGAGAAAAGAAAGAGAGAGAGAGAGAGAGAGAGAGAGAGAGAGAGAGAGAGAGAGAGAGAGAAAGAAATCTCACAAACCCTTACATCTAATTGAGGAGTTATTGACAATTGGTACATTTTTGGGGGAGCAAGACTCAATGTTCTTAAAGGGTGTGGTCTCTGGCAAGTTGATGTCACTCCAATGAACAATGCCACCCCCATGAGTTTATGAATAGCACAAAGGGGCTCTAAAAACAAGAAAAGAGGACTTACTGAGAACCTGGCCATGCCAACCAGGGAAGCATGTAGGAGATCTTTAGACCTTCACACTTTGACTTCTTCTCCAAAGGTCACACCCCCTGACTCCCATCCTCATCTCAGTAGCAGACCACCTGATGCTGTCTCCCCCAACACTCTCCCTCATCTCTGGCAAGTCTTTCCCTTTTTCTTTTCTTACCACTCCATCCTTTTGTCTCAACCCCTAAATCTTGTAAGCAATCTCTTCAAACAAGCCAGCCAAGATACTAGCCAGTGTAGCAGGTAGGTGACCTTCATACCTTCACTCTCTCTTCTCTTTCCCAAACCCAAACCATACCCCACCTGTCTCATCCTAGATCTGTAGCATACTACTAGTGGTTTCCTCTCCGTCCTTTCTGTCCTCATCCCCAGGGGACTAAGCAGATTCTGGTAGCAAACCCTATTTCTTCCTTCTATGGAACCTCTTAGCACCCTTATCCTAACCCACCTCCATCCTTAATTGCATCTCCAATTATAAAGAAAGACATTCTAGCTGAAATCTCCAGTAGTTGTACCTGGCAGGATCTTAGAAGCATTCCTGCCCAGACAATCCACATCTATCACACTTTCCTAAAAAGCAGAGACATCAACAGAAGTTAAAGAATTGAATACTCACATAAGATAAAATAACATCATCTAGAGGTGCAATCATACCCAGAACAGATACCTAGACAGCAGTATAAAAACATAATCAATAACAGCCAAGACCATGTATATCTACCAAAGCCCAACAGCCCTGCCACAGTAAGCCTCGAGTATTCCAACATAGCTGAAACATAGACAAGGACTTCAAAATAGAATCTATGAAAGCACAAACAGTGAAATAAAATGAAGAAAACAGGCGAAGACTTGCAAGTGGAAATAGAATCAATAAAGAAAATATAAAATGAGGGAATACTGGAAATGATAAATTAGGAACTTGAACAGGGATCTTAGAGGCAAGCCTCACCAACAGAATGCAAGAGATGTAAGAGCTATCAGACATTTAATACAAGATGGAAGAAAAGCATACTTTGGTCAAAGACAATGTTTAATGTAAAAAATTCCAGGCACAAAATGTCCAGGAAATCTGGAACACTTAAAAAAAATCTAAGATTAATAGGAATAGAAGGATAAAAATCCATGGAATATTTTTTTTCTAAAAAACTATAGAAGAGATTCTCCTCAACCTAAAGAGTCAGGTATCTATTAAGTTAGAAATAGCATACATAACACCAAGTAGTCTGGGCCAGAAAAGAAATCCCCCCTGTCACATAATAATCAAAACACTAAATGTACAGAATAATGAAAGAATATTGAAAGCTGCAATGGAAAAAGATCAAGTAACATATAAAGGCAGGCCTACTAGGATAACACTTGACTTTTAAATGAAAACTCAAAACAGCAGAAGAAGTGGACAGGACAGATGTCCTACAAATTCAATGAGATCACAGATGGAAGCCCAGACTACTATACCAAACAAAGCTTTTAATCACAATAGATGGAGAAAGAAAAATATTTTATGATGAAATCAAATTTAAGCAGTATCTATCTGTACATATAGCACTAAGAAGGCACAAGAAGGAAAACTTCAACCTGAATGGGTTAATCAAATCCCCAAATTCACAAAGAATAAATAATCTAAAAAACAGAAAATCCAAAGATAGGAAAAGCCCACACACCACCATAGCAAACACCACTCACTCATGACTCTTAACAGCAACAAACTCAATTCCCTAATAAAAAGACACAGACTAACATAATGAATTGGAAAACAGTATCCATGTTTTTGCTGTATCCAAGAAACACACCTTAATATCAATGATAGCCATTACCTCAGAGTATAGGGTTGCAAAAAGATATAGCAAGCAAATGGACATAATAAGCAAGTTACTATTAACCATTTTAATAACTAACAAAATAGATTTCAAACTAAAACTAATCAGAAGAGATGGGGAAGGATGCTATATATTCATCAAAGGAAAAATCCACGAAGAAGACACTGCAATTCTTAACATTTTTGTACCAATCACAAGGGCATCCAAGTGTATAAAAGAAACACCATAACAGTTTACATCACATATCACATGCAGATAGTCTATGGCTTAAATTTCCAATTTTCTCCAATAGAGAGGTCATCCAGACAAAAACTAAACAGAGATATACTAGAGCTAATTAATATCATAAATCAAGTCCTACCAGATATTTACAGAACACTTCATCCAATAAAAAAATCTGGATATCAGTCTGGCAGTTCCTCACAAAACTGGGCACGTCACTTCCAGAGCATACTGCTATACCACTCCTGGGCATATACCCAGAGGATTCCCCAGTAGGTAATAAGGATACGTGCTCCACTATGTTCATAGCAGCCCTATTTATAATAGCCAGAACCTGGAAAGAACCCAGGTATCTCTCAATGGAAGAATAGATGCAAAAAATGTGGTATATATACACAATGAGTACTATTCAGCCATTAGAAACAATGAATTCATGAAATTCTTAGACAAATGGATGGAGCTGGAGAACATCATACTAAGTGAGGTAACACAGTCTCAAAAGATTAATCACAGTATGTACTCCACTAATAAGTGGATATTAGCTTAGAAACTTTGAATACCCAAAACATAATCCACATATCAAATGATGTACAAGAAGAATGGAGGAATTGCCTGGTTCTGGAAAGACTCAGTGTAGCAGTATAGGGCAAAACCAGAACAGGGAAGTGGGAAGGGGTTGATGGGAGAACAGGGGGAAGGAAGAGGGCTTATGGGACTTTCGGGGAGTGGGGGGCCAGAAAAGGGGAAATCATTTGAAATGTAAATAAAAATATATCAAATAAAAATATTTTAAAAAGTCTTCATCCATGCAATACACTGCAAAGATAAAAAAAAAATGAGTTTTCATTTAAAAGCCACTCATGAAACTTTCTCTAAAATTGAGCATGTATTCAGACACAAAGCAAATATAAATAGACAAAAGAAAAATTGAAATAACACCCTGAATCTTATCTGACCACCAGGGATTAAATCTGGATATCAATAACAACAGAAACAATAGAAGGCTTAGAAACTCATGGAAACAGAATAATTCACTACTGAATGATAAATGGCTCATGACAAAAATTAAGACAGAAATAACAGATTTTCCATAATTGAATGAAAATGGAAACACAGCATACTCAAACTTATCAGATGCAAACAAGATAGTTTTAAAATGCATGTTCACAGCACCAAGTGTTTATGTAAAAAAAGTGAAATGACAGGAAGTAACAATCACTATTCCTTAATATCTCTTAACATCAATGGACTCAATGCCCCAATAAAAAGACATAGACTAACTGACTGGATACGTAAACAGGACCCTGCATTTTTCTGCTTACAGGAAACACAACTAAGGATCAAAGGCAAACACTACCTTAGAGTAAAAGGCTGGAAGACAATTTTACAAGCAAATAGACTCAGGAAACAAGCTGGAGTAGCCATTTTAATATCAGATAAAATTGACTTTCAACCCAAAGTCATCAAAGAGACTCTGAGGGACACTTCTTGCTGGTCAAAGGAAAAATACAACAAGAAGAACTCTCAATCCTGAACATCTATGCTCCAAATGCAAGGGCACCCTCATTCGTAAAAGAAACTTTATTAAAGCTCAAAGCACACATTGCACCTAACACAATAATTGTGGGTGACTTCAACACTGCACTTTCCTCAATGGACCAATCAGGAAAACAGAAACTAAACAGGGACACAATGAAACTAATTGAAGCTTTGGACCAATTAGATTTAACAGATATATATAGAACATTCTATCCTAAAGCAAAAGAATATAACTTTTTCTCAGCACCTCATGGTACCTTCTCCAAAATCGACCTTATAATTGGTCACAAGACAGACCTCAACAAATATAAGAAGATCGAACTAATCCCATGCCTCCTATCAGATCACTATGGAGTAAAAGTGGTCTTCAATAGCAACAAAAACAACAGAAAACCCACATACACGTGGAAATTGAACAATATTCTACTCAATGATACCTTGGTCAAGGAAGAAATAAAGAAAGAAATTAAAGACTTTTTAGAACACAATGAAAATGAAGACACAACATACCCAAATCTATGGGACACAATGAAAGCAGTGCTAAGAGGAAAACTCATAGCCCTCAGTGCCTCCAAAAAGAAAATGGAGAGAGCATACATTACCAGCTTAATGACACACCTGAAAGCCCTGGAACAAAAAGAAGCTATTTCACCCAGGAGGAGTAGAAGGCAGGAAATCATCAAACTCAGGGCTGAAATCAATCAAGTAGAAACAAAGAGAACCATACAAAGAATCAACAAAACCAGGAGCTGGTTCTTTGAGAAAATCAACAAGATAGATAAACCCTTAGCCAGACTGACCAAAGGGCACAGAGAAAGTATCCAAATTAACAAACTTAGAAATGAAAAGAGATCTCATACAGTAACTTAACATCCCACCTACAATCTCTAGAACTAAAAGAAGAAATAACATCCAAAATGAGTCCACTGTAAGAAGTAATCAAATTTAGGGATGTAATCAATAAAATACAAACAAACAAACAACAAATATCAGAATAAAAGAATCAATAAAATGTTCATGGAAATGTCTGAGAAAATCAGCAAGATTTTCTTATTTAAATTGATAAAAGGCACAGAAAGAATATCAAAATTAACAAAATTTTAAGTGTAAAGAGCAACAAAACAACAGACCCGGAAGAAATCTAGGGAATTGTTAGGACATACTTTAAAAGTCTGTCCCACCTTGGGATCCATTGCATTTGCAGATATTAAAACTCCAACACTATTGCTGATGCCAAGATGTACTTGCAGACAGGAGCCTGGTATGGCTGTCCTCTGAGAGACTTTGCCAGCATCTGACTAAGACAAATACAGATATTTACAGCAACCATTGAACTAAGCCTGGGGACCCCAATGGAAAAGTTGGGGAAAAGACTGAAGGAGCTGAAGGAGATTGCAACCCCATAGGACAAACAACAGAATCAACTATCCTGACCCCTCAGAAACTCCCAGGGACTAAGCCAACCAAAGAGTATACATGGGTGGCCCCAGGGCTCCCACTACATATATAGCAAAGGATTGCCTTATCTGGCATCAGTGGGATGGGAGGTGCTTGGTCCTGTGGAGGTTTGCTGCCCCAGTAAAGGGGGATGCTATAGGACTTAGGTGACAGTGGGTAGGTCAGTGGGGGAGCAACCTCTTAGAGGTAAAGGGGATGGGGGATAAGGTGAGAGTTTTATGGAGGGGAGACCAGGAAAGGTAACAGCATTTAAAATGTAAATAAATAAAATAATTAATAAAATGTTAAAAAGTCTGTACCAAAATTAAAAAATCAAAAATAAAATTTTTTCCAACATGTATTACCTATGAGCAATCAAAATAGATCCTCATGAAATAGAAGCAGTCATTAAAAATCTCCTAACCAAACAAATCCCAAGACCAGATGATTTTAACCCTGAATTCTACCAGACTTTCAAAGAAGAATTAACACCAAAATTTCTCAAAATATTCCACAAAAGAGAAACAGAAGGAAAATTGTTCAATTCATTCTACAAGGTCCCCATTATTCTGATATCTGAACCACATCAAAAAAGTGAAGAAAAATAATTACAGACCAACTTCCCCTAAGAAAAATACTTACTTCCCTTATGCAAAAATAATCAGTAAAATACTTGCAAACCTAATCCAAGAAAACATCAAAAATATCATCTTCCATGATCAAGTAGACTTCATTCCAGAGATGCAGGGATGGTTCAACAGATAAAATTTCACCAATGTAACTCACCATATAAACAAACTGAAAAAAAAACCCAACAAGTACATCTCATTAGATGTAAAAAAGGCCTTTGACAAAATTTAACAACCTTTATTGTAAAATTTTGGAGAAATTCAGTATACAAGGGGCATTCCTAAATATATTAAAGGCAGTTTAAAGCAAGGCAATAGCCAACATCAACTATAAAGGAGAGACAAACTGTCCACTCTCACCATGTCTATTCAATACAGTATGTGTATAAATAGAACAATAAGACACTTGAAATACAATTAAGAATGGAGGACTTAAAGTATTTTTATTTGCACATGATATGATAGTTCACATAAGGGACCCTAAAAATTTCACCGTGGAACACCTGTAGCTGATAAATGCCTTCAACAGTAATTCCATACAGAATTAACTCTCACACAGAAAAAAATCAGTGTCCCATCCTACCTATATAGGACCTAATGGAACATGAAATCAGGGAAGCAGCATCTTTCACAATAGCTGCAAGTAATGTAAAATACCTTGGTGTCATTCAAACTAAGAGAGTGAAAGGCCTGTATGACAAGAACTTCAAGACCCTGAAGAAAGAAATTGAAGAAGCTATAAGAAGATGGAAAGATCTCCCATGTTTATGAACCAGTAGGGTTAGTATATATGAAAGCATTATATATTAAAATAGAGGAGTGCTAAATTTATCACGATGCCAGATTTTTAAATTATACTATAGAAAAATAGTAATAATGGTATGGTTTTAGTATGAAATCAGATGCATAGATCAATAGGATAAAAGAGAACCTAGAAATAAATTTATGTAGCTATCTGACTCTAAATTAAGATGCTAAATGCATAATTTCAGAAAGAAAATCATTCTTAACAAATGGTGCTTGGGAAAATTTATAATTGCATATAGCAGTGTGAAACTGGATTTCTATCTCTAATCCTGTACAAAATGAACTCAAAATAGAGCAAATGCATTAATGTTTTTTTTCTTTTTTTAATTTTATTTTTCTTTTTGTTTTTATATATTATTTATAATATATTCTTTATTTACATTTTGAATGATTTCCCCTTTCCTGGATCCCCCCTCCACGAAAGTCCCATTCGCCCTCTTCCCTCCCTCTGTTCCCCCATCCACCCCTTCCTACTTCCCTGTTCTGGTATTCCCGTACACTGCTGCACTGAGACTTTCTAGAACCAGGGGCCACTCCTTCCTTCTTCTTGGACATCATTTAATATGTGGATTGTGTCTTAGGTATTCTAAGCTTCTAGGCTAATATCCGCTTATCAGTGAGTGCATACCATGAGTGTTCTTTTGAGACTGGGTTACTTCACTTTAGGATGATGTTCTCCAGCTCCATCCATTTGTCTAAAAATTTCATGACTTCATTGTTTCTAATGGCTGAATAGTATTCCATTCCACTGTGTATATATACCACAGTTTTTGTATCCATTCCTCCATTGAGGGACATCTGGGTTCTTTCCAGCTTCTGGCTATTATAAATAGGGCTGCTATGAACATAGTGGAGCATGTATCCTTATTACATGCTGGGGAATCCTCTGGATATATGCCCAGGAGTGGTATAGCAGGGTCCTCCAGGAGTGATGTGCCCAGTTTTTTGAGGAACTGCCAGACTGATTTCCAGAGTGATTGTTAAGGAGGTCAAAGGGATACAAATTAGAAAGGAAGAAGTCAAACTATCACTATTTGCAGATGATATAATAGTATACATAAGTGACCCAAAAAACTCCACCAGAGAACTCCTACAGCTGATAAACAACTTCATCAAAGTGGCTGCTTATAAGCAAATCAGTAGTAGCCGTCCTATACTCAAAGGATAAGCAGGCTGAGAAAGAAATTGGGGAAATGACACCTTTCACAGCAGCCACAAACCATATAAAGTATCTTGTGACTCTAACCAAACAAGTGAAAGACCTGTATGACAAGAACTTCAGGTCTCTGAAGAAGGAAATTGAAGACCTCAGAAAATGGAAAAATCTTCCCTGCTCATGGATTGGCAGGATTAATATAGTTAAAAATGGCCATCTTGCCAAAAGCAATATACAGATTCAATGCAATCCCCATCAAAATACCAACTCAGTTCTTCATAGAGGTAGAATTTAGAATAACAAAAAAATCCAGGATAGCTAAAACTATTCTCAACAGTAAAAGAACTTCTGGGGGAATCAATATCCCAGACCTCAAGCAGTTCTACAGAGCAATAGTGTTAAAAAACTGCATGGTATTGTACAGTGATGGGCAGGTGGATCATTGGAATAGGAATGAAGAACCAAAAATGAATCACACACCTATGGTCACTTGATCTTCGACAAAGGAGCCAAAAACATCCAGTGGAAAAAAGATAGCCTTTTCAACAATGGTGCTGGTTCAATTGGAGGTCAGCTGCAGAAGAATGCGAATTGATCCATTCTTATCTCCTTGTAATAAGTTCAACTCCAAGTGGATCAAGGACCTCCACAGAAAGCCAGACACACTGAAACTAATAGGAAAGAAACTGGGGAAGACCCTTGAGGACATGGGCACAGGGGGAAAGTTCCTGAGCAGAACGCCATAACTTATGCTCTAAGATCAAGAATTTGACAAATGGGACCTAATAAAATTACAAAGTTCTGTAAGGCAAAAGACACCAACAAAACTGCAACCAACAAATTGGGAAAAGATCTTCGCCAGTCCTACATCCGACAGAGGGCTAATATCTAATATATACAAAGAACTTAAGTGAGGTAACCCAGTCTCAAAAAATCAATCATGGTATGCACTCACTAATAAGTGGATATTAGTCTGGAAAACTGGAATACCCAAAACATAATCCACACATCAAGTGAGGTACAAGAAGAACGGAGGAGTAACCCCTGGTTCTGGAAAGACTCAGTGTAGCAGGATAAGGCAAAACCAGAATAGGGAAGTGGGAAGGGGTGGGTGGGAGAACAGGGGGAGGGAAGGGGGCTTATGTGACTTTCTGGGAGTGGGGGGCCAGAAAAGGGGAAAATCATTTGAAATGTAAATAAAAAATATATCGAATAAAAAAGAAACCTGAAAAAAAATGTGGTACAGAGCTAAACTAAGTATTTTCACCTGAAGAACTTCAAATAGCTGAGAAGCACCTTAAGAAATGCTCAACATCATTAGTCATTAGGGAAATGCAAATCAAAACAACTATGAGATTTCACCTCACACCAGTCAGAATGGATAAGATTAAAAACTCAGGAGACAGCAGGTGTTGGTGAGGATGTGGAGAAAGAGGAACACTCCTCCACTGCTGGTGGGATTCAAAAGCATTAATGTAATACCTAGAGTTAGAAAACTATTAGAAAAATATAGAAGGAAAAACATTTCAAGATTTCAGCATAGGCAACAATTTTCTGAATATGATTTAAATAGTTCAGGAAAGAATAAAGAGAATCAATAAATTAGATTACATGAAACTAAAAATTTTTATACAACCACTCAAATGACAGAATGAAGTAATAGCTCTCAGAATAGGAGAAAACATTTTTCCAGATATTTGAAAAAGAACTAATATATAAAGGACTAGAATATATAAATAACTAAAATTATTGAAAACTGAAATAAAATATAATTCAATAAATATCAAAGGATCTGGCTCTTCACTTTTTCAATGAAGTACATACAGTCAATAACTATGTGAAAAAGTTTTCAACATGTTTAGCCATTAGGGAAATGCATATCAAACAAAATAAGAAAAACAATAACTAACAAATGTTTGTGAGGATTCAGTTAAAATAATTAAGCCACTACAGATATTAATATGGATATTCATTAAAAAACCTAAAATAAGATCATCTATTTATTCTTCTGTGATGGTTAATCTTAAATGTCACATCAATACCATATAGAATCATCTTGGAAAAAAATTTCTCAGTATATCTGAGAGGCTGTTTTTTAGGAAGATAACCAGGAAGACCCACACTATGGTTGGTAGTACCATTCCCTGGGCTTGCAACTCAAACAGGATGGGGGCACACCTGTGAAAACATTTTTCTTTGGTTTGAAGTGTATGGATCAATCCACTTCTTTTTGATGTAAAAAGACCCATATCTTAGATCCAGATCTTGAGGTAGGAAAAACACATGTTTAATACAGGCCACAGCCTCTGCTGGAAGCCTATATAAGGACATAGAAGATATAAATTTTGCCCTTTGCCTGCTTGACCTCATGCTGGTAGCACACCTATTCCTCAACTTGCATTAGAGCCCACTGCTTCAGGGTGTCAGCACATACTGAAGACCAGCTGACACATCCAGCCTTGTTGACTGAGCATCTACTTGAAATTTCCATTCACAGCTAGCCAATGTTAGATTAGTTGGACTGCAGCCTGAAAATCATTCTAATAAATACCATATGTGTGTATACACATAAACATATGTATGTACACACATGTGCATACACACACACACACACACACACACACATACACACACACAATGTTACTTTAGAGAACCCCAACTAATATATATTTAAGTCGATCAGTCTTTTTTTTTTTTTTTAAACCTTTGTTCTGTGCTTTTAGGTTTGTAAATATTATGGTTGGCTTTGACACCAAGTTGTCACGGGTTAGAGTCACTTGCATAAGAAACCTCAACTGAAGAACTGTTTTGATTGCCTAGATGTGGGAAGACCAAGAGAAGTCTAGATAAAAGAGGGTGTGATAGAAAAAATCACTCCCCTCTGCTTCATTGGCCTTCCCACTTGCCAGTAAGTTAGATACCTTGCTACTCCTATCTCATTTCCTGGTATCAGAATCCAGCCTCAAGGATTGAGTCACTTACCAGGTTGCTTATTAGGTTTTATTCAACCTAAGAGTCCATCAACAGATAACTCAGTAAAGAAAATGAGATAACATGACAGAATAATAATCAGCTTTTAAAGGGAGGAAATCCTGTAACCTGAAATAATCTTGATTGCCATGGTTACTCTTGTTTGTTAACTTGACTATAACTAGAATCAACTAAAACTGAAGCTGCAAGGTACTTGGGTGACTTTTTTTTTTATCAGACTATTTGAAGGAGAAAGGACCACCATATAGTTTCTTTGGAAAGTTAGTTATGTCAAGTGATGTTTTGCTGGGGGCACACAGATGAAAGGATGTCTTCTTAAAGCAAGCACATGAAAGACTATTTTCCCAAAGCAGATGCAGGTAAAAGCATGTTTTGATATAGCAAACACACGAAATAATTCTTGATAAAGGAGTATAACTATGTCCCCACAGTCAGTGGGAGACAAGCACTGAGCCTTGGTTTGCTCCGCTTCAGTGTTCTTTACTAACATCATGCGTGTATTTGTTTGCCTTATATACCGTTGTTGAGTTCAAATTGTGGTAAGACTGCCATTTCAGAGAAACTTGCCCCAAAACTGCTCTTGAGATTCCTCTGACAGCTTGCTGCTTCTGTGGTTTGGTAAGCCTGGCAATTTCTTTAGAATTAAACTACAGCTGCCCAGTGTCTGCTTGATGAGAGGACTGGACTGTAACTGCTGGGTTTGTACCTGGGTTCTGCCTGCCTAGAGAACTGGTTTGCAGCTGCTGAATCATATTGGGTGTTTGCTACAAGACTGAGGAGGTCCACTTCTCCCATATCCGAATAACTTTTCTCTTCCACTACCTCTGCTGGGTGGTAGTCTAAAGGAGAGATTAAACCCTTTTAAAAAGTAGGTTGCAAAAAAAATGTATGCCTACATACAGCCCATATAAAAAGGCACAGAAGAACTTTGCTCTTTGCCTGCTTGTCCATATTCTAGCTGGCAAGTCCATCATTCTGTTGCTGTGGCCAGTGTTGACAGCAACTCCAGGATTTTAATACAGACTGAAGGCCAACAGCTCTCCAGGAATCCTCTAGGACTTCAGCAGCCTATTGGGACTGCTGAGACATCCAGTCTCACAGATGGAACAACTCCCAGATTTTCCACCCTCTGCCTCGAGGCTGACAACATTTGACAGTTCAGAACATTTGTTAGCCTGTAAGCTGGTTTAATAAATGTCATTTATACTCTCACTCGACCAGTTCTGTCCACTTTGAAAACCCTGTCAATCCAAAGAGAAACCTGGGTGACAAGATTTCAAGGGAGATAGCCATGCACTGAAAAATACTGTGTCATGGTCTTATCTATATGACAAATATACAAATCAGGAGAGGAGATTTTAAGTGTCTTCATCTCTCTCTCTCTCTCTCTCTCTCTCTCTCTCTCTCTCTCTCTCTCTCTCACACACACACACACACACACACACACACACACACACACACCATACAGTAAGGGATATATGGCTTGAGTTAACTATTTTATGCATCAAAACATAATTTTGCATACTCTAGATATAATTAGCAATGCAAACATTAACAACAACAAAGCAAACTAACTAGAAAATTAAAATCAAACTTAAAAACACCAACCTATAAAATAACCCTCATTAAATTCCAGAAGTCACCTTTTCCATTTCTCAAAATAAAGAAAATAAAAATGTCTCCAGAAAGCTAGACAAACCTAAGTTGAGTGTTTAATAATACATTTCTATAGGATATAGCCCCCCCTTTTTTTTGGAAAAAGAAAACAATTCATCATTTCCACAACAGTGGAGATTTTTCTTACTTTGGAGACTATACAATGATTATAGAAAATGCTTTAAATGGAAACTTTGCTGCATAAATTGGTTTTGAATTAGATATTCAATAAGCAGGAGGAAAGTTTCTGCATTAATATGAGTAAAAGATAATATTAATTCTTGTTGAAAATATATTACTTGCTTTCTCCATTAAAGAAGTTATTTATTCTGCCTAAGATGAAAATTTATCTCAGGAGAAATTACATAGGCTCTGCCAAAAGTAATATACCTGAAGTGATTTTGGAACCCAGTGAGTTTAAAAAGGCATTAATTTGGGACCAAAATAAAATAAAATACCTATGCGGTAATCAATTATCAGAAGCAAGTTAATTAGTAGTTTTGAGCAATAGCCTGACTTTCTTTTTTGAAATTCAGATGTTGCATCCCATATCCAGAGATATTATTGAATACTAAATGGTGTAAAAAGAGTATTTATATGTGCTTTTTTTTAACCATTTAGAGTCAAAATTGTATAGTAGATTCCTTTCTCCACACAGCACCTTACTGTAGCCCGTATTTGAGTATATAACAGTATTTGATTGTTTTTTTAAATTTAAGGATTTCATGCAATAGTACACCATATTTGCATACTTTCCATACTCTTGACCTCTTCCAGCTTCTCTTATATCCCTCAACCACTCCTTTAAAATTTGACTTTCTGTTCTATATTTATTTTTGCTACTTAACTGTCTTGTCTATCTATCTATCATCTATCATCCATATTCATCATCATTAATCTATCATCTATCTATCATCTATCTATCTATCTATCTATCTATCTATCTATCTATCTACCATCTGTCTTCATTATCATCAATCACCTATCACCTATCGTCCACAATCATCCATCTATCTATCTATCTATCTATCTATCTATCTATCTATCTATCTATCTATCATCTATCTATATTGTGAAATTATTCTTTATGTATCTTGGTGTCCCCATTGGTATAGTTTTTGAAGGTCTTGTACAGCCATCTACATTGCTGAGAGTCCATGGGAACAACATCTCTAGTCTATCCACAAGACACTATCATGTAGCAGTACTCCTTGTCCTCAGACATAATTTCTCTGTCCCATTTTCCATTGTATTAGCTGAGACTTAGTTGTAGTGGTTGTATTACAGATGTAACATTTGGAGCTTGAAAACCCAGTTACCTATCTGTATTTTGACTGGCTTTCAACCCTCTAACAGTCTCTATCTTCTGCAAAACGAAGCTTCTTTGATAAGATGTGAGGGCTCTGTCTGTAGTTGTAAGGATGGTAGTAGCAGGTTCTCTTCCAGAACCCATGATCTCTCCAGTCATGTGTAGTCAGCTAGGCTCACAATGACAGGCACGAGTTCTTGCCACTTTATGTCCAATTAGACAGGCGTTGGTTGCCTCTAATGGGCTGGTGCTACTATTGTACCATTGAGGCTATCTTGCCTGTCTGGGTTTTGTTGTTTTTCAGATTTTATAGTTGTATAGATCTATTGATAACTTCTCTCCCTTGACAACGTGCTTGGCCTTCCAACACTATGCAAGGTCGCCCTCAGGGGTGGGGCATCCTGTTTAGTACCAGCTCATTTTTGTCACGTCCTTGCTGGTGATGAACTCCAATCCACTGAACCTGTAAGCCCCAAATACTTTCTTTTGTAAGTTGCTTTGGTCATTGTGTCTTACCATTGTAATAGTAACTAAATAACTAAGATGCCTGCCCCAATTTTCCTCCTTTCCTTTTTCATAGCACCTGTGTCTTGCTATTCTCCTCTCTAGAGCACCATATCTCCTCTCCCCCAATGGTTCTTTATACCTTCCTGGCTTCTACAATTGCACCAGTTTATATACTCAAAACTAAAAATTCAGATCTGGGATCTACAAGTACCAGTGTCTTAGGATTACTATAACTGTGATGAGAAAAAGCAGCTTTGGAAGAAAAAGATTTTCTTGACTTTACATACCCTAGGTCACAGTATATTGAAGGAATCTAAGGCAGGATCTCAAAATAGGCCAGGAACATAGAAAAAGGGGCTTATACTTATATGTGGAGGCATTCTACTTACTGGTTTGTTTCTTGTGAACTGCTTAGCTTACTCTCTCTCTCTCTCTCTCTCTCTCTTTCTAAATCAAACTATTTAATGTATATAGTGAATATACATTATTGTGGAACAGGTTTCCATTTATAAATACATGAATTTAGTTTATTTTGCAACAACATTTTGAGAGGGATATTTCTTATATGAATTTGAACTGTCTATGATATGAAAAAGTGAATTATCAGGATCGTCATCATAGTTGTCATTATCATCATAATCATCATCTCACATATTACATCTGGACCACAGTTTCCCCTTTTTTTTCTCCCAATCTCTTCTGCTACTTCCCCTCTCTTCCAGATAGACCCCACTCCTCTTCCCCTCAGAAAAGAGTAGGCCTCCCAAGGATATCAAACAAAGCATAACAAACTACAATAAGTTCAGGCACATACCATCACATCATGGCAGGATGCGGCAATGCAATATGAAGAAAAGGGTCCCATAAAAGGCAAGAGAGTCAGAGATAGACCCTGGTCCCATTGTTAGGATTCCCACAAGAACAGCAAACTACTTTAGCCACAACTTATATGTAGAAGACCTTGGTCAGAACCCCATAGGCTTCCATATCTTTGCAAGTCCCCATGAGTTCCAGTCTGTTGATCCTATGGGCCTAGTTCTCGGGGTGTACCTGATCCTTCTGGTTCCTCTGAGCCTTCCTCTCACTCATCCGTAGGACTCCACAAGCTCTGCCTAATATTTGGCTGTGGAACTCTGCATTTGTTCCCATCAGCTACTGAATAAAGTATCTCTAGTATCTTTGATGAAGATTCCCCAAGGCTCCAGCCCCACAACACTCTGCAGACAGGACAAATTGTAGGGCAAAGGTTTCAGGGATAGGTTGGAGTCCCAATTCCTCCACTTGAAGTCCTGCTGGGTTACAGAAGGTGGCTGTTTCAGGGTCCTTGTACCCCATTACTAGGGGCCTTTGCTAGAGTTATTCTCTTAGAGTCCTTGGAGTCTCCATTACACTAGGTTTTCTTTTTTTATTGACCATATTCTTCATTTATATTTTAAATGTTATACCCTTTCCTAGTTTCTCCACGTCCCAGGAAACCCCCAACACATCCTCCCTCCTCCTGCCTCTGAGAAGATGCCCCTCTGCACACCCAACTCCACCTACACTCACCCCTCGATTTCCCCACACTGAGGCATGTATTGAGCCATCATAGGACCAAGGACCACTCCTCCCAGTGATGCCAGACAAGGCATTCCTCTACCACAAATGGGGCTGGAACCATGTGTACCCTTTTGTTGATGGCTTAGACTCTAGGAGCCTTGGGGGGTCTGGTTGGCCGACATCATCATTCTTCCCATGAGGCTGCAAACCCCTTCAGCTCTTCTAGTTCTCTCTCCAACTCCTCCATTGGGGACCCTGCCCTCAGTCCAATGGTTGGCTGCTAACATCTGCCTCTGTATCTGTAAGGTCCTGGCAGGGGCCCTCAAGAGAGAACCAAATCAGCATCTTTCAGCAAGCTCTTCTTGGTATGCACAATAGTGTCAGAGTTTGGTGACTGTTTATAGATTGAATCCTCAGGTAGGACAGTCTCTGGATGCCCTTTCCTTCAGTCTCTGCCTGACACTTAATCTCCATAATTGCTCCTATAAGTATTTTGTTCCATTCTTAGAAAAACGGAAGCACTCAAACTTTGGTATTCCTTCTTCTTGAGCTTCATGTGATCTGTGAATTGTATTTAGTTTATTCTGAGCATTTGGTATATTATTCACTTATCAGTGAGTGCATACCATGTGTGTTCTTTTGTGATTGAGTTACCTTACACAGGATGACACTTTCTAGTTCCACCATTTGCATAAGAATTTCATGAATTAATTGTTTTTAATGGCTGAGTAGTATTCCATTGCATAAATATACCACATTTCCTATATCCATTCCTCTGTTGATGGACATCTGGTTTTTTTCTACCTTCTGGCAATTATAAATAAGGCTGCTATGAACATAGTGGAACATGTGTCCTTATTACAAGTCGGAGCATCTTCTGGGTATATGCCCAGGAGTAGTATAGCTGGGTCCTCAGGTGGTACTATGTCTAATTTTCTGTGGAACCACCAAATTGATTTCCAGAGGGGTTATACCAGCTCACAATCCCACCAGGAATGGAGGAGTGTTCCTCTTTGTCCACATCCTTGCCAGCATCTGTTATCCCCTAAGTTTTGGATCTTAGCCATTCGGACTGGTGTGAGGTGACATTTCAGGCTTGTTTTGATTTGCATTTCTCTGAGGACTAAGGATGCTGAACATTTCTTTAGGTGCTTCACAGTCATTCAAATTTCCTCCATTGAGAATTCTCTGTTTTGCTCTGTACCACATTTTAATAGGGTTATTTAACTCTCTGGAGTCTAACTTCTATGAGTTCTTTGTATACATTGGATATTTTCCTTCTTTCAGATGTAGGATTGGTAAAGATCTTTTCCCAATCTCTTGGTTGCAGTTTTGGCATATTGACAGTGTCCTTTGTCTTACAGAAGCTTTGTAATTTTATGAGGTCCCATTTGTTAATTCTTGTTCTTAGAGTATAAGTGTTCTGTTCAAGAAAATTTCCCCTGTGCCCATGTGTTCAAGGGTCTTCCCCACTTTCTCCTCTGTAAGCTTCAGTGTATCTGGTTTTATGTGGAGGTCCTTGATCCACTTGGACTTGAGATTTGTACAAGGAGATAAGAATGGGTTGATTTGCATTTTTTTACATGTTGACCTCCAGTTAATCCAGCACCATTTGTTAAAAATGCTGTCTTTTTTCCACTGGAGGTTTTCAGCTCCTTTGTCAAAGATAAAGTGACCATATGTGTGTGGGTTCATCTCTAGATCTTCAGTTCTATTCCACTAACCTTCCTGCCTGTCTCCGTACCAGTACCATACAGTTTTTATCACTATTGCTCTGTAGTAGAGCTTGAGGTCTGGAATGGTGATTCCCCCAGAAGTTCTTTTGTTGTGGAGAATAGTTTTTACTATCCTTGGTTATTTTGTTATTCCAAATGAATTTTCAGATTACTCTTTCTAGCTCTATGAAGAATTGATTTGGAATTTTGATGGAGATTGGATTGAATCTGTAGATTGCTTTCGCCAAGGAGGTTATCTTGCCAATCCATGAGAATGTGACATCTTTCCATCTTCTGAGATCTTGTTTGATTTCTTTCTTCAGAGACTTGAAGTTGTTGTTACTTCTTCTTGAAGTAACAAGATCTTCTTCTTGTAGATCTTTCACTTGCTCTGTGAAAGTCACACCAAGGTATGTAATATTATCTGTTACTATTATAGACTGTCGTTTCCCTAATTTCTTTCTCAGCCTGTTTATCCTTTAAGTAGAGGAAAGCTACTGATTTGTTTGAGTTAATTTTATATCCAGCCACTTTGCTGAAGTTGTTTATCAGCTATACGAGTTCTCTGGTGGAATTTTTGGGGTCACTTAAGTATACAATCATATTATCTGCAAACAGTGATATTTTGACTTCCCCCTTTCCAATTTGTATAAGTTAACCTCCATTTGTTGTCTAATTGCTCTAGCTAGAACTTCAAGTACTATATTGAATAGAAAGGGAGAGAGTGGGCAGCCTTGTCTGGTCCCCAATTTTATTGGGATTGCTTCAATTTTTCTCCACTTAGTTTAGTGTTGGCTATTGGTTTGCTATATATTGCTTTTACTATGTTCAGGTATGGGCCTTGAATTCCTTATCTTTCCATGACTTTTATCATGAAGAGGTATTGGATTTTGTCTAATGCTTTCTCAGCATCTAATGAAATGATCATGTGTCTTTTTTTCTTTGAGTTTGTTTATGTAGTGGATTACATTGGTGGATTTCCATATATCGAACCATACGTGCATCCCTGGGAACAAGCCTACTTGATTGTGGTGAATTATTGTTTTGTGTATTCTTGGATTGGGTTGGTAAGAATTTTATTGAGTATTTTTGCATTAGTGTTCATAAGGGAAATTGGTCTGAAGTTCTCTTTCCTTGTTTGGTCTTTGTTTGGTTTAGGCATAAGCATCATTGTAGATCCATAGAATGAACTGGGAAGTGTTCCTTGTGGTTCTATTTTGTGGAATAGTTTGAAGAGTATCAGTATTAGGTTTTTAAAGATGTGGAGAATTACCCAAGAAACCGATCTGTTGCTTTTTTTAAATTTTTTAAATTTTTTTGTGGCTGGGAGACTGTTAATAACAGCTTCTATTTCTTCGGTGCTTATCAGACTATTTAGATGGTTTATCTGATCCTGTTTTAACATTGGTGCCTGGTATATATCTAGAAAATTGTCCATTTTTGTTCAGATTTTCCAATTTTGTTGAGTATAAGCTTTTGTTATAGGATCTGAGGATTTTTTTGAATTTCCATAGTTTCTGCTGTTATGTTTCCCTTTTCATTTCTGATTTTGCTAATTTGGGTAGTGCCTTTGTGCCATCTGGTTAGTTTGGCTAATAGTTTATCTGTCTTGTTGATTTTCTCAAAGAACCAGCTCCTTGTTTTGTTGATTCTTTGTATAGTTCTTTTAGTTTCTATTTGGTTGATTTCAGCCCTTAGTTTGATTATTTCCTGCCATCTACTCTTCTTGGGTGTATTTGCTTCTTTTTGTTCTAGAGCTTTCAGGTATGTTGTCAAACTGTTAGTGTAAGCTCTCTCCATTTTCTTTTTGGAGGCACTTAGTGCTATGAGTTTTCCTCTTAGCACTGCTTTCGTTGTGTCCCATAAATTTTGGTATGATGTGTCTTCATTTTCATTAAAATCTAAAAAGTCTTTAATTTCTTTCTTTCTTTTATCCTTGACCACATTATCATTGAGTAGAGCATTGTTCAACATCCATATGTATGTGTTTTCCATTGTGTTTGTTTGAACTTAAGACCAACATTAGAATGTGGTGATCTGATAGGGTGCATAGAATTATTTCAATATTCCTGTATCTGTTAAGGCCTGTTTTGTGACCAATATGGTCAATTTTGGAGAAGGTGCCATGAAGTGCTGATATCCATTTGTTTCATAACTTCTGTTAGTTTCACTGTGTCTCTGTTTAGTTTCTGTTTCCATGGTTTGTCCATTGCTGAAAGTATTTTGTTGAAGTATCCCACCCACTATTATTGTGTGGTGTGCAATGTGTTCTTTGAGCTTTAGTAAACTTTCTTTTATAAATCTTGGTGCCCTTACATTTGAATCCTAGATGTTTAGAATTGAGAACTCATCTTGGTAGACTTTTCCTTTCACCAGTATGAAGTTCCCTCCTTATCTTATTTGACAACTTTTGGTTGAAAGTCCATTTTATCAGATATAAAAATGGTCACTCCAGCTTGTTTCTTGGGACCATTTGCTTGGAAAATTGTTTTCCAACCTTTGACTTTGAGGTGCGTTTCTTGAATGCAACAAAACATTGGGTCCTGTTTAAGTATCAAGTCTGTTAGTCTATGTCTTTTTATTGGGAAATTGAATCCATTGATGTTACGAGATAATAAAAAAAAGTGATAGTCCCTTCCTGCTATTTTTTGTTGTTAAAGGTGGAATTATGATTGTGTGGCTATCTTCTTTTGGGTTTGTTGAAAGAATATTATTTATTGCTTTTTCTAGGGTATTGTTTATTGCCTTGTGTTGGTATTTTTTCACCCATTATCCTTTGCAGTGCTGGGTTTGTGGAAAGACATTGTGTAAATTTGGTTTTGTCATGGAATATCTTGGTTTCTCCATCTATGATGACTGAGAGTTTTGCTGGGTTTTGTAGCCTGGGCTGACATTTATGTTCTCTTAGGGTCTGTATGACATCTGCCTAGGATCTTCTAGCTTTCATAGTTTCTGGTGAGAATTCTGGTGTAATTCTGATAGGTCTGCATTTATATGCTACTTGACCTTTTTCCCTTACTGCTTTTAATATTCTTTCTTTGTTTAGTGCATTTGGTGTTTTGAATATTATGTGACAGGAGAAATTTCTGTTCTGGTCCTGTCTGTTTGGAGTTCTTTAGGTTTCTTTTATATTCATGGGCATCTCTTTCTTTAGGTTAGGGAAGTTTTCTTCTATAATTTTGTTGATGATATTTACTGGCTCTTTTAAGTTGTACATCTTTGCTCTCTTGTATACTTTTAATCCTTATGTTTATTCTTTTCACTGTGTCCTGGATTTCCTGGATGTTTTGGGTTGCACGTTTTTTATATTTTGCACTTTAAAAGACACTGTTGTGTCAATGTTTTCTATGGTATCTTCAGCAGCTAAGGTTCTTTCTTCTATCTCTTATATTCTGTTGTTGACGCTTTCATCTATGACTCCTGATTTCTTTCCAAGGTTTTCTATCTCCAGAGTTGTCTCCCTTTGTGATTTCTTTGTTGTTTCTACTTCTGTTTGTTACTACCATCTACTGGATGGTTTTGTTCAGTTCCTTCACTTGTTTGTTTCTGTTTTCCTGAAACTGTTTAAGGGAATTTTATGTTTCCTCTTTAAGGGCTTCTACCTGTTGACCCATGTTCTCCTGTATTTCTTTAAGGGATTTTGTGTTTCCTCTTTAAGGACTTTTGCCTCTTGTCCCATGTTCTCCTGTATTTCTTTATGGGACTTATTTATGTCTATCTTGAAGTTCTCTATCCACATCATGAGATGTGATTTTAAATCCAGATTTTGCTTTTCCAGTGTGTTGGGGTATCCAAGATTTGTTGTTGTAGGAGAACTGGGTTTGGATGGTATCATGTTGCTTTGGTATCTGTTGGTAATGTTCTTGCTTTTGCCCTATGCCATCTGGTTATCTCTGGTATTAGTTGGTCTTGTTCTCTCTGACTGTGGCATATCTGTCCTGCAACCCTGTGTATCTGTATTCCTCGGAATCCCTTTCTCTCTGTGCACATAGGTATGTAAGTACTTCTTGGAGACCAGCTCTCTGGTGGTAGTATTTGTGTATGTAGCTCTGTGGCCCTGGATCAGCTCTGTGCTCTCTGGCCTCTCCACAGTCCTGGGAGGTTAGCTATCTCCCTGTGCCACCTGGATATGGGGCACTGTGGCATTGGATGTTCACCAACCAGAGACAGAAACTGGAAGGCTCCTGCCTGAGTGTTCTGGAGGGGTTCCTCTGAGCAGCAGGGGTGGTCCCACCTGTGCTCTCAGGCTTCTCTGAACTCCAAGTGCAGAGGGCTATCAACTGCTCTGAGTGCAGTGGTGTCTCTAGGATGGTGTTTTCACTGTAGCAGACCCCCCAAGGGTCTGCCCCAGCAGAAATGCTACACTAACTTTCCATACTATTTTCTCTCTACCTCCAACCAACCTATATGTCCCTTAACCAAATAATGGATAAAGAATATGTGGTACGTCTACACAATGAAGTATCACTCAACTACTAAAAATAAGACATCATGAATTTGTAGGCAATTAGGTGGAACTAGAAAAATTATACCGAGTAAAGTAATACAGACCCAGAAAGTCAAACATGGAATGTATTCACTTATAAGTTGATATTATCTTTAAAGTAAAAGACACTTATGATATAGTCCAGACACAGAGAGTATAAGTAAGAAGAAGAGCTGAAGAATGGATACAAAGATTTTTTTCTTGGAATGGAAAGCTATAAATTTCATGAGTGGACTGTGTGTGAGGGATTTGGAACAGAAAAGACCAGCCTGCTTTTTTACAGCACCTAAAACTACATACCCAGGAATAGCTCCACCCACATGGGTTGGGTCCTCTCCTGTCAATCACTAATTAAGATGTCTTATAGTCTTGCCTACAGGCCAATCTGATGGATGAGATTTCTCAACTGAGGTTCTTTTCTCTCAGGTGACTATAAATTTTCCAAGTTAATAGAAAACTAGTCAGCACAGGAAAGATATACAGAATTTGCCTTTCTGGGTCTGAGTTACCTCATCCAGTATAGTTTCACTATTGACCTGTGAATTTCATAATTTGATTTTTCCTTACAGATGAATAGAATTCCACTGGTTATCCATACCAGATCTTCAATATCTACTTATTATGTTGATAGACATCTATCTAGTTTGCTTTCCACTTTCTAGCTATTGTTAATACAGTGTCAATGAACATACCTGAGTAAGTATGTATGTAAAAACTCATCAAATAGGGAAAGTATGTTAAATGGTTGTTCTTAGTTTGATAATAGGTAATTGTAGTGAATACCCATGATAGAAGAAACTTAATCCTATTACCATGGTTTCTAAACAAAGTCCTGAATTTTGCATTATGTTCACAGTAGTAATTATTATTTGCTATTGTATTTCAGGTAAAACTTAACTACTATATTTTTCAAACCCTATCATTTGGTCCTATTGACGGACTATGTGATCCCTTCATGCATGGAGTAATATCACATTGAGGAAGAACATTTCAGTGTTTGGCTATGTATCTTAATTTTCTGAGTAATTAAAAAAATTGAAAGAGATGTGATCCTTCCTAGATAAGTGAGATTACAGGGGGTTTGCACCTGAGGTGAGGCACTGCAGACAGCACAGACACTGGGAACAAGAGGGAAGGTGCAAATATTTAGAGTGAGGCTATAAACATTGCATATGAAAAAAAGAAGGCAAAAATGAACAAAATAGCTGGTGGTGTTTGAAAGAATACTACTGTGAAGGCCAGGGGAGGAAAGCACCTTATCTGGAAATTCAAAGTGTCTTAAATATGGCTTAGCTAAGAGAATTTAGGGTTACAATGCAGTTGAGCAATTACTATATTGCCAAAATCTAGTAGTAAAGGTAAACTCTTGGGGGCACATAAGCAGCAGAGTAGCCAGAACAAACAACAACAGCAGCAGTAAGATCAACAATAACAGCAACAACAGGCTACCGTTTATAGAGTACTTTGAATTTTCTGTTAATTCTAAAGAACATTTAAGGAGATATTGATGTTTATAATTTAAATATGATGATATATTTTCTAAAGAGCAAGCAGTAACCTAGATTTAGGTTACTAAATTGGGGCTTCTGCATTTATATACCCACTCAAGAGTCCCTAGAATTCCAAACATACACTTGCAGAAACAATCTGCAGCTTTCAAAATCACAACCCTGCCAAATCCTAAGGCACAACATAGTCTGCTGCTGTGGAAAATATGAAGCAGTCTCATATCCCATACCTAGAATTAAAATGAAAGCATATTCCTATAACATTCTATATTTTTTTAAAAGACAGGCTAAAATTCTCACTACTTTTCTGTTTCTGTTTTATGCCATTAATTATGCTGTATTTAGAGGAAACTTAAAAATAGAGGAATTTTCAATAAAATAAGTGCTTTTTGGATCAGTGGCCAAAATTTTCGGGAGACTATTCCTTCTGAATTCAAATCTTTATCAATTTTGATGCTATCCACAGCTTTTTATTTCCTGTGGAAGCAAGAAAACAAGTGTTCTCCAACAAATAAGTTTTATAAACCTCCCTTCTGATGTTAACATATCCTTATAGTACAAAGGCTGATTTAATTCTACATTTTTTTCCCTATAATGTGGTCATTCTCAGCTGCTCTTGTCTGAAATGGCTCATACTTTGTGCTGCCAGGCCTCTAGGCAGGCTCCCAGAGCTGTTTCCTGATAGTAAGAAATTACCTTGGATATCTCTCTTAGGCTTACATTCCTCAGTCCAAGTCCTAACCCTTGCCACAATGCCTTCCCTGCACACCCCAGGAAGCGTAGGCTTTCTTCTTTTTGGTTAATATCTCAAGAACCCCTTGCCACTGGAAACAGATTCTTCACTTCTCTAGTGGAAATTATCATATTCTCAACTCTCAGAGTTAATCCACTGCACATTTTGAGACCTAAGACCTTTAATAACTTGGTCATAGTTGCTCTACAAATGACCAAATTTTCTTCAATCAAAACACTGGACATTTTGAGATTGAAAACCCTTAGCAATAGCTTGTCCTATGATATTAGCATGATAGTTATAAGAACCAATATCAGTTGTGCTCCTTAACCACTTGTCTATTGCTGCTGTACATTTAATGGTCTAATAACTTGTTTACATTCAGTATTCACATTCTCAAACCTCACATTTTCATAGAGGGTCTCTATGTGGCTTTGGTCACAGCTGAAACAAATCTTTGCAAAAAGTCGGTGAAGATTGCTCCAATACCCTGAATAATGTTGGTGCTTCAACTTTATCCCAAACTCTTAAAGCTGCTAAATGTCATTGTTCTATAATGTCATCTTCAAATCAAATCTGTTTATGTAGGTCAGAATACCAACGTTCACCTAGCAGTGGATCTTTGACAATATTCATTTTTCTTGCTCTATTTTGTTATTCAGTATTTGAGGCTTCTCTCAACCATGTTATCCATTGTTACCACAGCTGTTACTAGCCCCTTGCCTTGGGGAATAATTCTATTTTGGGCAGCCCAGTTACTTAATATTTATTTTACATGAGGTGAATGCATCCCACAGGAAATCATGGCCTCTTTAAAACACCTCTGATCTATCATTTTTATAAGATGCCACACTATTACATCATAATCATGATCCACACCATTAGCAGGCATGTTCTGTAGGATCACTGTGAAAAATTGATGGTGATTTTTAATCCCAGGCCACTTTCCACCCCTCTATCCTTGTGGCACAGCTGAGTTGATATTACCCCTTTCTTTCAAAATTGGATGTTTGAGTTTTTCTTTGTCTATGTTACCTTTTAAAGTCCCCTCTTTCTCCTGACCACACAACTATATCCCCCATCCAGGGGCTTTGTGGCCTGGAAACTGTGTGCCATACTAGGTATACCTGCGATCTGCCTTCTAGCATAGTGTTTTCCTCTCTCCTCCTGGGGGAAACTCCTGCTTTCTCAGTCACCAGGTCAGAGCCTTTTTATTTCTCCCTTTTCTAGCACTACTTCCCAAGCACTTCCATTTCTACCCACAATTATTCTATTTGCACAATCAACTCTGTAACCCTTTCAGAAATTTAAGTACAGTTTTCTAATTTTAGCCATTTTTTTGTTTCTCAGGCTTCTCCATTTCCACTCAAAAAATTTTCAGCTGTTCTATCATTCCCTCAAACTTTTTTTGATGCAGAATATAGGAATATGATGATAATGCTAATAATAATAATAATAATAGCCCAGAAAAACCCCATCTGAGAACAAAGTGAGGAATTGCTTAGTGGTAGGACCCACAATAAACTTTTTGTTGACATCCTGAAACAGAATATCCTTCCCTCTTTCTCCATTGTTTCCTGAATGTCCTTAGAAACCAGATTTCCTATTCTGTTGTGCCCTATGTGCACCTATAAGGTGCCTCTTATAGCCAAGTTTTTGGCTACTTTATGGGTTCCTACTTCTACCACTCTTATCCTTTCCAACCCACTAATACTAGGTAGGAAAGAAAGATGGCTAGAGGTAAAAGGAAGTGTTGATATCATTAGACTAGCGACATTGGGTTCCTTGGGGGCAATTTTATTTTTTTATTTTCTATATTCTTTGTTTACATTCCAAATGATTTCCCTTTCCCCATTCCCCCCCTCCCCATAGGGCCCATAACCCCTCTTCCCTCTGCCTGTTCCCAATCAGTACCCTCCCACTTCTTTGTTCTGGTAATCCCCTACATTGCTGCAGGAAGTCTATTCAGGGCCCAGGCCCTCTCCTTCCTTCTTCTTGGGAATCATTTGATATGTGAATTGTGTCTTGGGTATTTAGAGCTTCTGGGCTAATATCCACTTATCGGTGACTGCATTCCATGTGTGTTCTTTTGTGATTCGGTTACCTCACTTAGAATAATAATTTAAATAAGGCTGCTATGAACATAGTGGAGCATGTGTTCTTATTGCATGCAGGGGAAATCTTCAGGGTATATGCCCAGGAGTGGTATTGCATGTTCCTCTGGAAGTGTCATGCCCAGTTTTGTGATGAACCACTAGACTGATTTCCAGAGTGGTTTTACCAGCTTGCAATCCCACCATCAGTGGAGGAGTGTTCCCCTTTCTCCATATCCTCTCTACACCACTCCAAAACCTGAGTTTTTAATCTTACTCATTCTGACTGGTGTGAGGTGAATTTTCAGGGTTGTTTTGATTTGCATTTCCCTAATGATTAATGATGTTGAACATTTCTTAAGGTACTTCTCAGCCATTCGAAATTCTTCATGTGAAAATTCTTTGTTTAACTCTGTACCACATGTTTTAATAGGGTTATTTAGCTCTCTGGAATCTAACTTCTTGAGTTCTTTGTATATATTGGATATTAGCCCTCTGTTGGATGTAGGGTTGGTAAAGATCTTTTCCCAATTTGTTGGTTGCTGTTTTGTCTGATTGACAGTGTCCTTTGCCTTACAGAAACTTTGTAAATTTATGAGGTCCCATTTGCCAATTCTTGTTCTTAGAGCATAAGCTATTGGTGATCTGTTCAGGAACTTTTCCCCTGTGTCCGTGTGCTCATTGCTCTTCCCCAGTTTCTTTTGTATTAGCTTCAGAGTGTCTGGCTTTATGTGGAGGGCTTTGATCCACTTGGAGTTGAGCTTAGTAAAAGGAGATAAGAATGGATCAATTTGCATTCTTCTGCATGCTGACTTCCAGTTGAACTAGCACCATTTGTTGAAAAGGCTCTCTTTTTTTCCGCTGGATGGTTTTAGCTACTTTGTTGAAGATCAAGTGACCATAGGTGTGTGGGTTCCTTTCTGGGTCTTCAATTCTTTTCCATTGATCTATCTGCCTTTTACTGTACCAATACCATGCAGTTTTTAAAACTATTGTTCTATAGTACTGCTTGTGGTCTGGGATACTGATTCCCCCAAAAGTTCTTTTACTGTTGAGAATAGTTTTAGCTATCCTGGGTTTTTTTGTTATTCCAGATGAATTTGAGAATTGCTCTTTCTAACTCTATGAAGAACTGAGATAGAACTTTGATGGGGATTGCATTGTATCTGTATATTGCTCATATTGAATCTGTGAATACTGTATTTGGCAAGATGGCAATTTTAACTATATTAAGCCTGCCAATCCACGAGCATGGAAGATTTTTTTTTTCCATTTTCTGAGGTCTTCTCTGATTTCCTTCTTCAGAGACCTGAAGTTCTTGTCATACAGATCTTTCAGTTGTTTGGTAAGAGTCACACCCAGATACTTTATATTGTTTGTGGCTATTGTGAAAGGTGTCGTTTCCCCAATTTCTTTCTCAGCCTGCTTATCCTTTGAGTATAGGAAGGCAACTGATTGATTTTATAACCAGCCACTTTGCTGAAGTTGTTTATCAGCTGTAGAAGTTCTCTGGTGTAGTTTTTTTGGGTCACTTAAGTATACAATCATATCATCTGTGAATAGTGATAGCTTGACTTCTTCCTTTACAATTTGTATCTCTTTGACCTCCTTATGTTGTCTAATTGCTCTAGTTAGAACTTCAAGTACTATATTGAAAAGATATGGAGAGAGGAGGCAGTCTTTTAGTCTCTGATTGTATTGGCATTGTTTCAAGTTTCTCTCCATTTAGTTTGATGCTGGCTACCAGTTTGCTGTATATTGCTTTTACTATGTTGAGGAACGGGCCTTGAATTCCTGTTCTTTCCAAGACTTTTAGCATGAAAGGATGCTGAATTTTGTCAAATGCTTTTTCAGCATTTAATGAAATGATCATGTGGTTTTTTTCTTTGAGTTTGTTTATGTAGTGGATTACATTGATGGATTTCCTTATATTGAACCATCCCTGCATCCCTGGGATGAAGCCTATTTGATCATGGTGGATGATCATTTTGATGTGTTCTTGGGAAATTGGTCTAATTTCTCTTTCTTTTTTGGTTCTTTGTGTGGTTTTCATATCAGTGTAATTGTGGCTTCATAGAACAAGTTAAGTAGTGTTTCTTCTGTTTCTATTTTGTGGAATAGTTTGAAGAGTATTGGTGCTAGGTCTTCTTTGACGGTCTGGTAGAATTGTGCACTAAAACTGTCTGGTCCTTTGCTTTTTTTGGTGGGAAGAGTTTCAATAACCACTTCTATTTCTTTAGCAGTTATGGGACTGTTTAAATGATCAGTTTGATCCTGGTTTAATCTTGATATTTAGTATCTGTCTGGGAAATTGTTCATTTTGTCCAGATTTTCTAGTTTTGTGGAGTATAGGAGTAGTAGGATCTGATGATTTTTGGAATTTCCTCAGTTTCTGTTGTTATATCCCCCTTTTCATTTCTAATTTTGTTAATTTGGATACTGTCTCTGTGCCCTTTGGTTAGTCTGGCTAAGGGTTTATATTGTTGATTTTCTCAAAGAACCAGATCTTGGTTTTGTTGATTCTTTGTATGGTTCTTTGTTTCTACTTGATTGATTTCAGCCCTGAGTTTGGTGATTAACTGTCTTCTTATCCTCTTGGGTGAATTAGCTTCTTTTTGTTTCAGGGCTTTCAGATGTGCAGTTAAGCTCCTAATGTATGCTCTCTCCAGGTTCTTTTTGGAGGCACTCATGACTGTGAGTTTTCCTCTTAGGACTGCTTTCATTGTGTCCCATAAATTTGGGTATGTTGTGCTTTCATTTTCATTAAATTCTAAAAAGTCTTTGATTTCTTTCTTTATTTCGTCCTTGACCAATGTATTATTGAGTAGAGTATTGCTCAGCTTCCATGTGTAGTGGGCTTTCTGTTGTTTTTGTTGCTATTGAAGAACACTCTTACTCCATAGTGATCTGATAGGATGCATGGGATTAGTTAGATCTTCTTATATCTGGTAAGGTTTGTCTTTTGACTAATTATATGGTCGATTTTGGAGATGGTATAGCATGAGGTGCCAAGAAAAAGGTATTTTCTTTTGCTTTAGGATAAAATGTTCTATATATATCTGTTAAATCCAATTGGTCCAAAGTTTCAATTAGTTTCACTGTGTCCATGTTTAGTTTCTGTTTTCCTGATCAGTCAGTCCTTTGAGAAGAGTGGAGTGTTGAAGTCACCCACAATTATTGTGTTAGGTGCAATGTATGCCTTGAGCTTTAGTAAAGTTTCTTTTATGAATGAGGGTGCGTTTGCATTTGGAGCATAGATGTTTAGAATTGTGAGTTCTTCTTGGTGGATTTTTCCTTTGACCAGCAAGACATGTCCCTGTGTCTCTTTTGATGAGTTTAGGTTGAAAGTCAATTTTATCTGATATTAGAGTGGCTGCTCTGACTTGTTTCCTGAGACCGTTTTACTGTAAAATTGGTTTTTCAGACTTTTATTCTCACGTAGTGTTGTCTTTGACACTGAGGTGTGTTTCTTGTATGCAGCAAAATGTAGGGTCCTGTTTACTTATCCAGTCTGTTAGTCTATGTGTTTTTATTGGGGAGTTGAGTCCATGGATGTTAAGAGATATTAAGGAATAGTGATTATTAGTTCCAGTTATTTTTGATGCTATTTTTATGTTTGAGTGGTTATCCTCTTTTGGGTTTGATGAAAGGTTACTATCTTGCCTTTTCGAGTGTGTAGTTTCCCTCCTTGTAATGGAGTTTTCCACCTATTATCCTTTGTAGGGCTGGGATTGTGAAAAGATAATGTGTAATTTGGTTTTATCATGGAATATCTTGGTTTCTCCATCTATGGTGATTGAGAATTTTGCTGGGTATAGTAGTCTTGTCTGGTATTTGTTTTCTCTTAGAGACTGCATGAGATCTGCCCAGGATCTTCTAGCTTTTATGGTCTTTGGTGAGAAGTCTAGTGTAATTCTGATAGGTCTTCCTTTATATGTTACTTGGCCTTTTTTCTCTTACAGCTTTTAATATTCTTTCTTTGTTTAGTACATTTGGGGTTTTGATTATTATGTGACGAGAGGTATTTCTGTTCTGGTCCAGTCTGTTTGGAGTTCTGTAGGCTTCTTGGGCATCTCTCTCTTCAGGTTAGGGAAATTTTCTTCCATAATTTTGTTGAAGATGTTTGCTGTCCCTTTAAGCTGTAAATCTTCACTCTCATCTATACCTATAATTCTTAGGTTTGGTCTTCTCATTGTGTCCTAGATTTCTTGGATGTTTTGGTTTACAAGCTTTTTGCATTTTGCATTTTCTTTGACTGTTGAATCAATGCTTTCTATGGTATCTTCAGCATCTCAGATTCTTCCTTCTATCTCTTGTATTCTGTTGTTGATATTTGCATATATGACCCCTGATTTCTTCCCAAGGTTTTCTATCTCCAAAGTTGTCTCCCTTTGTGATTTCTTAGTTGTTTCTACTTCTGTTTTTAGATCCTGGATGGTTTTGCTCAGTTCCTTCACTTGCTTGTTAGTGTTTTCTTATAATTCTTTATGAGATTTTTGTGTTTCCTCTTTCATGACTTCTGCCTGTTGACTCCATTTCTCCTGCATTTCTTTAAGTGATTTCTGCATTTCCTCTTTATAGGCTTCTATCTGTTGACCCATATTCTCCTGAATTTCTTTAAATGATTTTTGTGTTTCCTTTTAAGTTCTTCTACCTTTTGATTCATGTTCTCCTGTATTTTTTTTTTTTTTTTTGAGACAGGGTTTCTCTGTGTAGCCCTGGATGTCCTGGAATTCACTCTGTAGACCAGGCTGTCCTGGAACTGCCTGCCTCTGCCTCCCAAGTGCTGGGATGAAAGTCTTGTTCCACCACTGACTGGCTTCTCTTGTATTTCTTTAAGAAATATATTTATGTCCTTCTTGTAATCCTCTAACAGCATCATGACCAGCGATTTTAAATCCAGATCTTGTTTTCATGGTGTTTTGTGGTATCCAGGACTTGATCTTGTGGTAGAATTGGGTTCAGATGCTGCCATATTGCATTGATTTCTGTTAGTAATGTTCCTATGTTTACCTTTTGTCTTCTGGTTATCTCCAATGTTACTTTTTCCTGTTGTCACTGGGTGGTGTTTGAACAGCCAAAAGACTATTTCCACACCTCTGGATGACTGGGTTCCCCTGGCACTGATTGCTGAGGGGCTGCCCTACTCTTGCGTGCTGTTGGATCTGTGGAGTGCATTGCCCCAAGTAATGTTATCCTTGGGTTGACTCTGTGTACTTGGTGTTGCCTTCTAGTTGTCTAGCAGCAAAGATGGCAGAGGCAGTGGTGACCCCTTCCAAGTGCCAATCACTCTGCATGGTAAATGTCCCATGACAGGGCTGGCACACAAATGACCAGTAAAGCTGCCCAGGCCTTGGGTACAGGCAGAAGCCTGGTGGGTTGTGTCCTGAGTGATGTTAAACTTGGGAAATTTCCATGTACCTGGTGTTGCCTGTCTGGTTTGTCCCAGAGCGAAGATGGTGGAACCTTGGGGGCAATTTTGATTTCATCATCAGGATATCTCCATCCAGTAATCAACAACTGGCAACTGGCAACAGGCAACAGGCACTGGCAACCAGCAATAGCAGTAGCAATCAGCAACTGCAGCAACAACAGCAGCTGCACACCTCTTGGGGCTCTTGCATTTACAGAACCTCTGAAGAGTTCCAATAATTCCAAACATACACTTGTAGAAACTACCTGCAGCTAGCAAAATCACATCTCTGCCATAGCACAGGACAAATCATAGCTGCTATAGAAAATCTAAAGCAGCCCAATATCCCACACCTAGGATTAAAACAAAAACATATTCCTATATCATTTCTGTCTTCTTTTTAAAAGAAACCAAAAGTCTCTCTCTCTCTCTCTCTCTCCCTCTCTCTCTCTCTCTCTCTCTCTCTCTCTCTCTCTTTCTGTTTTTTTGTGTGTTTGTGTTTGTTTGTGTGTGTTTGTGTGTGAGTGTGTGTGTGTAGGTACCTGCAAAGGCCCGAAAGATGATGTCAGATCCATTGGAGCTGGAGTTACAGGATGGTAGTAACCACATAGGTGCTGGAAATGAAACTTTGCTGTGTTCCCAAGTACATGCTCTTAACTGCTAAGCCATCTCTACAGTCCCCACAATGAAGTTTTTAAAATGCAGATGCCTTGGAAATCATTTCGTGGGGACTATAGCATTAAAAACAACTAGCTTAAGTGAAAAATCATTAATTACAGTAACAATTACTACTGTAATTGCAATTTTTATCCATAAATTAAATCTATATTCAGAGAAGCAGTAGACCTTTTCTGTTTGCTTCAATGCTCTGGCCCTTTGGATGCAGCTATTACTATTTGAGTCTGAAATATCTCCAGCAAGTTCATGTGTCCTAACATTTGCCACTTACCTGTTGGTGATGTCTTGGGAGGTTGAGGAGACTTTAGAGATAAGGCATGCCTGCTGGCAGTGACAGGTCACTGCCAGTGGAATCTTGACAGTAATAGCTAGGCCCATTTTCTCCCCAAGTTTTCTGTTTTTTAATTCATCAAGATGTGAATAAATCATCCTATAACCTAATGTTATTATAGCTAGTTGATCTATTTACCATTTTCCTTGTTATAATGGATATCTTCATAAAGCCCAAATAAATCTGTACTTCTTTATTGATTTTGTTAAAAAAGTCACAGTTATGATAAAAGTAGCAAACATTCTTAACTATTTATATTTATTATTTGTATAAATCTACTACATTAAATTAGACAAATAATTTTAAATAATTATTAACTTTACTTCTTGACTTCAATTTATTCTCCCTCTTCCCCTAGTCCTTCTCTCTAACCGCCCCCCCCCAATCCACTCCTCCTCCCTTTTGCTTCATAAATTGGAAGACCTCCCTCCCATGGGTATCAAATAGAGTTGCCATATCATATTGCAGTAAGATGAAATGCATCTTCTCGGGCTAGTAGAGGCAGCCCAGTAGGAGGAAAGGATCCCAAAGGCAGACAACAGGGTCAGAGACAAGCCTCTGCCTCTGCTGTTAGGAGTCCTACATGAAAACCAAGTAGACAACTCATTTTGAAGTATATGTAATTTTATAGAAAATACTGGTAACAAAGTTCTTTTTGTTCTCCTACCCAGTTACTGCTAAGAAATAAATGAATCAATGAGCATGAGAAATACTGAATGCTATTTACATTAATAGGCCTTTGAAGCAAAAAGGGTGAGAGTAATTATATTAGCATTTGGTGTTAACAGGAGAAACTAAATCCTTCTAAGAGGAACTAATTTTGTTCTGAAAACAAATTGAATCCATATTATCGGAAAGATAATTTATCTAGATTTAGACATTGCTAGATTACAGGGTTCACTACCATATAATCATATGAAGAGGTAAGATATAACTCAATGTCAAGAAAAGTAATTTCATATTTAAAAATCCCACAGCCACAGACCTTATTTTTCTTTTTTATATGAGTTCCATGTACATGTATGTATATTTAGTGAGCTCACTAAATGTACATGTATGTTCGCTTCATCTACTAAGGCGTATATCCAGGCATCCAGGGGGCATCTTGAGAAGGGACTACGCGTCTGAGTTTCTATAGCTGGAGGGGCCAGAAGCTCATCATATTACCGTCCCTCAGACCTACAGACATCCTACAGCACCGACTCCTTTCTGACTCACTCAGAATCCACACATCACTCAGCAGAGTGACTTGCACAAGCCTCTGGATTGCTAATGACATAATTTCTGACACAGGGACAAGAATAGCTCCACTTTGAAAAAACCCTGTCCTCTCTGATGAGAGATGTGACCCATTTCAGGTGGGGCCCAAACTAAGTGTCACATTTGGCCACTATCCTTTGCAGTGCCACACATGGCCACCTGTAGCTAAGAGGTCTAGAAAGAACTCCATGGCTTCACTGCTGGAATAGCCCTGACAAGTGCTGCTTCAGCTCTTCCTGTTCCCCTGCCCACTAGCATACAATCTAGGGTGGTCTGGAGAGGAACTTTATTGTATTCTCCTCTTGCTTGATTCAATGCTTTATAGTTTGGCATGCACAGTTGTGGAGTTTGAATTTCTTCTCCTTAGTTGGCATTCTCAGAGTGGCAACAGAAATGAATTGCTACCATTTTAAATATGCTACTCCCTGCGTCACCACTATACCTTGATTAACTTCTGTTAAGACTTTTTGTACATGTTATAGAGCAGGGATAAGTAAACCTTGGGGACTTCTGCGTATAGGATATTATTAAATTTTTATTCCAAGTGTTTTGGTTCTCCAGAGGTGATAATGCGTACATTAAACTTAGGTCTATGCATTAAACTTAGGTCTACAAAAAGCTAATTAATTTAAGACTTGAAATACACTAGGTAAAGACTTTTCCAAAACTAGTGTGTATGTGGAGCTTATGAAGATGAGGTTATGATGCTGTGGCTCTAGAATGAGCAGGGATTTGGCATTTCTATAGAGTAGAATATTGTGAATAACAGCCTAATATTTTCTAAATGAAAATAGTTTGTCTCTTAAATGTCTCTAAATGAATGCATTTTTTGTAATATATTTCATCATAAACAGCAGAAACTTAACTATATTGATGCCAAGGGAAAAAAGAATTTGTTAAGAAGATGTCAGGCAGATCACAGCCTTGATGGTGCTCATTATGAGGAATTTAGAATGCCTAAAATCATCTCAGAAGTAGATACTCAGGAGTGCACTACAGCACTAGCTTTATATAGACATGCCCTTCATAGGTGCCATGTATGAGATTCATTAATAAGATCTTGGTCTTCTGACTAAAGACTGGATCCTTGGTTATCAAAGATGAAGCACAGATGCTTGATTGGCTTTGAACTTGTACATTTTTCTGTGAATAGCTTTAACATTCCTGGCTTGAAAATTGTATGATGAAAGGATGCTGAAATCATAGTAGTCCATTCAGTTGCTGGAACTTCTTTAAATATATTGTCCTACTTAGCATGGTTCTGGAGCATTCTCCCAGAACTGGAAGAGTATTAAGATGTTGCTCTTGGGCATCTTAAAATGAAAAATGTCTCATCCCCTCCATGCTGGAGCAGGAGTGGCCAAGAGAGCCACAAAAACTCAATATATCATTTTGAGAATGAATGCCGTTTATAAACATGTTATGAAATTTCATATAAAGTTATTAGGGAAAGAAAGACCTAGAATTTTCATTTCCCTTCCTACCCATCTAGTGAGAGTCCCTTGAGAGTTTCCCTGTTAACCTAAGTAACTCTCTGCATGGACAGTGGAGATTAGTGGGACATCCATGAGCCACAGCAACAACAACAACAGCACCTAAAACAGGAGGAGGAGGATAATGAATAGGATTTAATCCAGAAAATTAGATAAAATATAATGAAATTCTCCCCCAAAAGACATTCAATTTTTATTTTTCATATACAAAAAGGTACAGAAAGCAACCAAAGGGAAGGGGATTGTTTGGAAAGTAACATTGGGCAAAAGCACAGTAAATTGGTGAGACATTTTCCATTGCCTAGAACACATGCTTGAATTCACTAGAATGAATGTGTCCAAATTGCTTTGCTAATTACATTTCATGGGGAAGCTCTGCTCACATATTCCAGCTACCAGCTTCCATCAGCCTTTTAATAAAATAAAATTATTTTTTAATTTATTTAATGTCCCAATAACAGCCACCCTACCTCCTTTCTTCCCAGTCACACACGTAGAACTCTCCATTGCCCCTTGACTTCTCCTCATAGAGAATGAGAGGCTCTCTTGGGTAAAACCCCACCCTGGGGCATCTAATCCCAGAAGTCTAGGCACATCCTTTTCCACTGAGGCCCAACCATACAATTCAAGTAGCAGGATGGTGGTGGAGGTGGAGGTGGAGGTGGAGGTGGTGGTGGTGGTGGTGGTGGTGGTGGTGGTGGTGGTGGTTGGATGGGGTGGTAGTGGTGGTGGTGGTCTAGTGTCAGGGAACAGAGTCCAAGACATCTCTCATTACACTTGTAAGAGGAAGCACATGAACACCAAGTTGCACATTTGCTAAAATGTGTAAGGTCTAGCTCCTGTATGTTCCCAGTTTGGTGGCCTAGGCTGTGTGAGCCCCATAGTCCCTGGTTAGTTAACTCTGTGTCTTTTTTTAAACAATGGAAACACCAAACCGTTTGTTTCTCTATTTATTTATAACCAGAAAGGCCACTACAGTAGCATAAAGAAGCCAAGTCCCAAGAGGAGAAAAGTATATGGTTTTCCTTTTTTTTTTTTTAGTAGATATATTCTTTATTTACATTTCAAATGTTGTCCCCTTTCCTGGATTTTCCCCCCAAAATTCCCTAACCCTTCCCCCCATCCCCATGTTCACAAATTCTCCCACTCCTGCTTCCCTGTCCTGGCATTTGCCTATAATAGGGCATCTAGCCTTCTCAGGACCAAGGGCCTTTTTCCCTTTGATGTCAAACAAGGCCATCCTCTGCTGCATAGGCATCTGGAGTCATTGGTCCCTCCATGTGTATTCTTTGGTTGATAGATTAGTCCCTGGCAGCTCTGGGGGTACTGGATGGGTCACATTGTTGTTCTTTTTATGGCACTGCAAACCCCTTCAGCTCCTTGGGTCCTTTCTCTAATTCCACAGATGGAATTAGACCCTATGCTCAGTTCAATGGCTGAGCCTGTCTCCCTCTGTATTTGTCACGAACTGGCAGTCTCCCAGGTAAGCAAGCACTTGTTGGCATCCACAATAGTGTCTGGGTTTTATAACTGTATATGCAATGGATCCCTAGGTGGGGCAGTATTTGGATGGTCTTATCCTCAGTCCCTGCTCTACACTTTGGCTCTGTATCTCCTCTCGTGGGTATTTTGTTACCCATTATAAGAAGGACCTGAGTATCCATGCTTTGTTCTTCCTTCTTCTTGAGCTTCATTTGATCTGTGAATTGTGTCTTGGGTATGCCAAGCTTCTGGGCTAATATCCATTTATCAAAGAGTGCATACCATGTGTGTGGTTTGTGTGTGTGTGTGTGTGTGTGTGTGTGTGTGTGTGTGATTGGGTTATCTCACTCAGGATGATATTTTCTAATTCCATCCATTTCCCAAAGAATTTCATGAACTCATTGTTTTTAATAGCTAAGTAGTACTCCATTGTATAAATGCACCATATTTTCTTTATCCATTCCTCTGTTGAGAGACATCTAGGTTCTTTCCAGCTTCTGGCTATTATAAATAAGGCTGCTATGAACATAGTGGAGCATGAATGCTTATTACATGTTAGAGAATCCTCTTGGTATGTGCTCAGGAGTGGTGTAACAGGGTTCTCTGGTAGTATTATGCCAATTTTTCTAAGGAACTGTCAAACTGATTTCCAGAGTGGTCATACCAGCTTCCAATCCCACCAGCAGTAGAGAAGTGATTCTCTTTCTCAACATCCTCTCTAGCATCTGGTGTCTCCTGAATTTTTGATCTTAGCTATGCTGGCTCTTGTGAGGTAAAATCTCAGAGTTGTTTGGATTTGCATTTCCCTGAGGACTAAGAATGTTGAGCATTTCTTTAGGTGCTTCTCAGCCATTCAGTATTCTGCAGGTGAAAATTCTTTGTTTAGGTCTGTGCCCGAGTTTTAATAGGGTTATTTGGTTCTGTGGAGTCTAACTTCTTAAGTTCTTTGTATATATTAGATATTAGCGCTCTGTTGGATGTAGGGTTGGTAAAGATCTTTTCTCAATTTGTTGGTTGCTGTTTTGTCTTCTTGAGCGTGTCCTTTGCCCTACAGATACTATGTAATTTTTTGAGGTCTCATTTGTCATTTCCTAATCTTATAGCATAAGGTATTGGTATTCTGTTTAGGAAATTTTCCCCTGTGACCATGTGCTTGAGGCTCTTCCCCACTTTCTTTTCTATTAGTTTCAGTGTATCTGGTTTTATGTGGAGGTCCTTGGTACACTTGGACTTGAGCTTTGTACAAGGAGACAAGAATGGATAAATTTGCATTATTCTTCATGTTAACCACCAGTTGAACCAGCACCATTTGTTGAAAAGGCTTTTTTCCATTGGATGGTTTTATCTCCTATGTCAAAGATCAAGTGACCATATGTATATGGATTCATTTCTGGGTCTTCAGTTCTATTCAATTGATCTACCTGTTTGTCACTGTACCAATACCACACAATTTTTAACTCTATTGCTCTATAGTACCGCTTGAGGTCTGGGATACTGATTCCCCCAGAAGTTCTTTTATTGTTAAGAATAGTTGTAGCTATCCTGGGTTTTTTCTTAATTCCAGTGAGTTTGAGAATTGCTATTTCTAACTCTATGAAGAATTGAGTTGGAATTTTAATGAGGATTGCATTGAATCTGTAGATTGCTTTTGCAAGATGGCCATTTATACTATAATAATCCTGCCAATCCACGAGCATGGGAAATCTGTCCATCTTCTGAGGTCTTCTTCTATTTCTTTCTTCAGAGACTTGAAGTTCATGTCATACAGGTCTTTCACTTGTTTGGTTAGAGTCACACCAAGATATTGTATATTGTTTGTGACTATTATGAAGGATATCGTTTCTCTAATTTCTTTCACAGCCTGTTTATCCTTTGAGTATTGGAAGTTGTTTGAGTTAATTTTATATCTGGCCACTATCAGCTGTAGGAGTTTGGTGGAGTTATTTGGGTTGCTTAAGTATACTATCATTTCATCTATAAATAGTCATAGTTTGACTTGTTCCTTTCCAATTTGTATCCCTTTGACCTCCTTTTGTTGTATAATTACTCTAGCTAGAACAACAAGTACTATATTCAATAGATATGGAGAGAGAGGGCAGCCTTGTTTACTCCCTGATTAAAGTGGAATTGCATCATATTTTAGTTTGATATTGGCTACTGGTTTGATGTGTATTGATTTTACTATGTTTAGGTTTGGGCCTTGAATTCCTGATCTTTCCAAGACTTTTAACATGAAAGGATGCTAATTTTGTCAAATGGTTTTTCAGCATCTAATGAAATGACCATGTGGTTTTTTAATTTGAGTTTGTTTATGTAGTGGATTACATTGATGGATTTCCATATATTGAACCATCCCTGCATCCCTGGGATGCAGCCTACTTGATCATGGTGAATGATCATTTTGATGTATTCTTGAATTCAGTTGGCAAGAATTTTATAGAGTATTTTTGCATTGATATTCATGAGTGGAATTGGTCTGATGTTCTCTTTCTATTTTGGATCTTTGTGTGGTTTTGGTATCAGCGAAATTGTGACTTCATCGAGCAAGATGGGTAGCATCCCTTCTGTTTCAATTTTGTGGAATACTTTGAAGAGTGTTGGTGTTAGGTCTTCTTTGAAGGTCTGATAGAATTCTGCACTAAAACCATCTGGTCCTGTGAATTTTTTGGTTGAAAGACTTTCAGTGACCCCTTCTATTTCTTTAGGGGTTATGGGACTATTTAGATGGTCTATCTTATTCTGATTTAACTTTGGTATTTGGTGTTTGTCTACAAAATTGTCCATTTTATCCAGGTTTTCCAGTTTTGTTGAGTATAGGCTCTTGTAGTAGGATCTGATGATTTTTGGAATTTCCTCAGTTTCTGTTGTTATATCTTCCTTTTCATTTCTGATTTGTTAATTTGGATACTGTTTCTGCTCTCTGGTTAGTATGGGTAAGGGTTTATCTATCTTGTTGATTTTCTCAAAGAACCAGATCCTGGTTGTGTTGATTCAGTGTATGGTTCTCTTTGTTTCTACGTGGTTGATTTCAACCCTTAGTTTGATGATTAATTGTCATCTACTCCTCTTGGGTGTATTAGCTTCTTTCTGTTCTAGAGCTTTCAGGTGTGCTCTTAAGCTGCGAGTGTATGCTCTCTCCAATATCTTTTTGAAGGCACTCAGAGCTATGAGTTTTCCTCTTAGCACTGCTTTCACTGTTTCCCATCAGTTTGGGTATGTTGTGCCTTCATTTTCATTATATTCTAAAAAGTCTTTTTTTTTATTTTTTTTTATTTTTATTTTTTTTTGACCAAGGTATCACTGAGTAGAGCATTGTTCAGCTTCCATGTATATGTGAACTTTCTGTTGTTTTTGCTTGCTGTTGAAGACCACCCTTAATCTGTAGTGATCTGATAGGAGGCATGGGATTATTTCAATCTTAAATCTTTTGAGGATTGTTTTGTGACCAATTATATGGTCAGTTTTGAAGAAGGTACCGTGAGGTGCTGAGGAGGTATATTCTTTTGATTTAGGATGAAATGTTCTATATATATCTGTTAAATCCATTTGGTCCATAACTTCTGTTAGTTTCACTGTGTTTCTGTTTATTTTGTGTTTCCCTGATCTGTCCATTGAGGAGAGTGGGGTGTTGAAGTCCCCTACAATTATTGTGTGAGGTACAATATGGGCTTTGAGCTTTAGTAAAGTTTCTTTTATGAATATGGATGTCCTTGTTTTTGGAGAATGGATGCTCAGATTTGAGAATTCTTCTTGGCATGTTTTTCCTTTGATGAGTATGAAGTGTCTCTTCCTGTCTTTTTTGATGACTTTTTGTTGAAAGTCAATTTTATCTGATATTAGAATGGCTACTCCTGCTTGTTTCCTGGCACCATTTGCTTGGAAAATTGTTTTCCAGCCTTTTCTCTGAGGTTATGTTTGTCTTTGATATTGAGGCGTGTTTCCTGTATACAGCAAAATTTTGGGTCCTGTTTACCTATCCAGTCTGTTAGTCTATGTCTTTTATTGAGGAATTGTGTCAATTGATGTTCAGAGATATTAAGTAATAGTGATTGTTGCTTCCTGTTATTTTTGATGTTTTTATATGTGTGTGGTTATCTTCTTTTGGGTTTCTTGAAAGAAGATTGCTTTCTTCCTTTTGCTAAGGTGTAGTTTCCTTCTTTGTGTTGGCGTTTTTCATCTATTATCCTTTGTAAGGCTGGATTTGTGGAAAGATATGTAAATTTGGTTTTATCATACAATATCTTGGTTTCTCCATCTATGGTGATTGAGTGTTTTGCTGGCTATAGTAGTCGGGGCTGGCATTTGTATTCTTTCAGAGTCTGTATGAGATCTGCCCAGGATCTTCTAGCTTTCATGTTCTCTGGTGACAGGTTTGGTGTAATTCTGATAGGTCTGCATTCATATGTTACTTGACCTTTTTCCCTTAATACTTTGATCCCCACCCCATTGCCCTTATTGCTTTTAATATTCTTTCTTTGTTTAATGCATTTGGTGTTTTGATTATTATGTAAAGGGAGGACTTTCTGTTCTGGTCCTGTTTGCTTGGAGTTCTGTAGGCTTCTTTTACGTTCATGGGCATCTCTTTCTTTAGGTTAGGGAAGTTTTCTTCTATAATTTTGTTGATATTTACTGGCCCTTTAAGCTGTAAATCTTCACTTTCTTCTAAACCTCTAATCTTTTGATTTGGTCTGCTTCTGTCCTGGTTTTCCTGGATGTTTTGGGTTACATTTTGCATTTTCTTTGACTGTTGTGTCAATGGTTTTTTTTTTTTTTTTTTTTTTTTTTTTTTTTTTTTTTTTTTTTTTAATGGTATCTTCAGCACCTGAGATTCTTTCTTCTATTTCTTGTATTCTGTTTTTGATGCTTGCATCTATGACTCCTGATTTCTTTCCAAGGTTTTCTATCTCCAGAGTTGTCTCCCTTTGTTATTTCTTTGTTGTCTATACTTTCATTTTTAGCTCCTTGATGGTTTTGTTCCATTCCTTCACTTGTTTGTGGTTTTCTTTAAGGGATTTTTGTGTTTCCTTTTTAAGGGCTTCTACCTGTTGACTCATGTTCTCATGTATTTCTTTAAGTGAGTTATTTATGTCCTTCTTGAAGTCTGCATCATGAGATGTGATTTTAAATTAAGATCTTACTTTTCTGGTGTGTTGGAGTATCCAGGACTTGCTGTTGTGGGAGAACTTGGTTTGGATGTTGCCATGTTGCCTTGGTTACTCTTCGTAATATTCTTGGTTTTTCCTTTTGACATCTGGTTAGCTCTGGTGTTAGCTAGTCTTGCTGTCTCTAGCTGTGGCTCATCTGTCCTGCAAGTCTCTGTTTCTGTGCTCCTTAGAGACCTGTTCTCTGTGTACACAGGTGTCTTAGTACTCCTGGGAGGCCAGCTCTCTTGTGGTGGTATTTGTGTATGTAGCTCTGTGTCCCAGGATCAGCTCTGTGCTCTCAGGCCTCTCCAGAGTCCTGGGAAGTTAGCTATCTCCCTGTGCCACCTGGATATGGGGCACTGTGGCAGTAGATGTTCCCTAGCTGGAGACAGAAACTGGAAGGCTTCCATCTTAGGGTTCTGGACGTGATCCTTTTAGCAGCAGGGGTGGTCCTATCTGTGCTGTCAGGCCTCTCTGCACTTCTGGGTGATTATCTACCTCCTTGTGCCACCTGGATATGGAGCACTGTATATCTTCTTGTAGTGCTCTTGATATCTCCAATTTGCTTACTTCTATCTAACACTCTTCTGCAAGAGTCCAAAAACTCTACCTGATGTTTGGCTGCATATCTCTGCATTTGCTTCCATCTGCTGCTAGATGAAGCCTTTCAGGGAACAGTTGTGCTAGGTTCTTGTCTGCAAGCATAGCAAAGTATCATTAATACTGTCAGGAGTTTACTCTTTCCTATGGGATGGGTCTCAATTTGGAGTAGTCATTGGTTGGTCATTTCCTCAGTCTCTGCTCTATATTTGTTCCTATACATAGTGTAAGCAAGCCAAATATCTGGTTGAAGGTTTTGTGGGTAGATAGATATCCCCCTTGGTTTTCTGGAAATTGGCTACAGAAGGTGGCCATTTCAGTATTTATATCACCCGGTGGTAGGAATCTAAGCTAGCGTCGCCCTTATATACTTGCCATATCTTTTCCCATCTCAGCCCTCCAGCTAGTCACCAGAGACTTCCTCATCCATTTCTAGTCTTACTCCTAGGCATTTCTCACTCTATTCTTTAAGTGAGCATTCTTAACTGGCCTGAGTATTATAATAATGTGTGCCAGAGCTTCAGGATTAGGAACAGGTCAGTGGCTCAGGGCATAGGTGCATTGTAGGGGATCTTTGAATTCCTAAGTGGCTTCAGTGCTGATAAGCCTTTTAGATGCTGACCTAACCCAGGGACCTCTTTGCTAAAGAGGATCTGTAGTCATTTGTGGCAGGACAGTTTCTTAGGGCAATTTGCTTGTTATCAGCATTCACAATACAGCCCTATAGCACAAAACCTGCTTAAGGCAGAAGTTTGAACAGCACCAACAAAGGGAAGCCTCAGAACTCTTTCTTCTCTAACAAGTAACAAAAGGCCTGTATTTAAAGAATGATTTGTTATAAGTAACTCCTTGGTAAACTGTTATGACTAACTCTTTGGTAAGCCAGCTGACCATTGCTTGGTTGCAGAAAACAACATTGTAGACAGCAGCACATTTGCATTTGGAAAAGCTTGGGCCAACATGGGTCTGTTGGAGCTTCATTTCATGCAATTGGGAAGACTGGGGTTTTGAGATTTTACAATCATTTAAAGAATTTTATTGAATTTAATCCAATCAATTCCTTCTTCATCAGTTGTTAAGAAAGCCAAGGTACTCAAGAATGTTGATAACTTTTGAGGAATGGAAAGGTCTAAGATGAAGCCAGACAAGGACACAGGTAAGCCAGACAAGAACAGAACTTGTTCTCTTCCTCATGTACTTTTGAAACATTTTTGTGATGGTCACATTTTTATGATTATGTACTGTTGTTCTGGAATAACCTATATACAAGCAAGCATTCCTTCTGGATAATTGATTGGAAACATTTTTTTTGGTCATCTAGCCTTTCATGATTCCCAGTGTTATTTATTACTCATGGGGGAGGGAGGGGGACATATGCTGTGATCATGCAGAGTCACAGGTTCAGCTCACAACCAATGCTCCACCCTTGAGCAATGATGTGCTTTGAATACTCTTGGGATTCTGATATAAAATTGTGGGTCTTTTGTGTGTGTGTGTGTGTGTGTGTTGGTGCTAGGAACTGCCTTTCTTACTTGGAGCATGATGCCCTGACTAGCAACAGCTAACACCTAGAAAAGTAGATTTTCCTACTTCACATTCCTATCCAGGCCAGAAAACATTGAGATGGGATGCATAACACTTTTAGTTTTAATCGTTCTTTAGGGATCTCCTAAGAAAAAGCTCTTCTTCCTACAAGTCTTTGGGAGTGATCTCTTCAATCAATGGTTTCTTCAAAGTAGAAAGGATAAATATCCCAGCTTGCCATTTAAATTGCTTTAGTTAAAGTACAGCTTAAGTATATGTGAAAAGTATATTTTCATTTTCTTAGTAGCTTCGTTTTCTTTAGCATAAGGAAGGCCCAGATGGCCACAGTGATGGTCCTACAGATCCATACACAGAATATGTTAATAAGCAGGATTCCCTATACCTATAACAGTGCAGAAGAAAAACAACTTTTAGAAAAACTATTATTTTCCTATCATATTTATCATATGTTAAAATTTATTTTGAGCCCTGTCCTTTCTCTATTTTTGCATTAATTTCATAGGTTATATTTTACAAGATTGTTTTTATAGCATCTCATTTGATTTTTGTAAAATCCTTATGGCATAGGGAAGACTGACATTTTATTATCTGTAGTGTATAGAAGGGAGATGCTCAATGACAAACATGATTTTCTGCTACAGAAAAATTTATAAATAAAATTAAAAAATTACCTTCCCCAAAGTTACCAGGAATGGGACCAGAAACATGACACAAAATTTTATGCATTTCCCCAAACTCTGTGCTTTCTATTCAGTAAAAGCATCTGCTTGGTAAATTACTCATTACAATCTACTGCCCTTTAAATGCATTGAAGATTAGTCTTTGTGTTGTTCTAATGTTTTATATGAAAAATAAATAAAAATACTTTGCAGAAAATTACTCAATAAAAATCAAGAAGTGGAGTTGTTGCTGGGTTCATTGCTCCCTCAGTGTCCCACCATCTTTAGTAACTGCTTCATATCTGCTGCAATATGAAATTTAGTGGCTTCTGTTGTACTGTCCATATCAAAACTGCTTACTTAAAATTTTGTAATCCTAGCAAGCTAAACATTGATTTGCATTGGAAAATGTTGTTACTAAATACTGACATGCAGGAGTTCTTTTGATTTTATAGTAACAAAACTTTAACAAAAATGTTTTCTGAAAACCATTTATAACTTTAAGTTTACTGTTGTCCATAACGGTAAATTCATGGAAATGACCTTTCTAGATGATTACATTACACTGCCATATTGCAAAAAGCAGTACAGCTGAACTGTGTTCTTTAAACTGGTGTGACTAATTCCACTATTTCTGTCTATATCAAAGCTATTTTAGAGATGACCCACAATTGGGTCCTTGAAAAGTGATTTTAAATGAGTTTTTAAGTTTACATTTTTATTTTTTGAGAATTTCTTCTTTGTGTATTTATATAATTTCCAACTGTCACCCTCTCTATTCCATATCATGTCATCCTCCCCTTTCTCCAATTCTGACCTCCTATTTAATTATTATTACACACACACACACACACACACACACACACACACCTACTGAATCAATTTAGTATTACTTTGTGTACATGTTCTTAAGGTTGACCATTAGGATTGGATATCCTCTTTTTGGGTGCTTATCCCTAAGAAGAGTGTTCCATCTGTAAGCAACCATTGGTTTCCTGTAGTTCATCATCTATGAATCTATGGCTAAGCATTTTAACATTTCCTCATCCACATTGGCATTCCAGCAGACATTCTTGTGTTGATATGATTTGAATATAAACCATTTGACCTAAGATTATACTCTAACCAAGTGATCTGTAATAGATATGATGAAATAAATGGCCTACTGCAGGTCTTCTAGTCTTGTCTCCACATGGAAATCACACTTCTATAAGTCTGTGCTATAGTTTGATTGTACATTTTTAAAATGTCCTCAAGTCAAGCTTATTGTATGCATCATGTTTTGAATAGCAAGAACCTTCTCTACCAAAGGAAGCCTAGACTTTTGGAGTTCATGTTATAATCCAAGAGGTCTTTTTACTTCTATACATAGAGACAATTATCTAACTTTGGAGCTTATCTTGGATGTTCAGCCAATGTTATTTTGCAAAGGCTAATTTTAATGAATGAGATATTGATTTACCTTGGACAATTATGAACATCAATTTTATAATTATAAAGCTTTAGACTAAATATATGACAAATAACATCATTTAAAATAAGATGTTTTTCTTGGAAGTAAACTTCTATGCATTTATTTATATTTCCAAGATAAGTCCTTTGTAGATTAAGACCTGATCTCATAAGAGATTAAAGTCTTTTTGCTTAATATGTTCAGAATTTTTTCTGTAAATATCAATGTTATTTCTACAATGGCTTTGCACTGTATCATTTGAGAAAGGCCTGGACTGTCCTACTTGGATCATGTTCCTTCAACTTCAGTTTCCATAAACACCTCAGAGTCACTTCTCTTCCCAGCTAACTGTCATCCTCACATTTATTGGACACTTTCAACTCACCTTACCTAAATTAATCACATGATAGTGGCTGGCTTTTGTAAGCCATGACATCATTTTGTTTAAGCTCTTGTACTTTATGCTCAAAAGTGGAGCACACAAATATTCCACAATGGCTGAATTACTCAGAGAGATTGGTGCTATGAAATTTAAAAACAGACTTGAGTTTAGTATTTGAAAAAAAATTCTGGAAAAAAAAGATTTTCCACTAAATTTCACAAGAAAAATACTTCAATATTTATTACATAAACATTTTATTAAATAAACATTTATTGACTTATTCAAACAGCATACAGTTGACAGCTAAAACAACCATTAATTTTTTTCAAGTCGGTGAGAATTGGGTTTTTTAAAGGATTTCGCACAGCCAATGCCTGAATACTCATTGCCACAGAAAGTGCATATAAGCCATGGTCAGCAGTGGGTTATCCCAGCTCTTCAGGAGGCCAAGCAAGGAAGATGGCAGCTTCAGTCTTTCTGGGATAAAAAGTGAGTTCAACACTAGGCTAGGAAACTTCATGAATGCTATTTTTAAAGTACAAAATAAAAAAGGGAATATAGCTGTGTAGTAAAGTACTTGTTAAGCATCCACTGGCTCTGGATTTGATTCCCAGCACTGCAAACAAAGTATATATACACGTATGTGTTTGTGCGCAGTGTGATGTGTGTTTTTGTATGTGGCACAGCAAGAGATAAGGACAGAAGTTGCATTTCAATATAGTTAAATGTGGCATTACTTGCAGTAGATATCACATGCACAAGTTTAAAGCTTTGTATAACCTTTTATGAAGCAGAGAAAACAAACATTAATTTCTATTGTTTTCAAGTTCATATTCATGTCCTACATGTGCCAGACAGTTTTTATAAAGTTTTTATTTAGCCAAGAAATAAAACTCCAACATTTCCCAATTTAAAAAAAAAAATAGTGTAGAAAGAAACCATCTGTAATCTCAGAACACACACACATTCTGTCTTGATATTTCAGGATTCTAGCAGATTTCATAAGAAATTTTCCTACAATTTTCCATGCATGTCACATCAAATATGATTTACATGGGAAGAGAAGTCTAAACCATCATGAAGCTTCCCTGAAGAAATCTGAAGTATAGAGGAGATGTCATAAATTCAGAATTAGAATCTGTTTCCCATTATCTGAATAACTGGCTGCCTTCCTACCTACCTACATTACCTAGCCTTGTCAAGCTGTTAATATAGTGAATTTTAATGCCTGACTTTTATTTGAGATTGGTGGTACTTGACCTGTCTTCTGGTGAATGAGAATGGTGTTACTTGAGCTATATTCCTACTAGGAGTACTTTAGAAACTATAACCAAGCAATCTTTGTTATTTCAAACAGTGTATGAAGACACTATGGAAGGCAAGAAGCATGGTATCTGTTATGGCATGGTGTGGAGAATATGTAGTAGATTTTATTCATCAAATTTAAAGTACTTATCTTGAGAGTTAATTCAGACTGAGCTCATAAGAAGTGGATTTTGAGGTGAAAGTTAGCAGTTAGAAGGCCTTTTTAGGGATGTTCTAGGGACCAGATGTAAAGGGAAAGATGTAGAATTGGACTGAGATAGGAATAGAGTGGAGGTAGAAATGGAGCTCTGAAGTCTTTTACCAAACATTGTATAGGATAGATCAAAGGCTTCTAAGCAGTCACTGGATGGGGTCATCCCTTGGAGGTGCATAAATATGAACAAGATGCCTTTCTTCATTTTTAACCAATCAATCCCACCAGCAGAGTAATAGCAAAGGCCACCTGACAGCATTATCAGTGAGGATAGAGGAATATCACTCCTGAAGGGGCTATATATATCCAAGGCCATTAATTGACAGAGCAGGATAATCAAGTACTCTTTTTTTTATTAGATATTTAATTTATATTTCAAATGTTATCCCCTTTCCTTGTTACTCCTTTAAAAATCCCCTATCCCATCCCCCCTCTGCTTACCAACCCCTCTCCCCAATTTCCTGTCCTGGTATTCCCTTACACTGGGGAATCAAGCCTTCACAGGATGAATGGCCTCTCCTCTTATTGATGTCTGAAAAGGTCATCCTCTGCTCCAAATGTAGCTGGAGCCAAGGGTCCCTCCATGTGTAATCTTTGGTTGGTGGTTTAGTCCCTGGGAGCTCTGCAGTTACTGGTTGGTACATATTATTGTTCCTCCTATGGAGATGCAAGCCTCTTCAGCTCCTTGGGTCCTCTCTCTAGCAGCTCCATTGGGGACTCTAGTCTCATTCTGTTGTTTGACTGTGAACCATGGGTATTTTGAACCACTTTCCAATAAGGATCAAAGTATCCACACTTTGGTCTTCCTTCTTCTTGAGCTTCATGTGATCTTTGAGTTGTATCTTGGGTACTGTAAACTTTTTGGCTAATATCCATTTTTCAGCAATTGCATACCATGTGTGTTCTTTTGTGATTGGGTTAACTCACTCAGGATGGTATTTTCTACCTCCATCCATTTGCCTAGGAATTTCATAAATTCATTGTTTGTAATAACTGAGTAGTACTCCATTGTATGAATGTATTATATTTTCTGTATCCATTCCTCTCTTGAGGGATATCTGGGTTCTTTCTACCTTCTGGCTATTATAAATAAGCCTGCTATGCACATAGGGGAGCATGTGTCCTCATTACATGCTGGAACATCTTCTGAGTATATATCCAGAAGTGGGATAGCTGGGCCCTCAGTTAGTGCTATGTCCAATTTTCTGAGGAACCACCAAACAGATTTCCAGAGTGGTTTTAATAGCTTGCAATCCCACCAGCAATAGAGGAGTGTTCCTCTTTCTGCACATCCTCTCCAGCATTTGCTGTCCCGTGAGTTTTTAATACTGACTATTCTGACTGCTGTGAGGTAGAATCTCAGTGTTGTTTTGATTTACATTTCCCTGATGATTAAGGATGTTGAACATTTCTTTGGTGTTTCTCAGCCATCCAGTATTCCTCATGTGAGAATTAGTTTTTTGGTTCTGTACCCCATTTTTTAATAGGGTTGTTTGCTACTGTGGAGTCTAACTTCTTGAGTTAATGATCTTTTCCTAATCTGCTGGCTATTTTGTCCTATTGACAGTGTCTTGTGCCTTACAGAAGCTAAGGAATTTTATGAGGTCTCATTTGTCAATTCTTGAACCTCGAGCATAAACTATTGGTATTCTATTCAGGAAATTTCCCCTGTGTCCATGTGCTTCAGGTTCTTCCATACTTTCTCTTCTATTATATTCAGGGTATCAGGTTTAATTTGGAGGTCCTTTATCCACTTGGACTCAAGTATAGGGAGATAAGACTGGATCAATTTGCATTGTTCTACAGGTTGACTGTTAGTTGAACCAGCAGTATGTGGAAAAAGGTGTCTTTTTTTCCACTGGATGGATTTAGCTCCTTTGTCAAAGATCAAGTGACCATATGTGTGTAGGTTCATTTCTGGGACTTCAATTCTAATTCATTGATCTTCCTGCCTGTCTCTGTACCAGTACGATACAGTTTTTATCACTATTGCACTGTAGTAGAGTTTGATGTAAGGGATGGTGATTCCACAGAAGTTTTTTATTGTTGAGAATAGTTTTTACTATCCTGGGCTTTTTGTTATTCCAGATCAATTTTGGAGAAGGTAGCATGAGGTGCTGAGAAAAAGGTATATTCTTTTGCTTTGGGATGAAAAGTTCTATAACTCCAATTTGTCCAAAGCTTCACTTAGTTTCACTGTCTCCCTGTTTAGTTTCTGTTTTCCTGATCGGTCCATTGGTGAGAGTGGAATGTTGAAGTCACTGACAATTATTGTGTTAGGTGCAATGTGTGCTTTGAGCTTTAGTAAAGTTTCTTTTATGAATGAGGGCTCCCTTGTATTTGGGGCATAGATGTTCAGGATTGAGAGTTCTTCTTGTTGGATTTTTCCTTTGACCAGCATGAAGTGACCTTCCATGTCTCTTTTGATAACTTTAGGTTGAAAGTTAATTTTATCTGAGATTAGAATGGCAACTCCAACTTGTTTCCTGGGGCCATTTGCTTGTAGAATTGTCTTCCAGACTTTTACTCTAAGGTAGTTTTTGTCTTTGTCACTGAGGTGTGTTTCCTGTATGCAGTAAAATGTAGGGTCCTGTTTACGTAACCAGTCTGTTAGTCTATGTCTTTTTATTGGGGAATTGAGTCCATTGATGTTAAGAGATATCAAGGAGTAGTGGTTATTGCTTCCTATCATTTTTGATTTTAATTTTATATGTGTGTGGTTATCTTCTTTGGGTTTGATGAAAGACGCTTAATATCCTGCTTTTTCCAGGGTATAGATTGCCTCGTTGTAATGGTGTTTTCCCCCTATTATCCTTTGTAGGGCTGGGTTTGTGGAAAGATATTGTGTAAATTTGGTTTTGTCATGGAATATCTTGGTTTCTCCATCTATAATAATTGAGAGTTTCACTGGGTATAGTAGTCTAGGCTGGCATTTGTGTTCACTTAGAGTCTGCATGAGCTCCGCTCAGGATCTTCTAGCTTTCATGGTCTCTGATGAGAAATCTGGTGTAATTCTGATAGGTCTTCCTTTATATGTTACTTGCCCTTTTTCTCTTACTGCCCTAAGTATTCTTTCTTTGTTTAGTACATTTGGGGTTTTGATTATTATGTGGCAGGAGGTATTTCTGTTCTGGTCCAGTCTGTTTGGAGTTCTGTAGGCTTCTTGTATATTCATGGGCATCTCTCTCCTTAGGTTAGGGAAGTTTTCTTCCATAATTTTGTTGAAGATATTTGCTGGCCCTTTAAATTGTAAATCTTCACTTTCATCAATGCCTATAATCCTTAAATTTGGCTTTCTCATTGTGTCCTGGATTTCCTGGATGTTTTTGGCTACAAGCTTTTTGCATTTTGCATTTTCTTTAACTGTTCAGTCCATGGTTTCTATGGTATCTTCGGCATCTGAGATTCTTTCTTCTATCTCTTGTATTCTGTTGTTGATATTTGCGTCTATGGTCCTTGATTTCTTCCCAAGGTTTTGTATCTCCAAAGTTATCTCCCTTTGTGCTTTCTTAGTTGTTTCTACTTCTGTTTTTAGATCTTGGAAGTTTTTGCTCAGTTCTGTCATTTGCTTGTTTGTGTTTTCCTCTAATTCTTTAAGAGATTTTTGTGTTTCCTCTTTCATGACTTCTGCCTGTTGATCAAAGTTCTCCTGTATTTCTTTAAGTGATTTTTGCATTTCTTCCTTATTGGCTTTTGTATTCTCCTGAATTTCTATCAATGATTTTTGTGTTTCCCTTGTAAGGGCTTCTAATTTTTGATCCATTTTCTCCTGAATTTCTTCAAGTATGTCCTTCATGTGTTCCTGTACCAACACCATGACCAGTGATTTTAAATCCAAATCTTGTTTTTCTGGTGTGTTGGGGTATCCAGGATTTGCTATTGTCGGAGAATTGGATTCAGATGCTGCCATAATGCCTTGGTTTCTGTTAGTAACATTCCTAAGTTTGCCTTTAGCCATCTAGTTCTCCCAGGTGTTAGATGGCAGTGGCCTGACCTCCAAAACATAGAGTCAGCTCACTCACGTCCTGCAAAGCAGTACTCCCCTGGCAGGATTGATCCCCTGTAGACTCTTGAACCATCCATTGCACCTATAAAATTAAGCTAGAATTTTAAAATATGGCTTTGGTATTTTTAGTATAAAATTTAGGAGGTGAGTAGTTTGTAGAATTATGAAGCCCACTAGATATACTCTGCTCAATAGTGTTTTAAACAAAGTTCTTTTTCATATATAGGTATATTGGCTAGGATCTTAACTCTTCACATGTGAAACTTGGAAAGATGTTTAAGTTCATTTCTTGTATTTCTTTTTAATGTTTTTAAAATTAGCACACAATTCTAAGTGGTAATATCTGGTTTTGTCTTCTTGAGGTAAGTTTTGGTTTCTTGGTTTCTTTTTCCTTTCTTCTTACCAGAGTGTGGTTATCTGTGTGTTGCAGGGTAGAAAAGCTATCTGGAGTCTCCATGGGTGTGACCACTGCTTGCTTCAGGTGTCCTGAATATTGGGAGCTGGCAGGAATTGAGATGGCCTGAGAGAATGCTGAAGGGCTCTACAGGAGGGGAAAAAAACAAGGTCTTACACCAGAATCTATTTAGTCCCCTAGGAATGGTCGTAGAATGTCAGCAGAGATCACAGGAGAAGATCTGCACCCCTCTGTGACTTGAAGTGCAGCTTGTGCTGTCATTTGTTTTCTTGATTTGGAACATTCAGGCTGATTTAAGATGCAATCTCAAAAGAGTTTTAGTTTGCATTTCCTTTTTTTCAACTCTTCTCTGAATTTGTTTTCTTTTTGGAAGAGGAAATAACAAAATAAAATATAATAAGATAAAATGGAGACCTAAAGTTGGACAAGGAAAATCAACAGGAGAAAAAGAGCTCCAACAGAAGTCACAAGAATCAGAGACTTATTTATTCATATACTCAGGAGTCCCATAAAAATACTAATTTGAGAGTTACAATACATGTGCAGAGGACCTAGTGTATACCCATGGAAGCCTTGCTTTTGCTGTTTCAATCTTTGTGAGCTCATATGACTTTTGCTCAGTTGATTTAGAAAGCCATGCTCTCTTGGTACCCTCCATCCCCACTGGCTCTTACATTCTTTTCACTTTCTTTATGATTCCCTGAGATGTGAGGGGAGAGATTTGATAGACACATTGTAGGTAGACCTGTGAGGCTTGTGACGTTATACAAGCGACAATTAAGACAATGTATAGGTCTGTTGCCAAGCCTCTGTATACCCAGAATTCCATGACCCACCTTTACCTGTAATTACGCCATCACCTGTATATAACCGGGCAGCGTTTCTCACCCCCATCCTCTTTTTCTTTTTTCTCTTTCTCTTCTTCCTTCCCTCCCGCTACCCCTTCCCCATCTTAAATAAAGTCCCACGTGGAACTGTTTGGCCTGGTCTATCTCATTGCGGCCCACGTCTCCACCACATCCCTGCAGCCCGCACGCGGTGGGCAGACAGGTGACCTGTGTCGCAGAGTAGGCAGATGGACTTTTTGCGCAGGAAACCAACAGACATCCCATTTGTTTTCCTAATTTCTTTTTTTTTAATTGGACATTTTATTTATTTACAATTCAAATGTTATCCCATTTTCCAGTTTCCCCTCTGCAAATACCCTACCCACCCCATTCCCCCTTACCTTGCTTTTATGAGGGTGCTCCCCCCCACCTACCCACTCCCACTCACTGCCATAGGATTCCTCTATATCAGAGCATCAAGCCTTCACAGGACACTGCCCCCCAATTGATGTTGGATAAAGCTCCTTCAGCTCCTTTAGTCATTCCCCTAACTGCTCCATTAAGGTCCATTGAACTGAGGTACAGTGGTGGGCTGCATGCATCTGCAGCTGTATTTGCCAGGAGCCTCTTGACCTGGAGAAAGTAGTGGTGGAGGCAGGGAGTAGAATTCTGGTGATGGCTTTAAAATCTGAGGTTCACAGGGCTTTCTAGCTCTCTAACTGTACTGAAATGCTGATGATAACTTCTAAGAAGCCCTAAAAACTATCTTGCTCTTTCTGAGGGTGAAAGACTGTCTTAGGTGATTAACACCTGTAGCCTAAGAGCTGAGGATTAAGCAATGTGGCCTTTGTTCTATCTCTGCAGGAACTGCTAGGCTTTACCTTTTAGCCTGCTAGTCATAGGAAGAAAATAGAGAAGCGGCTATAGAGTTTATCACTAAGTTGTGAAAAGTTTCCTATGAAAGCTATCTGAAAACCTTAGGGAAGAACCTAAGCAGGGAAAGGAAAAAATTCTTCTATGTGGGGAAAGAGAAAAACTTCTGCTCTAAGTGGGGAAAGGCAAAAAGATTCTAATCTAAGTGGGGAAGGGGAGAAAGTTCTACTCTAAGTGGGGAAAGGAAAAACAAAAAGAGCCTTTCTCCTTTGTCTTCAGTACTTATACATCTTTCAGAACACATGATCACATGTTAGAAATTTCATCACAAGTCTACACATAAAATCAATTCATAAATTGAAATGGAAGTTTACAACAGAAAATGTTTATATACATATCCATTAGGAGAAATTATCTAGCTAAACATTTATCACCTGTATCTGTTTATAGGCACACTTAAGGTTTAAAACCATAACTAAGTTATTAGTGAAGGTTGGTATAGATAAACCCAGTCAATATTTTATCTTCTGTCCTAGCACCTATAATAAATTGTTAGGTCCCCTTTTGTGACCTTTGGTTAATTGTTTTGTATCCTCTTGGAATGTGCTCTGTGTAGGAGAAAGTCTGGTTATCATTTAAGAGCTATTAAGTGGTGAAACTTCGGAGACTGACAGAGTTCTCATTGCAATTTTGAGTATCAGAAAGGACCTAATATCAGTCCCTTTATAAAAGAGCTTAAAAACCACAGATATAATTTTAGTAATTCTTATAGGATTATCATTACAACTTAAGTCATCTATTTGTCTACATAGCATAAGACAATACATCTTCGTGGATCTGCAGAGATCTGCTCCAAAGAGCTGTGCTATTACTTATTGATTATTATATATATTTAATGATAACAGGAAAATCATATCAATAGCAGGAATCTTTTCTAAAGTGAGTCCCTTACAGCCTTGCTAAATAAGGGCAACAGGAGACAGCTGTATAAAGCTACTGTCAGCAAGCACTTCTAGGCATCAGCAATAGTACCTGGGTTTGGTGTCTGTATGTGGGATTTGTTATATTTTCCTGTAATTCTTTAAGGAATTTTTGTGTTTCTTCTTTAAGGACTTCTAAGATGTTTACCTGTGTTCTCCTGTATTTCTTTAAGGGAGTTATTTATGTCCTTCTTAAAGTCCTCTATCATCATCATGAGATATGTTTTTTAGTCAGAGTCTTGCTTTTCTTGTGTGTGTGTTGGTATATTCAGGGCTCACTGTGGTGGGAAAACTGGGTTCTGATGATACCAAGTAGCCTTGATTACTGTTGCTTATGTTCTTGCCCTTGCCTCTCATCATCTGGTTATCTCTGGTGTTAGCTGATTTTGCTGTCTCTGACTGTGGCTTGTCCCTTCTGCAAGCCTGTGTGTCAGCACTTCTGGGAGACCAGGTCTCTCTGGGAGGAATTTGAGCATGGAGAGCTGCAGCACAGGGACAGCTCCAGGGTGCAGACTGAAACCAGAAGGATCCTGCTCCTGGCTATCCTCAGTTCTTCTGGGCAGGTTCTTCCTAGGTCAGGAATTTGATCAGACATGGTGGTCTTTCCTGTGCTCTCAGGTGTGCCAGTACTCTTAGGAGATCAGCTCTCTTGCAGAAAGGTTTGGGTATGCAGAGCTGTGACACAGAGTCTGCTCCAGGCACAGATGGATACCAAAGGTATCTTCTTAATTTCTGACTGATTCTCGAGTGATATTTGTGGATCATCAAATAACCTTATACACTGGACAGTCACTTTATTCCATAAGATAAAGCCCAGGAAAACACTTTGTAACACAATATGAAATTCAAATAAAAATGATATGATTGGCATCAGTAAAGGTGTAAAGCCTTGGTGACAATTCTTATATGTATGAGAAAAAAAGAACTGTTTTGGAAAATTATTTGAAAAGTACAACCCAAGATAAGTTCTGTGTCAGACTTTAGATATTACAATTCTCTTAGGAAGACCATATGAAACATTCATTCTCTTATAAAGAAGAATATTTTTTTATTATCAAACCCAGATTGCCAAATTTACGTAGGTGGACAATCCTTACTTTATATTTTAACCAGTTATTTGGGTTAATTTTCTATAATTTAAATACAATGTGTTTAGTCTCATTCTGACCTGTGCTAATCCCCAAACAACTTTCCTTTTTCTTTTACCCCCTATATAGCTCATTTAGTAAATAGTTTAATTTGAGTGAATTACTACATTTCTGTTTTTGGCAGGATGTCAGGGGGCTCAAAGAAAACAAGCCATAGACAATGTTCAATGAGTGGAGCTTTGTGAATAAGCTAACCTACCTCAGTGAGCTTCTACAAGATACAGCAGCTAAGCAGTTATAGAGAGTTCAGATTCTTTGCACAAGTTCATAGAGGTACTTGGTAGTGTTTGGACAAAAGTCTAGGTACATTGATTCTTTCTATTTGTATGTGTGTGTATGTGTGTGTGTGTGTGTGTCTGTCTGTATATGTCTCTGTTTTGTATGTATGTGTTCATGTGCATATGAGTATATATATGAACATATGTGTGCTTATTTGACCCTGAAGTTAATGTCCAATCTCAGCTCCATTCCTCTCTATTTTTATATATTTTAAACTGAAACTCATCAGTTTAGTGTGCCTGGATATTCCTAATGAACCTCAAGGATTTGCTCAATGTTGGGGTTACAGAGGCATGACATCTTGTCAGGTTTTTTACATGAGTACCACTGATCTGAATTTAGGTCCTATGCTTGCACATTAGATTCTTTACCATCTATACCACCTCCAAAGGTAATTCTTAATTTATCAATTTCATGGAAACAAATAAGCTACCTAATATGTAGAAACCTTGCAGTTACACCTGGGAAGCTGTTGAATGCATAGAAGAATAAAATAAAATTATATTATTCTGTCAGAACAAAGAGAACTGGTGAGCATTACTTCCTGGTGAAGAAATGATGGACTAATTTGGTTTTACTTTGCATTATGTATATAGTTATCTTCATAGTATTTTCAGTTTTTATACTAAGATTAATTATGATTAAGTCACAGTCCTGTGATTTAAGAGAGCATTTATGTAATTGAATGTTTGATATATACATGATATGCTCCCAAATTGCATTTCATTCTGTATCTTTCAAGTAGAATACTGTTTGTTCAACTTTAGAGATTGATGTCTTTTTTTTATCTCAGATATTATAATACTTCTGTTTCCAAATCACAGATAAAATAGACTGTAGATAACTAGAAATGGTTGAAAAGAAATTCCAGCACTGGTAACAACAAAAATATTGACATCTGCTAGGCAAATGCAGACTCCTCATCTCTTGCACAGACATTAGTCTAACAGTGCATATTAATGGAGCTCTTAATAGGCTGCCATGAGACATCTCAATGCTCTTCTGAAGAAGAATAATTCATTGTATTCTTCTCCTAGATTGCTGTCCCAGTCTACAAAACACTGTAGAAACATTCTAAAGAAAATACAGTATAACTTCCAGACCCTTTTGGTTTTGAGACATGACCTTTATAAAACATCAAAGTTCAAACTAAGTAAGTGGAAAAATACGGTGATTTATTGATCATAGAAAACTAATCTAAAACATAAGCTCTTCATACCCATGGCGTTAATGCTTTTGTTTGCTTTTTGTGGTGATTGGTAAACTATAGTGAAGCAAAGAATTTTTAGCAATAGGATAACTTAGGATATATTTTCTAAGATATATTTTCTGAATGATTTATAGGGAAGAATCCCCAAAGTAGAAGAGAATCTAGAATGTTAATAATAAAATGATGATGGTCAGACATAATGATAGATTTTTGGCAGGGGCTCTGTTATCACCCATCTGAACACAAAGTCTCTTCTGCACCCTTGCTAATTTTGAATCTGACCTGGAAAAGTTGTTTCAGTTTTCTGAGATTTAGCTTAATCTTAAGTATAATTAAAAATAATAGATGATTTAGCTATGTATGGTTATCTCATAACTAATACATAATCTCAACACCTAGATATTGATGCAGGTTCTATATAGTATTCTAGGCCAGCCTGATCTACAGAGTAAGATTTGTCTCAAAGGAAAAAAAAAGAATAAAAAGGAATATGTCTAGAACTGTGATTTTTTAAAAAAACACATAATGAAATTATTATCATGTAATAGAAAAGAGGTCAATTGCATGTGGAACATAAGTGTTAAGAGGATTGTTAAGAGGAGTTTGTGATCTAGTAGAAGTCAGTATGACCCAGGATTCCTCAGCCTGAAGTGTGGGAGTCATCATTAAATGACGCCTTGCCAAGATGGCAATCTGTTGTTAATCTTCTACATAATTATTAAAGACCTAAATTATATGGAACATTTTTATGTCATTGAGTTCACATGTTGCACAGCTTATCATTTAATCTACACTAAAAAGAAGAGATCACCACAATCTCTTAGTTTGTCTACTTACTTGAGTTTCCCTGCTGGGAAATGGAAGAGAAGGTATCAAGAAAAGGGTTGCCACTAATGGATTGACTGGCTTGAGGAAGTGGAGTTGAGCTTCTCAGCTCATTTGGAGTGCCCACAAAGTATTTGTTACCTCTCAGATACCTGGACTGGAGTTTCAGTCTCACCCTCAAGTATAGCTTTCAGGTAGCTATGTAAAGGGAGAGGACAGATAATCAAAGACAAGACCAGAGTTACCCAATACTTTTGCTGTTTCTATCCTCTGGCATATATAAAAACAAGGACATTTCTGGATTTCAGCCAAATAAGAACTCAAGGTCTCTTTCCTTTGCTATCTAACCTATTCCTAGGTCCTGATTTCATTGTTATGTGCACTGATTACCAGCAACATGAACCTAATTGGTTTGTTTATGGTTTTGTAAAATGCCAGTAACATCCTTTTAACATCCTTTCACTACACATAAAATCTTGCCATTATGAAAACATGTACTATGTTCATTGTTTGGGTGCATACAAATGTATTTACTTCATCTTTTAATGACATGAAGTAATAGCTTGGGGCTCTGTATTCTGCATTCCCTAATGTATTGGTCAAATGTCTTTAGGTATTTAAAAATCAAGTCATGTAAGTTACTGAATGGCTACATCACATCTGTAAGCCTATTCATGGAAATTATTTACTGCTCCTCTAAATATGGTTGGTTTATGAAAAACAGAGAAAATGATCAAAGGTTTATTTGGCTTAGCTTCAACATCCTGAAAATATAGTGTGGCATCTGTATAGGAAACAGATCTGGAGTTAATTTTAGGGCAGTATTATAAACAAATTTCTGCCTCTTCATGGAGAACCTGCCCCCAACACTTTCTCTCTCTCTCTCTCTCTTTAATTCGATATATTCTTTATTTACATTTCAAATGATTTCTCCTTTCCTTGATCCCCCCTTCCAGAAAAGTCCCATAAGCTCTCTTCCCTCTCCCTGTTCCCCCATCCACCCCTTCCCACTTCCCTGTTTTTTATTTTTATTTTATTTTTATTTTTATTTATTTATTTATTAAATTCAATATATTTTTTATTTTTTTATTTTTTTCCTTTTTTTTATTTGATATATTTTTATTTACATTTTAAATGATTTCCCCTTTTCTAGACCCCCCACTCCCCGAGAGTCCCATCAGCCCCCTTCCCTCCCCCTATTTTCCCACCCAACCCACTTCCCTGTTCTGGTTTTACCCTATATTGCTTCACTGAGTCTTTCCAGAACTAGGGGCCACTCCTCCGTTCTTCTTGTACCTCATTTGATATGTGGATTATGTTTTTGGTATTCCAGATTTCTAGGTTAATATCCACTTATTAGTGAGTGCATACCATGATTCATCTTTTGAGTCTGGGTTACCTCACTTAGTATGATGTTCTCCAGCTCCATCCATTTGCCTAAGAATTTCATGAATTCATTGTTTTTCATGGCTGAATAGTACTCCATTCTGTATATATACCACATTTTTTGCATCCACTCTTCTGTTGAGGGATACCTGGGTTCTTTCCAGCATTTGGCAATTATAAATAGGGCTGCTATGAACATAGTGGAACATGTATCCTTATTACATGCTGGGGGATCTTCTGGGTATATGCCCAGGAGTGGTATAGCAGGATCTTCTGGAAGTGAGGTGCCCAGTTTTCAGAGGAACTGCCAGACTGATTTCTAGAGTGGTTGTACCAATTTGCAACCCCACCAGCAGTGGGGAGTGTTCCTCTTTCTCCACATCCTTGCCAACACCTGCTGTCTCCTGAATTTTTAATCTTAGCCATTCTGATTGGTGTAAGGTGAAATCTCAGGGTTGTTTTGATTTGCATTTCCCTAATGACTAATGAAGTTGAGCATTTTTTAAGATGCTTCTCCAGCATCTGAAGTTCTTCAGGTGAAAATTCTTTGTTTAACTCTGTACTCCATTTTTTAATAGGGTTATTTGGTTTATGTAGTGGATTGCATTGTTGAATTTCAGTATAATGAACCAACCCTGCATCCCTTGAATAAAGCCTACTTAATCATGGTGGATGATAGTTTTTATGTGTTCTAGGATTCAGTTGGCAAGAATTTTATTGAGTATTTTTGCATCAATGTTCATAAGGGAAATTGGTCTGAAATTCTCTTTCTTTGTTGGATCTTTGTGTGGTTTTGGTATCAGCATAATTGTGGCTTCCTAGAAGGAATTGGGTAGTGTTCTTTCTGTTTCTATTTTGTGGAATAGTTTGAAGAGTATTGGTGTTAGGTCTTCTTTGAAGATCTGATAGAATTCTTCACTGAAGCCATCTGGTCCTGTGCTTTTTTTGGTTGGAAGGCTTTCTATGACTCTTTCTCTTTTTTTAGGGGTTATGGGACTGTTTAGATGATCTATTTGGTCCTGATTTAATTTTGGTGTTTGGTATCTGTCTAGGAATTTGTCCATTTCCTCCAGATTCTCCAGTTGTGTTGAGTATAGGCTTTTGTAGTAGGATCTGATGATTTTTGTAATTTCCTCACTTTCTCTTGCTATATCTCCCTTTTCGTTTCTAATTTTGTTAATTTGAATGCTGTCTCTGTGCCCTTTGTTTAGTTTGGCTAAGGGTTTATCTATCTTGCTGATTTTTTCAAAGAAGCAGCTCCTGATTTTGTTGATTCTTTGTATGGTTCTCTTTGTTTCTACTTGAATGATTCTATCCCTGAGTTTGATGATCTCCTGTCTTCTACTCCTCCTGCGTGAATTAGCTTCTTTTTGTTCCAGGGTTTTCAGTTGAGCCATTAAGCTTCAAGTGTATGTTCTCTCCTGCTTCTTTTTGGAGGCACTTGGGGCTATGAGTTTTCCTCTTAGCACTGCTTTCATTGTGTCCCATACATTTGGCTATGTTGTGCCTTCATTTTCATTAAATTCTAAAAAGTCATTGATTTCTTTTTTTCTTCTTTAGCCAAGGTATCATTGAGTATTGTTCATCCTCCATGTTTCTGTGGGTTTTCTGTTGTTTTTGTTGCTATTGAAGACCACTTTTACTCCATAGTGATCTGATAGGAGGCATGGGATTAGTTAGAGCTTCTTATATTTGTTGAGGTCTGTCTTGTGACCAATTATATGGTCAATTTTGGAGAAGGTGCCATTAGGTGCTGAGAAAAAGGTATATTCTTTTGCTTTAGGATAGAATGTTCTCTCTCTCTCTCTCTCTCTCTCTCTCTCTATATATATATATATATATATATATATATATATATATATATATATATATATATATATATATATGTTAAATATAGTTGATCCAAAGCTTCCATTAGTTTCATTGTGTCCCTGTTCAGTTTCTGTTTTCCTGATTGGTCCATTGAGGAAAGTGCAGTGTTGAAGTCACCCACAATTATTGTGTTAGGTGCAATGTGTGCTTTGAGCTTTAATAAAGTTTCTTTTATGAATGAGGGTACCCTTGCATTTGGAGCATAGATGTTCAGTATTGAAAGTTCTTCCTGTTGTATTTTTCCTTTGACCAGCAAGAAGTGTCCCTCAGAGTCTCTTTTGATGACTTTGGGTTGAAAGTCAATTTTATCTGATATTAGAATGGCTACTCCAGCTTGTTTCCTGAGACCATTTGCTTGTAAAATTGTCTTCCAGCCTTTTACTCTAAGGTAGTGCTTGTCTTTGACACTGCGTGTCAAAACAAACACTACCTTAGAGTAAAATGCAGCAAAATATAGTGTCCTGTTACATAGCCAGTCTGTTAGTCTATGTCTTTTTATTGGGGAATTGATTCCATTGATGTTAAGAAAAATTAAGGAATAGTGATTATTACTTCCTGTCATTTTGGATGTTATTTTTATATTTGGGTGGTTATCTTCTTTTGGGTTTGATAAAGGAAGGTTAATATCTTACTTTTTCCAGGGTATAGTTTCCCTCCTTGTAATTGGAGTTTTCCACCTATTATCCTTTGTAGTGCTGGGTTTGTGGAAAGATATTGCATAAATTGGTTTTGTCATGGAATATCTTGGTTTCTTTTTTTTTTTTATTCGATATAATTTATTTACATTTCAAATGATTTCCCCTTTTCTAGCCCCCCCCCCACTCCCCGAAAGTCCCGTAAGCCCCCTTCTCTTCCCCTGTCCTCCCACCCGCCCCTTCCCACTTCCCCGTTCTGGTTTTGCTGAATACTGTTTCACTGAGTCTTTCCAGAACCAGGGGCCACTCCTCCTTTCTTCTTGTACCTCATTTGATGTGTGGATTATGTTTTGGGTATTCCAGTTTTCTAGGTTAATATCCACTTATTAGTGAGTGCATACCATGATTCACCTTTTGAGTCTGGGTTACCTCACTGAGTATGATATTCTCTAGCTCCATCCATTTGCCTAAGAATTTCATGAATTCGTTGTTTCTAATGGCTGAATAGTACTCCATTGTGTAGATATACCACATTTTTTGCATCCACTCTTCTGTTGAGGGATACCTGGGTTCTTTCCAACATCTGGCAATTATAAATAGGGCTGCTATGAACATAGTAGAACATGTATCCTTATTACATGGTGGGGAGTCTTCTGGGTATATGCCCAGGAGTGGTATAGCAGGATCTTCTGGAAGTGAGGTGCCCAGTTTTCGGAGGAACCGCCAGACTGATTTCCAGAGTGGTTGTACCAATTTGCAACCCCACCAGCAGTGGAGGAGTGTTCCTCTTTCTCCACACCCTCTCCAACACCTGCTGTCTCCTGAATTTTTAATCTTAGCCATTCTGACTGGTGTAAGATGAAATCTTAGTGTTGTTTTGATTTGCATTTCCCTAATGACTAATGAAGTTGAGCATTTTTTAAGATGCTTCTCCGCCATCCGAAGTTCTTCAGGTGAGAATTCTTTGTTTAACTCTGTACCCCATTTTTTAATAGGGTTGTTTGGTTTTCTGGAGTCTAACTTCTTGAGTTCTTTATATATATTGGATATTAGCCCTCTATCTGATGTAGGATTGGTGAAGATCTTTTCCCAATTTGTTGGTTGCCGATCTGTCCTCTTGATGGTGTCCTTTGCCTTACAGAAACTCTGTAACCTTATGAGGTCCCATTTGTCAATTCTTGCTCTTAGAGCATACGCTATTGGTGTTCTGTTCAGAAACTTTCTCCCTGTACCGATGTCCTCAAGGGTCTTCCCCAGTTTCTTTTCTATTAGCTTCAGAGTGTCTGGCTTTATGTGGAGGTCCTTGATCCATTTGGAGTTGAGCTTAGTACAAGGAGACAAGGATGGATCATTTCACATTCTTCTGCATGCTGACCTCCAGTTGAACCAGCACCATTTGTTGAAAAGGCTATCTTTTTTCCATTGGATGTTTTCAGCCTCTTTGTCGAGGATCAAGTGGCCATAGGTGTGTGGGTTCATTTCTGGATCTTCAATCCTGTTCCATTGATCCTCCTGTCTGTCACTGTACCAATACCATGCAGTTTTTAACACTATTGCTCTGTAGTATTGCTTGAGGTCAGGGATATTGATTCCCCCAGATTTTCTTTTGTTGCTGAGAATAGTTTTAGCTATCCTGGGTTTTTTGTTGTTCCAGATGAATTTGATAATTGCTCTTTCTAACTCTGTGAAGAATTGAGTTGGGATTTTGATGGGTATTGCATTGAATCTATATAGTGCTTTAGGCAAAATGGCCATTTTAACTATATTGATTCTACCGATCCATGAGCATGGGAGGTTTTCCCATTTTTTGAGGTCTTCTTCCATTTCCTTCTTCAGAGTCTTGAAGTTCTTGTCATACAGATCTTTCACATGTTTGGTAAGAGTCACCCCAAGATACTTTATACTGTTTGAGGCTATTGTGAAGGGGGTCATTTCCCTAATTTCTTTCTCAGCCTGCTTATCCTTTGAGTATAGGAAGGCCACTGATTTGCTTGAGTGGATTTTATAACCTGCCACTTTGCTGAAGTTGTTTATCAGCTGTAGGAGCTCTCTAGTGGAGTTCTTTGGGTCACTTAGGTAGACGATCATGTCATCTGCAAATAATGATAGTTTGACTTCTTCCTTTCCAATTTGTATCCCTTTGACCTCCTTATGTTGTCGAATTGCCCGAGCTAGTACCTCAAGTACAATATTGAAAAGATAAGGAGAAAGGGGGCAGCCTTGTCTGGTCCCTGATTTCAGTGGGATTGCTTCAAGTTTCTCTCCATTTAGTTTGATGCTGGCTACCGGTTTGCTGTATATTGCTTTTACTATGTTTAGGTATGGGCCTTGAATTCCTGTTCTCTCCAAGACTTTAAGCATGAAGGGATGCTGAATTTTGTCAAATAATATCTTGGTTTCTACATCTATAGTGTTTGAGAGTTTTGCTGGGTATAGTAGTCTTGGCTGGCATTTGTTTTCTCTTAGAATCTGTATGAGGATCTTCTTGCTTTCATAGTCTCTGTTGAGAAGTCTGGTGTAATTCTGATAGGTCTTCCTTTATATATTACTTGGCCTTTTTCTCTCATTGCCTTTAATATTCTTTCCTTTTTAGTACGTTTGGGGTTTTGATTATTATGTGTCAGGAGGTATTTCTGTTCTGGTCCAGTCTGTTTGGAGTTCTGTAGGCTTCTTGTGTATTCATGGGCATCTCTGTCTTTAGTTTAGAGAAGGTTTCTTCCAGAATTTTGTTGAAGATGTTTGCTGGCCCTTTAAGTTTTAAATCTTCACTCTCATCTATGCCTATAATCCTTGGGTGGTCTTCTCATTGTGTCCTGGATTTTCTGGAGGTTTTGGGTTACAAGCTCTTTGCATTTTGCATTTTCTTTGAATGTTAAGTCAATGGTTTCTATGGTATCTTTGGCATCTGAGATTCTTTCTTCTATTTCTTGTATTCTGTTGGTGATATTTACATCTCTGTCCCCTGATTTCTTCCCAAGGTTTTCTAGCTCCAAAGTTGTCTCACTTTGTTATTTCTTAGTTGTTTGTACTTCTGTTTTTAGATCCTGGATGGTTTTGCTCAGTTCCTTCACTTGTTTGTTTGTGTTTTGCTCTAATTATTTAAGAGATTTTTGTGTTTCTTCTTTCATGACTTCTGCCTTTTGACTCAATTTCTCCTCCATTTCTTTAAGTCATATCTGTTCTTTCATTGTAATGGCTTCTAACTTATTCATGTTCCCCTATATTTCTTTAAGAGATTTATTTATGTCCTTTTTTTTTTGTTCCTCTAACAGCATCATGACCAGTGATTTTAAATCCAAATCATGTTTTTCTGGTGTGTTGGTTTATCCAGGACTTACTGTTGTTGGAGAATTGTGTTCAGATGCTGCCATATTGCCTTGATTTCTGTTAGTAATATTCCTACATTTACCCTTTGCCATCTGGTTATCTCTGGTGTTAGTTGGTCCTGTTTTCACTGGCTGGTGTTTGAACATCCTATGAGCCTGTAAGGTTATTTCTGCACTGCTGGATGACTGGGTTTCCCCTTACACATATTGCTGATGTGCTGCCCTCCTCTTGAGTGTCCTATGAGCCCTGGTGTGTCTTGCCCCAAGCAATGCTATACTCAGGTTGTCTCTGTGAACCTGGTGCTGCCTGCCTGCTTTGTCAGGGAGTGAAGATAGCGGATGCTGTGGGGATCTTTTCCAAGTGCTGACCAGTCTGCAGTGAAAATAACTCCCTGACAGGGTTGGCACACAGATGACCCACACAGCTGCCCAGGCCCTGGGTGCAAGCAATATGAGAAACATTAGAACTTGTATTTACATATTTAGGAATACATATATTATATATATATTATATATGTGTGTGTGTGTGTGTGTATGTGTATACTTATATAGACATACACAGATATACATAATGAAAATGAATGAAAAAGAGGCCATGAATTTGAGATAGATGATAGATAGATACATAGATAGATAGATAGATAGATAGATAGATAGATAAGTAGATAGGTAGGTAGATAGATAGATTGATTGATTGATTGATTGATTGATTGATTGATTGATAGAGCAAGAATGGGGAAGTAGGTTGGAGGGGTTAGAGAGATGAAAGGGAAGTGAGAAATAATTTAATTATAATTTCAGGAAAAATAGGTAAGATAATAAGGGGTTTTTTTTGTAATGATGAGTCATAACACTGTATTCTTCATGACACTGAAAGAGAAATGGTTGTATCTTTTACATGTGTTCTATCACCTGGAACATAGTGTGTGAAGCACCTGCATGCCCTCTGTTTCCTAAGATTGTCATCCTGGAGCTTAGGCTAATGAGAGACCAGTCAACTGTCTTCCAGCTAATGAAATCCTGGCAAAAACAAGTGAACAAGTATGGCTCTAGCTCACTGGAGTCATTCCTCAAAGCTTACCAAGGAGGCAAGATTACAGGAAACTTTCATCTCTTGGTCTCCAGCCAGCAGTTGACACCAACACCTTTGGCAGAAGGAAGTCTGGCTGTAACTTATAAGTGTGGGCCAAAAGTGAGGGTCAGGAAGGTTTGATGTGGTTATCTCATGAAGGAAACTTCAGAGTTAATGATCTCATTTGTAGTTTGGAGGTTTTTCAGCCCCTTGGCAGATAAATGCTGGCTTTGAAGTTTAGCTTGCAGAAAGCTCATATCAACAGAGGGAAACACTGTGGCCACCTGTATAATTTGACTATGAAAGAGTGCATGCAGCAAGTGCAGTAGTGAAGTCTGGGAAAAGTACAGAGAACAAGAGTTTGGAGTAGTGAGACACATTAGGGAAGATTATCTCTTGGGACCCATGATTTTCATCTTATAATAGATACTTTGTGACTTGTCCTATGTGCTTAGTGTCTCTTTGAAACCTGTCATAGGTCTGGAAGGGAGGCAGCAGTAAAGGAGTACACTCTGTGCAAGGATTCTGAGACCAGGCTTGAACTGGATGTGTGGTCTACAGTAAACAGAATTGTGAAAAGAATCCTACGTGTAATTACATATGGGTTGCTGGGAATGTTGAAGGTCAGGTTGGAGTCAAAGCTGTGAAAGGAAAGTGAATATTGAGTTTGGCCTTTGAATAGGCCTGGGAAGGGTGCTTATGAGTTCAGACTGAGGCTTCTGATTACAGTCTCCTTGATGCTGGGGATGATTGTATGAGAAAGGGAGGTCAGGACAGGAGGAGAAGCTTGATGGCTGTTTGTGGACAGGATCAGCTGAGAAACAGAAATGTTCTACTCATCAGAATGTCCTTGTAACTGATTGCTATTAGGAACAATTAAAGACACACACACACACACACACACACACACACACACACACACACACACACACACATATGCACACACGCATGCACAGAAATTAGAAATTTAGGACTCCATTGTCATTCAACTTGGTTATCCTTTGGACAAGTCTGAAGAACACCTTTTCTATTCATGTTGGAAAACAAACATTTACAGCATGAGCTGTCTCTGTCTTGCTTTGTAGCTCTGAATGTCTGCCAGTTATGCAGATTAAATTAGGAGCCAAGAGACCAATAGTACAATACACAATGCTACTCAGTTATTAGAGTACTTTGCAGACAATGATGTACTTTCACTCCCATGACCTCAACTTTTCCCTTTGAGGCTGTACACAATTATTATCATCATCCTTTTACCCCATTAATTAATCAATTTATTCACTTTACATCCCTATTTCAGAGCCCATCCCAGTCCACCCCTTGCAAAACCCTTCCCTTCATGCACCTCCCCCTTTTCTATGGGCTTGTTTTATAGATGAAATCATAGGGCAGGAAGTATGAGACCTGGGACTGAGATCTGGTACTTCCTATGGCAACCTAGTGCATTGCTTCTGGATTTTGAAGTTAAAACAATCGCCAGGACAATATTTTAGTTTACTTTATATGTTTGTTTTAACTGTAGTCTTTTCTAGTCCCATTTAAGAATTATATTTTAAATAAGTGTTTGTATGAATATTTGGCAAAAGGATTCAAATGTTATAATAGTGTACAGGGACCAGATTATCAATCCCCTTACCCCTCATTGTTTAGGGATCATTCCTTATTGAATTAGAATCTTTTAAGGTTTGGTGGATCTTTGGAGTCTATGTTAGTTACTTCCCTTATCATGGTGACAGAATACTGTGTTCAAAGAATCAGTTTAAGGGAGCAGAGATTTGTTTTGGCTCACATTTGAGAGGTAATCTATCATGGTGGAGAAGGCAGGGTGACCAGAGTGGACTATTTCATAAGACAATGCTTGACATGGGGGTTGTTCACATCTCAGCAGATGGACTTGGCACCAGGAACAGTTACTATTTTCTAAAAACTTTACCCAGCATCCAATTTCTGCTATGTAGGTCCCATGTCCAAAAAGTTCTATAATTTCTCAAAACACTACCTCCACCTGGGGTACAACACCCAAGCCTCTTGGGGGCAGTTCTGATTTAATAGGCCATAGTAGTCTATTACTTTTAAAGACATGAAGAGTGCATTCCATTGACCAGACAGTGTAATAAGGCTCAGGAAAAGAGCCTTGCTTTGTTTCACTTATTGTAGTGTCTATGAAACTTTCTAGAGAAGAGCATAATGTCTCAAGTTTTCATTTAAAAATGTGATTTTATTTAAAAAAATTAGATATATGCTTGTAGGCTTCATATCAGAGAAATGGAGGAGAGATATTTCTGGACCTGCAAACTGCCAGTGGGAACAATTTTTCAAAAACCTGTTCTGGTGGTCAGAGATTTAACTGCTGCTCAAATTATGTGATTGCCATTTCTGTTTCCATTTCATTGCACAGTGTGTCTAGCCTCTGATAGGATATCATTCTTATAAATGGTTTTGAGGTGGGTCAGGGTCTGACAGCAAGTACTTCTCATTAGCTTATTCTGAGAGCTTGGAGATGCTTTATATGCAGGTGGGATACCTTATCTGCATGTGGGAGGGCTTAGTGCTGTTCCTATGTGACTGATGGCTACAGACCTCTCTGTGAGGGTTGTGGGAGGTGTAGCTACATGACATGAGCCAGAGGCCCAAGGGGCATGGCCAAATGCCTGCTATCTTCTGCAGACAACGGTGACCTGCTGGGTCACTGGGGTTTTAAGCTGGAGCTCAGTCAGGGACCAGGCTGCCTATCACAGCTTACCACCCCATAGCTGTCCAGTGAAAGGTGGTTTAGAACAAAAAGCTTTAGGTAAAGATTGTGCTTGTCTTAATCTCTGGAGTCTTGAACATGAGATATTTTGAACCCTTATTTCCTTAGATATCAATAATGGTGTTTTCCATAGATATCTGTAATGTAGAGAAGTGGAATTTGATGATAAACTGTGATATTTTATAATCTCATTCACCTTTTAACATTTACAGAACACTTCTTAAACACTATTAAAATTAACAGGCTTATCATATCATAAATGGAGTTCAATAACATATTATCAGTCTTTAAAGATCTATACTCTTAAATTGTCAGTGTATATGGAGACAGATGTGTAAGCAAACATAATCAGTGCAGGTTTGTATAAAATGACATAGTAAATATATTTAAATTTAAACATTTGTGTGTGTGTGTGTGTGTGTGTGTGTGTGTCTGTGTGTGCATGCTGACCTTGCATGGCCAACCTTGGGTGTCATTCCTAAGGAATCATTATAATTATTATTTGTTTACATTTTTATTACATTGTTTCTTTACATTATTATTGGTATACATTTGTTTATTTACTTGTGGTGCTTATAGGGGTACATGTATACTACAGCATGTGTATCGAGGTTAGAGGACAAGTTGTGTCAGTCAGTTATCTCCTTCACCATTTGGGTCCAGGTGATTTTAATTCAGGCTTCCAAGCTTGGCAAAAAGTGCTTTTACCTACTGAGCCATCCTGTCAGCTTCTATATTATTGAGACAGAATGCCATGTGGAACTGAGGCTTAATTCATCTCAGATGGCTGGCAGACATTTTGCCTGTCTCTGCCTCTCCAGTATCACGATTACAAGCAAAATATCACACTAGATTTCTCTTTAAAACATGGCCTGTAAGTTGAAAATGTGCTTTTTCACCTGTGCAGCAAACATTGATCTGGCTATGCAACCTCCTAATTACTGCAGAACAGGTTTCTAGCTTTCAATGCAGGTAAAAGAGTCAGAAGAGGATTTTTATAAGCAGCAACCAGAGTAGGTGTTCTGATACAGTGTCAGAGGTCAGGGATGCTCCAGGAGACTATGCATGAAATAACATGGCTCATTACATGAACTGCAAAATGTGAATGTAGGTCTTCTGTTCTTGAATAATTGATGTGGGATGCATTGATATTTGTGAGAGTATGTGCATCCTAACAACAAAACTGAAGCATGCTGGATTCTTGGTAAGACCAGAGAAAAGAAATTTCATTTTATAGTTTACTCTGAATATATTTGAAATGACAATTAACAATGCAGAGAATGAGATTTGAAAAAGATTTTGCAGTGGCTGAACAGCTGAGACAGGGTCCTTCCATGTTCCATCTGGACCCAGGAGCTGGGCTGCTCCACAGCTGCTTGTGCACTGGTCCTACCAGGGGAGAACTGGTCTCCAGGGAGTGCTTTGACTCCTGGGTTTGGAGGTGAGATCTCCATTTTCTCTGTAGTGACTGTCCAAGGTGGGTACTGCCAGGAGTGCAGGGAGCAAAAGAGTGGTAGAGCATCTGGGACAGTACTGCATGCAGGAGCAGGGCTCCATCTGCACCCAGGAACAGGGCTGATTACCAGCACTCTGTGCCAGGGGAGAACTGGTATCCCAGAGGTGCAGAGACAGGCTTGCAGGCCCACAGGAGGCCCAATCTCCAGCCAGAGATAGAGTAACGAACTACCACCAGAGATAACCAGATGGCAAGAATGCTACCAACAGAAACCAAGATGACATGGCAGCATCCGAACCCAGTTCTCCCACAACAGCAAGTCCTGGATACCCCAACACACCAAAAAAAAAAAAACCAAGATTTGGATTTAAAATCACATCTCATGATGCTAATACCAATACTCTTCAAACTATTTCACAGATAGAAACAGAAGGACCACTACCCAATTTGTCTGATGAAATCATAATTACTCTGAAACCTAAACCACACAAAGACCCAACAAAGAAAGAGAACTTTAGATCAAGTTCTGTTATGAATATGGATGCAAAAATACTCAGTAAAATTCTTGCCAATGGAATCCAAGAATACACCAAAATAATCATCCACCATGATCAAGTAGGAATCTCCTGGATGCAGGGATGGCTCAATATATAGAAATCCATCAATGTAATGCACTACATAAGCAAACTCAAAGAAAAAAAACCCATGATCATTTCATTAGATGCTGAGAAAGCATTTGACAAAAATCCAACACCCTTTCATGATAAAAGTCTTGGAAAGATCAGGGATTCAAGGTATGGACCTTGACATAGTAAAAGCAATATACAGAAAAAAAAAAAGTAGCCGATATTAAACTAAATGGAGAGAACCCTGAAGCAATCTCACTGAAATCTCATTTCATTAGATGCTGAGAAAGCATTTGACAAAAATCCAACACCCTTTCATGATAAAAGTCTTGGAAAGATCAGGGATTCAAGGTATGGACCTTGACATAGTAAAAGCAATATACAGAAAAAAAAAAGTAGCCGATATTAAACTAAATGGAGAGAACCCTGAAGCAATCTCACTGAAATCAGGGACTAGACAAGGCTGTCCACTCTCTCCCTACCTGTTCAATATAGAATTCGACATCCTAGCCAGAGCAATTAGACAACAAAAGGATGTCAAAGAGATTCAAATTAGAGAGGAAGAAGTCAAGGTATCACTATTTGCCGATGATATGATATTGTACTTAAGTGACCCCAAAAATTACATCAGAGAACTTCTAAACCTGATAGACAACTTTAGCAAAGTGGCTGGATACAAAAGTAACTGAAACAAATCAATAGCCTTCCTATACTCAAAGGATAAAGAGGCTGAGAAAAAAAATTAGGAACATGACACCCTTCAAAATAGTCACAAATAATATAAAATACCTTGGTGTGACTAACCAAACAAGTGAAAGATCTGTATGACAAGAACTTCAGTTATCTGAAGAAAAAAATTGAAGAAGATTTCAGAAGATGGAAATGATGTCCCATGCTCATGGATTGACGACAGGGTTATTAAAGTAATAATGACCATCTTGCCTAAAAGAATGTACAGATTCAATGCAATCTCCATCAAAATTACAATTCAATTCTTCATAGAGTTAGAGCAATTTCCATATTTATCTGGAATAACAAAAAACCCAAGATAGTGAAAACTATTCTCAACAATAAAAGAATTTCTGCTGGAACCACCATCCCTGACCTCAAGCTATACTACTGAGCAGTAGTGGTAAAAACTTTATGGTATTGTTACAATGCCAGGCAGGTAGATCAATGTAATAACATTGAAGACCCAGAAATGAACCCTCAAGCCTATGGTCACTTCATCTTTGACAAAGGAGCCAAAACTATCCAGTGGAATAAAAAAGCAGCACTTTTTTTATTGAATAAAATCATTTACATTTCAAATGCTAAAACTTTTCCCAGTTTCCCCCCACCCTGAAAACCCCCAACCCCTCCTCTAACCCCTTGACTCCAAATATATGCCCCTCCACTGGACCCACTCCTACTTCCCTCCTCCCTTGATTTCCCTTTGCTGGGGCATCTATTGAGCCTTCACCTGACCAAGGACCACTCCTCCCACTGATGCCCAACAAGGCATTCCTCTGCCACATTTTTGGTTGGAACCATGTGTATACCCCTTGATTGATCGTTTAGTCCCTGAGAGTCCTGGGGTATCTGGGTGACTGACATTGTTGTTCTTCCCATGGAGTTGTAAACTCCTTCAGTTCTTCCATCTCACCCTCCAACTCCTTCCTTGGGAACCCCATTCCCATTGCAATGGTTGGCTGCTAGCATCTGCCTCTGTATGTGTAAGGCTCTGGCAGGGCCCCCTCTGGAGACAACCATGACATGCTCCTTTTGGTATAGACTTAAAAGACAGCATTTTTTTAAAAAAAGAAATGATGTTGGTTCAACTGGCGGTCAACATGTAAAAGAATACAAATTGATCCATTCTTATCTACCTGTACAAATCTCAAGTCCAAGTGGATAAAGGACCTCCAGATCAAACCAGATACACTGAATCTAATAGAAGAGAAAGCGGGGAAGAACATGGAGTACACAGGCAAAGGAGACATTTCCTAAACAGAACACCAATATCTTATGCTCTAAGACCAAGAATTGACAAATGGGATCTCATAAAATTGCAAAGCTTCTGTAAGGCAAAGGACACTGTCAATAGGACAAAACTGCAACCAAAAGATTGGGAAAAGATCTTTACCAGTCCTACATCTGACATGGGGCTAATATCCTTTCTCTCTCTCTCTCTCTCTCTCTCTCTCTATATATATATATATATATATATATAGAGAGAGAGAGAGAGAGAGAGAAGAAGTTAGACTCTACAGAACCAGATAACCCTATTAAAACTGGGGTACAGAGCTAAACAAAGAATTCTCAACTGAGGAATACCGAATAGTTGAGAAACACCTAAATAAATATTCAACATCCTTATTAATCAGGGAAATGCAAATCAAAACAACCCTGAGATTCTACCTCACACCAGTCAGCATGGCCAAGATAAAAACTCAGGGGATAGCAAATGCCCATGAGGATGTGGAGAAAGAGGAAGCACTCCTCCATTACTGGTGGAATTGCAAGCTGTTACAACCACACTGGAAATCAGTTTGGTGGTTCCTCAGAAAATTGGACATGAGGACCCAACTATACCACTCACGGGCATATATCCAGAAGATGCTCCTACATGTAATAAAGACACAAACTCCATCATGTTCATAGCAGCCTTATTTATAATAGCCAGAAGCTGGAAAGAACCCAGATGTCCCCCAGCAGAGTAATGGATACAGAAAATGTGATACATTTACACAACGGAGTACTACTCAGTGATTAAAAACACATTGTTCATGAAATTCTTAGGCAAATGGATGGAGCTAGAAAATATCATACTGGATGAGGCAACCCAATCAAAAAAGAACACACATGGTATGCAATTGCTGAAAAGTGGATATTAGTCTAAAAGCTCATAATACCCAAGATACAACTCACAGATCACATGAAGCTCAAGATGAAGGAAGACCAAAGTGTGGATACTTTGATCCTTATTGGAAAGTGGATCAAAACAACCATGGCTCACAGCCAAACAATAGAATGAGAATAGGGTCCCCAATGGAGCAGCTAGAGAGAGGACCCGAGGAGCAGAAGAGGTTTGCATCTCCACAGGATGAACAATATGTACCACCCAGTACCTCCAGAGCTCCCAGGGTCTAAACAACCAACCAAAGAGGGTCTCATGGCTCCAGCTACATATGTAGCAGAAGATGACCATTTCAGACATCTATGAGAGGAGAGGCCATTTGTCTTGTGAAGGCTTGATTCCTCAGAATAGTGGAATACAAGTCAGGAAACTGGGGTGGGGGTAAGCAGAGGAAGGGGAGATGGAATAGGGGGATTTGGAGGGGTAACAAATAAAGCAAATATGTAATACATTTTTTTTTAAAGTTCACTAATTGTTGGCACATAGTCATATATAACAGAGGATGTCTATATACATATCTATTAAGAGTAATTATTTGCACAAACATGCATCATTTAGTAGTATCCTACAGATTTATGAAAAGTTAAAGACTGTAACTAAGCTGTCCTTGAAGTTTTGTATAAACCCAGTCAATATAAAAAAAAAAATTGCATTGTGGAAGTAAGTTACTGGGTATGCATATCTTTCTGTCTAAGAACAGCAAGGCAAATAACAATAACTTGTTATGTTTCTATGGGAAGGACCTGCATTTTTGAATCATTTGTCAGGATATATTTAAGAGATAAAGAATGACAGATCAAAACAAAACAAACACACAAACTCAAATACTCAAGTCACCACACTCAAGTTTACATACACTGTGAGACAGATTTTCTTATTTTTCATAATTGCTTATGGTGACATCCTCAAAACACTCCAGACAAAATGGCTTTACCTGGTCTGTGAAGAAAGAGATTAGGGAGTTTTGTTTGGTTTTATCACTTAGGTACATGTGGCAGATATTTTTACTCAAAATCCCTTCCTGTGTTGCCTATGAGAGTTTCTTTCCAGTCTAGCAACTTCTTCTCATGTCACAGGGACTTCTAGCTGTTAAACCTGAGTCTCATATGCAAAGATTGAAGACCACATTGTTTACAATCTGTGTTTATTAGCATTTTTGAAAACAACGTTCATTTTAATTTGTCTCTTGAGTTTCAAGGCCATACTACTTTTTCCATTTGATATCTGTGAGTCCTCTGTCATCAGCATCTCTGTTTTATTCCTGTGGCTTTTTACTTATTGGGGTCACTTTGAAATGTTCTGACTATTCCATAGCCTGAAAAGTTGGTCATTTGAGGATGAATCACTGAGTTTTATTCTTTTCCTTAAATACCATAGTGAAAAGAACTATCACCAAAAAGACTGATAGGAAGAAGTATGCTCTTTTCTCATTTGAGAAGGTCACTTTCTCTCTTAGGATTTAAAGTTCTCCAAATCCAATTTTCTTATTTTGTTAAACTTTCAGGGATAAAGACAGGAAGAGGTGAAACCTCAAAAATGAGGAATGTGAAGTTGGATATGGGATGCACACCCAAAATCTCAGAATGTAGAAGGCAAAGGGAGAGAACTGATGTGATTTTGAGGTTTGCATAGACTACATAGCAAGTTTTCGGAAAACCAGTACCTTTCAAAAATTAAAGCAGACCAAAGCAGATCAAAGCAAAGAAAACCCTAAGAGTTTTTAAAAAGTAATAATTGTTATACTAAAGTTACTTTTATCATGATCCATTTCTGTTCTCTTCTATTTCAAAATTATTTTAGTAATAGTTTGAAATGTTACCCTATATAAAATTGTAGTTTTTATATAATTGTTACATTAACTGTGTTTATTTGTAAACCACATAAATACATTATAATTTAGCTTAAAATTTTCTGAAGTAACATTGACTTAAGGTACAGATTTAGGCAACAGAATATTAGCAAATTCAGGAAAATTCAACCCAATCTCACTAGTTGTAGCATTCAGAAACTGGAGTATGTTGAGAGATAAAAATATTTTCTTGTTGCGACATGATTTTTCATCTCTAGATCTTTTTCCCTACATCCTGTCAGTTTTCTGTACTCCTCTATTATTGCATAAATATAGAGATGTCTCCTCTATACCATCTTGTTTTCCCATTCTAGAAACACAACCAAAACTAATTATATTACTCATGAACTTATTCCAGTGAAGAAATCTGGAGCTATTTTAGAATTTAGGTATGGAGGGGAAATAAGTAGGGATAACATTGAAAATAGTCTGAGAAACTGAAGTTGTTATATATCCCCCCCAAAAACAAAAACAAAACAAAACACAACAACAAGAAAAACCCTCATTTCTCAAAAATCAAATGGAACCACCAACAAGTTTAGGCTAGTAACCTTTATATAAAAGGTAAATGTTTCTAGTAGACTGTTTTCCCCCTAGAAAGACAATTTATTCAGAAGTTCATAGTGGTCATTGCTCATTTATCTATCTCTATTTTAATTTTTTTCATACAACATATGAAATGTCTCCCAAACCTCCACATTCCTACCATTCAATTTCATGTTCTCTCTCTCTCTCTCCTAAAGTAAAACCAAATAACAATAAAAATACCAAAAAACACAAAAGACCAAAAGTGGGAGCTGTGATAAGGATGTAAAAGAAATAAAAGCAAATGTACAAAAAGATGTACAAGTGAAACAAAATGAGAGAAAAGACCACAAGAAAACAACAGCAATGGCACAAACATAGCAACATGACATCTATTTTGTATGGGCATTAGATTAGGTTTGGAAGAAAATTTGATCATATCAAGTATATGCCAAATACATAACAAAACTCAAGTAGAATTTTTAATTATCTCTTATACTATGAAAAAATTAAAATAAACAATGCAAAATTCCTTCTGGAATAACTGAATTATTCATAGAATTTTTTTGGAGATAATTAAAGTATTGTAGTAATCTGCACAGTGAAGCCCCAGCTCTGTCAAGAACACTGTGGTGGGATGATTACCTAGGGATTAAATTTTCCTTATTAAGGCATTGTCACCCTTCTGCCTGGTCCTTTCTGCTGGGACAGACTTCTAGCTAGTCTGCTAAGTTGATGATATCACATCCTGAGGCATTTCAAGATAGCCTGAGGCATCCCAAGAGATCCCTTGCACACAGGGCAACTGAGCAACTGATTGCCAGCTTGTCTGCTCCCCTGAAGATACCACAGTTTGAAGGCATCCCAGGAGTTCCTCTGTACACAGGGCAACTAGGAAACCAATACCACAGTCTGAAGACCTTCTGGGGCATCTGGGGCATGCATGACAACTGACCCAACAGACTGAAAGCCTCCCTGGAGTTCTGCTGCACACAAGGAAACAGAAACCATAGTCCATCCCCCTCCACTCCCCGGGAGAACAGCTTCACACAGGACTACAGCTTGACTGCTTCTCTGAAGACTCAACTGTCTAAAGGACGCCCAGGGGATTTATTGCAGCCAGAGAAATGGATCAGCAGCTTCTCTGCTCTCTGAAAACTGCAGAGTTGGAAGGCCCCACAGGAAGTCTGATACAGTAAACGCCGCAGGCCTACAAGGAGACCTGAAGCAACCCAAGGAAAAAGAGAACAGACAGAGTTTCCCAGACCAGCAGACACCAGGGATAACCAGATGGTGAGAGGCAAACACAAGACCATATGCAATAGAAGACAATAGAACACAATTCTCCCACCACAGTAAACACACAGGTGAAGGAATTGCATAAAGTGGTCCAAGACCTAAAATTGGAAGTAGAAACAATAAAGAAAACACAAATGGAGGCAAACCTGAAAATGGCAAGCATAGGAAAGAGGTCAGGAATTACAGATCTAAGTATCAACAACAGAATAGAGATTGAAGAGAGAATCTCAGGTTTAGAAGATACCATAGAACATATTGACACACTGTCAAAGAAAATTCAAAATATAAAAATGTACTAACCCGAAGCATCCAGGAAATTCAGGATACAATGAAAGACCAAATCTAAAAATAATTGAAATAGAGAACAAATTCCAACCTCAAAAGACCTGAAAATGTCTTCAACACAATCATAGAAGAAAACTTCCCCAACCTAAAGAAAGAGATGTCCATAAAGGTACAAGAAGCCTATATAACACCTAATAAATGGAACCAAAAAAGAAAATACTCTTGTAATATGATAACCAAAACATTAAGCACACAGAAAAAAAAAGAATATTAAAAGCAGCAGGGGAGAAGGGCCAAGTAACATGCAAAGATAAACCTATCAGAATTACAGCAGACTTCTCAACAGAGACTATGAAACCCATGTAGACACTAAGAGAACACAAATGCCAGCCTAGGCTACTATACCCAGCAAAACTCTCAATCAACACAGATGGAGAAAGCAAACTATTCCAGGAAAAAAACAAATTCAAATAGTAGCGATCTACCAATCCAGCCCTACAGAGGATCCCAGAAAGAAGTCTCCTACAAGGAAGACTAGGAAGGTACCTACACCAAATAAAAGACAAGATATTAATCATCTTACCACAAAGCCAAAAGGAGAGAATCACAACCACATAAAGCCACCTACAAAAACAAATATATTAGGAATCAACAGTAATCTCTCTTTAATATCTCTCAATATTAATGGACTCAACCCACATATAACAAGACATAAGCTAACAGACTAGATATGCAAGCAAGATTCAGCATTTTGTTGTACACAAGAAACACACTTCAATAGCAAAGACAGACATTATCTCAGAGTAAAAGGATGGGGAAAAGTCTTCCAAGCAAATGGTCCGAAGAAACAAGCTGGAGCTGCCATCCTAATATCCAATAAAATAGACTTTCAACCAAAAATAATCAAGTGTGATGAGGAAGGACACTTCATATTCATCAAAGGGAAAATCCACCAAGAGAAAGTCTTAATTCTGAACATCTATGCCCCAAATGGAAAAGTACCCACATTCATAAAAGAAATTATACTAAAGCTCACAACACACATTGAACACTACACAATAATTGTGGGAATCTTCAACACCCCACTCTCACTAATGAAACAGAAACTAAACACAGTGAAAATAATAGAGGTTATAAACCAAATGATTTTAACAGATATCTACAGAACATTTTACCCTAAAACAAAAAATTACACCGTCTTCTCTTCACCTCATGATACCTTCTCCAAATTTGACCATATAATTGGTCACAAAACAACCCTCAACCAATACAAGAAGATAGAAATAATTTCATGCATCTTATCAGATCACCATAGCCTAAGGCTTGTCTTCAATAACAGCAAAAACAACAAATTAATGACTTCCTGGAATTTAATGAAAATGTTGAAACATTATACCCAAACTTAAGCAGTGCTAAGAAGAAAAGTCATAGCACTATGTGCCCTGGTAAAGTAATTGGAGAGATCTTACACTAGCAACTTAACAAAGTAACCCAAGAGGGGATCAGCAGGAAATAGTCAAACTCTGGGCCAAAATCAATCAAATAGAAAAAAAGAGAACAATACAAAGAATACAAAAAACCAAAAGCTGTTTCTTCAAAAGAATCAACAAGATAAATAAATCCCTAGCCAAACTAACTAAAGGGCTCAGAGGTAGTATCCAAATTAACAAAATTAGAAATGAAAAGAGAAATATAACAACAGAAATGGAGGAAATTCAAAAATCATCAGATTCTACTACAAAAGTCTATACTCAACACAATTGGAAAATCTTGTAGAAACAGATGATTTTCTAGACAGATATCACATGCCAAAGTTAAATCAAGAGCAGGTAAACTAGCTAAATAGGTTCGTATCCCATAAGGAAATAAAAGGAGTCATTAAATACCTCCCAACTAAAAAAAGCCTAGGGTCAAATGGATTTAGTGCAGAAATCTACCAGACCTTTAAAGAATACCTAATACCAATTTCCTCAAACTGTTCCATAAAATAGAAACAAAAGGAACACTACCTAATTCATTCTATGAAGCCATGATTACTCTGATACCTAAAGCACACAAGTTCCCAACCAAAAAAGAATACTTCATATCAATTTCACTTATGAATATTGACCCAAAAATACTCAATAAAATCCTTGCAAACAGAATCCACAAACACATCAAAACTATCATTTATCACGATCAAGTAGCCTTCATCCCAGGCATGCAATTGGATCAATATAAGAAAATCTATTAAAGTTATCCACTAATAAACAAGCTCAAAGAAAAAAGTAACATGATCATCTCCTTAGATGCAGAAAAAACATTTGATAAAATACAAGATTCCTTCATGTTAATAGTATTGGAGAGATCAAAAATTCAAGGCCCTTACCTAAACATAATAAAAACAATTTACTGCAAACCAACAACCAATACCAAGTTAAATGGAGAGATACTTAAAGCAATCCCACTAAAACCAGGGACAAGATAAGGCTGCCACTCTCTCCATATCTATTCAATATAGTACTCAAAGTGCTAGCTAGAACAATATGACAACAACAACAGCAAAAAATGGTCAAGGGGATACAAATTGGCTAAGAAGAAATATAGGTAACACTATGTGAATATGATATGATAGGATATATAAACTACCCCCAGAAATCTACCAGAGAACATCTCCAGCTGATAAATAACTTCAGCAAAGTGGCTGGATATAAAATTAACTCAAACAAATCAGTAACCTTCCTTTATACAAATGATAAATAGGCTGAGAAAAAAATTAGGAAAACAACTCCCTTCACAAAAGCCACAAATAATATAAAATATCTTGTGACTTTAACCAAACAAGTGAAGCATCTATATGACAATAACTTCATGTCTCTCAAGAAAGAAATCAAAGATCTCAGAATGGAGAGATCTCCCACGCTCATGGTCTGGCAGAATTAACATAGAAAAATGACCAATGACCATCCTACCAAAGGCAATCTATATATTTAATGCAATCCCCATCAAAATCCCAACACAGTTCTTCAAAGACATGGAAAAAGCAATTCCCAAATTCATCTGGAAAGGCAAAAAAAAAAAAAAAAAAAAAAAAAAAACAGAATCGGAAAAACTATTCTTAACAATAAAAGAACAGATGGAGGAAATCACCATCCTTTGTCCCTTCCCCCCTCCAGCTTTTGAGCTGGGCTTTCCAGCCTCTTCTCAACCTGTGAAATTTCTGGCCTTTGTTCTTTAGAGAACAATTCAGCTCACTGCTCTCACCTGGAAGCATTCTGGAACTGCTAGACTTGAAGTACTCTGATCTCAGCAGGTGACCTGCTGAGAATCATCTAGCCACTGGGTTCTCAGACTCGAAGTCTAGTAGGAGGGGGTCCTTCCAAGCTATATATTTACTAACATTTATTAAAGTCTCGGTCTCGATAGGCAAAACGTCTTTCTGACTCAATTCTCTTTTCACCGCCTTCCCATACATCCCCAGGCCTCTTTTTCAGGTATCCAGTTCACCTGTTGCTGCCAGCAGCAACAGTCCTTGACCTCAAGCTCTACTATACAGCAATAGTGATAAAAACTGCATGTTTTTGGTACAGACACAGACAGGTTGATTAACGGAAAGGAATTGAAGACCCAGAAATAAAACCACACATTTATGCACACTTGATCTTTGACAAAAAAGCCAAAAATATACAATGGAAGAAAGAAAGCCTCTTTAATTAATGATGCTGGTCTAAATGGCTGTCTGCATGTAGAAAAATGAAAATTGCCTCACATTTGTGACCTTGCACAAAGCTGAAGTCCAAGCAGATCAATACCTCAACATAAAACCAGAAACTGCATCTAATAGAAGAGAAAGTGGAAAGAACCTTGAACTCATTGGCATGGGGGAGATTTCCTAAACAGAATGCCAATGGCTCATGGTCTAAGATCAAAAATTGATAAATGGGCCTTCATGAAAATGGAGAGCTTCTATGCGCCAAAGAACATAGTCAATAAGACAAATTGGCAACCCACAGATTGGGAAAAAATCACCACATCCAATAGAGGGCTAATATCCAAAATATATAAAGAACTCAAGAAGTTAACCACCAAAAATCCAAACAACCCCGTCAAAGACTGGGGATATAGAACTAAACTGAGAATTTACCACAGAGGAATATCAATTGGCTGAGAAGCACCTAGAGAAATCTTTTAGTGTTTAGAGAAATGCAAATCAAAATAACCCTCAGATTTCACCTTACAACAATCAGAATGGCTAAGATGAAAACCTGAAGTGACAACACATGTTGGTGAGGATGTGGAGAGAAAAGAACACTCCTCCATTGCTGGTGGGATTGCAAGCTGATACAAACACTCTGGAAATCAATCTGGAGGTTTCTCAGAAAATTGGAAATAGATCTAACTGAAGATCCAATAATACCACTCTTGGGAATATACCCAAAGGATGTTCTATCATGCCACGGGGCACTTGTTCCACTATGTTCATAGCAGCCTTATTTGTGATAGTCAGAAGCTGGAAACAACTTTGATGTCCCTTGACAGAAGAATGGATACAGAAAATGTGGTTCATTTACACAATGGAATACTACACAGCTATTAGGAATGAGGACATTATGAATTCTACAGGCAAATGGATGGAACTAAAAAATATCAGCCTGAGCGAGTTAACTCAGACCCAAAGGACAGACACGGTATGCATATGTACTCACTAATAAGTGGGTATTAGCCAAAAAGAAAAAAATCCAAAATACCCAAGATATAGTCTACACAACTCAAAAAGGTCAACAAGCTGAAAGGCCGAAGTGAGTACACCTCAGTCCCAGTTGGTAGGGAGAAGAAAGTAACCACAGTGGGGAAGAGAGGAAGGAATCTGGGAAGGAAAGGGGAAGGAAGAATGGGAGTGGGGAATATGATCTGGTATTAGGTGGGTAAAAGGACTGAAGCCCTGAGGGCCAGCAGAAATAATGGAAACAGGCAACCTCAGGAGGAAGAAGTTTGAGGAGACTCTCCAGAATATACCAAAGACCTGGGAGGTGAGAGACTCTCAGGACTCAAAGGGAGAGCTTCTTTGTATCTACAATAAATTGTCTTACAGTGGGGAAAGGGAACTTGTGGAGCCCACCTACAGTCGAAAGGCAGGTCATCAAGTGAGGGATGAGGTTGCTAACTCACAGTTAAAACTCTGACCCATACTTTTTCCTGTCTTAAAGAACTGCAGAGATGGAAATGGAGAAGAGCCTAAGGAAAAGAGGGTCCAGAGACAGAACCAAAGAGGGATCCAGCTCAAGAGGAGGTGCCAAGCCTATTACTGAGGCTGTGGAGTGCTCACAAAAAGGGACCTATCATGACTTCACTATGAAAGACCCAACAAGCAGCTGAAAGAGTCAGATGCAGATATTTGCATCTACCAAACAGACAAGATGCTAACCCCCGTGGTTGAATTATGGGAAAGCTGTTTGAAGCTAAGAAGGAGGGCAACCCTGTAAGAGGACCAGCAGTCTCAATTAAACTGGGACCCCAAAATCTTTCAAACACTGGACCACCAAACAGGCAGCACATGCCAGCTGCTATGAGCCCCCCCCCCCCAACACATATACAACAGAGGAATGTAGGGTCTGGGTTCAGTCAGAGAAGATACACCTAACCCTAATGGGCCTGGAGGCCCCAGTGAGTTTAGAGGTCTGTTTGGGTAGGGGATGCAGAATGGGGAATGTAGAGATCCTTGTAGAAACAGGGGGTGGAGAGGAGGTATGGGATGTGGAATAGTCAGAGGGTGAACTGGGCTTAAAATAAAATCTGGAATGTAATGATAATAATAATAATAATAATATCAATGTCAGACTCAATAGCCACTGGAGAAGTTGAAACCTTTTACCATTGGGAAAACCAACATCATTTCTAGATGTCGATGTTTGATTCCTTATAAACTATATTTGTTTTCTTTTCTCAACACATATTGGTGCTTGTTATGGGAATGTGTTTGTGTGGGTACACATACCCACACCCACACACATAGAAAAGAGTACCACAAAACTAGTTTCCTGCTATCAGACACTGCAGAATGAAAACATAAAAATGGATGTAGATTTGGTCAAGTTATTTTGCTGATCTGTGGGTTGCTGTTTTGTCCTATTGACAATGTCCTTTGCCTTACAGAAGCTTTTCAATTTTATGATGTCTCATTTGTTGATTGTTGATCTTAGAGCATGAGTCGTTGATGTTCCATCCATGAAAATTTGTCCTGTAGCATTGTGTTTGAGGGTCTTCTCTACTTTCTCTTTTATTAGATTCAGCATATAAGGTTTTATATGGAGGTCCTTGATCAACTTGGATCTGAGTTTTGTAAAAGGAGATAAGAATGGGTTAATTTGCATTCTTCTACATGCAGACTGCCAGTTGAACCAGCACCATTTGCTGAAAATGTTGTCTGTTTTTCCACTGGATGGCTTTAGCTTCTTTGTCAAGGATCATAGGTGTGTGGGTTTATTTTGGGGTCTTCAATTGTATTTCATCTACCTGCCTATTTCTGTTCCAATACCATATGGTTTTTAAACACTATTGTTCTGTAGTATAGCTTGAGGCCAGGGATGGTGATTTCCCCACATGTTCTTTTATCATTGAGAATAGTTTTCACTTTTCTGGTTTTTTCATTATTTCAAATAAATGTGAGAATTTCTCTTTCTAACATTATGAAGAATTGAGTTGGAATTTTGATGAGGATTGCATTGAATCTACAGGTTGCTTTTGGATCTATAGATTGGTTGGATCACCATTTTAACTATATTAATCCTGCTGATCCATGAGCATGGGGGAATCTTTCCCTCTTCAGAAAGATCCTTTGATTTGTTTCTTCAAGGACTTGACATTCTTGTCAAACAGATCATTCACTTGATAGGATAGAGTCACACCAAGATATTTTACATAATTTGTGATTATTGTGAAGGGCATCATTTCCCTAATTTCTTTCTTAGTTCATTTATCCTTTAGTAGTGGAAGGCTACTGATTTGTTAGCGTTAACTTTGTATCTAGCTGCTTTGCTAAAGTTGTTTATCAGGTTTAGGAATTCTATGGTAGAATTTTTGGGGTTGACTATTCATACTACCATATCATCTGCAAGTAGTGATATCTTGACTTCCTACTTCCCAATTTATATCCCTTTGCTAATATCCAAAATATATCAAGAACTCAAGAAGTTAGAATCCAGATAACCAAATAACCCTATTTAATATGGGGTACATAGCTAAACAGAATTTTCAACTGAGGAATCTTGAATGCCTGAGGAGCACCTAAAGAAATGATGAACATTCTTTGTCACAGGGAAATGCAAATCAAAATGATCCTGAGATTGTACCTCACACCAATCAGAATTGTTAAAATCAAAAATGTAGGTCACTGCAGATACTGGTAAGGATGTGGAGAAAGAGGAACACTCCTCAGTTGGTGGTGAGACTGCAAGCTGGTAAAATCACTTTGGAAATCAATCTCAAAAGTTCCTGAGAAAACTGGAAATAGTTCTACCTGAAGATCCAGTTATGCTACTCCTCAACATATACCCAAAAGTTTCTCTAACATATAACAAAGACATATGCTCCTCTGTGTTTATAGCAGCCTTATTTATAATAGCCAGAAGATGGAAAGAACCCAGATGTCCTTTAACAGAGGAATGAATACAGAAAATGTCCTATATTTATACAATGGGAGTACTACTCAGCTATTAAAAGCAATGACTTCATGAAATTCTCAGGCAAAAGGATAGAACTAGAAAATATCATCCTTAGTGAAGTAACCTAGACACAAGAGAACATACATGGTATGTACTCACTGATAAGTGGATATTAGCCCAAAGGTCACAATGCCCATGATACAACCCACAGACCATATGGAGCTTAGAAGGAAGAAAGACCAGGGTGTGGATGCTTTAGCCCTGCCTAGAGTAGGGGAACAGGATAACTGTGGGAGGTGGAGGTAGGGGGTACCTTGGAGGGAGAGATGAAGGGGTAGGAAAAAAGAGGGGCAAGATTAGGTACTGAAGGGGATGGGGAAAAGATTCAGAGCGTCAGGAAATGGAATAATATTATATAGCAGTGGGGAATGAGGAACTGTGGATAGCCATTGCAGGGTCCCAGACACCAGTGAAGCAAGAGGCTCTCAGAACCCAATGGGGTGACTTTAGCAAAAATGCACAGCAAATGGGAGATAGACCCTGTTGGCCTTGCCTGGCATCACTGGGAGGAGTGGTCATTGGTCCTGTGGAGGTTTGGTGTCCCATCATAGGGGGATGCTGGAGTTGTGGAGCAGGGTGTGGGTGGGTGAGTATGGGAGAACCCTTATAGAGGCAAAGGCGAGGGGAAGAGGACAGATGAGATGGGGGCTTGTGGAGGGGTAACCATGAAGGGGGATATCATTTGAGATGTAAAGGAATGAAATTATTAATAATAAAATTTAAAAAAAGAAAAAGTAAAATCAATTTGGCTTGATTTGGTAAGTATTTTAGCTTTTCTTTTAACATAGTTCACATGCTATGGGACAAGTAAACTGGCCAAATGTACAGAAGAAATTAAAGAACAGAAGCAACATAATAGGCAAATTTTAATAAGATATTTCTAGAACTGTAAGAGTTTTCTATATTTTTTTCTAGAATCCTGCTGAATTTGATTGAAAAAATGTTTTATGTTATACTCTCACTCCCAAACATTCAAGATTTTAGTTTATGCATTTATAGGATGTTTATAATGCAGGAAGTCTATAGGGGTGATCCTAGCTGTAATTCTTACCAGAGGAGGATATAGAGACTGAAGTGGCTACCTCTTGTAGCCAGGCAGGAATTAAAGAGGAGAGAGGGGGACATCAATCCACCCATAAAACCTTCAACTCAAATCTTGTCTTGTCTATAAGACCGTGGGGCCACGGGAGAGAGCCAATCCCTAATACTATTAATGATATGCTCTGCTATGCTTGCAGAGAGAATCCTTGCATAACTACCTCCTGAGAGGTTTCATTCTGCAGCAGTGAATGGAGGCAGATGCAGAGACCCACAGCCAAATAGCATGTGGGTCTTGTGGAAGAGTAGGGGATAGAAATAAGCAAGTCAGAGGGGTAAAGGACACTACAAAATGGTCTACAGAGTCAACTGATGTGGGACCACAGAACCTGGGCAACCAACCAGGAAGCATGCAGGAGCTAGACCTAGACCCACTATACATTTGTAGAAAATGTGCAGCTTTGTCTGCATGTAGGGCCCCCGACAAGTTAAGTAGGATTTGTCTAGGTCTCTGATACCTACCCTTACATCCTCTTTCCCCCAACCTGGTCAGCTTGGTTGGGCCTTAGTGGGTGAGGATGTGCCTAGTCCTTCTGGGACAAGATGCCCCAGGATGCTGTTTTATACAATGGGGATCCTATTCTTTGAGGAAAAGGGGAGGGTTAAGAGTGGGAGTGGGAAGAGATGTAGAAAGGAGTCTGTGATTAAGATGTAATGTGAATAAAAAAAAGAAAGAAAAAAATAAAAGGAGAATAAAGGAAGATATCTATAGGTGCATAAAGTGAGTAGAATGGAAAAAGAGGGAAATGAATGTAATGTAACAGTCAGACCCCAGACTTTAGCATAACTGACTTCATAATGGAAGTGCCATTAGGGCTATAAAACCCATCACTTAAACACCACCACCTGACAGAACTAAAACAAAGTCCTAATCCATCAAATTTCATAATTCTGGGATAGTATTAAAATGTGCTAATCTTGAATTTTGGCATCTGTGGCTCTCTGTTTCTGGCTAACTGTTCCTGTTAACTGAAGTATGTCAACCCTAAGGCATGGTTTTGTGCTTAAATCTTACCCTGGGGAAGGATTAGTACTATGTTGGAATCCTGAATACCCAGCATAGTCTTTGGCTTTGAATTAAAAATTTGATTGTTTAGATGAACATACCTATGCCATTTAGTCAAAATGTTATATATATGATAAAAGAAAGTTGAAAAGACATATTCTTTCAAACACCCCAGTATCTTTCTTTTACCTTTATATGTAGCCTAGTTTTATCTTGATGTTTCTCAATGTTTACACTAACTTTGTATAGTCAGAAAGAGAAAAAGAGGTATATACATATGTAAATATATTTATTATATACATTATATTCTATATTTTATATTATTATATTTTAATATTATGTCATATATATTATATTATTGCAAATATAATTATACTTATATATAATATGTTGTCTATTATATGATTTTATGTATAATCATATATATAATATATAACATAAAATGTAACATGTAATATGCAATGTTAAACATGCAATATGTTCTATATATTATATATTATGGTATTGTAAAAAATATATAATGTATAATATTTATAATATAGTTTTATAAATAATATATGCATATATAAATATAAACATTTATATATGCATGTGTATAAATATAAAATATGAAATATATTTATATGTGCATATATAAATATATATGTACATATGTATATAAATATTTAAAATATAAAAATTTAATATGTGTACATATATTCCATTTTATGTAGAGTACCAGGTTAGTATCCTGTCACCGAGATGCATCTATACATAGTCCTCTTCTTGTTTGTTACATTCACTTAAGGTCTTTGTAAGTTGTGAAAGTCTCATGAAGTCACTGTCTAATATGGCCATGCCGTAAACTTTCAATGTTCCTCTCTAGAATTTCACACTTATGCCACCAGGCTTGAATTAAACTGATAATAATTTTTATTCCAAAGTTTTATATTTGCCATGTGAATAAGCTTTTTATTTGGATATAGTGTAGTGAAGCATTACATTACATCGCAATTTTGCCTATTACAGAAATGACAATATTTAGAACATTTGGCTTAAATCACATTCTTATTATAATTCATCTTATGAAACAAATTTATAATTATTTTGTTTATATTTTAAGCTTAAAATATCATCATTGTATATTTTATATCCTTTATAGGAGGTAGTTTTTATACCTAATTATGTTTAATTATTGTTTACTTTATAAGTATTGAAATGAATTAGACAAGCATATTACCTTCAAAATCTTAGGGAAAATAAGATTTACTTAAGTGATTAATATAATGTAGATACTGATGACTACTAGGTGATATCAGAAAAGAAAAGATTTCACCTACATTAAAGCATACAGCTTGTCCAAGCAAAATATCATTTATGAGTACTTTTTGAAGGGTATGAAATATGTGAAGTCTGATGAAGAGTCATGTGTTCTCTAGGTTAATAAGTATATTGTCAAAAGGGGTAGAGCTTTATGGGAAAATGAAAGTTTAGTTTTTAAAGCAAGCATTGTATAAAATAAAACATGGGAGACATGGGCAAGTTTGATTAGACCAAGCAATATAATGCCAAAGTCTCTTAGCACTTGGCTGTGAGAGCTTACTCTTCAATCTTCGTGAACCTTTTGAGATAATTGAAAGATTTGGATGTTTGTCATTAGTGATGGTTTGTGAGAGTGTTTTTACCCTGGAAATGTAGCAGCTGCTTTTCTTTTTGCTTCTCCTGCTTCTCTTCCTTTCATTTTCTTCTTTTCTGTATTTCTTAAGATGGATTTTCTGGAAAGCGACTGTTAAGTACTTAGCATTAAACCATTAGATCTATGTAACAGAGAGTTGTTGGGATCAGATTCCAATTTTAATACAAATATGAAAACTCTTACATTGAAGTTTGATAGATGATGGACTATTTTGAAGCAAACACTTGTAGCAAAGAAAGTTAAATATGACAAAGTTGCCTGAAAGAAGAAGAGTTTCATTAGGTGTAAAAGCTATCTAATTGTCTCTTCTTAGGTTTGAGCAACTTCATAGTTGAAAAGAGATTGGATTAAGTTGACGACAAAAAAATCTAATTGAGTAACTTATATGGATATAGCCAACTTAAGATGTGAACAATTGTTCCTATAGTGAATAAATAACTGGTTATAAAAGCCAACATCTGATGCACATAGCTAATCCATTGAACAATATTGGTTGTAAAGATGGGGAGATCTGTCTGTATGGCCACACTCACTTCCCTCTGGAGAGGATGTAAGCACAGTTTTCTGTGCAGTGATTTGCTCTCCACTCACTGGATGGTGTTCTGAGTGTACTAGAATTCAAAACACACAGACTGGCAGTTAAGGGTATCCCTGGAGGGATACCCATAGCTTCGTATTCTGTCAGTTGTATGCTATTCCTCTTTTCAGGAGAAAAGATAGATAATTGTAGCAGTTTAAAATAGGAATGAACTTGTTTACCACACAAAGAGGTATTTCAAGAATAGCTTTTTGAGTAACATTCCAATAACCATAAAATAAGCATGAAAAAAATACTCTTAAGCTTTAGTAAGTTGCTTAGTCTTCAAGACCTTCAGAATCTAAAATGAACAAAACAATAGCTGCTCTTGCCTTATTGGAACCTAAAATGGAAATGGTTGATTTGAATTAAAGTTGGACATGAGTTGGTCTTCCTCCCCCGGAAAAAGGTCCGAGGTGTTCATAAATGTTGTGTGCACTTTGTTGTTGTTCCTGACCCAGGTCATAGCAGGTTCTCAGCATTCTTTCCCTAGCATGACAGCCACCCTGTAGTTACTTAAAATAAGAAATCATGGCACAGGTTTCATCATTTATAGTTATGGTAGACAGTCTCCATGAAATAAGAAGGTTCATGTACCTTTATTTAAACTATAAATAGAAGAGTAAATTATACCTTGAATACTTTTTATTAAAGTGACTAAACATGAAAGTATCTCTTAAATGTTGCAAATGTTTTTTATGTTCTATATGTGATTAGAAAGTTCTTTTCTATTAGATTTTGCCTTATTTACATTTCAAATGGTATCCCCTTTATCAGTGAGTGCATACCATGTGTGTCCTTTTGTGATTGGGCTACCTCACTCAGGATGATATTTTCTAGCTCCATCCACTGGCCAAAGAATGTCATGAATATATTGTTTTTAATAGCTGAGTAGTACTCCATTGTGTAAATGTATCACATTTTCTGTATCCATTCCTCTGTTGAGGGATATCTGGGTTCTTTCCAGTTTCTGGCTATTATACATAAGGCTGCTATGAACATAGTGGAGCATGTGTCCTTATTACATGTTGGAACATCTCAGGTAGTGCTATGGCCAGTTTCTGAGGAACCATCAAACTGATTTCCAGAGTAGTTTTACCACCTTGCCACCCCACCAGCAATGGAGGAGTGTTCCTCTTTCTCCACATCCTCTCTAGCATTTGCTGTCTCCTGAGTTTTTGATCCTGGCCTTTCTGACTGGTGTGCGGTGGAATCTCAGGGTTGTTTTGATTTACATTTCCCTGATGATTAAGGATGTTGAATATTTCTTTAGGCGCTTCTCAGCCATCTGGTATTCCTCACTTGAGAATTCTTTGTTTAGCTCTGTGACCCATTTTTTAATATGGGTATTTGGTTCTCTGGAGTTTAACTTATTGAGTTCTCTGTATATATCTAGGATATTAGGCCCCTGTCAGATGTAGGACTGGTAAAAAATCTTTTCCCAATCTGTTGGTTGCAGTTTTGTCCTATTGACTGCATCCTTTGCCTTATAGAAGCTTTGCAATTTTATGAGGTCCCATTTGTCAATTCTTGATCTTAGAGCATAAGCTATTGGTATTCTATTCAGGAAAATTTCCCCCTTTGCCCATGTTCTCCAGGTTCTTCCCCAATTTTGCTTCTATTAGTTTCAGTGTGTCTGGTTTTCTGTGGCGGTCCTTTACCCACTTGGACTTGAGCTTTGTACAGGGAGCTAAGAACAGATCAATTTGCATCCTTCTACTTGTTGACTGCCAGTTTACCCAACACCATTTGTTTAAAATGCTGTCTTTTTTCCACTGGATGGATTTAGCTCCTTTGTCAAAGATCAAAAGACCATAGTTGCATGGGTTCATTTCTGGGTCTTCAGTTCTATTCCATTGATCTTCCTCACTGCCTCTGCACCAATACCATACAGGTTTTTTTTTTTTTTTATCACTATAGCTCTGTAGTAGAGCTTGAAGTCAGGTATGGTGATTCCACAAGAAGTTCTTATATTTTTGAAAATAGTTTTTGCTATCCTGAGGTTTTGGTTACTCCAGATAAATTTAGAAATTGCTTTTTCTAACTCTATGAAGAATTGAGTTGGAATTTTGATGGGGGATTGCATTGAATTGGTAGATTGCTTGTAGATGGCCATTTTTACTATATTAACCATTTCAGTCCATGAGATCTTCAATTTCTTTCTTCAGAGACTTGAAGTTCATACAGATCTTTCACTTGCTTGGTTAGAATCACACTAAGACATTTTGTATTGTTTGTGACTATTGTGAAGGTTGTCATGTCCCTAATTTCTTTCTCAGTCTCTTAATCCTTTGAGTATAGGAAGGCTACTGATTTGTTTGAGGGAATTTTATATCTGGCCACTTTGTTGAAGTTGTTTATCAGATTTAGGAGTTCTCTGGTGGAAGTTATCCTACATTAGAAATTATAGAATTAAGAGCCCAGTGGTTCTTGTAAATGGGCTGAGGTTTCCTTAAAAACTATAAATTGTGATGCCAAGGCTTCATTTCCCCAGAATTTTAAATCGCTAATCTGGAGTAGAACCTGGTTGTATGTACGTTATAAAGTTTCCTAGGTGATTCTAAAGTACAGTCTAATTTGAGAGTTACTCAGTTGGGCTAATTTTTCAACATTGGAACTTGCATTTGTTGGCAGAAGGTTGGAAATATATTGTCACAGCTGTACTATATAGGAAGACAAGTCTCACAATGAACAAATAGCTGCTTTTAATCTGAAGATCAAAGGAATGCCACTATCGGTGAATAGGTCACCAGTACAGTTTTGTGGGCTGAGAATCAGGCCAGGTGGCATCAAATCCTTCGAAATCTCTCAGTTGAAGTTTTAAAGACTAGGGACTAGAAACAACAAATGACTATGTCAATTGATTTTGTTTGGATTCTCCCAATCCATTTAACATCATTATGTATCTGTTGCTGTATGAATATCATATAATGTTGTAGAGACTACATACCTTCTGTTTAGTATGTAAGAGTGGCATGATCCAATCAGGACAGGTTACAAACCTTTTGATTTTCATTAATTTGAACTTAAAATAGCTTTATAATAAAATGTATATGATTTCAAAAATTATATATCTGCCTTTAAGCAGTCAACCAGCATGTCATTATGTACACAGTATCTTCTTTATTGGCTTTAAAACAATGGAATATAATGCTGAATTCTTTCCCAGATTCTGATGGCTTTGGCATTTTAATGTTGCCCATTCACTATGTCAGAAATTCTCCATTGGGCTTTTATATCAGCCATCTCTCTAATCATTTTTTTTGTTTTTTAATTTTTTTCTGTACTCATAATTGCTCTTCTCCACTTTTTCTTCAGGTTAGTTCTTTTTTATCACAATGTTTATCTTTGTCCTTGACTTTCACCATTTTGATCAACAAATGGCCCTTAGTCTATTAATCCTACCATCTTGTCTTTAAAAATTATGCATTTGATTCTATTGTCTTTTTTTAAAGTTGGGTTCATAAAAGTCTTTGAATGTTAAGGTTTGGTCTGTTGCTATGTATTGTAATGCTAAATACTGGCCCCCAAGGTCTGGTTACCTTCAGAGATGAAACATCAAAAAATGCTATATGACCTTCTCCTCAATTTAAAACTATTGGTTAAGTAAAGATGCTAAAAGTCAATAGCTGGGTAGAAAAGAGGCAGGTGAGGTTGTTGGCTTCTAGGCTTGAGGTCTGAGGAAGACCAAGAAGAGAGAAGAGAAAAAATGGAGAGTAAAGGCACCATGGGGTAAGTAAGGGATCCTAAGAACTTGCAATGAGTAGTGGCCCAATTGAAGTAAAAGCAGCCCAGGCAGATTACAGCAAGTCATATTTTATGATTATTGGGAATAAAGTAGAAAGAATACCATAGAGGATAGTTATCTGCTCAGCTCTAGTGCTAATTAAGTATTTATGTCATTTATCTGGAAACTGAATGATCAAAGGAAGGGTAGAAAATCTGATTGAGATTAAATATTGACTATAACATTTGGAACTTTCAAAGTTATCTGTTATCCCTTAGATTGTTTCTTTTGTGTATTACTGTGGCAATATTTTTTTATTTTTCTGAATAGAGAGGTAGGAAGGAGACCAGGAGAGAAGGAAAGAGGAATGGAGAGGGAGAGGGAGAGGGAGAAAGACTTGCAATATAGTTCTGGCTAACAGACTAGAACTTGAACTTGTTATGTTGTCCAGGTGATAATCCCTTGTTCTCTACCTTCCACATGTTGGAATTACAGCTGTGCACCACCATTTCTTGTTTCATTGCTGCTTTACAAATTTCTTCTTTTCCCCCCCTACTTTTTTATTGATTATTTTATTTATTTACATTTAAAATGTTATCTTTTTTCCTGGTTTCCCTTCAACAAACCCTCTATCCCATGCCCCCACTGCTTCTATGAGGGTACTCCCCCACCTGCCTACCCACTCCCACTTCCTCACTACCCTAGCATGCCCCTACACTTGGGAATTGAGCTTTCACAGGACTACGTGCCTCTCCTCCCATTGATGCCAGATAAGGCAATCCTCTGCTACATATGCAGCTGTACCCACGGGTTCTTCCATGTGTACTCTTTGGTTGTTGGTGGTTTAGTCCCTGTCAGAAATTCTCCATTGGGCTTTTATATCAGCCATCTCTCTAATCATTTTTTTTGTTTTTTAATTTTTTTCTGTACTCATAATTGCTCTTCTCCACTTTTTCTTCAGGTTAGTTCTTTTTTATCACAATGACATATTAAAATAGAAGATTATCATAAAAGTGATGCAGAGAGACATAAAAGAAATTACTAAATTAATGAAAAGGGGAAGTGCAAACATTTTCTGATAAAATTAAACATTTACATGAGAAATATTTCATGTAAAAATAAGTCTATGCCTTTTTATTGGGGGAGTTGAGTCCATTGTTGTTAAGAGATATTAAGGAATAGTGATTGTTGCTTCCTGTTATTTTTATGTTTGTGTGGGTATCTTCTTTTGGGTTTGTTGGAAGAAGATTACTTTCTTGCTTTTTCTAGGGTATAGTTTCCCTCCTTGTGTTGGCATTTTCCATCAATTATCCTTTTTAGGTCTCGATTTGTGGACAGATATTGTGCAAATTTGGTTTTATCATGGAATATCTTGGTTTCTCCATCTATGATGATTGAGAGTTTTGCTGGGTATAGTATCCTGGGCTGGCATTTGTGTTCTCTTAGGGTCTGTATGAGGTTGGTCCAGTATCTTCTAGCTTTCATTGTCTCTGGTGAGAAGTCTGGTGCAATTCTGATAGGTTGGCCTTTATTAGCTACTTGCCCTTTTTCCCTTACTGCTTTTAATATTCTTTCTTTGTTTAGTGCATTTGGTGTTTTGATTATTATGTGCTGGGAGGATTTTCTGTTCTGGTCCAGTCTGTTTGGCATTCTGAAGGCTTCTTGTATATTCATGGGCATCTCTTTCTCTAGGTTAGAGTTTTCTTGTGCAATTTTGTTGAAGATATTTACTGGGCCTTTAAGATGTAAATCCTCACTCTCATCTATTCCTATAATCCTTAGGTTTGGTATTCTCATTGTGTCCTGGAGTTCCTGGATGTTTTGAGTTATCAGCTTTATGTATTTTGCATTTTCTTTGACTGTTGAGTCAATGTTTTCGATGGTATCTTGAGGACCTGAGGTTCTTTCTTCTATCTCTTATATTCTGTTGTTGATGCTTGTATCTATGACTCCTGAATTCTTTCCAAGGTTTTCTATCTCCAGAGATGTCTCACTTTGTGATTTCTTTATTGTTTCTCTTTCCACTTTTAGATCCTAGATGGTTTTGATCCTGGATGGTTTTTTTTTTCCTGGATGGTTTTGAAGCCCTCTCTCAACATCATGAGATACACTTTTCAAACCAATTCTTGCTTTTCCTGTGTGTTGGGGTATCTGGGACTTGCTGTGGTGGAAGAACTGGGTTCTGATGTTGCCATGTGGCCTTGGTTTCTGTTGGTAGGGTTCTTGTGCTTGCCTTTTGCCATCTGATTATCTCTTGTGTTAGTTGGTATTGGTGTCTCTGGCTGGAGTTTGTTCCTCCTGTGGGCCTGTAAGACTGTGTCCTTACTTCTCTGAGCTCAAAAGTGAAAGTGTTGCCAAGAGATCTCTCTCTTCTGGTGGGCTATGCACAGAAGGTTGTGGAGTTTCCTGGTTTCCTGGTGCAAATGGCAGAGGGCAGGAAGATTTCCATCCCAGCTGCTCCACTGAACTTAGTCCCTGTGTGCTGCTAGCTGAGTCCCCTTCAGAGAGAAGATGGAGATCTCAACTCTGCACTCAAAAGTGAAAGCCTACTGGGAGATCACTCCCTTCTGGTGGGCTATGCACAGAAGGCTGTTTAGTCTTCTGGCTCCCTGGTGCAAATGGCAGCAGCAAGGCTTCTGTCCTAGCTCTTCCACTGATCATAGAAGGCTGTGGAGTCTCTGGCTTTCTGGTGTAAATGGCAGTGAAAAGATTTCTGTCCCAGCTGCTCCACTGATCTTAGGCCCTGTGTGCTCCTAACTGGGTCCCCTCCAGAGAGCGTATACTCACTCTTATTGAAAGGAATGATATTCAATATCATTACATAAATCCAATATAAAGATAGGTCAGACTGATAAGAAATCAGTGGTATGGGGCAGGGGCAGGGGCAGGGGCAGGGCAAAGGAAAGACTGGCCTTCAGTTGCTACCATGATGCTTGTCTGCACTTACAACATTGAGGTGAGTGCATTAGTTTATCCATCATTGTATAGGTCTTTAGATGTTTAGTGAGGAGGGCTGTTCCATCCAGACAGGGTGTATATCACTCTCTTTCAGCTTTAAGTACTTCTTCAAGCTTATTACAAATCCTGGAAAATGAAAGTTGAGGATGGCTATGCTGGCTACCTCTGTAGAGATTAAAAGATGATCTTTCTTCGTATTATTATGATTGTCTTGACACATCTTCCCTACATTTCTGTTACCTACTTTCCCTATCAGAATACTTCCCTTCAAATTAAAACCATTAGTAAAACTTTTCAGAAATGAAATAATCCACCCATTCTTGATAGTTTCTTCTAAGTAACAGGGACTGTGTAATTAATTCTCTTAAACATCTGTGTTTTTCAGCCTTTTCTTGAATTGCTTAGAAAATGTCATCTTACAGGAAAATTCCAAGAGGTTTGGGAATTCTGTAGCTGTGTTATCATGCAGGTCCTAACAGCTCTATCTTAGGAAATGGGGTTTCAAGCATGAGAACAAAAGATATCTATGTCCCCATGCACAAGGGTTTTAGATGTTCTGCGTTAGGAGCATGGAGAAGAGACTGAATATGTGGCTATATTATGGCACAATATCATAAATTCTAACTAACTGTGTTACCACATTGTGCCTAGAGCTTCAACTCAGATTCTTTTGAAAGTAATTTTCCGATCTCTTTCTCTCTCAGGTCCATTGATTGCCTTTTTCCTATTAGAGTTCCAACAAACTCTCAGTGACAGGCTAGACATCTATGACATCTTATTCTATATGTAGTTGTGATTAATTACTAACTATATCCTGACAACCATTACTTCAAATCTCTCTTGCTTCCTGAGTCTCTGATGTTGCTACTACTCTAATTTTTAATCTAGTATAACATATCAGATTTTAAAAACTATAGTGTTTATTGGGCTGTGCATGTGGCTCAGTGGCTAAGAGTGTTTGGTGTCAAGTCTAACAAACTGAGTTTGATGCCTGAGGCTCATATGGTATAAGGAGAGAACAACTTATGTTCTGACCTCTGCACTCAGGCAGTTACCCTCAATAAATAAATATTTAAATATAATTTAAAAATACTGTGTGAAAAATATTTTTTGTGTCAGAATATTTGAAGGTTTCTAGCAGCCTATTGAAATAATCAGCATAGTGGTTTTTAAAATTATGTTGAAAATTTATACATTTTTACCATGAGTTTTAATCAAATTCCCTCTCCCAACTACCTCTCCTGAAATTTCTCCCATATTTCCCTCCCAAACTTCTCCCATTTCTAGCACATCTTGCCCCTAGCTTCCAGCATCATTTCTTGTTACTTAATCAGAAGCCTGTATTTCTGGTCCAACAGAAATAAGATGCCCAACTCTTAACAATCCATATTCATTTGTTGTGTAGTTTATTCTTTTTCCCATCTTCAGATATGCATCTTGACATTTCTGCATGTCCGAATGGTCACCTTGGAGTCTTTTACCACCTCTATAACTTCTAAAGCTAGATGCCAACATAGGGTTTGTTTCATCTCTCTAGGCCTGTAGTCAACATTTCATAAATGTCAAACTAGCTGGTGCTAATTGTGGAGGTTATACATTTATTGTTTATTCTATAAAATGTATAAACAAACTAAACTAGATACACTTCTTCAAAACTTGAAATTTTTGATTATGCAAGTCTTTCACTTGGTTAGAGTTGTTCTAAAATATTTTAAATTTACTTTAGGCTATTGTGAAAGGTATTATTTCTTTGATTAACAGCCTCATTTCATTCCTGATTTTAGTGGAAATGCTTAAAGTTTCTCTCCAGTTAATTTGATGTTGTCTTTGGGCTTGCTGTAAACTGCCTTTATTATGTTTAGGTATGTGTCTTGATCCCCAATCTCTCCAAAACTTCTAGCATGAAGGAGTTCTAGATTTTGTCATAGTAGTTTTCAGCATCTAATTATGTGATCATATGCCTTTTTTCTTACACTTTGTTTATTTGGTGAATTGTACTTATTGATTTTTACATACTGAACTATTCTTGAATCTTTGGGATGGAGTTTTATTCATGGTGGATGATTTTTTGATGTATTCTTTGATGTGTTTTGCAAGTGTCCTACTGAGATTTTTTTTTGCATGTGTGTTCACAAGGGAAATAGTTTTAATTCTTTAATTCTCTCTTTGTTGAATCTTTAAGTGGTTTGGGTATCATAGTAAATGTGTCTTTATAAAAATGAATGTGGCAATCTTTCTTCTGTTTCTATTTTGTGGAATAATTTGAGGAGTATGTGCTAACTCTTCTTTGAAAGTCTGGTAGAATTCTGTGCTAAAGATCTATTTACAAGATCAAGACAAAATACCACGTTGTCCTAGCCGTCCCCAAAGGACCTTATATTTCTGAGATGACTGTATGTCTCTAGTGTAGTACATATTCTTGAGGACAATATGAAACATTGGCTCAAAACAGATGTTAAGAAGTATCCTTTTCTAATAGCTATATCTGGGTTGCTATGGTTTGGACATGACTTGAATATTTCCTGTAGTTCATATCTTAGCCTTTATTGTCATGTCAGGAGGTAAGAGAAAGTTTCAGAGATAGAAAATAATAAAAAGTAGTCACATCCTTTGGGGAGCAAGCAGCTAGAGTGTAGAGGGCAAGCTTTTAAACACTGTTACCAATATGTTTAGGTCTAAAACAAAAAGAACAAAAATAAGCCAACTTGTATTGGAATATGTCAAAACTAAAGCTAGTTTCAGGTTCTGAATGTTTTAGTGTTTGAGTAGCAGCAAGCAATGAACCTGGGCTGAGGGATACTATTCTGAGACCTGTACATTCATAGTACTGACCCTCCCCTTAACCAATGTCAAACACATATAACAAAGTATTCTTTGGCCAAATGCAGAAAGAATCTCACAGATACCTTCTCTCATTACTTCTGGAGACACTTGGAATTTTCATAAACAATGGATTCCTGGATTCCCCTACAAAATTTAAGATGTCCTAGAAGGAAGTCCTCTTCATTTTGAATCTGTTTCTAGAAAACATTCCTAGGGATTTCTGAGTTCCCCGCTTAAACTGGTATTTAAAAATGTTAGAGTAGATCTCTGGTTTTGATTTAATTATGACAATGTCTAGAGTCAAACCTACATAGTCACTATACCAATGTTTTGTAAAATTCTTTTAGTAAAAAAAAATCCATAAAATGTAAAAAAAAAAGAAATGTCTTTCAGAAGAGAGGCTTCTCACTTCTGAGAAAATAAAAATTACATGAAAAAGAGGCTTATGGACTCCTGTGTAGCTAGGAAGAATGGCTTCTTTTGAACAGTCCCATTTCATGCCTGATATATTAGTGTATTGATTTTGTCATCCTTTTCTTTCTTAACTGCTCTTGTTTGGAAAAAAAATAAAGTAGAGTCAATGATTCATGCCATAGTCTTCTTATAACAGAGGGTGGGTTTTTTATGGTTGCTTTTTTTGTGCCCCCTAGATATTTTTCTCTCTTGATCAAGTGAACAATCATGGTGATCTTTATATAAAGATTATTGAACAAAGAGGAGTAAATGAGAAGTTCTGCTTACATTTGCTAGGCCAACAGAGTTAGCACAGTAATATCACCAGTGAAGGGCATTTCATTTTACTCATCTCTTAAGCACAGGTACCAAGAAACATCTGTGTTGGTTAGACTTCCCATTTCATTTCACTTTCTGGTTATTGTACTTTTCCAAACATTATTTATAGCACTACCCAAACAAGGCACATTTGACTCATTGGTAATGTTGGTAATGTTTTGCAGGGAAATGTGTGTGGATGTTTTTTACATACACACATATTTCTTAAAAAACACAAAACACACACATATGTGTGTTTTCAGTATACATATTTATACATGTATGTATATTTAATTTTGGTAAAAATGAAAGTCATGGTCAGTTTTGTCTAGCTGATTTTCCATTTTGTTCTGGGAGTAATTAGCCTCAATCATGTTGTATGACTTCTAGAGCCAAGTTATTCTCTCAGAGATTGAAAACATCTTGTCCTTTTCAACATCATTGGTGGCACAGCCAAATTCTTGAGCTTAAGTTATGCTGCCCTAAGTTCCAAAAGGGGTTGTTTTTTCTTCAAGTATGTTCCTGGTCTTTCTTCTAGGCAAGTGAGGGTTAGAATAGATTGTCTTGCTGTAAATACACTACAGAACTTTTGTGGAATCTCTTTTGTTACAGAAGGAAAGCATTTGCTACAAATTAAGCTCATCTTATTAAGAACATAAGGAAATGCCACTTTATTTTTTTTATTTGATATATTCTTTATTTACATTTCAAATGATTTCCCCTTTCCTTGATCCCCCTCTCCCCACAAGTCCCATAAGCCCTCTTCCCTTCTCCTGTTCTCCCATCTAACCCTTCCCACTTCTCTGTTCTGGTATTTCCCTACACTGCTGCACTGAGGCTTTACAGAACCAGGGGCCACTCCTTCCTTCTTCTTGGACATCATTTGATATGTGGTTTGTGTCTTGGGTATTCCAAGCTTCTAGGCTAATATCCACTTATCAGTGAGTGCATACCATGAGTGTTCTTTTGAGACTGGATTACCTCACTTAGGATGATGTTCTCCAGCTCCATCGATGTTGTTTTGAAATCTCCATCTTTATTAATTTTCTACATTCTATGAGACTAATTTTCTGGAGTATGTCTTTTATATTCATGTTGAGGTGCTTGTGAATGCATCTGGTGGACATGCTGAGATTCCTATTTCTGGATGCAGATGAAAGACATTTGTTTCTTTTAACATTCCCATTGCAGGCTTTCTTATACTACTACATTCCTTTGAATTTCTGTTCTGTAATCCCTTTTCTTTTTAATTATTTGTGAGTGTGGGTATGTGTGTGTGTGTGTGTATAAGTTACCTTAAAAAGGTATCTATAGAACGTGCAATAAAAATTGGAATCAAATATATCACAAAAGTTTCAAGATGTTTGAGTTCTAAACCGCAAAGTTTTTATCATATAATATTCTACCTTTATTGTTATCCTTTATCTTCAGTACAAAAGGCCTTGTGTTTATATGGACACATTACTTTCTGTCATTTGAGTCATGTAACATTTTCAAGTTTTATTAATAAGTCAAAACTCAAGGTTACCATCACTCACACTCAGACACCCTCAGCTTCTTATTTGTATTCCCTTCAACATATCTTCTATACTTATGACACACTGATCTTTCATAAGAATCCAACCTATGCTTCATGAAACCTTCAAGAATTCTTAGAAAAAAATGATCACAAATTGATAATATAGCCTTTCAAAGTTTGATTTTATAGCTTCTACTGAGTCTGGAAACATTTTATTCTGGATGTCAATGTTACCACATGCTTTTGTGTTTACCATTTTGAAGATCACCAGTTATGTGGGAAAATTCATCATGTAATGCAGATGTAATTAAAAAGTGTAGGATTGTACGGGAGGTTCTAATGCTAAGGTCCTGTTCCCTAATTGGTTCTTGATCCTTCAATAAAGATGTTGGCTGTCAATGAGTTGGGAAGAATAGGTGGTATTTTTGGGTCCCCAGAGGCAAGCTAGAGATGCAGGAGAATGGGAGAAGAAGGAGGCACTAGCACAGGAGATAAAGTAAACCAGCCATGGGAGTTTTTGGTTGCAGTTGTCAATGGCCACTCTAATTGTGTCTGGGGTGGCAGGGGAGGTTTAGGAGTGCTCAGTCATTGAGTTAGGAAAGACATTTTAGGATTAACTGTCGTGTGTGTGTGTGTGTGTGTGTGTGTGTGTGTGTGTGTGTGTGTGTGTTGTTGTTGTTGTTGTTGCTGTTGTTGTTGTTTTACATCTATGGATGCAAGGGAATTTGTGTGTGGGCTGGTAGCATAGTCTTCCTAGAGATAAAAGTGGAGTAGCAACAACTATAGGTTACATGGGATATTGTATTAGGGGTCTCTAGAGTAACAAATTGTAAAATGAATATCTCTTTACAACCTGCAGTCTAGCTAATCTGGCAATGGATGCTTCAGAAAGGAAAGCCCAAGAATTCAGTTGTTGCTCAGCCTGCCATACTAGATGTCTCAGCTAATCTTCAGTATACTCTGAAATCCTGAAGAAGTAGGCTAAAACCAGTAAAAAAAATGGACTTGTGAGGTGAGGACAAGCAAACATAGAACAAAATATCCAAGTCCTTATGTAGGTTTCCAGCAGAAGGTGGGGCCCAGATTAAAGGTTTGTGTTTTCCTACCTCAGAGATCCAGATTACAAATTGATCTACTTTCTTCAAATTAAGCAAAGCTCTCTCACAGTTGTGTTCTCCATTTGGGGATTTTATTTAAGGTGTAATCAAATCCACATCACAGACATGTATTTTTAGTGAAAATGGTTAATGAAACAATTTAATCTACAACATGCCCAATTTTATGAGACACAATGAAAGCAGTACAAAGAAAAATGTTCATAGCTCTTCATAAAGAAATTAGTGAGATTTCATACAACATACCTGAAAGCTCTAGAAAAAAAGAAGAAAGGACAACCAAGAAGAGGAGACAGCAGGAAATAACCAAAGTGAGGATTAAATCAATAAAATGGAAATGAAAAAAATAATGCAAAGAACCAATGAAACACAGAGTTGGTTATTTGAGAAAATCAACAAGAGATAAACCCTTATCCAAACTTACTAAAAGGCAGAAAGAGATTATCTAAATTAACAAAATCAGAAATTAAAAGAATGACATAACAACAAAATTATAAGAAATCCAAAGAATTGTTATGTCATACTTCAAAAACTTTTACTCCACAAAATTAAAAAATATGAAAGAAATGGACAATTTTTTCAGTAGACACCATTTACCAAACTTAAATCAAGACTAGATAAACAATTTAAGGGGACCCATAGCCAACAAGGAAATAGAGTCAATAATTAAAATTCTCCTAACAAGAACAAGAAAAACAAGAACAACAATAAGAACAGCAAAATGACCAGGGTCAGAATACTTTAATGCAGAATTCTACCAGACTTCTACTAATACTCCTCAAATTACAAACAGAAGGAACATTGCTAAACTCATTCTATAAGGCCACAATCACCCTGACACATAACTGTAAAGATTCAACAAATAAAGAGAATTAGAGCCCAATTTACCTCATGAACATTGATGAAAAAATATTCACTAAAATACAAACTGAATCCAAGAAGATGCAAAAAAGGGCATGTACTATGTTCAAGTTGGCTTCATGCCAAAGATGCAGAAGAAACCCAAGACAATCTGTCAGTATAATCCACCATATGAAAAAGTGGAAGGAAAAAAACACATGAACAACTCTTTAGGTGGTGAAATGGCCTTTGACAAAATCTATCACCCCTTAATGATAAAAGCCTTAGAGAGATCAGTCATACAATTTAGAGTAAACCTATAACCAAATTCTAATTAAATGGAGAGAAACTTAAAGCAATTCCATCAAAATCAGGAACAAGACAAAATTATCCACTCTTTCCATATCTATTCAGTATAGTACTTAAAGTTCTAGCTAAGGTAACATAACAACTAATGAAGATAAAGAGGATTCAGGGGATTTGAGTTGGAAAAGAAGTCAAAATATTTGCAGGTGAAATGATAAGTGACTAGAAAAATTCTACTAGGGAAATCATACAGCTAATAAACACTTTCAGCAAAGTGGAGAGATACAAGATTAACTCTAACAAACAAGCAAATAAACAACTCAAAAACAAAAAGTATCTTTTCTGTATCCTGTACAGAGCCATATTGGGGTGTCATGACTCTTGATAGGAACTCCACATTGATCAAGGTGAACTTCTTCTCCCAGACTTTGTTGAGCAGGGATTCCTGTGCTATTCAGGATCCTGCTCCAACTAGAGTGGAGTGCTCAGAGTGAAGGTGAAGTTCATTGTTCCTCCAGGTCTACAAATTCCTGAATTAAGCAGGTGACCCACCCAGCTCCCTGTGCAGTAGAGGCAAGTACCACCATTCCGCAGAACTCAGCCTGGAGTCTGGGGGGAGGGACTTGCCCAAACTGTTAAATGGTCTGACCTTTATTAAAGTTCTGGCCTCTATTGGTAAAGTATCCTCCTGGCCCTCATTCTTTTCACCCCTTCCTCTTCCTTTCCTCAGCTTCTGTTCCAGGAACCCAGTTCACAGTGGGTACAGGCAGCTACAGAATGCAACAGTATCCATATTAAAAACATGTTGATAAAAAAATCAGGGGAATGTAATCCTTTACAATAACCAAAACTAATATAAAATATGTTGGTGTAACTCTAACCAAGAAAGTGAAAGACCTGTATGATAAAAACTACAAGTCTTTGAAGAAGGAAATTTAAGAAGATATCTGAAGATGGAAAGATATCCCATGCTCATGCATCAGTAGTATTAACACAGTCTAAGTGACCATTCTATCAAAAGCAATCTGCAGATTAATGCAATCCCCATCAAAATTCCAACAAAATTCTTTAAAGACCTTGAAAGAGTAATACTCAACTTCATATGGAAAAACAAAACAAAACAAAACAACCAGCCAACAAACAAACTCGCAGGAAAGCTAAAATAATCCTGAACAATAAATAATTTCTGGAGATATCACCATCCCTTATTTTAAGCCCTACTACAGAACTATAGTAAAAACAAACAAACAAACAAACAAACAAACAAACAAACTCCTGGATGGTAAAAGCATAAAGACAGGTTGATCAATGGAATCAAATCAAAGACCCAGACATAAATCCACACTTCCATGAGAGTTGCTATTTCATAAAGAACCCAGAAATACATAATGGAAAAGAGAAAGCATCTTTGAGAAATGGTGCTGGTCTAACTGGATATCAGAATGTAGAGCAGTGCAAGTAGATCCATATCATCATCTTGCATAAAGCTCAAGTCCAAATGGATCAAAGCCCTCATCATAAAACCAGATACATTGAATTTGATAGAGTCGAATGTTTATAATAATCTTGAATGCATTGTCACAGGAGACAACTTCCAGAAAAGAATACCAATAGTTCAGGCACTACGTTTAACAATTAATAAACAGGAACTCACAAATTTTTGCTTAGACAAAGGACACAGTCAGTGAGACAAAACAGCAGCCTATAGAATGTGAAAAGATTTTCACCAATTCCACATCTGACATATATATTCAAAATACATAAACAACTCAAAAAACTAGAGATCAACCAACTAAACAATTTAATTAGAATTGGAGTACAGATATGAACATGATTCTCAACAAGGACTATCTAATGGCTGAGAAACACTAAAAGAAATAGTCAATACCCATAGCTATCAGGAAATGTGAATCAAAATGACTTTAAGATTCTATCAGTCAGAATGGCTAAGATTAAAACCACAAATTCCAGTTCATGCTGAGAATGATACAGACCAACAGGAACACTCCTCTATTGCTGCTGTGGGTGCAAACTTGTACAGCAACTTTGGAAGTCAATGTGATGGTTTCTCAAAAAATTGGGACTTGATATACTTTTAGACGGAGCTACACACCCACTCCTGGGCAAGTACCCAAAGGTTATTCCATTCTATCACAAGGACATTTTGCTCAACTATGTTCATAGCAGCATTATTCATAGTAGCCAGAAACTAGAAACAACCTAGGTATTCCTCAACTGAAGAATAAAGAAAATAAATAAAGAATAAAGAATAGAAAACATTTTACATGTACACAATGTAATATTACTAAGCTGGTAAAAACAATGATATCATGAAATTTGCAGCAAAATGTTCAATCTAGACCCAGAGACAAACATTGTATGTACTCACTTATTAGTGGCATACATTAGCTGTAAAATAAAGAATAATCATGTTACAATCCATAAACCCAGAGAAGCTTTATAACCAGGAGGGCTCAAATAGGGTTTCCATGGATCTCACTGGGAAGGGTAAATATAATAGATATCATGGGTAGACTGGTGGTGGGTGGAAACGGGAACAGGAGTGATCAGGTATGTAGGGGGGGGGCAGATAATGGAAAGAGAGTACTAGGAGAGAAAACTAGAATTGGAGGACATTTAGGGGAGAAGGTAGAAATTTAGTGCAATAGAAACCCCCAGGAATCTACTTGGGTTGTCCTCACTAAGACTCCTAATAATGGGACATACAGAGCCTGAAGCGGTTACATCTGTAAACAGGTGAGAATTCCAGTGGAAGTATTAGGACACTAACCAAGTCAGAAAACCTTTGACCTACAATTTGTCCTGCCTGCATGTTGTGCTAGGATAAGGTAGGAAAGAAATTGTGGAAGTGGCCAGCTAATGATTGGTCCAGCTTTACACCCATGCCATGAAAAGGAGCCCACCACTGACACAGAAACTAGAGGTGGTATAGCCCAGAAACCTAAGCTAGACCCAAGCATGACCATAAAAAAAACCAGTCAATGTAATGCTTTCCTAATGCTACTCTATTATAGTCATAGACTGGAGCCTGGTATAATTGTCATCAGGGACACTTTAATCCAGCAACTGATGGAAGCAAATGTAGAGACTACAGGCAAATATTTGACAGAGATTAGAGAATCCTGAAGGGTCATGAATACCACAAGAAAAACTATAGAATCACTAACCTGGGTTCATGGTGTTTCACAGAGACTGAATCAACAGTCAGAAAGCTTGCATGGGTTTGACCTGTTCCCGATGTCTATGCTATGGCATAGCTTGGTCTTGTGGGACTCCTAATAGTGCTAGTGGGAGTTGTCTCTGGCTCTTTTGGTGCCTTTTCTTCCTACTTAGTTGCCTTGTCCTGACATAATATAGGGGGTATGTCTAGTCTTTTTATGCCATGTTTGGTTGATATCTCTGGCAGGCCTGAACTTCTCTGAAGGGAAATAAAGGCAGAGTGGATCTCAGGGAGAGGGGAGTTAGGGGATACTGGAAATACAGGACTGATGTAATATATGAAATAAAAATGAGAGAGAAAAAGAGTTGAGTGGAGGTGGGAGAGAAAGAAGCATAAAGCCAAACAAATCCAGAAATCCCAGGGATTATCTGCACAAGGGCTTTGTATGAGAGCTGAAACTAAACATTTACTTAAAAGCTTAGGTGGTCTGAAGTCATAGAGCACAATTATGTTGAGACAATAGAAGCAGAAAAATTAGCTTTGAATTAAGGTTAAAACATAAGTTTGTTCATGTTACACAAATGAAATCTGAAAGAGAGCTTGTCAGAAGCTTGTATATATGTAAAGCTAAAATGGTGATTGAGTTCTTTCAATTTAGCTCTCTGTAGAGAGGATTTAGTGAAAGAAGTATTTGGAACAATAACTGAGTTCTTTGGTTTTTATTTTAGTGGATATTTTAGCATGACAGACATTGGTATTTACAAATGATAAAATGGTATGATTTGGATTTGATGTCTCATTGGTGTAGAGTTACACTTCAGGTGGTAAACTACTTAGAAAGTAGTTTTCAGGCCCCAGTGATGATCATGACAGTTAGCCACTGTATCCTCCCCCCCCCCCCCGCCCCCTGTAACTAGTTGGCTAGCGGGCACCCAACTCTTCCGATGGCTACCTCCGGCCTTTGTTCTGCGAACAAAGGGGCTCCACACCTCGGCTATCGACACCGCCCCCAGGCCGGCGTTCACCTGAGCTGCCAGGCAGAAGGCAGACGACCCGCTGAGACTTGGAGCCAGAGGATTCACAGCACCGCCTTTGAAGCTACCGACTTCTGGGGGGTTGGCCGATCCCCCAAATGTCTATAAAACCTGTCTTCAATTTATTAAAAGCAGTCTTGACCAGAATCCTAGGCTTGACTCAAATCCCTTGTCTCTGTCCCTGTACCCCAAGATTCTCTCAACAGGTAACCTGGTTCACATGTAGCCACTGGCGGTTACATATTGGCGCCTGAACGTGGGAGACCTGGCACGAGAAAATTTTCTGAGGTAGCCCTATCCAGCGAAGCTTTGTTTTGGTTTTTATTATTTCAGTAATGGGATTAAGAATTATAACAGTATCAACTAACTGAAACCCTCAGAGCTCCCAGAGTCTAAACCACCAACCAAAGTGTATACATGGGCCTGTCCATGGCTCCTTCATATTTAGCAGAGGACTGCCTTATCTGACATCAGTGGCATGGGAGGCCCTTGGTCTTATAAAGGCTTGATGTACCAGAGAAGGTGGATGCTAGAGTGGTGAGACAGGAGTGCGTGTGTGGGTGGGGGAGTACTCTCTTACAGGCAGAGGGGAGGGGATGGAGTTGGAGTTCATGGAGGGGTAACTGGGAAGGGGCATGCCATTTGAAATGTAAAAAAATAAAAGTATTAATAAATTAAAAATTAATGAATCGGGATAAAGTTAGAGAAATGTTAAAAGACATAACATAGGGGGTAGGACATTGCATAAGACAGATTATGATAGGGTGAATGAGGGCATTTGAATACTTTGGCCACAGTTGGTGGCACTGTTTGCATAGCTTTAAGAGGTGTGGCCTTGATGAACTAGCTGTGTCCCTAGAGGTGGTCTTTGAAAGTTTAAAAACTGCTATTTTGGGTTCTCTCTCTGCTTCCTGCTCAAGATAGGAGCCCTCAGATTCTGCCACAAACACCATGTCTGCTGCTTACTGCTTTGCATCCCCACCATCATAGACCTTTATTTCTCTGGAACCAGAAACCCAAATAAACTCCTTCTATCAGTTAGGCATGGTGTTTTATCATACCAAATAGAAAAGTAGCAAATATTCTGACCTTAGCTGTAAATTGTTCCCCAAGAAAACTGTGGGGAAGGATCAACTGTCATGTTCCAGGAAGTTCCATGTAGTTTTGATTTCCTGAAATATGGGAATTTATTTAGTATGTGAACAATAAAAAATAGTGCAATCTTTTTAGAGATTTACAGATTTATTGAATGAACCCCTTTGTGGTCTACTTATATCAGACTGTATGTTAGGTACTTTGCCACCTTCATGTACTTTCAGTGACTATCACATAAACATTCCTTAAAATTATTGGCCAGTGCCTTGTTAGAGGAGAGAATATGCAGTGTCTTTAGGGCAAGGGTGATGTATATACACAGACTTCATTGACAGTTTGCTCATCATGTTATTCCTTGACTCAGCACCTACTCATTAAACAAATATTGGGGGGTGGTGAGAAATATCCTAGATGCTAGTAATTTTGACATGACCATGAATATAACCAGATCAGGCCACTAACGTGGTTGGGAAAAAAACCCGTGTGTGAGGTGGTATTTATGATAGCAGATACTTGGGGTACAGAGTGGTAAAAATCATCTCCAAGAATGGGGGAGTTAGTAGAATGAGCACAGGTAAGAACCAGCCTTGTACATTTCACTATAGAGTCAATGTAATCAGTGGGAGGCTCTCTGAATGCAAAGCTATAACCTTCAGAGTACAAGGTGACAATTCTCAGCTGTGAGCAATTTTCTGGAGCAGGAAAGTAGTTATGAGATATTGGCATCCAGCACTATAGAACCCAGGCAGAAGGAAGTGACTTTGAGAGAAGAGTGGGGTTGTCCAGTGAGATCTGAGTTGTCAGGTGATACTCTTCAATTGACTATCAGTTAACCACAAGAATAATTGGGACTCAAGTAATAGAGGTATTAAATGTTAATATCTCTTTCAAGAAGTTTGACTGCAGATTCTTTCCAGAAGACGCATTTAGCTCTATTTTCCCGATTGACAGCTCTCTCTAAACAGTCTCTGCTCTTGCTCTGTTGGAGTTTTGTTCCACCTTTTAAGGATTCACCAAACCATTATTTGCCGAATTAATAAAACGCATGGAGAATTATCTGCCAGAAGACAGAGGGAATAATGTACAGGATGAGAAAAAATTACTTTAAAAGCAGATATTCAAAGTCTAGGATAATGAAATTATAGTCAGTGGAAATTCTCATCAACTTAGGATGAAAAACAGAAGACATGCTACTCACGCCTTAAATATACTCATTTTCCTGCTAGGGTAACTTTTATTAACAATTTATTTTTTTCTCATCGAGATAGATTTCCAAGAATCCTCTTCTTTCTAGCCATTTTAGTCAATTTTTGTTTTGCCACTACAACAAATACATCAGAAAAATCAACTCAAAGGAAAAAAAGATTTATTTTAACTCCATTTTACAGGCTTTTGGGCCTAGGCATGGTAAGGCAGTCATGTGATAAAGGAACATGGTCTACCTCATGGTGGACAAAAATGGGCCAAGGCTTCAAATATACCCTTCAAGACATGTCCCCTGTGATAAATTGCATGTAACTTGCACTTACTTCCCAAATACTATGGTGTTTTTATGAAAAAAAAAAAGACACACTTACTCAAATGATAAAAAAGAAATTTTCCAGTTTTCCAAGTTTTCTGTGGGTTTGTGGAATTGTCATAAGGAAACTTGTGTTGACCTCTGCAAATATGAATCCTTTTCTCAAATCACAAGAGCAGAGATATAAGAAGCTAAGGCAAAATAGCTAGCAGGAGACTTAATGAAAACTTCCCTCAAGGGAAAGAAAGGAAAAAATTGCAGTAAGATTTTTCTGTACGAAGAAGGGGCACTCCAGCCCAAAAATCTTTGATGATAAGAAATTCTCCAGGGATAGCTAGCTAGAGAAAACAGACTTAGCATTTAGAAACAGTCCTTTGGAACTTGAAGGAAAAACACAGACTGGAAATTCCTGGCAGTGAGCTATTCATGGCCTGTGGTGGGTGGAGCCTCAGTTTTCTTAGCACTGTGCTCTATGTTTCTGCTACATCGATGATTCACAGATGAGGGGATAAAGGGCTAAGGACTCACTATTTACAACCCTGTACAATGCTAGACACTGTGGGAATTTTCTTTTTTTTTTTTGCCACACTGATTTGATTTTGATTTTTTTTGTGGAAAAATGAGAAAGCTGGGGTTCAGAGAGTCAACTACTGCTTGTGTTCCCATAACAGGCAGGTTCTGTTTGTTTGGCTGTTTTGTTTTTTGTTTTTATTTTGTTTTTTGATTTTTGTTTGTCATGTACCTGAAGCCAAATGTCCTTTTTCATCTCCCAGTGCATCAAAGATTTTAGCCCAGGAGGACTTTTGGTAATGGAGCAACTTCAAAGTAAGGCAATTTGAAGACAGTGAAGTAACTGCTCAGTGTCCACATTTGCCCCAGGACACTAAAACAAAATGCAGGCTCTCAGTGCCTGCTGAGCAGTTAGTCACAGCTTATAGCCAGTTTCCAGATTTGGTTTTCTACAGAAAAGAAGGACTATCAGTGTCTGGTTCTTGTTTTCTAACAACAAATACTAGGAGACCATACTTGATATATTTCAATTATTAATTCTACTATTTTTTCTGAAAGCTCTGTTTTTGAGAGCTATTGGATTCATTGTTTATAAAACAGGGAGAGACATGGCTTTACTTCTTTTGACCTTTAAACATTTGTAATTCTCCAACCTATATTTTATGGACAATCCAAAAAAGATATAATTGCCTAGGAACATGTATATTGTTTAAAGCACTTCAACAACTGCTAGTGTAAATAGCTACTGAATTGGTGGAAAGTATTTTAGCAGGTAAAGGACATAAGGGCCATGAGAGAGGATGCAAAAGTAATTGTTTTTCTAGTTCAAGTCTGTTATGGAAATTTCCTTTTTCTTTGTGGTGGGAAGTGGAATGGAATATAATCAATACTGGTAGTGTGAAATCCAAAGCAAAGTTCCACGGTTTCATAATGGTTCTAAAAGTATAGACGCTCATTAAAATGTATAACATCGGGTCTGGGCAAGCATGTTCATGTGGCTTCCTCTGCATGATAGGTCATGGATTACATTCTTCTTCACCTCTTCTGAAGGCTTTACTTTCTGATACTATTCCATGGAGATTAAGTTCAGCATGTGAGTTTTGGAGCGACAATGGCACCTTTCTTTTTGCACAAAGGAGTATATCACACATACTCAGAAAGAAGATGTTGGGAGAATAAGAAGCAGAATTTTGAATAGTTAGCATTTCCACACTGTCCTTTCGTCCTATTTCCTGGGTGAGAAATTAGGATAGGAACTAGAAGAAATCTTTCCGCCGGTTCTCTACTCTAAGGTCAGTTTTCTTATCCAGACAGACTGACAGCTTTAGAGATCAAACCTTTATCATTATTTTCACAGTAATGTCTACCTTTGTTGTGTGGATCTTCTCTTTTCAACACTTCTCTATAATCCATGCTGACTTTCAGAATGCAAGCCTGAATTCAACATGATTAATGTATTCAATATTCAGTCAATAGTCACCAGACACATTTAGGATACTAAACCTCTAGACCCTTATTTTGACAATAGGTCTGGGCACTGATTGCACTATGTTGGGAGATGGGTCCAGGCTGGAGGAAGTAGGTCCATGAAATTATGCCTTTGAACTTTATATTAAATGTTCCATCCCTTTAACTTCATCTGCTTCATAGCTGGCATTAGGTGAGTGGTTTCTTTCTGCCAAGATGTTTGTTATGAGCTATATAAAATCTTTCCATGTTTAAATTGTTTCCTCATGTACATTGATCTTAACTATGAGAAAAATGGCATGGTCAAGTGAGGAACTAAAGAAAGATGAATAGTCACAAAGCTATACAGAAGTAACTATCACAAGCCAGCAATAAACAGAAAGAGCCCATTTCCTTAAATATCTAGACATCTGAAGTTAGAGATGCACTTAGCATGTAAACCATTTCAGCAAAATGTGATAACTCATATTTCATTATGTATTCTAATAACTGTAGAAGATACACTTCCTCTTGGATGTACAGATCATGAAAATTATGCATAGCATGCTACTGATACCTAAGAGTCTAAGAACTGGCTTTCAGGTAAGGAGGAGATTTAACTTCTGGATGAAAGCAGAGATTGACATGTATTGTCAGATCCCTGAATTTTAAGGACCACATTATCAGTGGAACTAGTAAGATATTTTTGGCTACAATAAGAAAATGTTTAGATATCACAATCTATGTCAAGAGAACAACTGGGTCAAATGTAAAAGATACTTTAATGTTGATATGATGCAATTAATATGCTAAAATCACATTTGTTGGTGTTTTGAGAGGGTGAGCAATTGATCCCTTAACTACTCATTTGTAAAATATCCACTGAATGCTTATAGAGGCTCAGGTTTGCCATTGTGCAAGAATATAGTTTTAAGTTAAAGAAAGAAATTGTGCTATGCAGTAGTTCCATTTTCAGTACAAGAATTCCATGAAGTAATAAATATGTTACAATTATCACATTATTTGTTACTAGTTAGTTACTTGGGAGTAGAAGCAAATTGTGAGTAGAAAACAAAAATGTCAGAATAAGGGAGAACAATGAACAGAGGATCTAGTCTTATTGTATGAGCAAATACTTCTATTCATTCAATAATGATAAGTGATGAAATATTTTATGTGTACTTATTCACAAACTACCTTACAAAGCATGAAAAGTACAATTAAGGATAATGTTTCCATTATCAAGACATTGGGTCTAGGAATTATATAATTATATACACATATGTACACACATATATAATTATGATATATTATTAGTAATATATAGAATATAATAATATAATTACATATATGTGTATAATTAATAATTACATATATAAATTATATATATTATATATCAGTTGAAATGGTATAATCCCTATCAACTATTTGAAGAGCACATTGTCAGCCCTTGAGGTCATTGGAACCTCAGTGGAGGTGCCATTTATGCTGTCTCTTAACCAATGGATATATTAGGCCCATAGGTATGGGAAGAAACAAAGTTTTAAATGAAATGGTGAAAACCAGTGAACTGAAGGACATGCATAGGGCAGTTTGTTTACCTGGTAGAATAAGATTTAAAACTTTGGCTGAGGCCATGTTAAAAAGGAACACCCTTGCCAGGCTTCAGAGCCTGTTTTATTTAACAGGCATTGAAGAATGGTACAATTCAGTGTTGGTAATTTTTGGCTGGAATATATAGTTGTTTTTTGTCATTCTTTGTTATCCTAGCCTCTGAAGTTAAGCTTTAACTGTGAGCAAATATTGATGTGTAAAGAATTTAGGTTCAAATTCTCTAGCGAAATTTATAGTAAAGTTTTAGATTTGATTCTCTTGAGAAGTTTCCTTTGAGACAATATAAAAATCTGTTGCACTGTGTGTTGACTACAATTTTAATATGGTGGAATAAATAAATAAATGGTGGAATGCTTTTGGATTGCCAGCTGCTGAAAAGTGAAAAAATGACATATTAAGTAATGGAAATGTGGGAAATAAAATTTTCAGAGAAAGCACAAACAAACCCATCATTTCTTTCCTTATCTCTGTGTCAGGTCCCTCTGATTGCTTTGTCTTATCCTCTAATATGTCCTCAGTTGCCCCTGTTCAGCACTTTCTTAGTTCTCCAAGGGATAAGACACCATTTTGGAATCTGGCATGCTACTCTTGGCAGAATAGTATACTTGGTGTCAGAGAAGACTCAGTATTTTCTTGTGACTTCTAGAGGAAGAGAGTGGGTGGTTGGCCTCCATCCTCTGATCTCTGCTGTTCTCACCTTTTACCAATTCTTGCTGGAGTTATAGTTTTGAGCATGTAGTTCTGATAAGTCCCAATTCTGCAAATTCTTTTCTTTAATCTGAGCTTTCACAATTTTCTTCAAAAGATGGCTTTGCCAGCTTACTGTCAGTGTTAGCTTAATTTATAAACATATATAAATTTATTCAAGAAGTACAGGGAGAAACAACTGTGTGGTAATTGAAACAAGCATTTGAATGTAGTCAAGTAGTTCTGTTCCAAAGTATGTCATGATACAGTGATTTTTATTGAAGAGATTTTCAGTTTTTCAGAATACCTTATAATATTTTCTGCCAAAAACTCCAAGTATGCATCAGTGTGCCTTTCACCATTTTATGGCTCTTAGTAGTGTTTGATGGTCCATAAATGTAATGTACTGTCTAGGTTATCTACTGGATACTCTGATATAAATTCCTAAGCCACAATGGCATCTTGATGGCAATACATTAATTAAATTGTGGGGTTTGGTGCCCAAAACAACAAAGTTCTGTTTGTCCACCTCTCAAGCCTGTTTTGAACATCTCCAATGTAACCTACAAGGTATCCAGAGTCACACGTTGACTTAATTGTGATAAAAGTACAGTGTTTTTTTTTTTTTTGTTCCATGGTGTCCAAGGACTGTTTTGCAAGCTGAATATCTGCATTTCTAACAGTAATTGAAGTATACTAGTTGTGAGACCAGGCTTGTAGGATGGTCTTGGCTAAAATAACTTACAGTAGCATGGGAATGTTAGCCATACTGATCTACAATATCATATTGCAGATATAAGGCAACTGTATACAATTATATATATTCAGATATATATATATATATCTGAACAGGAAAATTGACAGTCAATTTGTGAAAACTGTGGCAAAAATCACAAAAGCTTCATAGTTGAGAGACATTAAATTAAAGTGACTATTGGAAGATACAAAGTTATTCAACAGGCACAAGATTTTTCTAGGAGTCCTGGATTTTGAATATATATTGAGAAGAGGTTAGAGATAGGATGAAAAATATGGGAGAATGAGACAATAAAAACAATATAACCACTATACACAGAAGCATTGTTGCTTAAACATTTTTGTTCACTTACAAGTCAATTTTGTCTTCAGGAAAACATAGTCAATTTTAACAATGATTTTTTTTTTAAATTTAAGCCATGTTTTAACTTTATAACTTAGAGGACTCTTTAAGTGAAATATGTAGATACAACTTAGAAAACCTCTCCAGAGTGTCATTCTAAAATAAATAAAATAAAAATAAGTTCTCTGGGCTCTTTCTAGGCAGCCACCTCACATCTGCCATTGTCTCCTGTCTTCATGGGCTTCCATTGTTCTCAAGTAGGTTCCCATATTTCTAAATAGGTTTTACATGTTTATATGTGACATTATCAGTCTTTTACAATAGCACTTCTACTTACCTACCTGTTTTATTCCAAGAGCTCTACTTACCATCTATTCATATTTATCTTTGATTCATTACAAAATAAAGGCAGAAAATACCTACTAGAGTATGTGTTTGCTTCTGATGATATAGAAATGAACAGAAGAGGAAACCAGAATTTGCTTTAAAGGAATTTTGTAGTTATTTGGAACTGACACATATTCTCAAGGAAATGCAATAATTTGTGATGAAAGAATAAAACATTACAGGGGTTGTATTTATTGTAGATTAAGGATAAATTAAAAATTTGGTTCTGGACCTCAGACCTGAAGAAGTAGAAGAGGATACTCAGGGCATGTATGATAAAGTCCATGGTATGGAGATAGGACAGTATGCACAACCAAATTTCTATACATTTGTGGGAATATATAGTGTCTTCAGGTTATTCTTAGTAATTCAATATTGCTTAATTATAGAGCAAAAGTAGGGAAAATAAAAAGTGAATGCTTTGTCTCTGAATCTCCTCCCATGGGTATTTTGTTCCCCCTTGTAAGAAGGACCAAAGTATTTATACTTCGGTCTTCCTTATTCTTGAGTTTCATGTGGTCTGTGAATTATGTCTTTGGTATTCCAAGCTTCTGGACTAATATCTAATTATCAGTGAGTGCATACCATGTGTGTTCTTTTGTGATTGGGTTACCTCACTCTGGAATAACAATAATGAACCAACCATTACCCCTTAAGCTCCCAGAGACTAAAGCACTAACCAAAGAATACATAGGGAGGGACCCATGACTCCAGCTGCATATGTAGCAGAAGATGGCCTTTTTGAACATCAAAGCGAAGACAGGCCCTTGGTCCTAAGAAGGCTGGATGCTCCAGTGTAGGGGAATGCCAGGACAGGGAAGCAGGAGTGGGTGGGTTGGTGAGCAGGGAGAGGGGGCATGAGATAGGGGGTTTTCTGAGGGGAAACCAGGAAAGGAGATAACATTTGAAATGTAAATAAAGAAAATATCTAATTTAAAAAGTTTGACATTAATTTAAAAACCAACCAACCAAACAAACCTTTCAATGCCATAAAAAAGGAAAAGAAAAGTGATTGCTGGGAGTGGGCTGATTGGAAAGCGTTGTCCACTGTGCTAGCCAATGTATGCAACTGAGAACCATGGAAGGGTGTTAAGCAACTTTAATGGGATTGAACAACTTTATCATGCAGTTAGTAGGTAAAGGAGGCCTTGAACATTATGTACATGCAAGCATATCTAAACACATCAGTAGAGATATCTGAAGTAGACTTAAAAACATGAATTATATAAACAGAATGGAAAGTCCTGAAAATGAATGGGATTACTCAAGAGAATATGTAGAGTAGGAAATTGGAAAGGTTAGGGACTGAGGGCCAAATACAATCAGCTGTAGAATATGAGTAGAGGAAAAAGAGCCTATAGCATAGTCTAGGAATGAACTACCACTGGGAAGAGGGAAATTCGAAAGAAAACAGTTTAAATGTGGAAAATAGTTGTCAATATAGTTGAATGGCCTGAGATGCTCTTCTGAAAGTGCCTGTTCTCCCAAGGGCTGTTTTTAATAAGCGTCTTTGTCTATTATTGAAGCTCTTTATGTTCCCTCCTTTTAGCCAACACATTGTATTTTTCTCTGCAGAATTTCATGCATTTTTATTTTAGAATAAGATTCATTAAAATATTTTTGAGGGGATTTCAGACATGACTCAATTATTTTGAATGCTTATTGTTTTTCCAGAAGACCTGAGAGTTTAGTTCCTAGTACGTACATTAGGTAGTTCATAAATGCTTGTAACTCCAGTTTCAGGGCATCAGATCTCTGGCCTCTTGAGTTCAATACCACACATCAATGCACACACAGACATACACACTTATACATAAGAAAAATAATAAAAATAGACCTTCAGAAAGACTTTTTGCCTTTTTTTTTCTCAGAGTTACACTTGCTTTTGCATGTATTCTCCAATTTATACATATTGTGTATCTTTGAAATAGTAACAGATTAATATTCCTTTCTGTTACTTCGAATTATATCTATATCTATCCATAGCTCTAATCTGTATCATCTATTTCTCTCAGAAATTTATATTTCTGCATGATAAAAACTTATTATTAGGGCTGAAGAGATGGCTCAGTGGTTAAGAGCAGTGACTGCTCTTCCAGAGGTGCAGTTCAATTCTCAGTATCCACATGATGGCTTACAACCATCTGTAATGGGATCTCACACCCTCTTCTGGTGTTTCTGATTGTCTGAACACAGCTACAGTGGTGTACTTGTATATGCATAAAATAAATAAATCTTTAAAAAACATATATTACTAGTTAATATGAGCTAGTACATATATGCATATATATTTGCGTATTCTAAAATATGTATACATTTCTTAATAATTTGGAATGTTCCTTAAGATAAAATGACTCTGACATAAATTGGAGTGTTTTAACTCAAATGATAAGCATACAAGAGATCATGAAAATAAGATGATTTCTCCAAGATAAACAGACTCTGGATGAGACAGTCTGGGGTTCCAGAAAGGGAGGAGTTGTGTTTCTGATTTGTTAGTTATTTCATCATCAATATTTAACTTATGGTATGCAAAAATATTGAAAGTTGTATGTTTCTTTCAAATTTTAATTTTTATATGTTGAAAATATTTTAGTCATGCTTCTATTTGAGATTTTAATAATTTTGATTAATTTAAAGTTCTGCTGTAGCGTGATTATTCATTTATTTTTTATATCTTTAAACAAAATTTCTTAAAATATACTTTTAATTAAATAGAATAGCATCTATTTTATTTCCTTCTGTTTTCTCTGTCTGGTATCTCTCAACCTCCATCAACCCTCCCACTCCCATTCACTCTCAGATTGCTAGTCTCTTTTCCTTTGATTATTGTTTTATATATATATATATATATATATATATATATATATGCACAACTATATCAATACAATGTGGAAAGAGCTTGGCAGCTCTAACCCCATGTAGTCTGTTGTACTAGGTTGTGGGGAGGATGGCACTGGAAAGTGTGAATGCTAGAACCCCTTACTACAGTAGCTTCCAATGAAAGGCAGTTGAGGCAGGTTAGAAATTACATGAACTTGTTTCCCTCCATCTAGTACGACTTTAGAAATTCCTTTAATGACTTTTGAGTACTGAAGCCAAATGAAATAAGGAGCATATTTTGTTTCCCAACTCATTTCTTGAAAACCAAGAATGCCTAACATATTCATTATTATTTGACCTCTGGACACTATGATGGTTTATCTTCATTTTAACATGACTAGATTTGGACTCTCTCCACTACCACTGCCATGTCTTTCCCACCACTGTGGACTCTATCTCTTCTTTATTTGAGACTCAGAATAAATATTTCTTTTCCTAAGATATTTCTCTCAGGCATTTTGTCACAGAGATGAGCATACTAGTTAATACAGATGCTTCTTAATGGAGGAAAGTATATATTTTAGATGATCTTTGTCCCTGATGTCATATGTTTCTTTGAACAAAATCCCCAAAGAAAAAATAGATGAACCATCAGCTTTGTACAAGGTTCTACCCTACACCCACCATATACTCACTCACTTGCTCTTCATGTTCTTATAAGGCCAGATCAGAGGAGACCAATACCAGCCAAGGACTCTTTCCTCTACTGTATCCAGGGGGAAGCAATCCAACTTTACCCAAGCTTCTATAAACGCCTTCCTTTATAACCAACCATAAAGAGTTGTATGCAGAAAAATTACCACTTGAAACTCTTTGCCCCTGTGTTTAGATTGCTGCCAAAGCTTTTGTCATAGCTTATTTCAACAAGAATAAATTGTAGAAAAGCTCTGAAGTTCGCAGGCAACGTGACTGACCACCTTTCTTGTTTAAGGTCATTAAAATTCTGGCCTTTGCCAAATGACTTAGAGCAGAACTATTCTGTTCTTGAAGTAAATTGTAAGTTTGCTTAGGTCACAGGCTTCTTAGTGGCCAACAGCATTGAAATGAGTCCTTTTTAATGATGTTAAGTATAAACAAGATGCAAATGAGTGTGAGAATTCAAAAGGTACGTTTATGATGATAATCCTCTGCAAGAAATTGCTAGTATATTTAACAATCATGAATTATTAAAAATAAAAACAGCTTTCCTATTATTCCATCATGTGAAAGAGCTTTATATCCTGAGTGCTAGTTATTTACATATTTCATTTTCTCTAGTGAGTCCTAAAAGCCCTTCCTATTTATACAAGGTGCACTTATGGCCATGGTCACACAACTGAAGAGATGTGATGAGCTACATGATTATCTGGTAAATTCAAGCTGTCAGAAACACCAGTTAATGCAATCTAAACAAAGCCATTCTCAAGACATTATTATGTGACTAATTACTCTGGATCAAATAGTCCAGTAATCCATTTATTAAAGATAAAGGAATTTCATTTTTATCTCAATATATTAATGGCTGTATCTGTGGTGAAATACACAAATTATACTTGCAGCTTTGTTTCTTAAGTTTTCCCTGTCTTATGATAGCCTAAAAGTGATAACAGACTAGCATTTCCTTTTCTTTCCAGTATACTTAGCTTTGCAAAACTTTAGGAACTCTTTTGTGTTTTGTTTGGCAAGCTGAAGATAAAGTAATGTGGTACAACACTGTCTTGTGAGTGATTTTGCATTAATGTTTATGAGCCTATTTATTTGCACCTCTTTCAGAGTGCAGAAGAAAACCATGACACTTGCAGACTGTACCCATCTAAAACAGTTCTTAATTAAAAGTGCATTAATGATGTTTTGAAGGTGTAAACAGGCAGTTTGCTGCATATTTACTGACCTGATATATAAAGACACTTACACACAGTGTAAATACCAGGGGGAAACAGAGACCAGGTGGAGATGCTTGGTGTTGGGAGTTGAATGGTGTTAGAGCAGAACTCTTGCTGGACTGTTGATATTGGTGTGAAGTTTCCCTGTTGTTGACTTATTTAACCCTTCTAGTTATAATACAAAGTGGATTTCATTTTCTCCATCTTAAATATGAAGACACTGACTTTCAGAAAGCTTTAAGATCACAAATTGTCAAATGCAATTGGTTTTTGAACATTGTTTTTTTTTTTTTCCTTACTCCAAAGTTTGAATTTGTTCTGCTACTTGTATTTCATAGTGGCTCATGGTAGGGTTGATTCATGAAGACTGAATGCTGCCAGAATCTTTAAATCCTTAAGAACTTTCAGGAGCTTATAGGAAGACTGACTTAAATGTTCAATGAACCAATTGAGACATACTGACTCAGTCGTTACATTGAACAAATTATTTTTGGCAAGTATTATTTTTGGTGCTGAAGGAGACAGTGTGCCAAATAGATATTACTCAACTATAGTGGCAACACTCTGCCATTGCAATTCCATAATTAGTATATTTGTGATTATTGTTAATGATTTCAATATTCATTACAATTTAAAAACATATAATAAAGGTTTTTACTTTTTTGATAGTTATTATAAATTGCAAATACATACAAACATTAGTGTTCAGGAGATGACACATCCATCGACCAACTGACTGGCTTCTAAGCCTATTGGAATAATTTCATTTAACCAGAAAATGAACCTGAAAACACACATTCTGTTGCTGTGCCTTTCTGGAATGGTGTGATTTAAGCAACCTGAAGCTTCTCTCTGTAACTCATAGTTTAGATATAATTACCATTTCCTTTCATTTCACTGCATGCTGAGTATGATTATACCTATATTCTATGTGTATGTTTTTGTCCTGGCTACCAGCATTGACAAATTTTACAAGGCAGGTGGCCCAGTGTGAAGAAACTGTGTTAAATTCCCATAGTTAATTTTATTATTTTAAAAATATTTTAATTAAAAGATAGCATATTCCCTCTTCACATTCCTCTCTTCAATCACCCACATGCCCCTCACTTCCTCTCAAATTATCATTCAATCTCTCATCACACATACACACACACACACATACCACACCCTGCTGAGTATATTTTAATATATGTATGAGACTGTAGTTCATTACTTTGACTGAACAACCAGTGTGGGGCCTCATTTCTGGCAGATGCTAAATTTCTGCTCTCTGTTGTTTCTGACAGTTTGAAAAATTATACTCAGGTGAATTCCTTTATACATCTCCAGCTCTATGTCTGCTTCATCTCTGGCAACAGTCTGGCCTTATGTATAGATAACGTGCAGCTAAAAAAGCAATCCAAAGGTGTCAGTCGCCTTCTCATCCTGTGTCTGCATGTTCTTCAAGAGGGAGTGGTTCTTTTATTCCATGAATGTCAATTGGTCTTTTCCATGTACAGCTGTTCCAGACTCTCATAATTTCTTTCTAAAGATGGTAATGGAAGTGGTTTCCTGAGACTTTACCTATCAGTATAGAAATCTTAACTTTAGCATATTGGGGAAAAAAAGATTTCTTTAAAGACTAAGAGATTATTTTAAGGACAAACTTCAAGAGGCAGAATCAAATGAAGGTGTAAGGGAGTGTATGGATTTTATGGAAGTGGAATGAAATGAAGATAGGTAAGGGAGTGTGTGGATTTTATCTGTAGCATTTCTCTGAGTTCTGAGTTAGTTCTTCCCTTTCTTAAGTTTCTTTTTAGTCTTTCCAATAAGCCTGATTTTACTAAATTACTTGAATCCAAAAAAAAAAATGTTTTATCAATTAGAGCAAGAAATGTGGGAGTATTTTCAGTTTCTTTAAATACTTAATTTGAGTTAAGCAATTCAAATATAAGTTGAGATAATATGCGAAGTTGGAAAAATCAGAAAATATAGGAACAATTTAAAACAATAGATCGAAATGACAAAAACACTCTTAAATCCCTGTTTGTGCTCTCATAAAGCAATTAATAGTACAGTTTAGGAAAGTAGATACATTAGTCTTTTTTCATGTACCATTTAAATGAATTTTTATGCAACAACAAATAAAAATAAAAATAAAAATAAGGAACAAAATCCAAGGAAATTCTTTTAAGGTCTTATAAAAGGAAACATAAAAGATTGATTTTAATTCCAGATGGTTTTTAATTTCCTATGGAAATTGCATAATGACATGGTTCCTTTGTTCATTGACATTATAGTTTTTAACTTCCTAAAATTCAAAGTGATCTCATGTCATTTTTGCCTGAATTTTTGACAGTTATATATTGTCTAAACAAAGAAGCCCAAACTCATTAATATAAGTGACTGAGTAAGTCACAATCTGATATTTTTCTCTTCCTCTCTGCTCTTTTCCCCCTCAATACATCAAATTACACTTTGTGTTGATGTTTCCACATAGAAGTGTTGAGTGCGCAAACAAAATAGAATTGATCAGCCTGAGGAGTTATTGATGAAAACTATTTCCCAGCAGTGTCAAAATGTGCATTTTCAGCACATTTTTTATATTGCTTATCTAAGGAAGGAAGAGCTATTCAATAGAGCAAAATTTTAGATAAATTTTTAGATACCAAATAGCTACTTCATTTGCAAAGTTGAAAAGAAATATTATGCAGGAAGGAATTAAATAGGAATCTCTGAAGGAAACACCATAAGTTAATAGACAATTAAATCTTTTTAAATAGGCGTAGTCTCATCTGAAACACAGTGGAGTCTCAATAGTAAACACAGAGCTGCTGACACTGTGAGGCACAGCAGGCATAATGAGCTTGCCACTTGAGGACAAAATGGGATTATGGATATCAAAGCTAATCAGAGTGACTAGTCTAGATTGCATCAATCTTATCCATTGCTACTCCTTGCTATCACAACATTACATGTCTCTGTGGTCTCAAATGGAACCTTTTAATGGCCTGTTTTTTTCTTTCTCTTTTATCCTGTGTTATAGACCCTAAGTCTTTGGTGCTTATGGAAGAGATGCTACTTTTATTGTTTCTTTCTCTGTTTATTTTTTTTTTATTATGGTGGTTAATATTCATTGTCAAGGTTACAGATTCTACAACACTCTGGAACATAAATCTCTGGGTATGTCTGTGAGGGAGTTTCTAAATTAGTAAGACCTCTGTCCACCAATTGTGAGCAGTACCATTGCATGGGATAGTTTCTCCATAATGAATAAAACAGGGTAAAGTTAGCTGAACACAAGCTTTTATATCTGTTTCATGCCTGGGGATTTCTCCATGACTTCCCTGTCATGGGGGTAAATTTCTTTTGGGAGGGTATTTGTCACAGCCATGAGAAAACCAACTAATACATTTATCAGTGATTTCTGTTGGAAAATCAGCTATGTATTGCTTTATTTAGAAAGCAAAATTTTAACATATGCATACTCTTAGGGAATCTTTGCATGAATAACTAGGGTATGAAGTTATTAAGAGTGACAGAGTCCTTGTCTTTATTTGACTTAGTCTATTACAGACTTAAATAAGAAAATGCTCTATAAAACAAAATATATCACCATGAGAAAGTGAGAAGAAATGTACAGAGAATACCATAGATATTATGCAAAAATGAAGCTCCAGAGAAGACTATCTGGAGGATCTATAATGCTTCCTTTCATGTCTTTATGGGACTGCTTTGACTACAGTGTGAACAGCCTGATGAAAGTACCCACTAAGCATCACAGCTTTGAGCCTCAGCTACTTATTAAACAGAAGCACAGATATGGCATGCCTGCTTCCCTGGTAGCCTGAGGCTCACATGTGTACCATATCAGAAACTCTACAATATCATGCAAATGTAAGGCATTGATGATTACATTTGTATTAATACTAAAGATTATTAAATACATGTAAAACATTTAAACAGAATGTTATTGGAAAATCCTCACTTTCCTTCTGAGTCTCTGCCATTACTTGTTGACAAAATATTGTTTCTTCCTAAGAACATGTTTTTAGATATTAGAGATCATGCATATCAGTTAATACTAGCATTTGTTCATTTTTATATTATATTTAATTAGGAGAAATACACAATAACAACATTTGAATCATCTTTGTGTATAATAAACTGTATCTCTGTGTTTAGAAAGAAGAGTATGAGGAAAATATTCTAGGCTGTTATGAGGGTCTGGATAAATTTTTTTTATGGATCTATTGTTAATGAATAGTCGGCATTCATCCGACTCTTAGAAAAGAAAGGAAACCCCACAGGTACTGTTAGATCTGTTTGGATACTTGAAACTTACTGGCAGACAGGAGTAGGTTTACCTGTCTAGTGGGCAGTAGAGAAAGGTGACCGGTGGTGGTGGGGGATATCAAGAGGAAATGAGAGCAGAGGGCATAGGGAAGGTATGTTGTGATTTATCTTATTGTATAGTGATTTAAAACATTATGTTGGTAAAATGATTGATACTGATTTTCAAGAAAGAAGAGAAAGAAAACACTCGTGCACTTCTGAGACATGGAGGTAGGTTTCTTGAAACATCTTGTACAACTCAGGGTAAGCTGCCTGTAATATTCTATGGAAATGACATCTTGTCTGCAGTTTTTCTTGTTATTTTCTTGGTGGGAGATTACTTTTTATGATTTAATGTCATTCAGAGATAATTTTTAAAGTAGACCTGAGATTTTGATAATAGGAGTAAAAGAGCAAACATCATAAACAAGTACAAAACACCATCCACCATGGACACAATCTCTGCAGGGGTGGGGGGGTAACTGTTTATCAATATATATTCTCAGATGCTTTGGTCATATTAGACATTCTTGACTGTTGTGAATTGGTTTTTAAGACATTTTTGACTTATAATAAATTTAAACTATGTTGTGTTTTCCTGATATATTAAAACACTGAGTAGAACTCAACACTTCATTGTTCACGTAATTAGTGAATCTGTCACCACTAAATAAGCTCTGTGTGGCTTCGGGAACACGGGTGAGGAATCTGTGAAAGTCTTTGCTTTCATCTTGCAAAAGTATAGTTTTTAAGTATAGATAGTTGCTGGTTTCTAGTATTTTATATAATGTGTCACATTTTTCAAAGAACCCTACTTCTATATATAAACATCCAAAGACCACAAACAGCTTTATTATCCTTACTTTTCTTGTTCTACTAAAATTCTTTCTTTTTATTCTCCCTGGATTATGAGCATGGGTGTTTGCCCACATAGATGTATGTTTATCATGTATATGCAGTGCCCATGGAAGCCAGAAGAGGGTGATATGGGCGACAGTAAATGAACCTGACTCTTCTGCATGAATGTGACAACTGCTAAGCCATCTCTCAACTCACAAATGGTCTCTTGTGAAGTATAATAATATAAATATTTTAATTTTAGTATGAATTGTTGAATACCATTAATTTGATATATGCTTTAAAACATGCATTTGGTAGATGATATGTATTATTAACATATAAATTCATTAATGTAGGGTTTTTGACCCATAGTCTCACTATATATCCTTCATTTGTCTTGAGCTCCTAAAAGGCATAATTTTATTATATTTGATTATATTTGTAAAGTTTCTCCTGATATTACTCAAACATAACTTTAATGCAATAAGATTTACTAATAATATATACAAATTAAACTTTTTAATTATCCATTCATTTTAAAAATATTTATTTATTCATTCATTTTTATTGGTTATTTTATTTATTTATATTTCAAACATTCTCCCCCTTACTAGTTTTCCCTCCTAAAACCGCATTTCCCTTCCCCCTGCTTCTAAGAGGGTACTCCCCTACCCACCCAATTCTGCATCAGTGTACAAGCATTCTCCTACACTGGGAGCTTCCACATGACCAATGGGCTCCCTTCCCAGTGATACCCTAAAAGGCCATCCTCTGCTACATCTCCAGCTGGAGCCAAGTGTCCCTCCATGTGTATTCTTTGGTTGGTGGTTTAGTCACTGGGAGTTTTGGGAAGTCTGGTTGGTTGATATTGATCTTCCTATGGGGTTGCAAACACTTTCAGCTTCTTCACCCTAACTACTGGGGTCTCTGTGCTTAGTCCAATGGTTGGCTATGTGCATTCACATCTGTTTTGGTCAGGCTCTGGCAGAGCCTCTCAGGGACAGCTTTACCAGGCTCCTCTCAGCAAGCACTTCTTGGCATCAGCAATAGTGTCTTGGATTAGTATCTGTAGATGGGATGGATCATTTGACCCAGATGGGTGGGACAGTCTCTGGATGGCCTTTATATAAGTTTCTGCTCCGTCCTTTGTCCGTGCATTTCATTTTGACAAAAGGAATTTTTTGATTAATATTTTTGAGGTGGGTGGGTGGCCCTGTCCCTCAACCAAGGGTTGTGCCTATCCACTAGATATGGACTCTACAGCTTTTATCTCCCCTTTGTTGGGTATTTTAGCTAGTGTCCTCCCTGTTGAATCCTGGAAACCTCTTGGGTCCCTGACATCTGGGACTTTCTAATGGCTACCCACAGTTCTCCCACTCCCACTGCTACAGAACCTCCTTTCACATTCCTGACCGCCTGTACTTCTCCCTCATCTCTTCTCTTATCTGAACCAGCCTCCCTTTCCCCTCCCCTTCCTTTCTCCATCCCAGATCCCTCTCACCCTCTACTTCCAGAGATTATTTTCTTACCCTTTCTGAGTACATCTGTAGCATCCAGACTTTGGTGTGATCTTCTTTCTTTTTGAGTTTCATATGGTCTGTGAGTTTTATCATGGGTATTCTTAGCTTCTTTTTGGCTAATTTACACTTATCAGTGATTAGATACCAGGTATGTTCTTTTGTGACTGGATTACCTCACTAGTTGTCTGCTAATTTCATGAAGTCAATATTTTTAATAGCTGAGTAGTACTCCATTGTGTAAATGTACCATATTTTTTGTATCCATTCCTCTGTTGAGACACATTTGGGTTGTTTCTAGCTTCTGGCTATTATAAATAAGGCTGCTATGAACATAGTGGAGCATGTGTCCTAGTTATATGTTGGAGCATCTTTTGGGTATATGCCCAGGAGTGATACAGCTGGGTCCTCAGATAGAACTATTTACAATTTTCTGAGGAACAGCTAGACTAATTTTCAGAGATGTTGTACCAGCTTACAATCCCACCAACAATGGAGGAGTGTTCCTCTTTCTCCATATCATTTCCAGTATCTGCTGTCAGCTATGTTTTTGGTCTTAGCTGTTCTAACTGGTGTGAAGTGGAATATCTGGGTGATTTTGATTTGCATTTCCCTGATGACTAAGGATATTGAGCATTTCTTTAAGTGCTTCTCAGCCATTTGACATTCCTCATTTGAGAATTCTCTGTTTAGCTCTATACCCCATTTTTAGTAGTTATTTGGTTCTCTGGAGTCTAAGTTCTTGAGTTCTTTGTGTATTTTACATGTTAGCCCTCTATTAGATGTTGGCTTAGTAAAGATCTTTTCCCAATCTGTGGGTTGCCAGTTTGTCATAAAACTGGAAAATCTAGATGAAATGGATGATGTTCTAGACAGATACCAAGTATCAAAGTTAAATCAGGATCAGATAAACCATCTAAGTAGTCCCATAACCCCTAAGAAAATAGAAGCAATAATTAAAAGCCTCCCACCCAAAAAACACCCAGCACCAGATGGTTTTAAATCACAGTTCTGTCAGACCTTCAAAGAAGACCTAATACCCATACTTCTCAAACTATTTCATAAAATAGAAACAGAAGGAGCACTACCCAATACATTCTATGAAGCCATAGTTGCTCTGATACCTGAATTGCAAAAAGACCCAACAAAGAAAGAGAAGTTCAGATCAATCTCCCTTATGAATATTGATGCAATAAAATTCTTGCAAACTGAATCCAAGAACACATCAAAATGATTATCCACCATGATCAAGTAGGCTTCATCCCTGGGATGCAGGGATTGTTCGATATATGGAAATCCATCAATGTATTCCACTATAGAAACAAACCCAAAGGAAAAAAAACACATGCTCATCTCAGTATATACTAAAAAAAGCCTTTGACAAAATACAACAACCCTTCATGCTAAAAGTTTTGGAGAGATAAGGAATCCAAGGTCCATACTTAAATATAATAAAAGCAATATACAGCAAACCAACATCAAACTAAATGGAGAGAAACTTGAAGTAATCCCACTAAAATCAGGGAAAAGACAAAGCTGCCCACTCTCCCTCTATCTTTTAAGTATAGTACTTGAAGCTTTAGCTAGAGCAATTAGGCAACAAAGAGAGATCAAAGGGATAAGGAGGAAGTCAAGATATCACTGTTTCCAGATAACATGATAGTACACACAAGTGATCCCCTCCCCTGAAAAAAAAAAAAAAAACCTGTATAAGAGAACTAATCCAGCTGATAAACAACTTCATCCAAGTGGCTGGATACAGAATTAACTCAAACAAATCAGTGGCTGTCCTCTACTCAAAGGATAGAAAGAAATTAGGGAAATGATATCCTTTACAATAGTCACAAATAATATGAAATATCTTGGTGTGACTCTAACCAAGTGTACTGGCTAGTTTTGTGTGTCAACTTGACACAGGCTGGAGTTATCACAGAGAAAGGAGCTTCAGCTGGGGAGGTGCCTCCATGAGATCCAGCTGTGGGGCATTTTCTCAATTAGTGATCAAGTGTGGAGGGCCCCTTATGGGTGGTACCACCTTTGGGCTGGTGTTCTTGGGTTCTATAAGAGAGCAGACTGAGCAAGCCAGGGGAAGCAAGCCAGTAAGAAACATCCCTCCATGGCTTCTGCATCAGCTCCTGCTTCCTGACCTGCTTCAGTTCCAGTCATGACTTCCTTTAATGATGAATGGCAGTGTGGAGGTATAAGCTCAATAAACCCTTTTCTCCCCAACTTGCTTCTTGGTCACGCTGTTTGTTCAGGAATAGAAACCCTGACTAAGACACCAAGCAAGTGAAAGATTTGTATGAAAAGAAAGAAATTGAATTAGACCTCAGAAGATGAAAAGATTTCCCATGCTCATGGATCAGCAGGATTAACATAGTAAAAATGGCCATCCTACCAAAATCAATTTACAGATTCAATGCAATCTCCATCAAAATTTCAACTCTATTCTCCACGGAGTTAGAAAGAGCTATTCTCATCTTTATCTGGAATAATAAAAAACCCAAGATAGCAAAAATAGTTCTCAACAATAAAAAAAGTTCTAGGGGAATCACTATACTTGGCTTCAAGCTCTACTACAGAGCAGTAGTGATGAAAACCAAATGATGTTGGTTTAAAAACAGGCAGGCAGATCAGTAGTATAGAATTGAAGACCCAGAAATGAACCCATGCACCTTTGTTCTCTTGATCTTTGACAAAGGATCTAAAACCACCCAGCAGAAAAAAAGACAGCATTTTCTTTTTCTTTTTTTAAATTTATTGATATATTTATTTACATTTCAAATGATTTCCCCTTTTCTGGACCCCCACTCCCCGAAAGTCCCATCAGTCCCCTTCCCTCCCCCTGTTTTCCCACTCAACCCTTCCCACTTCCCTGTTCTGATTCTGTACAATACTGCTTCACTGAGTCTTTCCAGAACAAGGGGCCACTCCTCCGTTCTTCTTGTACCTCATTTGATGTGTGGATTATGTTTTGGGTATTCCAGTTTTCTAGGTTAATATCCACTTATTAGTGAGTGCATACCATGATTCATCTTTTGAGTCTGGGTTACCTCACTTAGTATGATGTTCTCCAGCTCCATCCATTTGCCTAAGAATTTCATGAATTCATTGTTTCTAATGGTTGAATAGTACTCCATTGTGTAGATATACCACATTTTTTGCATCCACTCTTCTGTTGAGGGATATCTGGGTTCTTTCCAACTTCTGGCAATTATAAATAGGGCTGCTATGAACATAGTAGAACATGTATCCTTATTACATGCTGGGGAATCTTTTGGGTATATACCCAGGAGTGGTATAACAGGATCTTCTGGAAGTGAGGTGCCCAGTTTTCGGAGGAACTGCCAGACTGATTTCCAGAGTGGTTGTACCAATTTGCAACCCCACCAGCAGTGGAGGAGTGTTCCTCTTTCTCCACATCCTTGCCAACACCTGCTGTCTCCTGAATTTTTAATCTTAGCCATTCTGACTGGTGTAAGGTGAAATCTCAGGGTTGTTTTGATTTGCATTTCCCTAATGACTAATGAAGTTGAACATTTTTTAAGATGTTTCTCCGCCATCCAAAATTCTTCAGGTGAGAATTCTTTGTTTAACTCTGTACCCCATTTTTAATAGGGTTGTTTGGTTTTCTGGAGTCTAACTTCTTGAGTTCTTTATATATATGGGATATTAGCCCTCTAGCTGATGTAGGATTGGTGAAGATCTTTTCCCAATTTGTTGGTTGCCGATCTGTCCTTTTGATGGTGTCCTTTGCCTTACAGAAACTTTGTGATTTTATGAGGTCCCATTTGTCAATTCTTGATCTTAGAGCATATGCTATTGGTGTTCTGTTCAGAAAGTTTCTCCCTGTACCGATGTCCTCAAGGGTCTTCCCTAGTTTCTTTTCTATTAGCTTCAGAGTATCTGACTTTATGTGGAGGTCCTTGATCCATTTGGATTTGAGCTTAGTACAAGGAGACAAGGATGGATCAATTCACATTCTTCTGCATGCTGACCTCCAGTTGAACCAGCACCATTTGTTGAAAAGGCTATCTTTTTTCCATTGGATGTTTTCAGCCCCTTTGTCGAGGATCAAGTGGCCATAGGTGTGTGGGTTCATTTCTGGATCTTCAATCCTGTTCCATTGATCTGCCTGCCTGTCACTGTACCAATACCATGCAGTTTTTAACACTATTGCTCTGCAGTATTGCTTGAGGTCAGGGATACTGATTCCCCCAGAATTTCTTTTGTTGCTGAGAATAGTTTTAGCTATCCTGGGTTTTTTTTTTTTGTTATTCCAGATGAATTTGAGGATTGCTCTTTCTAACTCTGTGAAGAATTGAGTTGGGATTTTGATGGGTATTGCATTGAATCTGCATATTGCTTTTGGCAAAATGGCCATTTTAACTATATTGATCCTGCCGATCCATGAGCATGGGAGGTTTTCCCATTTTTTTGAGGTCTTCTTCCATTTCCTTCTTCAGAGTCTTGGAGTTCTTGTCATACAGATCTTTCACATGTTTGGTAAGAGTCACCCCAAGATACTTTATACTGTTTGTGGCTATTGTGAAGGGGGTCATTTCCCTAATTTCTTTCTCAGCCTGCTTATCCTTTGAGTATAGGAAGGCCACTGATTTGCTTGAGTTGATTTTATAACCTGCCACTTTGCTGAAGTTGTTTATCAGCTGTAGGAGTTCTCTAGTGGAGGTTTTTGGGTCACTTAGGTAGACTATCATGTCATCTGCAAATAATGATAGTTTGACTTCTTCCTTTCCAATTTGTATCCCTTTGACCTCCTTATGTTGTCGAATTGCCCGAGCTAGTACCTCAAGTACAATATTGAAAAGATAAGGAGAAAGGGGGCAGCCCTGAAAAGACAGCATTTTCAACAAACGGTGCTGCTTCAACTGGTGGTTAGTATGTAGAAGAATGTAAATGGATCCACTCTTAATGTTGGTACCAGGACTTCAGAAACCTGTGACATCACATAGGTGACAGTGCACCCTACACACCTGTTGCCAAGGCAACTGCCACCTTATTCCCAGAATCTATTGGGCTTACCTTTACCTGCAACCACATCACCATCTGTATAGATAAGAGGAGCACCCCATCTCTCTCTTCCCCTCTTCTCTTTCCACCATCACCTTTCCCCTTTCCCCTCTCAATAAACCTCACATGGAACTGTTTGGCCTAGTGTGGTCTTTCTGGAGCTGCCAACACCCACTGACCCCAATACTTTTCTTCCTGTACAAAGTTCAAGTCCAAGTGGATCAAGGACTCCACATAAAACCAGGTACACTGAATGTAATAGAAGAAAAAGTGGGAATGAACCTTGGACATATTGGCATACGGGAAAATTTCCTGATCAGAACACCAATGGCTTATGCACTAAGATCAGGAATTGAAAAATAGGACCTCATAAAATTGAAAAGCTTCTATAAGGTGAAAGACACTTTGAATTTTTTTTATTTACTTTACACATTGGTTACAGTTCCCTCCCTCCTCTTCCTCAGGTCATATCCTTAAAAATCCCTCCACCCTTTGCCCATTAGATAAAGGAGAGCCCCTCTTAGGTGCCACATCACCCTTGGACATTTAGTCCCAGTAGGACTAGACATATCCTCTCTCACCGATGCCCAACCAGACAGTCCAGGTGAGAGGAAGGGGATCCAATGGCAGAGTACAGAGTCTGAGACAGTTCCTTATCCACTTGTTAAGGGACTCACATGAATACCAAGCTGCCAATTACCTACAAATATGTAGAGGACCCGAGTCCAGCCCCTACATGTTCCCTAGTTGGTGTCCCAGTATCTGTGTGCCCCCAGGTTAGTTGACTCTGTAAGTTTTCTTGTGATGTGCTTGTCTTCTTTGATTTGCAAGTTTCTATCCACATCTCTTCCACAAGACTCCCCTGGCTTCACCTGATTTTGGCTGAGGGTCTCTTTATCTGCCTCATCTATTGCTTTAGGAAGTCTCTCAGGAGATAGTTATGCTAGGTTCTTGTCTGCAAGCATAGTGGAGTACCATTAATAGTATTAGGAGTAAGCTCTCTCACATGGGATGGGTCTCATGTTGGGGCAAAATGTGTAGGGATAAAAGGCAGGTGGAGCCTGGGGAGTCTTGTGGAAGAGTTGAGCAGTCATTGGTTAGCTGTTTCCCAAGTCTCTGCTCCATCTTTATTCTTAGTCAGGATAAAATTTGGGTTGTCCATAAATTTGGTGGGCAGATTGATGTCTCCCTCCTTTTTCTGGAAGTCCTGTCTAGCCACAGGAGGTGGCCACTTCAGTTTCTATATTTTCCCCTTGTAGAAATCTCGGATGTCCTGTATGCTCCCCCATCCAGGGCCTCAGAATGGAAATCAGTGGTGGTGGGGGTCGTCTCTGGGAGTAATTATATAGTCTTAGAGTTAACCTCACAATCAAAACAGGACACTAGAACATTACCTCATCCCTTTCAGTTTAATGACATTTTAACAATCGTTTGCCCTTTTTTGGATTCATATAAATAAAATTACTCAGTGCACAGTCTTTCATGATTGTATTTTCACTTTGTTTAACACTCATTTGTTTTGTTGTGTCTATCAGCAGTCTGTTTTTATTGGGGAATAACATTCCCATAATGTAGACAGATCACAGCATATTATCTATGTATCAGTTCATGGGTATTTATTTTTTATCATCAATTCTGATGTATTTTGAATATTGATGTGATAGACTAGGAATTATTTGTTAATCTTTCTGGGTGAAAGCCTAGTTTGGAACTTATTGTTTATGTGATAGGTTGATAGGGTGTGGTAGATAAGACATTGTCCAACTGGTATCCTTCTTCCTTCATACCCAATAGCAACATGTGAGAGCAGTTAGCTGTTCCAGCCACAGTTTATACTGTCAGGCTTTTTTAGTTCCAGGCATGCTGTTTGCATTTAGGGATTAGCATGTGACTAAGAAAATTTCCCTATTGAGACAAAATAAAGGTGCATTTTATATGAGCTTTCAGTCTAGTCAGCCACCAGCACAGACTTGGAATATATACACCCTGGTTTTATTGTCCTGAAATACTTTCCTTTCCATAAAGTGAAATATTCAAATGGGCTTGTTTCAGTCTGACAATTCAGATGCTGGCATTTAATGCAGCTCATCAAGAATCTATTTTATTGGCTTCTATGTCATCCTTCCTATCTTGGATAAAAATGCTTTTGTTTCTTTTTTGATTAATAACTTGGAAATTTGTGTGTTTTCTTTCCTTCTTGTGCTTGGAATGATCTGTTAATAAATTATTTTCTCATTATTCTTTTTATTACAATTCTGTGTTATATAAGGATGATTATTCAACATCCAGAGCTGTTGAAAATTATTTTTAGGTGATGTACAATGTTGTAAAAAGAAACCCTTCCATTTATTGCAAGATAATGTATTTTTAGAGATGCATGTCACTGAACTACAGGGTGAATGGATAGGCTTGACAGATAGTGCTTAGAAATCTTCCTACAGTTCTGTGACAAGGGTAGCTGTCACTACACAATAGGGATACATATTTGTGAAGTGAGCATTTTTGTTTGCCTTATTGTTCATAAAAGGGTATAAAATCTAATGTTATCTTTCTCCTTGTTATTCCATCACAGGATCAAATATCAAGGATGCCTATTCTGTTAACAGTCCACATTTATTATAGCAGAAAGCAAAACCAATAATTTAGTTATTCAAGCTAGTACCTGTGATACTAGTTCATGACATGTTAGTCAATTTTCTCAGTATGTTCATCTAGGAACTAATTTATTGCTTTAAGCTCTTGAGATCTGAGGACTGGTTATTAATATAATATGCATCTTGTTCTGACTCATGCATAGTTTCTTAGTTCTTGGGGGAAGTTTCTTCTTACTAACTGACCATCTGCAAATATGTAACAGTTGTACAGCTTGGTCTTCTTGTGGGACTACTAACAATCAGAGCAGGGGCTGTCTCTGACTCTGTTGCTTATCTTTAGGACCATTTCCCCATACTGTCTTGCCTCCTGTAGCCTCAATAGGAGATGTGCCTAGTGTTACTGCAACTTGGTATGCCAAGACTGGTTGATAACCATGGGAGGCCTCCCCTTTTCTGAAGAAAAAAGGAAGAGAAGTAGATTCAGAAGAAGAGGTAGAGGAAAATATTGGAAGAAGAGAAAGGATGTGAGGGCTATAAAGTAAATAAAAAATCAATTAATTAAAAGAGAGAGAAAAGCAAAACAAAAGGGGGGAATTTCTTTGGAGTGGTAGGGAAAAAATCTGCATCAGATTTTATCTTACGCTGAACTCCATAATCTCTCCACCCAACTCTGTAGGTTCCCACTGGCTAGTTGCTACCATATCAATCCCATGCTTCAAATCCCCCACCCCCTTTGTGGAACACTTCAGGCAAACCCTCGATTGGCTGCCATACTTTTCTCTGTTGAACCCAGATGAGCCGCTGAATGAAGGAAAACACAACACAAACTTAGTTCAGAAACAATGGTAACTCACTTTCTGGGTACATCAACTAAAACCTAATCTTGTAAGCCTTATTAAAGTCTGATCTCTCCAGTGGTGAATCCTTGCAAATCTGCCATGATGCTAGGAAATTCTAGCGGCTACATCTTACCCCTCTGCTGGCCTGGTACAACCATCCAGATTTTCCAGTTGTGTTGAGTAAAGGCTTTTAGGACTGATGATTTTTTTGGATTTTCTGTGTTTCTGTTCTTATGTCTCTCTTTTCATTTCTGATTTTGTTAATTTGGATACTGTCTCTAGGCCCTCTGGTTTGTCCAGCTAAGGGTTTATCTATCTTGTTGATTTTCTAAAAGAACCAGCTCCTGGTTTGGTTAATTTTTTTGTGTGGTTCTTTTTGTTTATACTTGATTAATTTCAGCCCTGAGTTTGATTATTTTCTGCCATATACTCTGGATTAAATGGACAAATCTCTTGACAGATGCCAGGTACTAAGGTTAAATCAGAATCAGATTAATAATCTAAACAGTCCCATAATCTCTAATGAATTAGAAGCAGTCATTAATAGTCCCTCAACCAAAGAGAGGCCAGGACAAGATGGGTTTAGTGGAAAGTTCTATCAGACCTTCAAAGAAGACCTAATACCAATACTCTTCAAACAATTCCAGAAAATAGAAACAGAAGGAACACTACCCAATTCGTTCTAGGAAACCACAATTTCTCTGATTCCTAAACCACACAGAGAACCAACTTCAGAAAAGCTTCCCTTATGAATGTCAATGCAAAAAAAACAAAAACAAAAAACAAAAAACAAAACAAAACTCAAATTCTCAGAAATTGAATCCAAGAACACATCAAAATGATCATCTATCATGATCAAGTAGGCTTCATCTGAGGGATGCAGGGATGGTTCAATATAAAGAAATCTATCAATGTAATCCACTATATAAACAAACTCATACAAATAAGACCACATGAAGATTTCAGTAGATGCTGATAAAGCATTTGACAAAATCCAGCACCCCCTCATCATGAAAGTCTTAGAAAGATCAGGAATTTAAGGCCCAAACTCAAACTTCAAGTCTCTGAAGAAAGGAATCAAAGAAGATCTCAGAAGATGGAAAGATCTCCTATGCTCATGGAGATGCAGGGTTAATACAGTAAAAATGGCCAGCTTGCGGAAAGCAATCTACATATTCAATGCAATCCCCATCAAAAGTCTAACTCTATTTTTTATAGAGTTATAAAGAACAATTTCCAAATTCATCTGGAATAACAAAAAACCCAGGATAGCAAAAACTATTCTTAAAAATAAAGAACTTTGGGCAGAAGCATTATCCCTGACCACAATTACAGAGCAATTGTGATAAAAACTGCATGGAAATTGAGGGGTGGGGGTGGGAGTGGGCCGGGTAGAGGGGCACATACTTGGAGGCAGGGGGTGGGAGGAGGGGTTGGGGGCTTTCAGGGAGGGGGAAAACTGCGAAAGGTTTTACCATTTGAAATGTAAATGAAGATTATAATCAATAAAAACAAAACAACAACAACCAAAAACCAGCTGCATAGTATTGGTACAGTGACAGGCAAGTATATTAATGGAATAGAATTGAAGACTCAGAAATGAACCCACATACCTATGGTCACTTGATATTTGACAAAGGAACTAAAACCACCCAGTGGAAAAAAGACAGCATTTTGAACAAATATTACTAGTTCAACTGGCAGTTACCATGTAGAAGAGTACAAATCTATCCATTCTTATCTTCTTGTACAAAGCTCAAGTCCAAGTGTATCAAGAACTTCCACATAAAACCAGATACCCTAAAATTAACAGAAAAGTTAGTGGGGAAGAGCCTTGAACACATGGACAAGGGGGAAATTTTCTTGACTAGAACACCAATGGCTTATGCTCTAAGATCAAGAATTGACAAATAGGAAGTCATAAAATTGCAAAGCTTCTGTAAGGCAAAGGACACTGTCAATAGGACAATATGGCAACCAACACATTGGGAAAAGATCTTTACCAATCCTTCATCTGATAGAGGACTAATATCTGATAGATACAAAGAACTCATGAAGTTAGACTCCAGAGAATCAAATAACACTATTAAAAAATGGGGTACAGAGCTAAACAAAGACTTCTCAACTGAGGAATACCAAATGGCTGAGAAGCACCTACAGAAATTTAACTATTCTTAGGCATCAAGTAAGTACAAGTCAAAACAACCCTGAGATTCCATCTCACACCAGTCAGAATGGCTAAGATAAAAAAACTCAGGTGACAGTAGATGCTGGAAAGGATATGGAGAAAGAGGAGGATTCCTCCATTGCTGGTGGGATTGCAAGCTGTTAAAATCACTCTGCAAACCAGCTTGGTGGTTCCTCCAAAAATTGGGCATAGTACTACTTAAGGACCCAGTTTTGCCACTTCTGGGCTCCCATATGTAATAAGAACACATGCTCCACTATATTCATAGCAGCCTTATTGATAATAGCCAGAAGCTGGAAAGAACCCAGATGTCCCTCAAGAGAGGAATAGATACAGAAATTGTGGTACATTTACACAGTGGAGAAGAATGCAAACTCAGCTATTACAAAAATGAATTCATGAAATGGATGGAACTAGAAAATAACATCCTCAGTGAACTAACCCAGTCATAAAAGAACATACATGGTATGGTATGTACTCACTGATAAGTGGATATTAGCCCAGAAGTTTAGAATACCCAAGATATAATTCACAGACCACATGAACCTTAAGAAGAAGGAAAACCAAGGTGTGGATACTTCTGTCCTTCTTAGAAAGGGGAGCCAAGTATCCATGGGAGGAGATACAGAGACAAAGTTTGGAGCAGAGCCTGAGGAAAGGCCATCCCAAGACTCTAGCAGCTTAGGATCCATCTCATATACAGTTGCCAAACCTAGACTCTAATAGGGATGCCAACAAGTGCTTGCTGACAGGAGCCTGAAATAGCTGTCTTCTGAGAAGCTCTGCCAGTGCCTGACAAATACATAGGGGGATGCTCTCAGCACAGGGTCTCCAATGGAGAAGCTCGAGAACAGACCCAAGGAGCTGAAGGGTTTTGCAGCCTCATGGGAGGAACAACAATGTGAACCAACCAGTATTGCCAGAGCTCCCATAGACTAATGCACCAAGCAAAAGAGTACACATAGAGAGACCCATGACTCCACCTTCATATGTAGCAGAAGATGGCCTTGTTGGACATCAATGAGGGGAGAGGCCCTTGATCCTGTGAAGGCTAGTTGTCCCAGTGTACGGGAATGCCAGGACAGGGAAGCAAGAGTGGGTATGTTAGTGAGCAGGGGGAGGGTATGTTGGGATAGAGGGTTTAAGGTAGGGAAACAGTAAAGGGAATATTTGGAATAAAGAAAATATTTAATAAAAAATAAAGTTCCATCATGTCTGTGGCAGTTTTACTCTGCAGTAAGGAGAAGAAGAAATAGGCTTCTGATTCAGATGACAAATTCTGAACTTATAACTGGGAAACAGCTGACTATATGTTCATGCCACTGGGAAAAGACAGAACCTAAAGAATCCCCATGTTCTTGTGAAATTATTAACACCCCCCCCCCAAAAAAAGGATCATCCCTGAAACAGATTAACATACTTTCAGATTAACTGTATGAGTAAAACAAAACAAAGCAAACCTCCCAATACAATAATAGATAAGAAATATTTATTCATGATACCTTTCAGGGGTATAATACTTAAAATGTTTACATTATACATTTATCGCAGCCTTAATGACTCCAGTTCATCCAAGAAAAATAAGCTATTTCCTCCTCACAGTCAATCAAGTCTTCATGAGACAGAAGCTCAGTTGTGAAACAAGAACCTCAAAATGCAGTCTTTAGCAATGGTAGTGATATCCGGCTCCCAGAGCTCAGATTACCATATTAAATATCTCTGCAGTTCACATGAGTAGTCATCTTCTCCCCTATAATAATGTCAGCCACAGGCCTCAGTTTACTTGTACAATTATATCCATCGATCATATGTCTCTTCAGATGCCAAGGTCACAGTAAAATATCAACCTCCAGGGAAAGAGGTGGATCCTTGCAAGGACCAGCTTCTGTAGAAGAAGCATTGTTCCATGAGGGCCTGCAAGGGGATAAACTTGTCTCCACATTATTCAGATTTTAATAGTGTTTTTCTTTAGCTTTTCTAAAAATTCAGATACTTTATAAGTAGTGGTACCTTACTTAACATCTTGCTAAGGATAAATATTTTGTAACAGCTTTCTTTTATGATGGGCTCAGTTTAGGTGTTTGGAGAAATGAAGGAAATTTGCTTTTCTCCAAAATTAATTATATCTTTATTTGTTTCTTGTATAGTTTTAGGGTTTTAGATATATTTTATGAGAAATAATTTTTATTTTATTTTTAATTGCAAACAAGGGATTAGATATTATTATGGCATTTAAAAATTCCTAAAGTGTGTCTTAGCAAAGTTTCTTTCCCTCCACTCCCCACTTCCTACATAACCTCCAAAGAGACATGACCCATGGAGACAAGGTCAAGAAAAAAAGCTATGCTTCTCAACTGAAGCATTCTATAAGAGAGGTTAGCTGTGCTCAATGACTGTGAAGAGGTTGGAATGATAGGGGACCAGAGACAAACTATGGTTTATCTTGGACTGTTTTTATCCCGTAAATAGCCATTCCTTGTGCATCTCTCTGTTAGACCTAACTTATTGTAGCTAACAAAAAACGTTTTAGAATGTTTTAATGTATCAAAACTAGTTTTCACCATCAGCTAGCATTTGAAGCTTGTAGCTGAGACTTCTCTGCTTTCTTGTAGCTACCTACTCAACATTTCCACCAATCTATTTGAAAAGTACCTTGGGTTATAGCTGTTTTTGTTCTTTCTGTTACTGAAAAACCTTCATGAAATTGCTGCCATCTTGGGACATGAAATTGTGGGTACCTGAATCTGTGTTCCCAGCTATGGACCCCAATATTTGGCTCAAGAACACAGGTTCTTTGCCCTCCTTGCGGTGCAAACTGTGCTTTTTGCAGCCACAGTCCTTTAGCATGGCTACCTTCCACAGCACCTTTTTAAAGTCTCTTTTGATCTCCTAATAGTTTGGGCTTTGTACACATTTATACCAATTTATTTAGACACACAGACACACACACACACACACACACACACACACACACACACACACTCACGTATTATAAGGTAAGATCTGCGTATAACTGAACATGAAGTTATTGTATCTTTTATTTTTCTACAAATTTCAAATATTTTATAGCTGAATAACATTCCATTGTGAATATAAATCAACTTTCTATTTTATTTACATATTGATAGATATTTTATTAGGTTTCAGTTCCCTGTTCTGTTTTCATAAAAGATTGTTGTGAAAAGAAGCACTATGGGTTCATGTACAATTAGTATACTACTTTCCAATATGATGACTTAGATTACTAAGTAAAACAAACTTTTGCCCAATTATAATCTTAAATGGATTAAAAAAAGTTGAGTAAGATAGTCTATTAATCACAGACTCTAAAAGACATTTAATACTCTTTGCCCTCATTGATTGTTGGTAATATCACAGCCTTGGTATTCTTAGAGAAACTGGAGAAAAGAAACAGTGCAAACAATACCAATTTATGCCTAGGGAAAAAAACAAAACAAACAAACAAACAAACAAAAAACAAAGCATGAAAGGCATTCACTGTCACCATAGTGCTTCAGCACCAGGGTTCTCATGGCATCCCAATTCTCTGATTTTAAATTCTGGGAGATGAAAACAAGAACCTAAGACTTGGTCAAGAATACCTTGTATTAGAATATCCTTATGGACTTACTTATGCGAATTTTAAAAATTTTGAAATTAAAACTGACATAGAGATAATTGCAGAGGAGTTAGGAAGTAGTCACAGAAACAGGGATCTCCTTGAGATAGTTTGGTAATTGTAAGCAAAGATGCTGGTGTGACCTTTTTCAAATTGTATTAAGATACGCCTTTGTATTTTTAATTGTTAATTCTGTACCAGCAAAGAACTAAGTGCTGGAAGGATTTTGGTACTGTCCTTTCTATGGTCTACCAGCAGGTTTTTTATTTTGTAAATATTTGTCCTACCTCACCCACCTAAAGGCAATCTAAAAGATGTATCAACCATTGTCTTTCTGCTGTCTGGTCAAAATAAAGACCTGATGACCTGTTGAGGCAAGAAGTACAAGAGTAGAGCTTCCGGCAGAGAGAGTGCTGCAGGAGATGCAAGCTGAAATGAGAAAACTGAATCAGACACAGAAGGCAACAGACAAGAACCAGAACAGGGCAGAGAGGTAGGGTCAAAGGCTAAAATAGTCAGGTTAAGTTTATAGGTAGCCAAGAGACGTTCCCAGCAAAAAGCCTAACAGTCTCTGTGTCATTATTTAAAGTGCCAGAGGGATCCAAGTAAGGTACCTCTTCTTGTAAAAGTATCTGAATATTTAGAAAAGTGCAAGAAAAACACTATTAAAATCTGAATAACGCGGTGACTAGTTTGGCACCTTGTGGGCCTTCAAGTCAGCCCTCATAGAACAATGCTTCTTCTATAGAAACTGGTCCTGGCAAGGATCCGCTTCTTTTCCTGGAGGTTGGGATTTTACTGTGACTTTGGCATCTGAAGAGGCACATAATTGATGGATATATTTACACACGTGAACCCAGGCCTCTGGGATGGGACTCTCACAAAACCACCAAGCTAACAGACGTAACATATACACGGAGGATCTGGTGGAGATTCATGCTTGCTCTTTCAGGCTCTGTGAGCCCATATGAGCCCTGCTTAGTTGATTTGGCAAGTCATGTTCTCTTAGTTCTCTTTTCTCTGTGACTCCCTTCTTCTATGGGATTACTTTATCTCCAGTGGAGGAACATGATGGACACTTCCAGTTTAGACTTTCTCCACATACTCTCTGGCTGTGGGTCTCTGTGTTTGCTCTGCTGCCAGAGGAAGCTTCTTGATGAAAAGTGCATAAGGCACTGATTGATATATATGGCTGAATATCATCAGGAGTCATTTTATTGATTCTTTCTTTCACTAGACCAATTGTGTTTGCTTCTACATTGGGCCTTTGGCTTATCCACTTCTTAGTATCTGGACATCCAAGCAGTGTCGGGAGTGGGTTCCTTCTTGTGGTGTGGGCCTCATGTTAAACTAGACATTGACTGGCCACTCCTAAGGGAGTACTTAATGCCATGGAGAACAGCAGACTCTGAGAAGAATTCAGTCTCACGTTAGGGATTTCAGAGAGAAGAGAGCAAAGAAGGGAATGGTGACTACAGTCTATCTGCAGCCTGTGAAGTGGGCATTCTGGGGAAAGGAGGTAGAGGTCACCTTCAGTGAAACTTCAATGGAGCTTCAAGAAAATAGTTAACATTACAAAGTACAATCTGGAAATGAATACAGGACACAAACCAAGGTTAGAATATTCCCACTCCACCTCTCCCAGAAGGATATCTGGTGACAATGGATGACAACAGGGGGAACAAGCCTTGAGGTGAAGTTTTTAACAGCCTTTTGCAGTTTTGCCATTTGCAGCTGTTCCTCTTCCTATTCCCCTTTTCTGTGAATGTGAAGAAGCAGTAGGAGGTGGTGTCCTGCTGGCAGGTGTCTTTTCCCTGCCTGGCTCCCCTATCTCAGACCTGCACTTTCTGCATAGGCAGCTTTTCCAGCCAGGATCTGGACTATCTACCAGAGAGATAATCAAGTTTCCATAGTGTTGATGCTTAGAATTTATGCCATGTATTTGTCCTACTTTTTCTTTACTAAGTTAAGAAATCAGTCACAGTCCAGGTGTGCCGCATGATTATATGTAGATAGCAGGGTGGGATTTACACTTGGGAAAACTATAGGGAGGTAAAAGTAAAGTAGCAAGATTTTGGCAGTCTAATGTGATTAAGGGATTATTTAGCCAGAATTCCCAGTTCTGAGGGAAAACACAGAGTGTCAAGAATGGGATTTTTCTAAGAAGATATAATGAAGAAAACTTGCACAAAAGCCCAATAAAAGATAGTTTGCTTTTAAAATCTAGGAGTCATATATATTATTCAAAGAGATTGTAAATAGGCATGATAATAAATTTAGTTTAATAATCAACCCCAACCTTTTTTTTTCTTTTTAGTTTTATGTTTGTATCTTTAATTCCACTTTAAAGTATCTCCTATCATATATGTGATACTGTAGAAATCCACAAACATGGGTGGAATTCTCTTAGTGGTTTGATTTTGACATTGCTTTTAAACCTTGTGGAATAACACTGAAATCCCCGCCATGGGTTTTAACTGACTACCAAGCTGTAGTTCTGACCACTGCAGCACTTCATTAATTGTGGAGAAGAGGTGCTCAACCCACCTAGCCCCTGTGATTATGGTCCAAAACCCTACAGGAGACCTATCATTGACTATATGACCTTCAACAAGGGAACAACAGTGGCATTAAGGGCTCCAAATAACTCTGGGTTTGGTTTCTTTTGGTTGGTATGACATATCATGAAGCCAAGCAGTATAGGAAAAAAAAAAGAGGAATAAAAATGCAACACAGGTATACAAAGGGAAAACAAACAAACAAAAAAAAGTCAACTCAGGGACACCATTCTTCAGAGCATCTGATTGGTTCAAGCCTGGTCTAGACAAAGTTTTCCTTAATCCACCCAGGGAAAATTAGAGTTCCTGATTATATAACTGAGTAAATTCTGACTTATTACTTTTACTAGGATTTGCCAGACCTCCCGCGGTCCTTTTGAGTATGATCGCTATTTCTATTACACGGAATATAGACACAGATGTCAACTTTTGATAATTTATTTTCTGCAGATTACATATTCCAAGAAGATCAAAAAGATGCCTTATTATTTCTCTCTTTTAATCCATCTCTGTTCAGAGAAGCCTCAGATGATACAAAGACTTTGTTTATGATCAACTCGGAAAGACCTGGGACCTCCCAGGAGCTGGAGTTTTGAATTTATCTTTAATTACAGAGTCCAGGCCTGATCTGGGGAAATTATTCGTGCATGTCAAATAGTTATTGAATATTGCTATCCTCATCTTAGCTCTCTCAAGGTAATCTCATTTAACAACTAATGTGAGTTGATGTTAGGTTATTCATTTCCTACTTAACAACTGTGTAATGATTTGGAAGGTTGGGTTGTGCTACTCAACAATAAAGGCAGCCTTTGTCAGCTGTGGCAGAGTTGTCCCACAAATGGTTTGGGGATGTCAGCCATGTTCAGTGATTACCTCACCATAAAAGAGCCACCACACCCACTTCTTTCATAGAACATCTAACAGTTAATGGCCATGCCAAGTGATATGCCGTGGATATGTGCCTTTTTATTCTAATTCCAAAGAGTTCTGGAGGCTTGTTCTATATTTGAAACTCTTCTGTTGAATTATAGTTCACCTTCACCTCTGTTCAATATGGCATTTTTTCTTTCCTTTCACAGGTATTAAGCAGAAATCCTCCTCGATTATTTTTACATATTACATCTAGAAATATGTAAAATTTGGTTTCATGGAAGAGTCAGCATGCTACATTCTTAAATTTATAACTCTGGCCATTCTTTCTTTTGAACATGAAGTTCATAAATCAAACCTTTGAATCAATACTTAGGCTTAGATTTTTTTTAAAAAAATCATTTTAATTTCAATTAGTGAATTCTTAATTTTTTATTTCTAAATCCTTTCCTAGCCATCAAGATATGTTGACACCAAATCAATGCAACAACTGATATGTTGGTTTTTTCTTCAAAATCTTAAACTACTGATCATCAGGCTCCTCTTAATATATACCAAACCAGCTCCTTCATGCCATCTGTATTCCTGTATATCTATTTAAGCTTACACATGGTCTTATCTATCTCCTCTCCAGACTTCCCAGCTTTGCCTTCCACTAGCATCCAGACAACTATGTTCCAGTGAGTGAGTGAGAAATTGTCATTGTGTAGACTTTTCCCAAAATCTCTTTTGGTCTCATAATAGTTTGGCCTTTGCCCACATTTATACCAATTTATTTAGACATACAGATCCATACACACACACATACACACAAAGAAACAAACTCCGAAGACTCAGATGTCGCAGTAATCAATCTATTTACAAGTCCCATGATCTCCTGATTTGGTTCATCACTTCTCAAGAATGTTGGATTTCAGCATTTGTTGGTTTGTTAGAGTGCATTTTTGTTTATAATTACTGCTTCTTGGAAGGTTGCTCCCCAAAGTCTTTGTTGGCTTCTTTGCCCATCTTTTCTCCCATTGTGTCTCAATTGCCACTTCTTCAAAGAGTTCATTCTGACCACTGAGCTACCAAAATTCTTATTCATTCTCTTCCACCACTTGCCTTTATCTTCATAAATCTCATTATTAAAATCTATTTTTACGTAATGAATTATAACCCTTGAGCAAGTTTATATTCTGAAGTCCTAATTACCAGTCTGGAGTCTTTATATTATATAGTGGTTAAGACAAAGAAGGTTATAAGAGTATGCTCTTATATATTAAGAATTAGGTTTCTAAATAGATGATATCTCTCACTTCCTTTTGAATGCTCAGAGGATATGAAAGAAAATACAGCAGGTTGCATGCTAGGATAGATATGGACCTTGGTAGTGCTTTGATCCATAATTCTAGATTCTAAAGCAGTGAGAAAATAAATTTCAGTGTTTAGTTTTTGTTTTAGTTATTGCTACTCTTACTCTGATAAAGCAAAGCAACTTGGGAAGGAAAGGGTTTATTTGGCTTATCCAAATCATGCTATATCACTCGAAGAAGTCTAGGCAGGAACTGAAACAGGGTAGGAACCTGGAGGCAGGAACTGATACCAAGTATTTCCAGGGTGCCAGCTACTGACTTTGCTTATCATGGTTTGCTCAGCCTGCTTCCCCATATAATTCAGCACAACCAGCCGAGGGGAGCTTCCATATCAATAACTAATTAAGAAAATGGCCCAGAGTGTTTCCTACAGCTCAATCCTATGGAACCGCTTCTTAGTTGATATTCCCATCTCTCATCTAGCTTGTGTCAAGTTGATGTTAAAATATGCAGTACATCATCTATAGTAATTTATAGTAAATATCTAAACAGAATAATGTATGCACTTATTGTATAATGCAATTGCTGTTTGATTATCATATTTTAAAAACAACCTTCCTTCCACTGTGCTTAGAAGGGCCTTAATATGTAGCTCATACTGGCCTTAAATGTGTGATCCTTCTGCCTTAGTCTATTAAACACTTAGGCATGCAGAGCCTAAAACTGAATCTACTTAGAGAAGACTATTGTATCACTCACTTCCATGCCTCTACAGGTTAAAAGAACAGTGTGGTAGTGAGGGCACTAAAACCATATTACTGCCTGAGTGACTGGTTCTGCTTTTAGGGTAATTAGGCAAGGTGTAAAAATATGATGTTTGCAGGGTTGCTATAAACATCATGTTTATAGCATGTTTACATCATGTTCAGTTGACATTTCTAGATCTGAAAATTGTGAGGAGAAAGACCAAATTCACAATTGTCTAATTAAAATGAACTTTATTCTATGTAAGTACCTAGAACTGGATAGTCCTAAGTTGTGATTTTAGAGATAAGCTTTTGGATGTGAGAAAGATAAGGTTTTTATAGTATTGGTTGGTGGGATTCCAAATGGGGCATTTGGCAAAAGAGGTAGGTTTATAGGAACAGAACATAAAGCATTACAAATTAGTCATTATTATCTCTTGAGACAAACACATGATTGCAAGGTGGTCATAATAAAAGGTAGTTATAACAAGGTAGCCATAAGAACCCCTTTGAAACAAAGGTAGGGCTGTGTCTTAAGGTTTTACTGCTGTGAACAGACACCATGACCAGGGAAACTCTTATAAGGGCTTTTAATTGAGGCTGGCTTACAGGGTCAGAAGTCCAGTTCTTTATTATCATGGTGAAAACATGGCAGCATGCAGACAGGCATGGTGCTGGAGCACCTGAGAGTTTTACATCTTCACCCAAAGGCTGGTAGCAGTATACTGTTTCTAGGCAGCTAGGCTGAGGGTCTTAAAGTACACACCCTCAGTGACATACCTACTCCAACAGGACCACACTTTTTTATAGTACTACTCCCTGGGCAGAGCATATACAAACCACCACAGGTTGCAAATGGTTATTAACTTTTGGAAATAAAGAAATTATTGTAGTTCAACTAAAAGTCAAATCATAACTAGCAATGGACCTAGTTGTTTTTACTATAATATGGCTTTTAAGCCTAAAGTTGAGAGAGGCTGGTTCTTCAAATTTGTCAGGTTGTATGTGGAAAAAATGTTCTCTGATTGAGACCATTCAAAAACTTTGTTTAAATATGAAACAACCTTTTACATTTAGAAAATAGTGAGAGAAATGTTCTAGACTGAAAGACAGCTGAAAACCACAGTGCTGAGACATTAGGAGCCTTGGATTTGGGTAGTAACTATGAGGAAATGTGCTATCATTGTGGTTTAGGGTTGAGGGTATGCTACATTCACGTATACCTGAGTGAAAAAGGAAAGTAGATATCTGAACAGTAATGTAGGAGGGAATGTAACGTCAGGATGGGCAAGATAGAGAGAAGAGCTTTCTGTTTTGTTTGGGTTTATTTGTTATAGGAACAATTGTGTGCTTGGCTTGGCTCTGAGTTCTATGTGTAGCCAGTGATGACCCTGAACTTCTGGTTTTACTCTTTCTATTTCCCCAGTAGTGACATTAGAGGTATATACCACAAAAACCCAGTAAATGTGGTGCTAGGGATTAAAACCAGGGCTTCAGGCACATAAGCAAGTACCCTAGCTGAGCCAAAGCATCTGCTCTACATTTAATTTTGAAAACTTTCTTTTATTTTTTGAGATTATAATATAATTACCCTCTTCCCTTTTCTCAAACTTTAAATCTTCCAATATGCCCTTCTAGCTCTTTTTTAAATTCATGATCTCTTTCTTCAATATATATATTGCTAAATACATAAATGAACCCTCTTTTATTCTCTATAATGTTTTCTGTGGGTATATGCTTTTAGGACTGATCTGTTGGTATTTAGTAACCAGCTCTTGGGCTCTTCCCTAGGGAAAATGATTTCTCCTACACTCAGCTTTCCTTCGCTGTTGAGTCCTGTGGATCTGTGCCTTCCACATTACCATACACATTGTTTTTGTTTTCTCCTTTAGCATGAAGCAATCATATTGGTGAGACGTTATGGATCAAACCTTTGACATTTTTAAGAGATATACTCTCATAGGAAACTCTCTGATTTAGAGGTTCTTACGATCTTTCTGTACCCTTTCCACAATTGCCTTAGGTGCAAGAATTGTTATGTAGATGTGTTTGCTGGGACTGGGCTCCACAAGGCAGAATTTTGATTGGTTGAGGGTTTTTGTTGTGGTTTGGGTTTTTTGTAACCGGCTTTGGCCTTACAAAGAAGTTGTCAACTTGTAATTTTAAAGAAAACAATGTTTTTTCTGCTCTTTTGTCTTCTCCCCTTTCCGTTAAATTTTCTATGTCATCTCTTCTGCTAGTATTTAATTTTGTTTCATTTCATCAGAAGGTATTTTATAATCACAAAAACCTTATGGCTAACCTTCTTGGAGGAGTCAAATGTAAACAAATCAACAAGGAATTGAGGGTCAGATTGCATGCATGTAAGAGCTGTCAGCACACATGTAAGAGTGAATGTGTAAGGAAAGGAAGGAAGAGAGCCTTTATGGTTTGACTTTATGCTTTCTTAGTTCCCTTTCTTGTCAGTTATCTATGGAGCCTCTAGGATTTTATTTAAGATTTCAATAGGATGAATATTTGCTATTGCCTGAAAGCATCCTATCATTTCTGGTTTACCAGAGCCAGTTCTGTTATTTGAGGTATTTTTATACATATTCTAAGTATAGCTTTCCTTGCTTTGTAGCTCTTGTTTCTAATTCTGATCTTAATAGATACATTTCTGTTAAATAAAATGGTAGATTTTTGTTTAAAACAAACTGCTACTTTGTATAATTTTTTATTTTTAAAAGGGTAAAGATCTAAAAGTAGGTTTTATGTTATTTCTCATTTGAAGATAGAAAAATGATCCTAAAATCCAACTGTTCTCAAAACTCTAAGTTAGAACCTATGACTCTTGGAAATGGAATTTCCTAGTAACAGCAAGTGGGCTGAAAACAAGACAATAGTTAAAACTGTCTGCCTGCGGGTGGTTGAGGTTTACTTAATCATGGCCTTTCATGATCAAAGATAACAAAACTTTGGTACAGCTCTGCCCAATCTCAACCTCGTATTCTATGATCTGTTCACTAAGGTTGAATTTTATCACTGTCTTTCTCAGAGATTCAATCTCCACTAATAGCACCCACTTAGAGGAGTACACTTTTGTGGCTTCAGCAACCTACCAAACAAAACACTCACAGTTGAGCTCAGGAGAAGGAAAACAATCTCTTTCATGATTGACTATTACTGCATAAGTGAAAACATGTCATTACATAGAATACCTTTATGCGGATGGTGTTTTAAGAGTGAATTGTCAATCTTTCCAAATTTAGATACCAATTTCCATTGTCAGAGTATGGCCATCTACCAAATTTTCTTGATGCTATAAAAAAAACACATATGGAATAAATCTCAGCATCTTCTTTTTATATTTCTCAGGAAAAAATATTATTGTTGCTAGAGAGAGTGCTCCTTTGGGTTTTGCAAATCTAGCATTCATTGAATCCATTGAACGCACAATATGTTCACATTTGCTAATCAAAAGCATGGGTATTTTGGACATTGGGTTGACAGTTGTCCTAGCACGATGTCACTTATGGACAATAAAGGAGAATATGGGTAAAGGATGTATGATAATGGTGAAAGGCAGGGCTTCCTAGGCTATTGATAGGTGGGATAAACATGCAGTCAAATGAATATGAGCTATAAAAACTGAATCATGATCATGATAGGTACATTTACTGTTTGTAGATCTTAATATCCATAGATTACTCACATAAAGGATATATGGAGATTTAAGTGCCATGTTCACTTATGCTAAGGGAGGATGGAGAGGAGGCTGAAGTGAGAGCAATTCATAAATTTTAAATTCTTTGACACAATTTTTAATTCATACAAAAGGTCAAAACTAAATATTGATCTTTTGAACATATCTTATTGTTGTTCCAGCTACTAAGCTATACTTATACAATACTAAACACGATATTAAAGTACAGTTGTGGGGTAATTGTATTACTAATTGATTTTATTTCTGCAAATTATAAGTTTCAACCAAGGAGTATACATGGAGGGACCCATGACTCCAGCTGCATATGGAACAGACGATAGCCTTGTTGGACATCAAAGGGAGGAGAGGCCCTTGGCCCTCAGAAGACTTGATGCCCCAGTATAGGGGACTATCAGGACAGGGAAGTAAGAGTAGGTGGATTGGTGAGCAAGGGGAGGGAAGGATGGGATAGGTGTTTTTGGAGTGGAAACCAGGAAAGTGGATAACATTTGAAATGTAAATAAAGAAAATATCTACTAAAAAAGAGAAAGAAAAACAAAACAAAAATAAAATAAAAAACAAACAAATATGTTTCAGATTTTATGCTTCATGCTCTACTGGCATTCTTGTACAATATTCTTCTTCACCAGCTCAAATCATGAAAATTAATGATGATGCCAAAGCTGCAAGGTGTGTGATTTCTGTCTTCAATTCACTAGTTATTAAAGGAAAAGACGCAAAAGCAAAACAAACAAACAAACCAAAACAGTTTTTCATTATCAAATGGAGAAGACACTTCTAAAATAAGAATGTAATGGCTATTTGCCAAGGTTTCTCAGTCTACAGAGAAAACAGAATGATAATGCTATAAGTAATCTACCCTGTGTATCCCTATTTCTTGTGTGGTAGAGAATTAGATGTGAGTGTCTGGGCTGGTTTTCATCAAGGTCTAGCAGGCTACATCTATCCTCCTACCTACACATATTTAAGGTTAATCCTTTCAGCTAACTTTTGCCTGCATCAGATAGATATTGGTTTGCTACTCTGATATCTCTCCCACTGCCATGTATGGATTCCTTTCATACCTTGACAGCCACATTAACGCATACATTGTGAGACACGAATGCATGAACTGAAGTAGAAGCAAACATGCTCCTTAGCTTACAGCAGACTTTATTTCTAGACTCAAATCAGAACAAGTTTGCATTAAATTTATTTTACTTTATCTCTAAGTCACTAAGAATGTATAGCATTTTTTAAATATTCTAAATAGAAACAATTGGAACACTATCCAAAATTAGCCTATAGTTTAAAAGTGGCCTCATGAGAGTTAAAATAACTTATGGCTTAGGTAGGAGATTATAATATAGAAGTTCTCATAGAAATACTCCAAGGTAGCAACCAAAGAAATGTCCAAGTAGAGAATAGAACCATTAAATAGTAGAGGGAAAAAGTAAATAGGCAAAATTTAATATTCCAAGGATGTTGAGAGAGAAGGAAAATAAGCATAAAGAATTGTGATGACATACGCAATATAAAATGTTATAAAACATCCATTTATCAATAGTTATGCTAAGGATACTTCCTTACATGGCTAGTAGATACAAATGTAAAAGTAGACAATGCTATATAAAGTTGAACAATTTCAGAGGATTATGTCAGATGTTTTGTCTTACATGCTTAAGTAACTGTGAAAAATGATAAACTTGTTAAATAGCTGAATTGGACTGATCATTTCATATACCAGAACACAGTGTTGTGGTCTCACCAGGTATTCAGACATTGATAATTATATGTCAATAATTCTGGGGAAAATTCAGGAAAAAGCTGACAGGAGAAAAACCTTAACCGCAACTTAGAAATATAAACTTAGAAAAAGAATACAAAAAATAATTTTTGGTAAATACTTTAATATCTGCAAAAATTGCTTTAATAAGTGTCAGTGAAGATAAAAAAGTTGATCACATAGGTTGAAAATAAACTTACCAGGGCATTGTAAGTGAAAACCTACAGGCACCTGACAAGATTATCTTAATGTATTTTGAAAAAGCTCCAATATGAATAAAATGATGAACACAGGGTATCCTAATGCCTCATCATAGACTCAAGTAAGAAAGTTCCAAGATGCTAGAGAATGCTGGTGTGTGAATTCCACATGCAGTTATGGAAAACCAAGTTGGTGTGACCTAAGGAAATAAGGATCTGTACAAACTCCAATTCATGTCTAGCAATTGAACTGGAGAAATTCCCATTTATAAACAGCAAGAGAGAATTTTATAAAAGGGACTATTCTTAATAGAAGAAAGCTGAAAGCAGCCTAAATAGTAACTGTTAAGTGAATGGATTTACTATGTATGGAATTTTCACCTTGTTAATTACTATATGGATACAAAAATGAAAGAACCACCACCCAAAAAAAGAACTCAGCTGAGTTTTGTGACTAAAACAGACTCTGAGAATATTGCATGTATGTTGTGCTATCATATATTTGGCTTACAAGTTACAGCTCATCACTGAGGACAGACATGATAGGAGTTCAAGGCCGGAATCTGGAGACCATGGAATAACACAACTTACTGGCATGTCCTGTGATTTGCTCTTCCTTCCCTCCCTCCCTTTCTTCCTTTCTGTTTGTCTTTCTCAGACATATCTGCCCAGGGTTGTTATTACCCACAGTATGCGGGGCCTTCTATGTCAATTAACAATTAAGAAGATGCCACATGTCAAGCTTTTGAAGGCTGTTCCTCAGCTAAATTCCCTCTTCCCACAAAGCTATAAGGTTATGCTGAGTTGACTACTGAAGCTTACAGTGGCACTTGAGTTCCCCATATTGTAGAAGAAGAGAGCTGACTCTGGAAAGTTTTCTTATGACTTCTCAAGCATACCCTGGCACATGCATCCCCACCTGTAATAAATAATGTGATAAATATTCAAAATGGCTTTGTATTTGAGGAGCATAGATGCTCAAATTCTTTATTAGGAGGTCACATTTGTAAGTAAAAATGAAAAGAATAATTTATTTTTCAGATATAGAACAAAACAAAAAGAATATAAAAAACAAACAAGACCCCCAAAATAAGACCTATCTCAATATTGTACAATATTACGTCAAAATAGATGGTGATAAAGGTCTTAGAGAATATATATATAAAAAACCTGTTATTTTTTCTCTTTTTTTTAAATTTACATTTCAAATGTTATCCCCTTTCCTGGTTTCCATTCCAAAAACCCCTATCCCATTGCCCCTTCCCTGCTCGCCAACCAAGCCATCCCCGCTTCCCTATCCTGGCATTTCCCTACACTAGGGCATCAAGCCTTCATAAGATCAAGAGTCTCTCCTCCCCCTGGTGTTCAACAAGGCCATTCTATGCTACATGTGTAGCTGGAGCTAAGGGTTCCTCAATGTGTACTCTTTGCTTGGTGGTTTAGTCCATGGGAGTTCTGGAGTTACTGGTTAGTTTATGTTGTTGTTCCTCCTATGGGACTGCAAACCCCTTCAGCTCATTGGATCCTTTCTTGAGCTTCTCCATTGGGGATCCTGAGCTCTGTCCAGTGGAGTTTGAATGCAAACATCAACCCCTGTATTTATTAGGTACAGGCAGAGCTTCTCAGGAAATAGCTATATCAGGCTCCTGTCAGCAAGCACTTGTTGACATTCCTATTAGTGTCTGGGTTTTCTAAGTCTATATAGGATGGATTCCCAGGTGGTACAGTCTCTGGATGGTCTTTCCTTCAGTCTCTGCTCTACACTTTGTCTCTGTATCTCCTCAAATGGGTACTTTGTTTCCCTTTCTAAGAAGGACTAAAGTATCTACACTTTGGTCTTCTTTATTCTTGAGCTTCATGTGGCATGTGATCGATATTTTGGGTATTCTGACCCTTCACAATAGTCATAAATAATATAAAATACCTTGTTGTGACTCCAAGTAAGCAAGTGAAAGATATGTATGAGGAGAACTTCAAGTCTCTGAAGAAAGAAATCAAAATAAATCTCAGAAGATGGAAAGATCTCCCATCTTCATGGATTGGAAGGACTAATATAGTAAAAATGGCCACCTTGCCAAAAGGAATCTACAGATTCAGTGCAATCCCCATCAAAATTCTACCTCAGTTCTTCATAGAGTTAAAAAGCAATTTGCAAATTCATCTGAAATAACAAAAACCCCAGGATAGAAAAAACTATTCTCAGCAATAAAAGAACTTCTGATGGAATCACTATCACTGATCTCAAGCTGTATTACAGAGCAGAATGCTAAAAACTGCATGGTATTGGTACAGGGACAGGCAAGTAGATCAATGGAATAGAATTAAAGATCCAGAAATAAACCCACACACCTATGGTCACTTGATCTCTGACAAAAGAGCTAAAACCATCTAGTGGAAAAAAGACAGCATTTTTAACAAATGGTGATGATTCAACTGGAGGTCACACATAGATCCATTCTTGTTTCCTTGTACAAAGATCAAATCCAAGTGAATCAAGGACCTCCACATAAAACCAGATACACTGAAATTAATAGAAAAGAAAGTGGGAAAGACCCTCAAGCACATGGGTACTGGGGAAATTTTCCTGAAAATAACACCAATAGCTTATGTTCTAGGATCAAAAATTGACAAATGGTACCTCATAAAATTGCCAAACTTCTTTAAGGCAAAGGACACTGTCAATAGGACAAAATGGTAACCAACAGATTGGAAAAAAAAATCTTTACCAACTCTACATCCCATAAAGGGCTAATATCCAATATATACGAAGAACTCAAGAAGTTAGACTCTAGAGAAACAAATAACCCTATTAAAAGTGGGGTACAGTCCTAAACAAAGAATTCTCAACTGAAGAATACAGAATGGTTGAGAAGGACCTAAAGAAATGTTCAACATCCTTAGTCATCAGTGAAATACAAATCAAAACAACCCTGAGATTCCACCTCACACCAGTCAGAATGGCTGAGATAAAAAACTCAGATGATACGAGATGCTGGCAATGTTGTGGAGAAAGAGGAACTTTCCTCCATACAAACACTCTGGAAATCAGTCTGGCGATTCCTCAGAAAATTGTACATAGTACTATCTGAGGACCCAGATGTAGCATTCCTGGGCATATACCCAGAGGATTTTCCAGCATGTAATAAAGACACATGTTCCACTATGTCTATAGCAGTCTTATTTATAGTATCCATAAGCTGGAAAGAACCCAGATATCCTTCAAGAGAGGAATGGATACAGAAAATGTGGTACATTTACACAATGGAGAGGAATGCAATCTGAGCTATTAAAAACAATGAATGCATGAAATTCTTAGGCAAATGGATGGAACTAGAGAATATCATACTGAGTGAGGTAACAAAAGAACACACTTGCTCACTCACTGATAAGTGGATATTAGCCTGGACAAAAACCTTTTATTTTCTGTGAAGCTGGCTTGTAGCTTTCAACCTACTTTACTCTCTTCTGTTATGAGCAATCACTGAGATTTCAGTAATCAATAGTATCTTTCAATTTGCATAACTTTTAAAGGGGATGGATGTTTTGATGGGATTATGTCATAGATTGTAGTAAATAATTTCATGTATAGCATGGACAGGCAGAGTATAATCAGATTTGGCACAGTGGGAAGAGATTGCTTTGGACCCAGAATGATGTAGTTAAAAATTCTGGTGCCTGGTTTATAAGTACTAAGTATATCCAATATCTTAGGGTCTCTGAGATTCCAGTCCTTGACTATGAAATGCAGATGAAGGTCTCTTTGAGATACTGTTATAGTGATCTTTGTGTAAGAATGCAAAGTGTTTAATACTTGATAGTTGACTTAAGAAGTAGCCACTATCATTCAGGGAGTATCTGTAAACAGTATTTTAGACTTTTCAACAAGTGTTTCACAACACCTTTTCTTTCTTCTAAGACAGTTCAGCTATGTTTCACTTGAAAATAGGAAGTTCTTCTAGGAACTTCTGTAAGATCTAATGACTTTATGATTTTAAAGCATTATTTATTCATCTCAGGAAGTCATTTGCCACGTGGCTGTATACTTTCAGACATATAACTAAAGGGATACCAGCTGCGTGCTTTATTTTCAAACAACTACAAATGAAACAGTAGAATTTTGGCTTCTTGGAATTTTCCTTTGAAAAATTTCACAACCATGTGTGGTTGGAATCTGGCACTTTTCTTTTGCTTCCACTCTGGAAACTTGTACAGTTCTCTAGCACATGGTTTGGGTCACATAACCTTTCAGTTCTTGTCTTTCACTTGCATAATTTCCTTCCATTGTGAAAATGCCATATAATGTAATATGTCTATAAAGCAAGACTTTTGTAAAACTAATCATCCATGATCAGAGTTGATAAATCCAAGACATTCATGAGTAGTTAGAAATAAGGAAAATCCCATAAGAGATTATTTTATGTGAATGACAAGAGCTGTATAGGATGTAATGAAGGTTGAGTGAATTTTGTACCCATTTAGCTTATGACTGTACCACAATTCACAAAGAAAAGAGGTTACATGTTGTATCCTCTTATACTATATCCTATACAACATGTGATAAGTCATCTATATGTTGATCACTTAACATATATACTATATATGTTAAGATAAAGATAATATCACTATATTATGTTAAGAATATTGCTTGTCTATTTTCCTCTAGAAAAGTACTTATAGAGGCCTTTTTTTCTAAAAAGAACACAAATACACAGCAAATGAGTATATGAAAGATTCCTAGCACAATTAGTTATCTGAAAAATTTGAATAAAATGATATTTTCTTGTCATCATACAACTGTTAGAATGAACTATTATAAAAAACACAACAAAATAGCAAATACAGGTAAGGATAAGAGCAAACAAGAATAAATATACATTGTTGAATAGTAGGTAGTATATGGGTGATGAAAAATGACGAGGAAATTCTCAGAAAATTGCAATAGCAGGTTCAGACTATAGTTCAGTTGGTAGAATGCTTGCTTATTTGCTATAGATTAAATCTTTGTCACTGAATGAAATTAAGGCAATTATTTCAATATTTTTCTCTTTCCCCAAATACTTATTTGGCTTAAGTCTAAAAAGTTGGAACCAGGGTTAAATTTTTCATATTTAAGATTTTATCCCTCAAATTTTTGCACAGTCATTTATTTCATATAAAATTTTGTGAATGCTTCTATATGATATGGTATTCTAGAATCTTAAAGGTGGATGATTTGCAAGTGCTGTATTTAAGTAATTTTACACATGGTAGAAAAAGAAAGGATTACAAAAACAAAATGAATATAATACTTAACAAATGGTATGTATTCATCAAAGAAAAATTTATTATTTATCTGTTGGCTTCTACACACTCTGCAGGATTTGGGGGATAGAAACAAAAAAGAAAGGACTTTATATGACCTCAGGATTTGATAGTGGTAACAGATATTTATCATAGATAAAGGGCCTTGGCTGCAGTCCATTTAGTTTTAGAACTTGAAAACAGAAGAAGCTCCCTCAAGATGTTGATGGTTTAATGAAGAAGGGCCAGAAAATAAGTAAAGGCTTAGCATGATGCTAACAGGGTAATAACAGTGTAGACAAATTCATTACAAAAATAGAAAGCATAGCCATTATTCTATTATTTAATAATATATCTGTTTACTTAATTCATGGTGTCTGATATAAAAATGAGGAACATTTTTTAGCACAGCTAAAATTAATGCTTGCCAAGTGACAACTTATTATACTCTGAATGTCAGAGTAAAGTGAGATAGTAGTAGCTGAAATAATAGTATTACCAGGGTTGACTCTGTAAAAGAAATGTTATTTACATATGTTCTTCATAAAATACTGGGAATATTCAGCAGAGGGAGATTCCAAACTGAGAAAATAAATGTGTGTGGGCTAACATAGAGGGAGGATGGAATGAATGGACATTCAGCACATACTGAAGAGACTTTAATACACTTGGGAAGAGTGGTAGCATAATGTGAGTTTGATTTTAGAAAGTTTTTTTCTTTTTTCTTTTAGTTTTAAATGAATTAATTAATTTACATCCCAAATAATGCCCACCTCCTGCTCCTCCCTTCTCAGAGTCCCCGGCAATTCCCTTTAAGTGCCTGGGCCTTGTCCTGGGTATCCCTCAACCCTGGATCATCAAGTCTCTTCCAAATTATGCACTTTCTCTACTACTGCGGCCAGACAAAACAGCCATGTTGTGGATCATGTCCTATAGTCAGGCTACAGCTTCAGGGAGAGCCTCTGTTCCAGTTGCTGGAGGTTTTGCATGGAGACTGAGCTGCACCTCTGCTGCATAAGTACCAGTGTTCTAACCTGTGCACGCTCTTTGGTTGGTGGCTCAATCTTTGAGAGCTCCAAGGACTCCAGTTTGTTGGTTCTATTGGTCTTCCTGTGAGGCTCTTATCCCCTTCAGGGCCTTCAATCCTTCCCCCAACTCTTCCATAAGAGTCCCCAACCTCTGGAGAGGGTGTGGAGAAAGAGGAACACTCTTCCACTGCTGGTGGGGTTGCAAATTGGTACAACCACTCTGGAAATCAGTCTGGCGGTTCCTCTGAAAACTGGGCACCTCACTTCCAGAAGATCCTGCTATACCACTCCTGGGCATATACCCAGAGGATTCCCCACCATGTAATAAGGATACATGCTCTACTATGTTCATAGCAGCCCTATTTATAATTGCCAGATGCTGGAAAGAACCCAGCTATCCCTCAACAGAAGAGTGGATGCAAAAAATGTGGTATATCTACATAATGGAGTACTATTCAGCCATTAGAAACAATGAATTCATGAAATTCTTAGGCAAATGGATGGAGCTAGAGAACATCATACTAAGTGAGGTAACCCAGACTCAAAAGGTGAATTATGGTATGCACTCACTAATAAGTGGATATTAACCCAGAAAACTGGAATACCCAAAACATTATCCAAACATCAAATGAGGTACAAGAAGAAAGGAGGAGTGGCCCCTGGTTCTGGAAAGACTCAGTGAAGCAGTATTTGGCAAAACCAGAACGGGGAAGTGGGAAGGGGTGGGTGGGAGGACAGGGGAAGAGAAGGGGGCTTACGGGACTTTCGGGGAGTGGGGGGCTAGAAAAGGGGAAATCATTTGAAATGTAAATAAATTATATCGAATAAAAAAATTTAAAAAAAAAGTCCCCAACCTCCATCCAATGTTTGACCATGAGTATCTGCATCTGCTTCAGTCAGATGCTGGGTAGAGCCTCTCAGAAGATAGTTATGCTAGGCTGCAGTCTGCAAGCATAACAGAAGATCAATAATATAACCACTCTGGAAATCAATCTGATCTTTTCTCAGAAAACTGGAAATAGTCAGTCGGGCGGTGGTGGTGCACACCTGTAATCCCAGGACTCTGGGAGGCAGAGGCAGTCAGATTTCTGAGTTCGAGGCCAGCCTGGTCTACAGAGTGAGTTCCAGGACAGCCAGAGATATACAAAAAACCCTGTCTTGAAAAAACCAAATCCAAAAAACAAAAAACAAAACAAACAAACCAAACCAAACCAAACCAACAAAAACCTGGAAATAGTCCTACCTGAAGACCTAGCTATCCTGCTCCTGGGCATATACCCAAAAGACGTTCCGCCATACCAGTAGGGCATGTGATCCATTATATTAATAGCAATTTTATTCAGAATAGCCAGAAACTGGAAATCACCCAGTTGTCTCTCAACCAAAGAATGGATACAGAAAATGTTCATATACACAATGAAATACTATTCAACTATTAAAAACAAGGATATCATGAATTTTGGAAGCAAATGGATGGAACTATAAAATATCATTTTGAATGAGGTAACCCAGACTCAATATATACTCCCTGATAAGTGGTTACTAGCCATAATGTACAGAATGCCCATGATATGCCCCATAGATCCCAAGAAGTTAAACAGGAAGGTCCATGCTTGAATCCCATTTAGAAGGGCTAACAAAATAATCATAGGATGCAGGAGAGAATGGAGAAGGGAATGGGGGGGGGGCATGATCAGGTGTGAGAGATAGGAAAGTGGTACATAGGGCCAGAAGTGAATGGATATCTGTAGCTGCCAGTGAGAAGTGGAGTGGTGGTAATCTCTGGGAAGTCCTAGAGAGCTGGCATGGGAGATACTCCCAGGAAACAACATGGGTGACCTTTTCAGAGATGCCTTATAATGGGGAATGGTACCTGAACAGTCCACCTCCTATAGCCAGGCAGGACCCCCAGTGGAGGTATAAGGACACCAATTAACTCACAAAGCTTTTGACCCCAAATTTGTTCTGTCTAAAAGAAATACTGGATCAAAGAGGGAGCAGAGATTGAAGGAATAGTTAACCAATAACTGATGAATTTTGAACTCCATCCATAGGCAAGCACCAATTCCTGACATTATTAATGAAAATTTTTTTTTCTTCTAACAATCGAAGGAGTACTTTGTTGCGTGCTAAAAAGTACTTTTAGTGGTTGCTGATATGTGAAGCAGTTTGGTGGCTATTATAATAATTAATGCATACCAGAAAACTTAATTCAAAGCTGTGTAAGGTTTACACCAATTCTGTAAATCTTTTATGACTCTTTATGTTTTCATTCTAGCTAAAACTACTACTTGATAATACCATGAGTGGGTGATTCTGACTATGCTTCTTTGGAGAATGTGAACACCCTCAAGGTTTCAGCCATGAGTACTTTTTTGTATTTGTAGTACACTATAGAGCCACATGTAGAACTAACATTTGGTAAAAGTACTTTGCTATGAAGCATCTAGGAAAGACATAATGAGTTTCTAAAATTCATTTAATATCCATGTAGATTAGGAGGATGACTAATAATGAGAATGACAAGAAAGAGGTATAAAGAATGCCACTTAATGCTGAAAAACTTCCATAAGACAGCTGTTATATACAAATAATACTAAATAAATAAATAAATAAATAAATAAATAAATACCAAAACACAACTACTAGAATCCATTGTTTTTATAAATTTAGTTGGCACATTTTCTTAGGCTATCTCTTAAGAACACGATTCTTTGGATATATGTGTGAGGGATTATCTAGGTTAGGTTAACTGAGTTGGGAAGATTGCAACCCAATGTCCTTTTGTTTTAGTCTTTTCTTGGCAAAATTGAAATAACTATCATTGTAACTATCTCAGAGGTATGATTATAAGGACATAATTGAATGAAATGGTTTCTAAAATGTAAAATAATATGTTTTAAAATATTTTCCAAATATTTTGTTTTTGCAGTAAATTATATATCAGAATAATAGAAATGAATAGAAGAATATATTTTATTTGGAATTTTGCTAGTGATGGTGGCAGCAAAAATTTACTAGTGTTTACCTTTCTCTATACTGATAATATCCTTGATTTTCTAAAAACTCTGTGATGGAGGAACATTCATCTTGCTTCTTTTTCAGATGATGGAAGTAAGATATGCAAAGAAAATACAGTTGTCTTTAAGGAGCTGAATGACAGATGATACCTCTATGAAGTAAGATTATAAATTGATAATAGCAGTGCTACCTACATAAAATGGTTTTGGCCTCTATTACTTTTGTACTATTAAAAGGAAGAAGAATTCATGGAAAATCAAGTTGGTATCCTATTTGACAAAGATCAAGACTGACATTTCAGTCTGAAGATGTTTTATCATTAGTACTGATAGGCTGCTTTGAGACCCCTGCATTTTAGTTAACTGGCCTGATGGTAGACCATTGGAGCTATTTTATATATAATCCTTGAAGACAAAATAGTGACTCTCTTTTTCAAGTTCCTCTGGAACTGTGCTTGTCTCTAATACATGACTGAATTTTGCAGGATATGCCTACCTAGGTAAATGTCAGAGCAAGGAGGCTGTTAATTTTTCAATTTTAATTGTTCAGTTGTCTTCCCTAGGCCAGCTACAGACACCATTGCTAACAGCACTTTTACAGTGATTGTTGGCAGTCTAAAATAGAATGAAGATAGGTAAAGGCACAAAATGTATAACAAAACAGATAATGAGGCATTTGTGCATTGTTAAATATATAGAGACATTATTTGACTAAACCCCCAGAAATCCTCACTAAGCCATTAGACAAGCCACAGTTGCTTACAAGAAACACAGCTTCATACTCTGTTGCAAAAGAAATTGAAGCAAAACATTTAGAAAAATTTATAAACTTGTGGGGATGTTGTTGTTTTTAAGAAACATTCAAAACTCAGAGTGATAAGATGTATGAAATATTATATATTAATGACTTTAATCCTATTTCTCAATGGATAGTAGAAGAATTTTTAATATTGGTTAATTTGCTAATCAGCTTTGTGTGCCATTTCTTCTAGAAGTGAATTGTAGGAAAAGGAAGCCAGGTAGATTGTTTTGGCTCTCTAAGGCATCCACTACTTGTAAGGAAGAGGATGAGGATGAGGATGAGGATGAGGATGAGGATGAGGATGAGGATGCAAATGCAGATGAGGATGAGGCAGTCACAGAATAGCCTAGTTACCATTAGGGGGAGCACATCTTACCCATGTGTATCCTAGACTGCGAACTTTGCCTTGTCTCAATACCATGTGCTGCTCCATTTCATTTTCCAATCCTGATTATCCAGCAGTTCTGATGATCTTCTGAACTGTTAGTAACCTGTCTGTTCATTTGATTTTGGAAAAAAATAAACAAAGTGTGTTTGAAATATCTATAACCAAAGACCTAGCTTACATGGCAATTATGACTAGGAAGTAGGCCAGTGGCCTTCAGGGAGATAAAAATCTTGTCTGTGGTTAAATTGAGATGTAGTCTATTTTAAATAAAGTTTAGATGGCAAAAATTCCTTGGTAGAAGGTATGTAAAAGAATTCAAAGGTTTTGAATGATAGGATTGCTGGAGTAGATGAAACATTTTTTGGTTGGCTCATGTTTTAACCAGTTGAAAAGATACTCTAGTCACAGAGGTCTTGAGACTGCTAGTGATGAGTACTTTGTCTGTAAGAAGTCCTTCTATAATACTTTGGATACTGTAAAGAAATAACATCAATGGAAAGGTTTATTTCAGCTTATAATTTCAAGATTATTTGTAGCCTAATCCAGTGGGGAAAGACATTGCCAGAGGAACAGCCCAATAGCAGTAGAAGGGCAGAGGATCCACATACCTTGGTAGATCAGAAAGCAGAAATCCCAGGCCAGAACCAGATGAATGCAAACATATTCAAGCCCTGTTGCTAGTGATTCCCTTCTGCTAGTAATCTCTATCTCCTAAAAGTCCCACAGCCTTCAAAATAGTGTCCTTAGCTGAGGACCAAGTGCTTCAAATATGAGCCAATGACAGGCAATCTAGATTCAAATCACAGCAATCACAGCAATAACAGAAAACACAAAAAAGCATTTGACACTCAGAGAAAGAGAGGACATGGCTACCATGATTGATAATTAGTGGAGATTTTCCTGGGATTATATCCTTGGAGTAGCTCAAGTATATAAGATAGGCCATCTTTCAATGTCTAACATTACTAGACCCTAAGAGTGAAATTCCCAAATACAGATCATTTTTTATTTTTTATTTATTCACATTGTATCTCACTCACAGCCTCCCCTCTAACTCCCTCTCATAATCCTCCACTCTCCCCTTCTTCTCTGAAAGAGTGCACCCCCATGTATCTTCCCACTCTAGCACATCAAGGCACATTCTCTCCCACTGAGACCAGAGAAGGCAGCCCAACTAGAAGAAAATATCCCATGAATGGGTAGGAGCTTTGGAGATAGTCTTTGCTCCAGTTGTTTGAGATGCACATGAAAACCAAGCTGCATATGTGTGTGTGGAAGACTAGGTTCAACCTGTTGGATCTCACTTAGAAGAGAGAATAAAATATTCATAAAGAGGCAGATGGAGGGAGGGAACTAGGTAGGAAAGGGGATGGGATGGGAATGGCAGGTTTCAGGACTAGGTATGGGGAGTGACAGGAGAGATGTCCAGATGGCTATAAGAATGAATGGAAATCTACAACTAACAGGGGTGGAGAGGTAGGCAGCATCTCCAAGATGAGACAGAGAAAAAGAGGACATGGCTACCATGACTGATAATTAGTGGAGATTTTCCTGGGATTAAATCCTTGTGATTAAAGAGGTACTCAGGAATTAATGGGGGTGACACACAACATTGCAGATATGGAACCTGAAGAGGCTACCTCTTGTAGCCAGGCAGGGACCCCAGTGGAGCAATAGAGACACCAAACTACCCACAAAACATCAACCTTAAGTTTATCCAGCCTAACAGAAATGCAGGGATTGGGGATAGAGTAGAGATTGAGGGAATGACCAACCAATAACTGGCCCAACATAGATCTGTCCCATGGGCAAGCACCAATCCCTGACACTCTGATGAGTTTAGCATGGCTGTCTTCTCAGAGGGTCTACCCACCATCTGACTCATATGGATGCTGACACCCACAGTGAAACAGCTGGAACTTGGGGACTTTTATGGAAGAATATGGGGAAGAATTGCAGGCCCTGGAAGGGATAGGAACACTATAGGAAGACCAACAGAGTCCACTAACCTGGACCCTTGGGGCTCTCAGATACAGATCATTTCATAGACACAGCTTTTATAATAAACAGATGCTTAAAAAATTATTTAATACCATAGCCTAGGCATATTTAGCATACCCTAGCTTCCTCAAAGATACCTGTACATTGGCTTGGAGTAAACATTATCTCTTGAATATGTAGAGAAGTACCATACTCAGCTAATAAACGTCAGGTGTACAGCAAGCAAATACACAAGAAAATTGTAACTCAAGCTCTATTTATGAAGGGATAACTTACATCTCAGCTACATGTTATAGATGGCGTGCATGTTGTTCACTGTATATCCATAGAAAGCTGGAATATTAGGAGTGTATGGTCTATATTCACCATATATTTAGTATGGCCTTGATCACCAAGAAAAAGTTCTCCACAGACTGTGGAATCTAAATACATAGTTGGAAGTGAAATGACATCTACATAAACTTTGCTCATACTTCTGTGTCTCTAGTAAAAGTTGAAACAAAATTAATGCCACCATACACATTCTAGATAACCAATGTTAAGCTCCCTTCAGGATAACAAATGGTTATAACTTTTAGCCCATGATACCTGACAGACAATTTGAGATCTGGATTTGGCACAAGTAAATTAGCTGCCAAGAAAAAGAATCTTTAGCTTTTGAGAGAAATAGATAAGGAGGAAATAGCAGATACTAAGGGAAACAAGAAATATATATTTACCACTTTCTCTCTAGTTACTGTCCAGAGTGGAACTGCTAGGATCGCATGGGGTCCAAGAACAGAGGAGGAACTGGGACAGGATCCTTCCAATCACCATATACAACCTGGAGCTGGGGCTCCTCCTGAGCCCTCTGTGTATGGATTCTGCCAGGAGAGAGAGGGGCTCCCATGAGTGCTGACATAGGCTAAGAAGCTCATAGAAGACAAGGTGCAGCCAGAAACAGAAAGACCAACTGACACCAGAAATAACCAGATGGCACAAGGCAAGCACAAGAACCCTACCAACAGAAACTAAAGCTACTTTGCATATCAGAACACAGTTCTCCCACCACAGCAAGTCCTAGATACCCCAATACACCAGAAAAGCAAGATTTGAATTAAAAAATCCTATCTCATGATGCTGATAGAGGTCTTTAAGAAGGATATAAATAGCTCCCTTAAAGAAATACGGGAGAACACAGGTAAACAAGTAGAAGCCCTTAAAGAGCAAACATAAAATTCCCTTAAAGAATTACAGGAAAACACAACCAAACAGATGAGGGAATTGAGCAAAACCATGTAGGATCTGAAATTGGAAGCAGAAACAAAAAATCACAAAGGGAGTCAACTCTAGAGATAGAAAATCTAGAAAAGAGATCAGGAGTTATAGATGTAAGCATCCCTAAGAGAACATAAGAGATAGAAGAGAGAATCTCAGGTTCAGAAGATACCATAGAAAATATTGGCATAATAGTCAAAGAAAATGCAAAAGGGAAAAAGCTCCTAACTCAAATCATCCAGGAAATCCAGGACACAATGAGGAGACCAAACCTAAGGATAATAGGTATAGAAGAGAGCGAAGATTTCCAGCTTAATGGGCCAGTAAATATCTTCAACAAAATTATAGAAGAAAACTTCTCTAACCTAAAGAAAGAGATGCCCATGAACATAGAAGAAGCCTACAGAACTCCAAATAGATTGGACCAGAAAAGAAATTCCTCTCATCACATGATAATCAAAACATCAAATGCTCTAAACAAAGAAAGATTATTAAAGCAGCAAGAGAAAAATATCACATAACATATAAAGACAGACCTATCAGAACTGAACCAGACTTCTCACCAGAGACCATAAAAGTCAGAAAATCCTGGGCAGATACCATACAGTCCTTAAGAAAACATAAATGCCAGCCCAGGCTACTATATCCAGGAAAACTATCATTTATCATAGACAGTACACTAAGATATTCCATGACAAAATCAAATTTACAAAATATATTTACACAAACCCAGCCCTTCAAAGTATAATAAATGGAAAACTCCAATCCATAGTGGGAAACTATACCCTAAAAAAAAAGAAAGAGAAATAATCTTCTATTAACATACCAAAAAGAATATACCACATAAACATAATTCCACCTCTAATGACAAAAAGAACAGGAATCAACAATCACTTTTCCTTAACATCTCTTAATATCAATGGACTCAGTTCTCCAATAAAAAGACATAGAATATCAGACTGGATACATAAATAGGTCCCAACATTTTGTTGCATACAAAAAACCCACCTCAAAGACAGACACTACCTCAAAGTAAAAGGCTGGAAATCAATTTTTCAAGCAAATGGTTCTAAGAAACAAGCTGGTGTAGCAGAACAACAGTGAAACAAACAGAAGTTACCATCAAAACTAACAGATATGTATAGAACATTTTATCCTAAAACAAAAGAATATACCTTCTCAGCACCTCATTGTACCTTCTCCAAAACTGGTCAAAAAACAGGCCTAAACAGATCCAAGAAGACTGAAATAATCTTATGTTTCCTATCAGATTACCCCATACTAAGGCTGGTCTTCAGCAACAACAAAAACAACAGAAGGTCCACATATACATGGAATCCGAACAATACCCTACTCAATGATAACTTGGTCAAGGAAGAACTAATGAACAAAATTGAAGACTTCTTTGAATTTAATGAAAATGAAGCCACAACATGCTTGAACTTATAGGAAACAATGAAAGCAGTCCTAAGAGGAAAACTCATAGTTCTGAGTGCCTCCAAAAAGAAACTGGAGAGAGCACACATTAGTAGCTTGACAGCACATCTTAAAGCTCTGAAACAAATAGAAGGAAATACACCCAAAAGGAGTAGAGTGCAGAAAATAATCAAAAGCAGGACTGAAATCAACCAAGTAGAAATAAAAAGAATTATACAAAGAATCGACCAAACCAGGGGCTAGTTCTTTGAGAAAATCACCAAGATTGATAAACCCTTAGCCAGACTAAACAGAGGGGCCAGAAATAGTCTCCAAATTAACAAAATCAGAAATGAAAAAGCAGATATAACAACAGAAACTGAGGAAATCAAAAATAATCATTAGATCCTACTACAAAAGCTTATACTTAACAAAACTGCAAATTTTGGATGAAATGGACAGTTTTCTAGTCAGGTACCAATTTTCCAGTCAGGTACCAAAGTTAAATCAAAATCAGACAAATCAATTTAACAGTCCCATAACCCCTAATGAATAGAGGCTGTTATTAATAGTCTCCAAATTAAAAAAAAAAATCCCAGGACCAGATGGCTTTAGTGCAGTTCTATCAGACCTTCAACGAAGACCTAATATCAATACTCTTCATAATGTTACACAAAATAGAAACAGAAGGAACACTACCCAATTCATTCTATGAAGCTACATTTACTCTGATACCAAATCCACACAAAGACCAAACAAAAAGGAGATGTTAAGACCAATTTACTTTATGAATATTAATGCAAAAGTACTAAAGTTCTCAGAAACCTAATCCAAGAACACATCAAAATCATCATTCACCATGATCAAGTAGGCTTCATCCCAGGGATGCAGGGATGGTTAAATATAAAGAAATCCATCAACATAATCCTCTATATAAACAAACTCAAAGAAAAAAAACACATGATCATTTCATTAGATGCTGAGATATGACAAAATCCAACACCCCTTCATGATAAAAGTCTAGAAAAGATCAGGAATTCAAGGCCAATACCTAAACATAGGAAGAGCAATATGCAACAAAACAGTAGCCAACATAAAATTAAATGTTGAGAAACATGAAGCAATCCCTCTAAAATCAGGGACTAGACAAGGCTGCCCACTCTCTCCACATCGATTCAATATAGTACTTCAAGTCCTAGCCAGAGAACGTAGACAATGAAAGGATTTCAAAGGAATATAAACTGGAAAGGAAAAAGTCAAAATATCACTGTGTGCAGATGATATGATAGTATATTTAAGTGACCCCCAAAATTCCACCAGAGAACTCTTAAACTTGATAGACAACTTCAGCAAAGCAGCTGGATATAAAATTAATTCAAACAAATCAGTGGCCTTTCTCTATTCAAAGAATAAACAGTCTGAGAAAGAAATTAATGTAACAACTCCCTTCACAATACTCACAAATAATATAAAACAGCTTGGTGTGACTCTAACTAAACAAGTGAAAGATCTGTATGAAAACAACTTCAAGTCTCTGAATAAAGAAATCAAAGAAGATCTCAGAAGATGGAAAGATCTTCCTTGCTCATGGATTAGTAGGATTAATATAGTAAAAATGGCCATCTTGCTGAAAGCAATCTACAGATTCAATGCAATCCCCATCAAAATTCCAAATCAATTTTTTTCTTTTTCTAAAATTTTTTTACTTTCTATATTCTTTGTTTACATTCCCAAAGATTTTCCCTTTCCCAGTTCCCCCCTCCCCAAAAGTCCCATAAGCCTTCTTCCCTCTGTCCATCCTCTGATCAACCCCCTCCTACTTCTTTGTCCTGGTTCTCCCCTACAATGCTGGATCAAGCCTTTCCAGGACCAGGGCCCTCTCCTTCCTTCTTCTTGGGAGTCATTTGATATGTGGATTGTGTCTTGGGTACTCAGAGCTCCTGAGCTAATATCCACTAATGAGTGATTGCATTCCATGTGTGTTCTTTTGTGATTGGTTTAACTCACATAGGATTATATTTTCCAGATCCAACCATTTGCCTAAGAATTTCATGAATTCATTGCTTTTAATTGCTGAGTGGTATTCCATTGTGTAACTATACCACATTTTCTGTATCCATGCCTTCACTGAGGGACATCTGGGTTCTTTCAAGCTTCTGGCCATTATAAATGGGGCTGCTATGAACATAATGGAGCATGTGTCCTTATTGCATGCTGGGGAATCCTCTGGTCATTAGGGAAATGCAAATCAAAACAACCCTGAGATTTCACCTTACACCAGTCAGAATGGCTAAGATTAAAAATTCAGGAGACAGCAGGTGTTAGCGAGGATGTGGAGAAAGAGGAACACTCCTTCACTGCTGGTGGGAATGCAAGTTGATACAACCACTCTGGAAATCAGTCTGGCAGTTCCTAAGAAAACTGAGCATAACACATCTGGAAAACCCTGCAATACCAACTCAATTTTTCATAGAGTTAGAAAGAATAATTTCCAAATACATCTGGAATAACAAAAAACCCAGAATAGCAAAAACTATTCTTAACAATAAAAGAAATTTGGGCAGAATCACCAACACTGACCTCAAGGTGTAGTACAGAACAATTGTGATAAAAAACAGCATGGTATTGGTACAGTGATAGGCAGGTAGATCAATGGAATAGACCTGAAGACCCAGAAATGAATCCACATACCTATGGTCACTTTATATTTGACAGAAATGTTAAAACCATCCAGTGGAAAAAAGTAGCATTTTCAACAAATGGTGATGATTCAACTGGCAGTTAACAAGTAGAAGAATTCAAATCAATCCATTCTCACCCCCTTGTATAAAGCATGAGTTCAAGTGGATCAAGGACCTTCACCTAAAACCAGATACACTGAAACTAATAGAAAAGACAGCAGTGAAGACCACTGAGCACATGGGCACTGGGGAAAATTTCCTGAACAGAATACAAACAGCTTATGTGCTAAGATCAAGAATTGACAAATGGGACCTCATAAAATTGCAAAGCTTCTGTAAGGCAAAGGACACTGTTAAAAAGACATAACTGCAACCAACAGATAGGGAAAAGATCTTTACCAATCCTACATCCATTAAAGCGTTAATATCTAATATATACAAAGAAGTCAAGAAGTTAGACTCCAGAGAAATTAATAACCCTGTTAAAAATGGGGTACAGAGCTAAAGAAAGAATTTTCAACAAAGGAATACCAAATGGCTGAGAAGGACCTAAAGAAATGTTCAACATCCTTACTCATTAGGTAAATGCAAATCAAACCAACCTTGAGATTTTACCTCACACCAGTCAGAATAGCTAAGATAAAAAACTCAAGTGACAGTAGATGCTGGCAAGGATGTGGAGAAAGAGGAACACTTTCCATTGCTGGTAGGATTGCAAGCTGGTAAACCACTCTGGAAATCAGTTTGTCAGTTTCTCAGAAAATTGGAAATAATAATACCTGAAGACCCAGCTATCCCACTACTGGGCATATACCCAGAAGATGCTCCAACATGTAATAAAGACACATGCTCCTCTATATTCATAGCAGCCTTATTTATAATAGTAAGAAGGTGCAAAGAACTCAGATGTCCCTCAAGAGAAGCATGGATGCAGAAAATTTGGTACATTTACATAATGGAATACTACTCATGTATTAAAAAATTGAATTTATTAAATTCTTAGGCAAATAAATGGAACTAGAAAATATAATTTGGAGTGAGGTAACCCGATCACAAAAGAACACACATGATATTTGCTCACTGATGTTAACTCAGATGCTCAGTATACCCAAGATATAATTTACAGACCACATGAAGCTCAAGAAGGGAAAACCAAACTGTGGATACTTCTGTCCTTCTTAGAAGGGGGAACAAAGTATCCATGGGAGGAAGTACAGAAGCAAACTGTGGAGCAGAGACTGAAGAAAAGGCTCTCCAGAGAGTGCCCCACGTAGGAATCCATCCCATAAACAGTTACTAAACCCAGACACTATTGTGGATGCCAACAAGTGCTTCCTGACAGGAGACTGAAATAGCTGTCTTCTGAGAGGGCCTGCCAGTCCCTGACAGACACAAAGGGGGACGCTGTCAGCCAACCATTGAACTGAGCACAGGTTCCCCAGTGGAGGAGTCAGAGAAAGGACCGATGGAGCTGAAGGAGTTTGCAGCACCATAGGAAGAACAACAATATGAACCAACCTGTATCCCTAAAGCTCCCAGGGACTTATTCACCAACCATAGAGTACACAAGGAGTGACCCATGGCTCCAGCTGCATGTGTAGCAGAGGATGGCCTTGTTGGACATCAATGAGAGAGAGAGAGAGATGTGAAGGCTTCTTGCCCTAGTGTAGGGGAATACCAGGTCAGGGAAGTAGGAGTGGGTGGGTTAGTGACCAGGGAAAGGGTCCAGGTGTATGGGATAGAGGGTTTTCATAAGGAAAATGAGAAAGGGGGATAACATTTGTAATGTAAATAAAGATAATAACTAATTTAAAAAAAGAAAAAAACAGTTATTTTTTTCTCTTAAGAGTGATTTAAACTTTATGAGGTGTTATGTCAAAACATATCTTTGAAGGTGAAGCTTCATATGAAGATTGATTTATAATATCTATCCACATATTTCTTGAACTCTAGAAAAATCCCATGCTTTTTAAAATAAATTAGTTGTATAAATTAAAATAAATAAAAAATGATGAAAAGTGAATATATATATATATATATATATATATATATATGTTTTAATCTATTTTTCTCTTAACTTTCAATTTCATAATAAGTCTTTCTTTCTGAAAGAAAGCCCCATGTCTCAGACTTGGCAGAAAGTAGAACTACGTTTTACAACTGAGAAATCCTTATGGGAACATTTTTTTCTTTCTTCAGTTTTTGGTAAGGATAGCACTGACTTGTGATCAATGCTTGTTGACTCCCATGGGTACAATGTATTTAGAGGAAGTGACCTAATAACATAGAGTGGTTGCCTCACTGGTGTCTTCTGTGTGCCAAGGACAGAGTGAATATTTCCAGGCACTGTCTACAAAGAATAAACACTCCACATCCTGGGAGATGTGGATGGGGGTGGTATGGCAATTATCTATGTGAGATCCGGACAATTTCTTTTCCATCAAAACTTGATTCCTCTTTTTCTCAGCCCTGATTTCTACACTTTACTGTTCTAACAAATCTGTAGCCTGTAAACTTCTGTGAACCCCTTCAAGGTTAATAAGCTTCTTTTTGTGAATATCTCACAATACAGATGATTTTTCTTAGTGATGCAACTCTCTTGTTCAGATATTTCAGTACAAATTTCAGGTTTTTTTAAAAAATTATTGTTATTATTATCTAAGGCTGATTAAAGTGGTTCATTCATTGAATCTCATATATTTTGTCTTTTTAAAAAATAATCTTTTTTTCTTCTAGTGCAATTTTTGTATAACTTTAGGAAACAAAAGAGATACATACATCTTCCTGATATGCCATATTTTACATTATATTTGTTATACATTATCATATACTTTCTTTTTGTACTGCTGGGGTTGGGCTCAGGAATTCATACATGCTTGGCAGATGCTGGACGGTTGGTAGAGAACTCCAGCCCTGTGGTCTGTTTTCCATGGTTAGGAGAAGCAGAGCAGGACAACTAAATTATCAACACATCCAGCAGTTAATGTGAATGCTGAGGTCTCATGCACAGAGTTCCATTATTCCTGAAGCAGTTGGACTTCCCATGATGGGTACCAGCTGCCCATACTTATTTAGTAGAAGATGCCAGCGTCAATGAGGTCACTTTTACAAAAGAGTTTAATTGACTACTGTTAATGTCTGTTCATGTTTTCATTTCTAATTGAGAAATATTCTAAGAAATCCAGTACAACATTTGACAGGAAAAGCACTTTCACTGGCTTTTTTTCTCCTTGCCGTCACCTGTGCAGCTAAAATACAATACATTCACATTTGTCCTACTGACATTATAAGAACTTAATGTTCTTCCATACTGTTCAAGTTGAAGATATGTGTACTAGCCCTTTCTTCTTACCCTATCTGAAAAATAGAGAACCTTCATATCACACAGGATCTGCAATTTAGTCATTTTCATGTAAAGCATAGAATGTAAGGGTTTTTTTTCTTCATACTGTTACCCTATGTGAGTTTGTGGGCTTACTGTGCCCCTGATTGTTGCTTTTTGTACTCTAAGGCACTGATTTTTCTATAGATGGCCTATAAGATTTAAAGCTTTAGTAAAATGAAGAGACATTTCTTGCAGTTAAGGATATAACTTCAAGCAGGAAGAAAGCAGGGTTGGGTAATGGGTAAAAAAGACCATGTCAGATTCAATTTCTAAGAAAAGCTGTTTTTGTTTTGATAACAGTAATGTTCCTTTGGTTTAAAGTTATCAGCTATCAAAACAAGCTTCAGTCTATAGCACACTGACTTCTTTCCATTACAGGGAAACAGATTCCTGTGCAAATCGAGTCCAAAGAAAAATATATTTACTGAGAAAGTAAAGGGAAGAAATCAAAAACAATCTATTTGCTTCTTAAAATTCAGGAGAAAAACAAGGTTACATAGTATATATAATATACTGTCTATCCCCAGGACTAATATATCATCAGAAAACTGTATTGCAAATAAATGAAAGCTAAAAAGAAGATGCCCAAAACCTGAGAGTAATAGAAAGAAATAGTTTTTCACAGCACAATACAGAATCTCTCCATCACATGTGTTAACAGTTCACTAAGGCAGCTTTGTTCTGTATTTGGTATGAGGTTTGTGCAGGAAGTATTTTTGTCTGGCAAAAGAGCCAGGGCAGGATCCAACTTGAACATCTAAGTCATTTCACAAAGAAATGTGAAATTGTAGAACCATGTGGGTGGGCAGTGACCTTGATCTCTCATTTATTAAATAAACACAGACTTGAGTAGCTGAGCTTCTCAGGATGTTAGCAGTGGCAAATGCCAAGCTATAGTGCTTAGGTGAGGTAGGGTTGTACCCCGTCATAAATCTCCAAGAGCAGGCCTCTCCAAATCCCCTTTTGTGAATTTAATATCTAACCAATTTAAAAGAAACCAAGTGTGCTTGCTGTGCAGTGTAGCTTCAGGATGAAGCAATTAGTTTTCTCTTTCAAAAACCTGTCCACCACTAAGTTCTTAGTCAAACACCTAAGATTTTGCAAAATGTTTGTTTTCAGTGAAAGCACATGGCAATGAGCCTTTGTATTTATGCAACCACTTCTATTGTTCCACTTGCTGGCAGCTAGGTGTAGGTAAAGCAAGTCATAATTTGTGTAGTACAAAAGATGCCCTCTTGAAGAAGTGTAAAGAGCAAACTCCATGCTTAAGCAACTAGAAAAACAAGAAAAATCTGAAAATAATTAGTAATCTATTTCTGCATGTAAAAACTGGAAAATGACTTCTTATTGTATAGATCAGACAGCATTCTAATTTTTTCATTAGTTTCTTGATAGGGAGGGGTTATTCTGGTTCTAGGCAGAAAAGGGTTTTTAAATATGTGTAGAGTGCATACGTGAATAAGGAGTTCCCACTTTAAGTTGAGTGCACTTTCTCAAACACATTGAATAGAAAAAAGAAAGATCCACACATACTTTTGTCAGCACTTTTCACTCTTGATTTATTTTCTAATTTTGATATTTATTATAAGTTGAAATACCTGTACTCTAGCCTTGAAGTTCTAATCAGTATTTGGATCAGGGACCCTATGAGTCAAAATTTCTAACTATATAGACATTATGATCACATGAAATACCTTATCATATGATTAGAATACCTTTAAAACACTGTGGATATTCATGACAAACATAGATGAGACACTTGAGTTTCACTGCATTGAATTTAACTTCCAAATCTGCCCTGGAGAAGCTTGCAGTCTTATTCAGAATATACCGTACTGACAATGAGACAGCCACTGTCATAAATAAAACTTCTGAAACAAAATGGAAATATGTTCAAGACATTAGGATGTTTTAGTATGGTAAAGGCTGAAGATATGAAGACAGCTGCATGATCAGACAGGGTAGTCACTCAAAATGTTGCTTTTGTAATTAATGATGTTACTAGTTTCATGGCCTTGTGTCCTCACAAAATGTAAATGTAAAGTCTGGGGCCACACTTCCACAAGAAGTCACTTAGCTGGGCAGGTGGAGTATTTTTGGTATATGTAACACTGTCTACTTATTAAGCCTTTCAGTATAAAATTTTGGCTGAATATTGCTGTAATAGAAGATAGGAAATGACATGGGAGCTATAAGGGTTAGAATGGACAATTTTCACAAAACTGAACAATCTTCTGGTGTTTTAGATAATATAAAATAAAACAGCATGAGAGAACAATTGCTTATTCAACAAGAGGGCTCTGCATTGTCTTGAGAAGAGTTATTGGGAATTAGGAAGATCCTATTGTGTACCTAAGTGTCATGTTTTCAATGTGCAAACACAAAAGTAAAGTTTCTTTGGAAGATGAGATGAAGGAACTTTGTCTTGGTTCCAAAGGGAAATGGAATCCACCAAAATATAAAGAGATGGGGAGACTAGGGAAAGTTCTTCAGTACAGAGATATTGTCTCCCCCAGTCCATCTTTCTCCATGGAGAATGCCCCACCATCAATTTTATGAAAATACACTTTGATCTGATACATGTAAGTTGGTTTTCAGTTGAACCTCCTCAGAGAATCATAAATTCTCTCTGCCAGGAGAGTCACCATTTAAATGGGAAAACCTTTGCAAAAGTTTCCCTTAATCTTGTAAGAATGACTAATTTTAAACATGTTTTAAAGAAGAGTTTTGTTCCAAACACAGTTCCTAGAAATAGTGGGGAATTCCAGTGTGACAGACAAAAATTTTCTTCACAAGAACCAAGCCAGAATGTTCTGGCAACTCATCAGCAAGTCCAAATTTCCCATTTTCAAGAAGATTGGAAGGAGATGGGCTTCTAAAGGATGGATAATTCCAAGATCATTGTACAGATGAACTTAGTACTATTTGCAGTAAAATTTCAGTCCCTAGAGGGTTTTTCCATCACCCTTGGATCTTTCTTTCTTAATAGTGTCCCTTGTTAAGTAAAAACACATGTCATTCTGAGTCTAAACAAGCATAATTGCACATGTAGATCAATTATATAATTGTGATCAGCATAAAACACCACATTTGGATTGAAATGTTATGCATGTAAAATGTGATAGCAAATTCAAAAGAAGATAAAGAAACATATTGAAACACAAACCACTTATAACCATATTAGGAAATTCACTGAACAAAAGATGGAAAAACAACTGTATACCTTTTCCAATAACTGACTTAGATCCTTACCTTAATCTTTCTCTTTCTCCATATAATCAGTTGCCCTAACTAATTTGTAACTTCTTTCCATACCTGCAAGGGTTTGACTCTAAAGAAAACAAGTTCCTTCTCATCATATATAGAAATAATCAGTAGTACAATGTAACTTGTCTGTGTGAAAAGAATATGTGCATTTGTGGGATTGAGGTCAGTTTTAGCTGTCATTGTAAGATGGATACATGGATGTTTGGTCCTGAACTTGAACTGAAAAGTTCCAGAATTATTATAAATATTTTATAGAACATCCAAGGCACTGTAATGGCAGATGTTAATACATGAATGAAGAAAAACTCAAGGTGTATTAACAAATCAGGAAATAGTCCAACCGACAAAGTGCAGAGTTCTCTTAGCAGAGTCTAGTAAATGCTACAAACATCAAATTATGGGTAATCATTGGGGCCTGGATAAACTGAATGTTTACAAGGACATCACAGCTCATAACTTTTTCTGTCTTTTTTGAAGCTTAGTGACCTAGAGAACTATAGGATTTTGAAAAAGAAAATGCTGCTGTCTTATCTCTCAGTTTCTGCATTTGATATTAGCACCATGGGTAGATAAGAGTTAATTACTTTGGGATCTTTACATGTTCAAGTGTAGCACTGAGTTAAGAGTCTGGAATTTTTTTCACTTCATATTAGCTAAAATGTCTATTTTGTCATTCAACCAAATATACCTGATTAAATAGAGAATAATCAGAGTTTTTTTTTTTTCTGTTTCACATAGAAATAGTAAGTTCTTTACTAAAATATCCTACATGTGCTGTGAGTGTGGCTTGGGCTAAATTCTGAGAACAAGATGGATATATTTTTCTGGAGCATACAGTTTCTGTGCTATTTTGTTGGGTAAGTGATTTTCATAATTTGTATTGTTGTGAAGCTTTTGCATATTTTCTTGTCATTAAATATATTGCAATTCACAAACTTATAATGTAAAGACTATCAAACATTTTTATTGCATTTAGGGAATATATTATAGCCAATGTGCCCCCACATATCTAAGTTCTCCTTGCTCATATTTATAAGTATATCAACCAAAGTAGTGATTGATACTAAACCATTTTAGTAAATAAATCTAAAATGTAACAATCCTGGTTCCTGTGGAAGAGAAGAGAATAAGCAGCCATGATGGAAGACAGAAGAACATGGCAACTAGCTTCTGTGGTGCTCAGTTAAAGAAAGCATCTTTAAATTCAGAATGGATGTACTAAACTCAGAATTTAAGGTAAAAGTCTCTTATTGGTTCTCATATGACCTAATTGCTGTTCAAAAATTTTCCATCATTTTTATTCTACCCTGATTTCACTTGCAGAGAAGATAAGATAATTTTGGGAATTAGACAATACAGCACTATTGCCCTTAGGTATGGCACATGTACTTTTTAGAGGAACATGAAAATGTTCTTCACTGTGCTTTTGTCTCTATCTCTCCGCCTCACTGTCTGTGTTTCTGTGTCAGTCTCAGTGATCGTCTGTCTGTCTCTGTTTCTCTGTGTATATTGTATGTTGTATGTTGTATGTTTTGTGTGTGTGTGTGTGTCCAAGTAAGTCTAGGTGTACCACATTCGTTCAGGTGCCCATGGTGAAGAGAGTGTTTGATCCTCTGGAACTGGAGTTATAAATAGTTGTGAGTTGTCTAATGTTGGTACTGAGAACCAAACTCAATTCCTCTGAAGATAAGTAAGCATCCTTAAGTGCTGAGCCACAACTGTAGCCTCAGTTATGCCTTTCTAAATGTATAGAATCTATCATTTTAAGATACCTAAAGTCCATCAAGCTTTTCATTGGGTTTCTATTTAGGCATTGTATTAGACAGGATTCTCTAGAGTCACAGGATATATGGGTAGTCTCTACATAGCTAGGGATATTGTTGATGACTTACAGTCTGTAGTCCAACTCCCCAACAATGGTCAGCATCAGCTGTGGATAGAAGTCCAAGGATCTAGCAGTTGCTCAGTCTCACAAGGTAAGCAGGCAAGGAAGAGTGAGTCTTCCTTCTTCCTATGTTCTTATGTAGCAGGTCTCCAGCAGAGGGTGTGGCCCAGATTAAAGATCTGTGCCACTGCTCCTTTAATCCCAGGTGCCAAATGACCTTGAACTCAGAGATCTCCTTGTCTTAAACTTCTGGAATTCATAGCCACTATGCTACAAGATCTCCATGACAAGATCCAGGTCAGAAACTTGTATCTCCGAACCTCCAGATTAGGATCAAAGGTGAGCCTTCCAATTCTGGATTGTAGTTCATTCCAGATATAGTCAAGATGACAACCAGGAATAGCCACCACAGGCATGTTGTTGGAAATTTTTGATACCAAAAAACCCTGGACTACCTAAACAAAATTTCAGGCTTAGAACTCATTATACGATTTTACCAGGAGAAGGCTTGTCTTTTCCTTAAATGGAATCCTGGAGTCTATCTTCTTTTATAGTTATTAGAAAACCATAATATATCTGTGATCAGTATTTCCTTGACTCTATAACTTTGTGGCTTTGTCAACAAACTCTGAGTCAAGAGTCTTAGGTGGAGTTACCAAAGATACCAGATAACGAATTTGACTAGGTCAACTCATATTACTGCTAGCAAATGTTTCACAGACAAATGTTTCACATAGACATCACATCTTGCAACTTCACTGAAACTACCTTTTGCTTTGCCTGGAATCTTGGGGTACCATTTAGCCTGTCAGATGATCCAGGGGAAATTTGGACACAGTTGTTAAGGTTCTTTGATCTCATTAATAAAAGAATTTAAGAATGGGTTAAAACAGAACCTATAAGAAAATTTTATTAAAGTTTAAAAGAAAAAAAAACATCACAGGCAGCTGCCTCTAGGAGAGAAAATAAAAGGTATGATATTTAAGTTACTATAGAGGCCACAGACACATTGCAGACTGGCAGCTATATGGTAGGGAGAGAAGCTTTAAAGAAAGAATGAGGAAGCCCCAAATTTTGGGAAAATCCAAAAGTATTAAGGAAAGCATGATAAGAAAAGACATAGGAATAAGTAGAAGCTGTGCTCTTCTTGTTAACTCAGAAACAAAGGCAGACTCAAGAAGCTGAGTGTATGCAGCTGGGTAAGCCATACTTACAGGGATTCTGGAAAGGAAGGGTACAGCTTATCATTAAAGGAAAAGTTATTCTGTCTGTCTCTTTAGCATGGCTTCAGGTAAATCCTCTTCTCTATGGGTGGTCCTTTGTTGGTAACCTGTAATGTTAGATCTTGACCCAGGAATTCTATTCTCTTGATCACAAACAGCTTTTATTAATGGACCTTTGCTGTTATTCCAACAGTGTCTCTAAGCTTATGGATTATGGGAAATTGTAACAGTGTCCTTCTTCAAAGGGTTTGTAACTGTTTCTATTTCTCACAGTTTTCTTCATTTCAAACTTAGCATAAAATTATCATCATTGTTTATGTGGCAAAACTGAAATATAAACATATGCATTGCCTATTATGGCTCAGCTTCTAGCTTAGATATCTGTGCCATACACTTTACTTGCTCTCTTTGCACATGTTTAGGACCTTTCCAGTCATAATAAAGTGCTGCTCTGGGCAGTGCAGAGGACAAGCGGTGTACCCAGAGATCAGCTGCAAGGAGGCAGCTTGCACTGGTGAGTCCGTCTGACCCAGCAGAGCAGAGGATCCAGTCTAGAGGCCTCTGGCGGGAGCCTTCCAGTCTCCACCCTTGGATCGGGAGCAGCCTGGGCCATGCGCCCCTTCTCCAGGCAGTACAGAGGGCCAGCAGTGCATCCAGAGGCCTGCTGCAGGGAGGCAGCTTGCACGGGTGAGTCTTGCATTGACAACAAAACCAAGTAACACCTGAAAGATCTAGATGGCAAAAGGCAAATGTAGGAATGCTACTAACAGAAATCAAGGCAATATGGCAGCATCTGAACCTAGTTCTCCATTAAAAGCAAGTCCTGGATACCCCAACACACCAGAAAAACAAGATTTGGATTTAAAATTACTGGTCATGATGCTCTTACAAGAACACATGAAGGACATAAGTAAATCTCTTAAAGACATTCAGGAGAAAAATGATCAAAACCTAAAAGCCTTTACAAGGGAAAAACAAAAATCACTTAAAAAATTCAGGAGAATATGGGTAAAAAGATAGTAGCCAATAAGGAGGAAATGCAAAAATAACTTAAAGAAATACAGGAGAACTTTGAACAACAGGCAGAAGTCATGAAAGAGGAAACACAAAAATCTCTTAAAGAATTACAGGAAAATACAAACAAGCAAGCGAAGGAACTGAGAAAAAACATCCAGGATCTAAAAACAGAAGTAGAAACAACTAAGAAATCAGAAAGGGAGACCATTTGGAGATAGAAAACCTTGGGAAGAAATCAGGGGCCATAGATGCAAATATCAACAACAGAATACAAGAGATAGAAGAAAGAATCTCAGATGCCGAAGATACCTTAGAAACCATGGACTCAAAGGTTAAAGAAAATGCAAATTACAAAAAGCTTGTAATCCAAAACATCCAGGAAATCCAGGACAAAATGACAAGACCAAACCTAAGGATTATAGGCATAGATGAGAGTGAAGATTTACAACTTAAAGGGCCAGCAAATATCTTCAATAAAATTATGGAAGAAAATTTCCCTAATCTAAAGGGAGATATGAATATACAAGAAGCCTATAGAACTCCAAATAGACTGGACCAGAACAGAAATACATCCTGTCACATAATAATCAAAACCCCAAATGTACTAAACAAAGAAAGAATATTAAAGGCAGTAAGAGAAAGAGGCCAAGTAACATATAAAGGAAGACCTATCAGAATCACACCAGACTTCTCACCAGAGACAATGAAAGCTAGAAGATCCTGGGCAGATCTCATGCAGACTCTACGAGAACACAAATGCCAGCCAAAGCTACTATACCCAGCAAAACTCTTAATCACCATAGATGGAGAAACCAAGATATTTCATGACAAAACCAAGTTTAACCAATATCTTATCACAAACCTAGCCCTACAAAGGATAATAGGAGGAAAACACCAATACAAGGAGGGAAACTTCACCCTGAAAAATGCAAGCTAGTAACCTACTTTCATCAAACCCAAAAGAAGATAACCAATCAAATATAAAAGATAACATCAAAAATGACAGGAAGTAATAATCACTATTCTTTAATATCTCTTAACATCAATGGACTCACTTCCCCAATAAAAAGACATAGACTAATGGACTGGATACATAAACAGGATCCTACATTTTGCTGCATACAGGAAACATACCTCAGGGTCAAAGACAAGCACTACCTTAGAGTAAAAAGCTGGAAGACAATTTTACAAGCAAATGGTCTCAGGAAACAAGCCAGAGTAGCCATTCTAATATCAGATAAAATTGACTTTCAACCTAAAGTCATCAAAAGAGACACTGAGGGACACTTCTTGCTGGTCAAAGGAAAAACACAGCAAGAAGAACTCTCAATCCTGAACATCTATGCTCCAAATGAAAAGGCACCCTCATTCATAAAAGAAACTTTACTAAAGCTCAAAGCACACATTGCACCTAACAAATAATTGTGGGTGACTTCAACATTCCACTCTCCTCAACAGGAAAACAGAATTTAAACAGGGACACAGTGAAACTAATTGAAGCTTTGGACCAATTAGATTTAACAGATATATATATATATATATATATATATATATATATATATATATATATATATATATATAACATTTCACCCTAAAGCAAAAGAATATACCTTTTTCTCAGCACCTCATGTTAACTTCTCCAAAATCTACTATATAATTTGTCACAAGACAGACCTCAACAAATATAAGAAGATTGAAATAATCCCATGTCTCCTATCAGATAACTATGGAGTAAAAGTGGTCTTCAATAGCAACAAAAACAACAGAAAGCCCACATACACATGGAAACGGAACAATACTCTACTCAATGATACCTTGGTCAATGAAGAAATAAAGAAAGAAATCAAAGACTTTTTAGAATTTAATGAAAATGAAGACACAACATACCCAATTCTATGGGACACAATGAAAGCAGTGCTAAGAGGAAAACTCATAGCCCTGAGTGCCTCCTAAAAGAAAATGGAGAGAACATACACTAGCAGCTTAATGACATACCTGAAAGTCCAGGAGCAAAAAGAAGTGAATTCACCCAGGAGGAGTAGAAGGCAGGAAATCATCAAACTCAGAGATGAAATGAATCAAGTAGAATCTAAGAAAACCATACAAAGAATCAACAAAACCAGGAGCTGGTTCTTTGAGAAAATTAACAAGATAGATAAACCTTTAGCCAGACTAACCAAATGGCACAGAGACAGTATCCAGATAAACAAAATTAGAAATGAAAAGGGAGATATAACAACAGAAACTGAAGAAATTCAAAAAATCATCAGATCTTACTATAAAAGCCTATACTCAACACAACTGGAGAATCTGGAGGAAATGGACAATTTGCTAGACAGATATCAAACACCAAAATTAAACCAGGATCAAATAGATCATCTAAACAGTACCCGCATAACCCCTAAAGAAATAAAAGGGGTCATAGAAAGTCTCTCAACCAAAAAAAAGCAAGGGACCAGATGACTTCAGTGCAGAATTCTATCAGACCTTCAAAGAAGACCTAACACCAATACTCTTCAAACTGTTCCACAAAATAGAAACAGAAGGAAAACTACGCAACTCGTTCTATGAAGCCACAATTACACTGATACCAAAACCACACAAAGATCCAACAAAGAAAGAGAACTTCAGGCCAGTTTCCCTTATGAATATCGATGCAAAAATATTCAATAAAATTCTTGCCAACTGAATCCAAGAACACATCAAAATGATCATCCACCTCAATCAAGTGGTGAATCCCAGGGATGCAGAGATGGTTCAATATAAGGAAATCCATCAATGCAATCCACTACATAAACAAACTCAAAGAAAGGACCATGTGATCATTTCATTGGATGCTGAAAAAGCATTTGACAAAATTCAGCATTCTTTTATGCTAAAAGTCTTGGAAAGAATAGGAATTCAAGGCCCATACCTAAACATAGTAAAAGCAATATACAGCAAAGCGGTAGCCAATATCAAACTAAATGGAGAGAAACTTGAAGCAATCCCACTAAAATCAGGGACTAGACAAGGCTGCCCTCTCTCTCCATATCTTTTCAATATAGTACTTGAAATTCTAGCTAGAGCAATTAGACAACATAAGGAGGTCAAAGGGATACAAATTGGAAAGGAAGAAGTCAAATTATCACTATTTGCAGATGATATGATAGTATACTTAAGTGACCCAAAAAACTCCATCAGAGAACTCCTACAGCTGATAAACAACTTCAGCAAAGTGGCAGGTTATAAAATCAACTCAAGCAAATCAGTTGCCTTCCTATACTCAAAGGATAAGCAGGCTGAGAAAGAAGTTAAGGAAATGACACCCTTCACAATAGCCACAAACAATATAAAGTATCTTGGTGTGACTCTAACCAAACAAGTGAAAGATCTATATGACAAGAACTTTAGGTCTTTGAAGAAGGAAATTGAAGAAGGCCTCAGAAAATGGAAAAATCTTCCATGCTCATGGATTGACAGGATTAATATTGTTAAAATGGCCATCTTGCCAAAAACAATACACAGGTTCAATGCAATCACCATCAAAATCCCAACTCAGTTCTTCACAGAGTTAGGAAAAGGAATTCTCAAATTTATCTGGAATAACAAAAAATCTGGGATAGCTAAAACTATTCTCAAGAATAAAAGAACTTCTGGGTGAATTAGTATACCAGACCTGAAGCAATACTACAGAGGAATAGTGTTAAAAACTGCATGGTATTGGTACATGGACAAGGCAAGTGGACCAATGGAATAGAACTGAAGACCCAGAAATGAATCCATACACCTATTGTTACTTGATCTTCGACAAAGGAGTGGAATACATTCAGTGGAAAAAAGATAGCCTTTTCAACAAATGGTGCTGGTTCAACTGGAGGTCAGCATGCAGGAGAATTCAAATTGATCCATTCTTATCTCCTTGTACTAAGCTCAACTCCAAGTGGATCAAGGACCTCCACATAAAACCAGACACACTGAAACTTGGGAAAACCCTTGAGGACATAGGCACAGGGGAAAAGTTCCTGAACAGAACACCAATACTTATTCTCTAAGATCAAGAATTGACAAATGGGATCTCATAAAATTACAAAGTTTCTGTAAGGCAAAGGACACTGTCAAAAGGACAAAATGGCAACCAACAAATTGGGAAAAGATCTTCACCCACCCTACATCCCACAGAGGGCTAATATCCAATATATACAAAGAACTCAAGAAGTTAGATCCCAGGGAACCAAATAACCCTATTAAAAATGGGGTACATATCTAAACAAAGAATTTTCACCTGAAGAACTTCAGAGAGCTGAGAAACACCTTAAGAAATGCTCAACATCATTAGTCATTAGGGAAATGCAAATCGAAATAACCCTGAGATTTCACCTCATACCAGTCAGAATGGCTAAGGTTAAAAACTCAGGAGACAGCAGGTGTTGGCGAGGATGTGGAGAAAAAGGAACACTCTTTCACTGCTGGTGGGATTGTAAGATGGTACAACAACTCTGGAAATCAGTCTGGCGGTTCCTAAGAAAACTGGACATGACACTTCCGGAGGACCCTGCTATACCTCTCCTAGGCATACACCCAGAGGATTCCCAGCATGCAATAAGGACATATGCTCCATTATGTTCATAGCAGCCTTACTTATAATAGCCAGAAGCTGGAAAGAACCCAGATATCCCTCAATGGAGGAATGGATATAGAAAATGTGGTATATATACCCAATGGAGTACTATTCAGCAATTAAAAACAATGAATTCATTAAATTCTTAGGCAAATGGTTGGAACTGGAAAATATCATCCTAAGTGAGGTAACACAATCACAAAAGAATACACATGGAATGCAATCATTGATAAGTGGATATTAATTAGCCCTGAAGCTCTGAAAACTGGACACAATTAGCATATCAAATGATTCCCATGAAGAAGGAAGAAGAGGGTTGTAGTCCTGGAAAGGCTTGATCCAGCATTGTAGGGGAGTACCAGGACAGAGAAAAGGGAGGGGGAAAGATAGAATGGATGGAGAGAAGAGGACTTATGGGACATATGGGGAGGGGGGATCTTGGAAAGGGAAAAGCTTTTGGAATGTAAACAAAAAATATAGAAAATAAAAATAAAATAAAATAAAAAATGAACTGAAGACCCAGAAAAAAAAAAAGTGCTGATCTGTTACTATACTGTTCTTTGTTTGTTTTTCCTGCTTGTTCTTGTTGTGTAACTTAGGCTGGCATCATGTTAGCAAGATGAATGGCTAGTATGCTATGAGGACATCCTGCCTCTGCTCTTGTGCGCTGGTGTTAAAGAAAGATATTATTACATTTAGTTTTTCTCCTGATGTATATAATGTCCCAAGAAGGAAGGGAATTTTATTCCCTGCTACTGCATTCTTATTCTTTAGCAAAATGCCTGGCATGTGTAGGAGGATCTCAATCACTGAGATACAAGAAGGAAAGGAGTTTCAGTTAGATTTTATGTAATGGTAGCACTTGATGAATGTTGAGTTCAATAGACCATTTATCAAGATATATTTTTGACTGATCTTGGTAGAATTTTAGTGTCATATTAATGGTTCATTGGTGAAATAACACCTGCTTCATTAGCATTTTCATACATATATTTCTAGTTTTCAAAAACAACAAGACCCTTCTGTCCATATATATCTTTAGGTGAATGAGTGCTCACAGCAATAACTGTATTTGGATTATATCATTTCACTCTGAGGCTCATACATCCAAATGGAGATAAATAAATGGAGTAGTGAATGGTTTTTAAGAAATTAAAATGGTAAAACAAACAAAAAACAATAGAACACTTATCCCCTTAAGATATTGAATAGCTTTAGTTCAGTTAAACTGGACATCATAACTGAAGATAGTAAGTCATTCAAGTGTGGAGCCATCCTATAAGGATAATTGTCTGAACTTCTAAGAGGCCAATGAGCACCCTCCACACTGTCTGCCACCAACTGGAGCCTTCTAGAGTATCCTTATATTAGAGAGGCAAAGAATGGTAGATTTACGTATGAAATCTGAAGTCAGGGCACAGGGTTTCAATGCTTGTCACAAACTGACTGTTTTGGGGAAGGTTATTTAAATGATCTATGCATTTCTTTATTCTCTTTAGTTCTAAAACAAGGGTGCAGTCAGTAACACACACATACACTATTCAAAGATTAAACTAGCTGACATGTAATGCATGTTTCAGTGTTTTCTGGAATAAATGCCCGGTCATGGTCCTATTATGACTTGTACAGAATATGGAGATTCAACAGTGGCACAGGCCAGCACTAAGCAAATGAGAAAAGCCTTGTTCCAAATATCATCCTTCTGGCTAAAGAAATGAAAGAAGAAAAGGGCACAAGCTACTCAGTACTTCTTAACTCTCTGCATAAGACAATAGTTGGACTCTATTGTGAATTTTAGTTTTGTTAAGGCCATTTCATAGACATGATCATATTTACTGCTCCTAAGTTTTCTTAAGATTAAAAAACAAAGCTTTTTTTAAAAAAATTAGTTCTTAATATATATGTTCAGTATAGTAGTTTGAATGAACTTAATCTAGTTTGAAGTGAGCATAATCAATTACTATAATGGCCTATATCATTTATTCATTTATTTATATTTAATAATCATTACTAAGATTTAGATACTTGGAGTATAGAAATGATTGACATGGTTCTTTATCTCAGCTATCTCATGCAACAGTGAGAATGAATAGAAGCTAAATACAATATGCCATATAATATACAATAAGCCACTCTGCATAATGTATTACATAAGTAAGCTCATCCACTAAGAGTGGGAATTATATGAGCAACAATTCAGCTTGAACTAGGGATGGCAATGCAATCTGAACTAAGCTCACCGGAAGTTCCTTCTAAAGACTTACACTAAAAAGCTCACATTACATACCTGACTCTTTCTAAGATCTGTTTATGCAGTGATTCCTATGGAAGAAACTGGAGAATTAAGGTGGTGGTCATATATGTCCAAATGTGAAAATTCAAAACCGTATCTCAAACTATTCCCGGTATCTATTGTTATCTCTTTTGATGAGCTGTGCCATGTCCTATTACCATTTACATCTGAAAGCTCCTCCAGAGGTTAGTAGTAAGGACTTAGTCCCTAGCATGATGATACTGGCAGGTGGTAGAACCTTATAGAGATGGGGTCCAATGACAAGTCTCAGTCACTCAAAGTGGTGATGGGACTTACATTTTCTTCCTTTGCTCTGTATCTCTCTGTATCACAGGAAGTGAGAAGTTTCTTCACCACTCTGATACTCTGCTCAAAAGCAAAGGGAAAAGTGCTCTTGGTGGAAACTTCTGAAACCATGAGTTAAAATAAATTTTTAGTCTTCTAAAGTTGATTATCTAAGATATTTTGTAAAGTGATAGGAAGCTAACTAGCACACATCCCAATAGTGATAGTGTCTGGTTTATCTAGCTCAAGACATTCCATGCTGTGGTGGTTTGAATTGGTCCTACTAGGAGGTGTGGCCTTGTTGGAGGAAGTGTATAATTATATAGAAAGGTTTTGAAGTCACCTAGTTCTCAATCTCTGCCCAGTGAAGAAGAGAGCCTCCTCCTGGCTGCCTGCAGAAGTCAGTCTTCTGGCTACCTTCACAGCAAGATGTAGAACTCTCAGCTTCTTCTCCAGTACTATCTTTTCCTTATGCTGCCATGCTTTTCACCATTATGATAAAAGACTGAACCTCTGACACTCTAAGCCACCCCCAATAGAATGTTTTCCTTATGAGAGTTGCCTTGACCATGGTGTGTCTTCATATCAGTGAAACCCTAAGACACCTATCCAAGAGAAAGAACTTAGTTTCTAAATGTTGATTCAGATGTAGCTTGTCTGCTTGAAACTGTCATCAAGTTCATTCTTTACCTGGTCATCTTAAATTTCCTTCATGCCCTACACGAGCTTAAAAGATAACACTTTCCTGTTATTCCAACACCTCTACTCCCCTTTCTTTTCCTCTCACCCCTTCTATCCCATCCTCTTTACTTTTCTGCTTACCTTTTCTTTTCTCCAGTCCTTTTTTCTCATTTTCCATTGTGAATTTTTTTCACAAATAGAATGCTCACACATGAATGTTAAAATGTAATATTTTAAAACAATTTCATGGACCAATAAATTTAGAATATATAGTTAAATGAAAACATATTTTTGACTTTGCAGACCCTTACATAATCTAACATGTTATGTAAGTCTTGTTTTATTTATAACCTAATCTAATTTCACTATGTAACTCAACAGCATTTTTCAAGGAGATTCTTTTATGAGTCCACTTTTAAAGCATGCTTTGAGAAGTTACTGTTCTTAACGAAAAGTTTTATGAAAATGTCTAATCTTAAGTCCGGTTCAAGAGATCAGCAAGGTTATAAGATGGAGGGATAGAGTTGATAAATGTTGGTAAACTCTTGTGTGATTTGGTGGCATCTTCAGTACCTTCTGCCTTCCACAATGGTCGTGTTTATCTTGCACTCGAATATAGTTCCAAAACCTGCAATAACATCACTATTTTTTCTTTTTTTTCAATATATATTTTTTATTTACATTGCAAATGATATCCCTTTTCTGGCCCCCCAGTACCCGAAAGTCCCATAATCCCCCTTCCCTTGCCCTGCTCTCCGACCCACCCCTTCCCACTTCCCTGTTCTGGTTTTGCCCTATACTGCTACACTGAGTCTTTCCAGAACAAGGGGCCACTCCTCTGTTCTTGTACCTCATTTGATGTGTGGATTATGTTTTGGGTATTCCAGTTTTCTAGGTTAATATTCACTTATTAGTGAGTGCATACCATGATTGATCTTTTGAGACTGGGTTACCTCACTTAGTATCATATCACTATTTTTGAGTAAATTAATTCCCAAAGGATTCATTGAGAAGCTACTAACATGAGTTTGTAGTTGGAATCCTTCTTTGGCAGAAAACTTCACTAAGATGAGAGAATTGCAGACTTTCCTTTTCCATTTCTCATTCAGATGGGGTGGTGTTATGTTGATGGAAAGTTGGGTGGTCCTAACAAATCCACATGAATCAGATTTTCCAAGCACTAATAGTTATAAAATTAATACATTATAATTATCAAATGTGTTATATAACAATATAAATAACAAATGTTTGTGATATGTGCCATTTTATTGGTTTTATCTGTTTACTAAAGAGGTTTAAATGGAATCATAAAACTGCATGAGTTCACAAAATAAAGCCCATAGATCTAAGAGTTAGCTCTATGTAAAATGGCCAAAAAAAGGAAAAAGAAAGAAAGAAAGAAAGAAAGAAAGAAAGAAAGAAAAAAAGAAAAAAAAAGAAGAATTGCTCAGTGCTAGTAAGGCTTTGTTCGTGTTTTGTGTTTTATGTTTCTATGTTAAACTTCTTGAGACTATCTGTTGAAATTTTCAGTTGTAATGAGTGAGATGGACATTCTAGAATATTTCTCATTAGTCAAAAGCTTTCATTTGAGAGACCTATCCAAGCAAAAACCAACAAAACCCAACAACAACAAAAAAATTCAAAAACTCAAAACACAAAAACCAAAACAAATAAACAACAAGCCAAAACAAAACACTACTTTTATGTTTGCCAAACACTTCCCAGAATTAAAAGCAAATAGAATAAAAATGCTATAAATCTTTTGGAAGGAACACCTTAGAAGGAAACACATCATCTCACATCAATAGAAGGATGTGTGTACATGGCAAGCATTGTGATGAGTAGCTAAAAGCCTATTGTTACCTAAGGAAGCATCTTAGCAAAATTTTGCAGTTATTCTTGATTTTTAGGTACTTAGAATAAATAATATAAACCATGATAGATTGTGAAGAGAATGATGAAAATCTGGTTATGCTTTTACATGCCATGATACTGACCATACATGCATGAAATCGGAACAATAGCTTCTTCTTGCCCATGAGTTATTAAAATTTTGGCTCACCTAAGGAAGAGACACACATTTTTTTTCTTTATGTTCTTGTGACATTACTAGGAGTTTAGGTGGAAAGATTTTATACTGTGTGCAGCTTGTGATCTGTCTACATTTTAGACATCAGTTGGGTATTGTGATTATGATTATTTGATTTCTCTCTCGTGAACAAATAGGCTTTTAAAAATTCATAGACTGTAAAACCCACTCTTATTTGTGTTTTGTTCAATCTGTTAATTTATAAATGGAGGGTGTACCTTGTCTCAAATGAAGATGTCTCTTTCCAAGAACAAATAGAACTCCATAAAAATAATTTGGAAAAATAAAACAAACAAATAATAAACAACAGCCCAGTATGTTGGGGTTGAGAGATGACTTTACACTTGCCAGGGAAATTAAAGGGCTATAAAAGTAAGTCATTTAGTATAGGGATAAGGCTTCATGGACTTTCTTTGATCCACATTAGCAAAAAATATAATAAATAATTTATAAAGTCAAGGTATTGTCTTTGGATTCCCTTCACCTAGAGGGACTGCCTTATCAGGCTTAGCTTTGATGTCCTTAGTCTTGTTGTAACTTGATTCCCCAGGCTGGGGTGGTACACAACGGGGAGGTTCCCTTCTCAGAGAAGGGAAGGAGCAATGGGGAGGGTAATTTGTAAGGGTCTACTGGAAGAAGAGGAGAGGGGGGTTCTGATCAGCGCATAAAATGAATTAATTAATTAATGAAAAACAGTCAAGGTAAAAACACAGAAGTTGCTTTAAGTCTTTGGGCTTCATCTATGAAATGATGTTTTTTATATCTTCCACTAAAATTCTATGGGATAAGGTAGATAATGTGTAAATTCATTTATCTTCTATACAATTTCAAGTGCTGGTGTTTTCAGGAGGATACCTCCTGAAATGGCAACCTGCGTAACATCTGTAGATTCCAAATAATAGATGGGAAGAATGGACTCTCATAAGTTTTTCTCTGACTTACACAAATATGTAGACATCTTCTTATATGCACATACACACACATGTACACACACACACACACACACACACACATACACACAGACACTCTAAGTAGTAAAGCATATATCATACATCTAAATCCAGGATCTTGAACTAGATACAACAAACCAATGGCCTCTCCCATGCTTGAGAAACATATGTTTCATGTATATAATAATAAGATGTGCATGTATATTTTTCTTACTCATAAGGAATATCCTGACAGAAGTTGATAGCTGTCAATTTTCTCTAGCAATATAATCCCTAATTTTTGAGCCAAAGTCCTGGAATTAAGAAAAAAGTAAATTTCTAAAATAAGTTGAATAGTTTAGTAGTCTCCTCTACTGCAAATTAATGTTAAAATCCAAAATCCCAGTATCATGGCACTGAAAAGTGGTATGTAATTTGGACATGAGAATAAGCCTTCATAAATGGGGTAGTGCCCTAATAAAAGGGTTCAGGGAAGGAACTTAATTTTCTTTGCTAATGATCCCATGACAAGTTTCTTTTTCAGTTATCCTTTCTTATTTCTACCTTTATGCCTGGGAATCCTTTGGTTTTGTTTGTTTGTTTGTTTGTTTTTGTTGTTGTTGTTGTTGCTGTTTTTTGTTTTTCTGATCCCTGGCCCTGGCAGTGAGAACAGAAAAAGTTCTGTGGTCAGAGCTGTCCAGATCTCCTAGTTCACATCCTGCTAAGGCAGTGAGAAGTCAGGGTATTGCTTTAAGCATTGCAATTCATATCAAAACAAACTGACTTCCAGCCTTCTGCTGCTTCTCTAGATCAGGTGCAAGCAAGCAGAGTCAATCGTGGCTTCTGGATGCCAGTTGTAAGCCTGAGCTAACTGCTCAGTTCTTCATTTGCCCCATTGCTCTTTCTAGTCTTCCCTCTCTTACATGGCTACTTTGAGGTCATCAGGAAAATATAAAATTCTTTACCTCATTTTACACTCCAGCTGAAGAACCCATAGACTGCACTTGAGAAAGACTTCATAGCATAGTCAAAATTTCTGAAGAGGCAGCTTCTTTAGGATGTCTTGATATCTTTTTACTCTGTGAGTGCAGAAATAAAATTACTTAACCCCATGAAGATTCAAGTTCACTGAACTCTCAGTCAACTTAGGTTTCTGGTTCAGACCCCAGCAGTATGAAGCTTCCTTAGCCTAGTTGTGTTCTTAGTAATAGCTGCTGTAGACTGATTGGTTCTAGTCCAAGTCTCTCTCTCTTGTACAAAGTGGCAAAATTAAAACTTGAACCTTGTATTGTCTTTAAAATGATAACTTCTCATCTATTTTTTAAAAGTTATTTTTATTTATTTATGTGTAGGTATCTATGTATGTGTATGTGTGTGTGTGTGTGTGTGTGTGTGTCTGTGTGTGTGTGTGTGTGTGTGTGTGTGTGTATGTGTGTGCTACAAGTGTGCAAGTTGCCTTTGAGACCAGGCAGATTTCTTGGAACTGTGGTAACAGGCAGTTGTGAGCCACCTGACATGGATGCTAGGAACAAAACTTGGATCTTCTGTAAGAGTAATCATCTCTCTTAACCACTGAACCATCTTTATATTCTGAGATTATAACTTTATTCATATATGGTACATATTATGGAATCCAAGAGAAAAATTTATCAAGAAAAAAAGTATTTATCCATGAACAAATGGTTGACTATAGTTTTCCAGAATATAATTTTGGGTAGTATTATTCTCTACCTTATTGCAAAATCTTTTTTTTTTATTTAGGAAAGTCTTCATTTCAGCTATAGCGTTCAAAATTCATATCAGTTATAGTTTATGCTTGGCTGCTAGCAAAGTCAAGATGATTGGTGGTATATTCGGGAAGGACCGGATGGAGTGATGCAGTCTCTGTGGCTGCAGCACAATTTTCTCTGCTGTATGTCCATGGCTTCAGGGAAGGATGATCTAGGTTGCCTTGTACCACAGTCTGTACTCCACCCCATAGCCTTCAGGAGGCAGTACCTTGCATGTTGCAGTGCTTAGTTCAACTTTACCACGTGACTTTACTTTGTGACTATCAACCCTATGTAATATAGTGATGAAATCTGCAGAAAGGCACTTTATTATCTATTTCCCTTACCCTTTCCCTTGCTAACAAATGTCTGTAAGATTTCCTATGTTAAAGTAAGAATGATCTACCAGCTTTTTTTGTGAACTGACTTTTTTTTCAATCTTTAATCATTTTTACAGTCCAGTTGTTATCTTCCTTCTGTTCTGTCCTCCAACAATTCCTCATCCCATTTCCTCCTTCCCCATTTCCAGGAAGATGTCCCCACCCCCAGCCTCCCCCCAACCCTGCCAGGCCTCCCTGTTGCCTGGGGCCTCAAGTCTCTCAAGGATTAGGTACATCTGAAGCAGTCCTCTGCCATATGTGTGTCAGGGCCTCAAACCAGCTGGTCCATGCCGCCTACTTGGTAGCTCAGTGCCTGAGAGATCTCAGGGGTCTGGGTCAGTTGACACTGCTGGTCTTTTTATGGAGTCACCCTCTTCAGCTTCTTCCAGCCTTTCCCTAATTAAACTACAGGGGTCCTTGACTACAGACCGTTGATTGGGTGTAAGTATTTGCTTCTGTCTCAGTCAGCTGCTTGGTGGGCCTCTCAGAGGGCAGCCATGCTAGGTTCCTGTCTCTGAATACATCATGGTCTTGGAGCCTCCCTTTGAGATGGGCTCCAATTTGGGTCTCTGGGTCACTGGACCTCCTTTCCCTCAGTATCTTCTTTATTTTTTTTGTCCCTGGATTCTTTTAGAGAGGAACAATTCTGGGTCAGAAATTTTGACTGTGAGATGGCAATCCCACCCCTTCACCTCTTTCTTTTGGATATAGATTCTACAAGTTCCCTCTCCGCACTGTTGGACATTTCATCTAAGGTCCCTGCATTGATTCTTGAGATTCTCTCATCTCCCATGGTTTTGGTACATTCTAGAGGGTCCCCCTACCTCCTGCCTCTTAAGTTTGTATATTTTTATTCATTCTACTGGCCCTTGGGACTTCATTCCTCGTCCCCACCCCATACTTGATCATCTTCCCCCTTTTCCCTACTCCTCCTTCTCCCCTCTACCATCCAGCTCCTTCCCTCCCTCTGCCCCAAGACCTTATCTCACAAAATTAAACTATCCAAACCAACAGATAAGACCACAAAATCACCCATCATATTATTTTTGAAAAACTACTCCCAAAATAAAGTTTTGATATAGCAAAAGTTTTCTGTTGATACTATCAATTAATACTTCTGAACATATTTTGATTTTCATTTTAGTAAATATTTGAAAACATATAATGGACTCTAATTTATGGACAGATGTGAATCTCAAACACTTCCAGTGCTAATAGTTCTGGTTCTATCAGGCTGAGCCCCAGTTTCTGCCTTTAGTAAACAAGCTATCCTTTAAAACTGTCTGGCTTGCCTTCTTCCTTAACTTTGATTATGCAAACTGTTGAGACTGATTTGTAATTTTAAAAGGAATTCAGAGTTCTAACATCATGTTTGACTCCTCATTGTATACGGACCCTGTAGATTTATTTGCCTCTCGGATGGTGGTTGCCATTGGCCTCGTTTTAGATATCCTTGTCTTTTGTGCCTCCCTGAGAGGCACTAAAACCATATCCCCAGAGCAGAAAATCTTCACTCCCATGAGGAATAAATGAATGGATCCTCATGAAAATTCTCACATCATTTTCAAAGTTCCTGTGTTAATGGCTTTTATGGTAAAGGTATGCTAAATCCCCAGTGTAGAAACAAAAGAAATGTGGTAAGTTAAGCTTCCACAAACTCTTCAGACTTGGGCAAAAAAGTCTTTAAAAACAGAGTCAGAAGAGGGTATCAGTTATCAAAATATATTTTATAAAGTAGGTAAAGAAGAAATAAAACTATTACTTAAAATATAAAGCAACTAAATGAAGAAAGCACCAATTCTGATAGCATCTGGACCTGGTAATGATAACTTTCCATGAACTGTCCTCTTACATTCATTTCATACTCACAAAGCTTCTACCCTGTGTTCATACCTGGCTTATGATAGAAGGAAGGGTGAAGCACAGACTCAGTGCTCAGGCCTAGAAATGCTATGGCGGTTCCTCTTTTATGAGCTCTGTAGCTTCTGATTATTGTTACATTAGGCCTGGCTTCTCCAAGTAAGACAAGAGATTGAGATTGACTTTTTTCTCTTTCCTTCACATATTGATTAGTAATGAACAATGACAACAGAGCAATATTAGGAAGAACTCTAACCACCTCAATCCAGGTGCCTATCAGAGAAAGCAAGCATGAGAATTGTAGGTTCCTTGTACCCTCTTGGCCTAATGGATGCTGGACTGACTCTTTGTTCCTTAATTCACTCATTGGCCTCTCGAGTTTATTCCTCTCATCCAGTGATGCTGCATTTGAATTTATTAATCTAGAAAACATTTTATCTTGATTTTAATTTTTTTCTGGCAGTACCGGGGATTGAAACCAAGGCCTCGTGTTTCCTTGCCAGGCACTTGACCATTGAGCTACAGTCCCAGGCTTTAAGAAGTACTTTTTCTTTTAGTTTTGATATTGTAACATAATTATATCATTTCTTTGCCACTTCCCTCCTATACCCTCCAAACCCTATCATATACTTCTCCTTGCTTCCTCTCAAATTCATAGTCTCTGTTTTCATTAACTGTTCTTACTTGCATGTGTATTCAGATAGTTTCCTAAATATACGTTGCTCAATCTGTATAATGTTAGTTATATAAATGTTTCTAAGGTTGACTGATCATTTGCTGCTTTATAACCAACCAATTGGTGTGTTCTTCCTTCCTCAGTATGTATGAGAAGAAAACAATTTTAAATAGGCTGATGCTCAAATGTCATAGCAGGGCCTTCTGCTAATTTATTGTAAAATACCAGAGTGATCAACATACTTGTCAACTGTTGTTCTCTAGGATGAACACCTGCCTTTGTTCCCTAACTTATCTGGAATGTACATAACCTCAGGCTAACTGCTACTTCTAAGCTTGAAAGATTCTTGAGACTGTCACAAACAAAAGAAACAAATAAAAACCAAAAGGTAGACCACTGCTTACTAACTTCAAAGATAGGTATAAACATGTGGAGAGCTTTTGGGACGAGGACCCTGTTTAGAATCTTGGCAAGAATTTGACATTGGGCCAGGACATGGAAGCAAGCTCAGGGAGGAATTTGATTTGGGGTAGAACAAAGAAGTAGCCTTCAGGCAAGAGTTTGACCTTGGGACTGGGAAGTAGGCTCAGATATCTTGGTCATCCTGATAAGTCCCTAGAAACAGTAATTGCTGGACATTTATTGCCTTGCTTCTTCTTTGACTATTTGTGTTTATTGTCTTAACCTAGAACTGACCTTTATACCTGTATGCTGTTAAAATGGTATAAAAGCAGACTGAGAAAAAATAAATCCACCTCAGCCTCAGAACTGGTGGGGTCATGCTACAGTGTTGTCTAATTGTCCTTTTCTTTTTAATCTTCTCACCTTTCCTGGAGAACCTATTGACTGACTGAGCTGGCTTGGTCATAAACTTAATCATTGTAACTGATATCTAAACTGAGGCTGCATGGTAGAAATCATAACCAAAGTTCAAGCCATAGCCATAGTTGTCCCTGTGATGGATGCCTTGATTTTCAAACCATGTCTGTGACATTAGTTCCATCTTCATTTTAGGAAATGTGTCCTTTCTTCTAAGTGTCTAGTATGTATTCCCTAAATGGATTCACTAGTGTCTCTGCTACCACTTTATTTAATGGGCTGGGAGATCCTAAACACTCTTTCTAAAGATCACAGTTGTGTTCTAGCCAATTAGTAAAAAAGAATCTCCCCAAAGCTTATCTTTTTCTCCCTCTGCATTCTTAAATATCTTTTCTTTCTAAGGCAGAAAATATTAAAAGGGATCATTTCAATATTTCCTCCTCATGACTTTATTTGAAATTATTTTGATGATGGGAGAATGTTATGCAAAATAAATTAGTTAAAATTACCTCAAAGCACACTATTGACTTGTAGGAAACACTTGAGAATAGGGATGGTTTTGAAAGCATCTCTCTGTTGGGTGGATTATACTAAAATGAAGATACTTACAGTTTCATCTACAAACCAGGACCAAAACAAGTGAGTGTTGTACTGTCCAGCTTGATTGGGGTGTACTACATGCAGTAGAGCCTTCTGGACTTCATGTGGATAGTTTTCTTTAATATTAGGAGCAGAAATATGCTCTATGTTTTTAACACAGTACTAAATGAGTGTGCTCATGAGCTGCCCAATATATTTTAGGAGTATTTGGCATAACTCATGTTTTTATTAGCTTTGGCAGAAACTAGAATTTACTTTGTTATCTTTTCAATGCCAAGTTTGAATTGAAAAGGAACATTACATCAGTTTGTTTCTTAGTTCTTGGGAAAAATCCAGCCTTTATGGAGAAGTTCAACCTGCAGGCCAGGGTAGAAATGAATGATGTCTCTTAAAAAGTAGGTAACAAGTTTTCATGTTTAGTTTTGGATACTAAATATGTTGTTCTTGCTCCACTCTGGGTACACATCTACATATATAGATTTAAATTTTAACTTAAAATTGCTGAGGACAGGGACAAGTGAAGATTGTTGAAAGCATGGCATAAACTGCTTATTTGGCAAATGGAATTATCTTGTGACTCTCAGCCAATTAGTCATGATTGTACTGGTTAGGAAATCTCAGGAAGAAAACTCTATATAGTGTCCAAAAAGTGCATCTGTACCAAGCTTTTGTTACACTTTTTTCCATCATTGCACAAACACCAATTGCAACCTCAATAAAGCATGAAGACTATCCCTTAATTGAAACTGAAACTAATAGAGAAAAAGCTGTCATTAGAAAGGTCACATTCTATAGAGCTTAACTAGGTTTCAGACACTGTGATATTGTTTTTCCATAACATGGTGGTTTTGGTTTGAGACAGAATCACAACAAAGAACACTAGTATGTTAGTTACTCAGTATGAAAGACAGACCTGCATGTGTTTCTTTAGTTTATTAGTATTATTAATATACATTAAGGAATTGGTTAATTATTGAAGTCACGAGTACTTAAAGAAAAAATATTAAAATGAAATGATAAGGCTGAAGAGATGGCTCAAAATTTAAGAGCACTGAATGCTCTTCCAGAGGTCCTAAGTTCAATTCCCAGCATTGAAAGGATAGAAAATACAGCCTAACTCTCTAATGACCCCAAGAAGTCAGAAGCTTAAAATGCTATCTTGCACCAAAGAAGCTCTAACTCCAGCTTTCTAAGGAGCCCCAAACACTTCATATTCCAGAGCCTGTTCTTTGTGCTCTTTGTTAGAAACTAGGTAAAAGGTCACATTCCAGAGCCTGCCCTTTGTAAGAGCTAGGCAAAAAGGCCTTGAATAGGTGATCCAGGCCCTGTAAGGTAACTGGAAATGAGCTAATTATCTGCTTATCTTGCTTCTGTTAACTGCTTATGCCATTACCCCCATCCCAGAGTTCATGCAACACTAGACCTCCAAGAAAATAGGAAGCTAATTGGTCCACGGAGCACAGGCTCTGATAATTTAAACTGATTGGCCTAAAATCTATGGAGTGGTACAAATTGTTGACTCGCACTACACAAGTTCTCCATGCTAAGGAATGATTAGTTTGTGATTCAAGGGCTTTGTTGTAAACTTATAAAAGCTGTTGCAATTCAGCAATCGAGGTCCACAGTCCTCTACCCCTGCACAGTGTATGGCTGTGGAATCCAGAGTTCTGGAATAAAAATCCTCTTGCTTATTGCATCAAGACTGTTTCTCCCGAGTGATATGGGTGTCACCTTCTGAGGCGTGGGGCACTGGGGTGCCCTCATTTTTTTTTTCCGGTCTTACAGCATCCACATGATGACTAAAGATCATATATAATGGGATCTCATGCCCCATTCTGGTGTGTCTGAAGACAGTGAGAGTGTATTTACATAAAATAAATAAATAGATCTAAAAATAACCCAAAACAACCAACAAATGATAAATTGATCTCTGAAACTTGAGTAGATTAATTTAGTGGGTGTTGCTTTGATTCTTGGGTATGGTGATGCTTGCTGGTTTCTCCCATTGGTTTTAATCTAGGAACTTGTGTTTTTCTGTGATGCACAGTTTATGGTGTTTTGTCTGTGTTGTAGCAAGTCCTTGTGAATAAAGAAGAATGTGCCAGAGAAGCTATAGGCAAAGAGACAACCAAATCTTGATAAATAATTAGAGGGATCTGCCTCCCAGATTTTACCTACGTGGATATAACTTCAGAAAGATGAGAGTACTAAAGGAGTTAGTTGTTGATTTGTTTCATCCCAGACCAGATGATTAGAAACACATCTGTATCACGTGTTCTTTTATTGCTGTGATAAAATACTATGAACAAAATTAACTTATAGATGAAAACATTTGTACTGGCTTACAGCTCTGAAGAGATGTGAGCTCATTGTGATGGGATACATGGCAATAGTGACAGAAAGCTGGTTGATCACATTTCACTTCACTCAAAGGAACCAGACAAAGTGAGCTGGAAGTGAGATGAGACTATAAGCTCTCAGAATCGGTCCCAGTGTGCCACTCTCCCCAGCAAGTATGTTGCAAACGGTCCATAACTACCATGCAAACAATGCCATTGACAGGGAACCAAGTCTTCACATACCTAGCCTATAAAAGGCATTTCTCATTCAAAGTATATGTTCTATTCATAGACCCTGGATGTGTAATGCTGCATCATCTTTCAAGAGCACAAAGTCTTGAGGGAGATTGTGACAGTTTGTATCACTGAGGATTAAGGACCAGTTAGAGGATATTGAAGAAGGCTACCCAGAAGAAAACCACATGAAGATAATCAGTAGTGAATGACAGGAAGCCATAGCAAACCTAAAAAGTAAAGAAAAAAGGGGTGGGGGACATTACAGTCTTTGCAAAAACCTGAAGACAGTAAGGATTTACAATGTACTGGCCATGTTTCAATAACAAACACATTTTATTCTTAGTTTTAATTTTTACATTGTTCAGCAGAAATCCTTAATATATATATTTGTTTTTACTTATTGTTGCTTTTGGTTATTCTAAATAACCAACAGGTTTTCCACTGAAGGTGAATAGAGTGTATTAGACACAGATGCAGTTTTAATCTAAAGAGTCTATAAAACATTCAAGGGATTATTTATATTATAAATCTCTCAGTTTTAAAGGGAAATATTATCATTAGGTTACTAATTCTTTCCCAGCTAGCAAAGGAATATTTAGCTCCAACAATCACATTGGTGTAATTGTTCACACATTTCAAGCAGACATTATCAACTCCACAAAGAACCTTCAATAGCTAAACTCCCTTGATATAACTGCTGGAGAAATTCAGTTTTTGTTTTAGGGCCAAATATTAAATCATTTGAACAATAGTTAGACAGGAAGGCTGAACTTGAACAAAAGTTCAATGGTTTTATGGAAAATGGTATAAAAGAATCTCTGAATGTGAAACTTTATTAGTTATAACATGCATGAATATTTTATTCCATATTAATATATAAGAAAATAAGAATCATATCATTTAATTCATAGTATTATATCAATTGTGGGGTACTTCTCAATTTAGAGAAATTAAAATGCGAAGCAATATGTGCTACAGTTTGAACAAAACCTAATTTTTGTCACTTAAACTGTCATGTGTTAATAATTTGGTTCTCAAGGTTGTCCTACTGGGAGGAGGTAAAACCTTTAGGAGTCAGAGCCTAATAGGAGGTCCTAAGGTCACTGGAGGCATGAGGAAGCTCTTGTGTGGTTCCCTGAATTCCCAAAGAGACAGGATAATGAAGGCAATCCTGGCTTCTTCCTCCTGCTCTAGTTCAAAATGTACTTGTTTACTTGCTCTGATACACAGACATACACATACCTCCCATGATGCTTTCCCATGAAATAATGCAGCCAAGAGCTTTTACTAGAGTGGCTGTGATAAGCAGCTTGGACTTTATCACCCACGAACTGTGAGTTAAATAACCCTCTTACAAACAGCATGTATCAAGTTTTGCACCTCAGTAACATAATACTGACTAATACAATTCTAAATGTCTTGGAAATTGTGAGTTATAGTCAATAATAATGAGAAATATTGATACAGTAATTTAGAGATTTGGAAACTTAAAACATTTGTGTTCTAGAGTATAAACATTGGAAGGTTCATAATATTAAGAAAAGTAGGGTCTTGCAATGGACCTTTTAATCTAATGACCATGTAAAGCAGTCTTTGCTTGTGGGACTGGGTTAAACCTCTCCTCTCAGGGTGTCCAGGTGTTTCAGGTACACTAGTTTGGAGAGAATAGGGTGGAATAGTTCAAGAATGGGCAGGGCTCTGTGGTCTGCTTCTTCCTTCTGGGGAGCCAGGCTAGGAGTGGCTGAAGTGTAGTCCCTTACAAGCAGGTAGGTAGTGCAGGAAGGGTGGGCCTTCTCCAATGACCTTTAATAAACCAGCTTCTGAAATGATCTTAGCTTGTTCATATTTCTTTACTGGGGATGGGTTTGAATCCATACACTTTATTTAAGGTGAAAACCAAGGGTTATATAGTTTTTGGGGTGAGGGCATAAGAATATCTAGGAAGGGAAAGGCTGAAAGCTAAGGCGACTGAGATGCCTCATTAGCATGGAGAGGTATTCCACAGGTAGTTACATGACTGAATGCCTGTGACTATCTTGTTGAGGGTCTCTGGTTTAGGTGCTCTGACACCAACTTGGAAATAGAGAGCAAGTTAACCCTAATCCTGCTGCTCTCACGTTTTTTAGATTTCTGGGGTTTGAGCATGCTCCACTTCATAACTTCTTACCAGTTCTATGCCAGTTCCTCTGGTGGCATGATCCACATGCCCCACATTTTATTGAGGGCAATTTCCCACACATTGGTACCATTAAGAGTGCTGTGGTTAGAGACATGTGATACAGATATTGGCAGCTACTTATCCCTCCAAGTAGGGTCAGGCAATGCTATTAAATTACTTCCCCTTTCTCTTCATGTGGGTGAAAGATTTTTCAGAAAGACTTTATGCGATAGCCAGGAGGGGAAAATACAGATCTTTGTCTTCAAGGATCAAAACTGACCCAGAGCCCATCTTCTGCACTTCCTTTCAAGGACAGTACCTCTGAATATTCTGGATTGGTTGCTAAGTATACACAAACTGCAAAAGCAAACCTATTCCTGGAAGATTAGAAAGTACTGTGATGCCAACTGTGGTTCTAGGACTTGCCAGATTTTTTGCCTCTTTTACTAGCAGAAACTCATCTACAGTGGCTATTGGTGAATTTGTGTAAAATTGATATAGAGGCAGAGAGACCCACCACCTTTAGTGAGCTATGCTCTCTATATTGAAGGTGTTGAGGGACCCACAACTATTCTGAAAGAAGTGTGGAGGGACTCTACTTATCATGACAAGTGCTGGGCTTACTGGAAGAAACCAACCATACAGAATACCTGAATCATGTATTCTAGAAAAAAATTCCAGAAATGTTAATGGTCAGAATACATGATTCATGTCATTTACCTGAAAATAATTAGATATAATTTCAAAAACAAAGCTTAACTTCATGTTTTAAATTGATAGGCACAAACACAGGAACCCACAACTGGACAATGTGCAGAGTGAGAGACCCAAGCACAAACCATTCTATATGGGGTATCTGCATCAAGTCTCTCTCCTCAGGGCTCAGGGAACTTTGTGGAAGAGGAGACAGAAAAGTATGAGCCAGAGAAGATGTAGTACACCAAGGAATCAAGGCCTTCTTGATACAACAGGATTGATTCTCATATGAACTCACAGAGATTATGACAACAGGCACAGGGCCTGAACAGGTGGCTGTTCAGATGGAGTGCTAACTTAGAAAAAGGAAAGAGACCCAGGTTCCCATCACTATACCAGAAGCTATCTCCAATTGCTAACTAGTGACAAATTTAAAAAAAAAAGTTTTTCTCTAAAAGAGTCTCATTGAGTGTACAAATTATAAAGGCAAGCTCCACATTCAGCAGTAGATGGCCAAGACAAATGACTTGTAAATTTTTGATTTTTTTTTGTCTCATATTGGGCTTTTTTTTTTTAACCTTACAGGCTTTTTTCCTATTATTTTGTGCTTTTATAGGACTTAATTATGCAAATGTGCATGTGTGTGTGTGTGTGTGTGTGTGTGTGTGTCTGTTTGTCTGTCTGTCTATCTGTCTACATGCATTACTTATGCTCTTTGCTGTGGCTCCTTTTTGTTGTTTGTTTTGTTCTATTCTGGTTTTACATTTTATTTCTAGATACCTATTTGTTTTCTAATGATAGAACAGGAGAGTGTGAATTTGGGAGGGTTGGAAGGAGGGAATGTTCTGGAAGGAGATAGGGAAGGGATATATCGGAATATACTGTATAAAAAACTATTTTCAATAAAAAATTTAAAAAGAACATGATGGTCATTGATATTTGTTTAGTATTGTCAATGGTTATGCTGACATATGTTTAAAATTACATCCATTTGTTTAATGAATAAGGTAATAAATTATTTTAGATGCTGAGAATACAATGATTTACATGGAAAATATTATTGTCCTTACAGAACTTGTCTTATAGGACTAGAGATTATAAATGTACTCAAAATGCAACATAATGCTAAGGTAAAGAAAATCCAGTTAATAAATCTGGAGAAAGGAGAGACATGGACATTGGTATATTACAGGAGGGATACTATTATGTATAGTGAACTGTCTTGGAATAAGTGAGGTTTGAGTGGAACCTCAAAAGACACGGTAAAAAACCAGACTTTGAATCTATCACAGAGACAGGAAACAGGCAGTGGGCAGGTTGATAGGAGGAAAGGTAAGTTGACTCATCCCAGAAACAAGATCTTGCTACAAGAGATGGCTAGATGAAGATGTCAGAATGGGGCTGGAGAACAGAGCAGACTGACCTGTTGGCTCTGAAGTAAAGCCAGAGTTTGTTATATCACACAGGGAAGTCTTTAGGGAAGGATGTGATCTTATTTTCATTCTGCAAACATTCTGTGGCTGTCCTTCTGAAGAGCAGAGAAATGGGGCATTCTAGGAGTCCTGCTTGAGTCCTAGCTTGCAGATGGCTTGATTTTTGGCAGAAAAGATTTCTGGGAGAATGTTCTAGATTTAAGTATGTATGTTTCAAGCAGTTACTTAGGTCTGCTAAGGTAGATATTTGCTTAATAGAACATGTCATTAATACTAGCTTGAAATTATGCATATGACTTTTCTAAACTTACAAATGGGGTTTAGTTTCACCTTACCAAAAAGCATATAAGATATGCCTTGCAAAAACTGAAAATATTCACAAAGACATAGAAATCTACCAGATACCAAAGATCAAGTTTGAAACATTCTCAGATTCAAAATCAGATCTGGATCAGGGGAAATTGCAGGGAAGACTTCAAAACAAGGCAGGCAGGTTCTGATCTCCATCTCTTCCTCATTTCTCCTGCATGTAAAGCAGGTTTATAAAGCAGTCAGCTGTTGGAATCTCCCAAGATGCAAAGAAAAGATTAAAGAAGCCCTTCCTGGCGTGGTGACACAAAGAGGTATAACAACAGCTTTGAGGCCACTGCAGAGCTGCTCTGGCTGTTAGGTATTAGAAACTGATAGCTGCATGGGAACCATTGTGACCCACTGGATACCTACAGAGTATGCCAGATCTCAGAGAAGATTCAACAAAATGTAAAACTTTAGAACATGGATGAAAACGTATGTATTTCCCCAGCTCATTTTAATATCTTCTTTCCCATGTGCATATGTTCACATCTCACATAAATTGCTTTAGGGTAAAAAATGTTAAGCTGAATATTTTGGTCAGGTATCAATACAGCAAAGATGACAATGGAGTCATTTGCATGTTTATTTGGATCACATTTTTCTTTTACTGTATAAACTCAGATCAGTTAATTGCTCAACATATGCTCTTATCTTCAACCATCCAAACACTATAAACGCTGCTGCTTATACTGATGAAACAGTATATATTACTTACTAAAAATGTAAAAAGATAAATAATTGGTTCTTAGCTACTGGAATGGACAGTACATGATAAATGTTTATATTTTTCCTTCTCCTGCAACCTTTTCTGACTAGCTATTGGGGATCAGGCTCAGTTCTAAGGTTGACTGTGTTGAATAGTTTTATATCAACTTGACACAAGCTAGAGTCATCAGAGAGGAGGGAACACTAGCTGAGGAAATGACTCTACAAGATGCAGTTATAGGCAGCAGTTTCTTTTTTTATTAGATATTTTATTTATTTACATTTCAAATGTTATCTACTTTCTTAATTTCCCCTCCAACCCCGCCCCCCCCATCCCATGCCCTATCCCCCTGCTCACTAACTCACCCACTCCTACTTCCCTGTCCTGGCATTCTCCTATGCTGGGGCATCTAACCTTCATTAAGACTAAGAGCCTCTCCTCTCACTGATGTCCAACAAGGTCATCCTCTGCTACACATGCGGCTGGAGCCATGAGTCCCTCCATGTGTACTCTATGGTTGGTGGTTTAGTCTCTAGGGGCTCTGGCAGTACTGGTTCATTCATATTGTCTCTCCTATGGGACTACTTCAGTTTCTTGGGACCTTTCTCTAGTTCCTCCATTGGGGGACCTGTCCTCAATCCAGTGATTGGCTGAGAGCATCTTCCTCTGTCTTTGTCAGGTACTGGCAGGCTTCTCAGGAGACAACTATATCAGGTTCCAGTCAGCAAGCACTTGTTGGCATCTACAATAGTGTCTGGGTTTGGTGACTGTATATGGGATGGATCCCCAGGTAAGGCAGTCTGTGAATGGCCTTTCCTTGAGGCTCTGCTCTACAGTTTGTCTCTGTATCCCCTCCCGTGGGTGTTTTGTTCCCTTTTTAAGAAGAACCGAAGTATCCACATTTTGGCCTTCCTTTTATCTTGAACATCATGTGGTCTATGAATTATATCTTGGGTATTCTGAGCTTCTGGGCTAATATCTACTTATCAGTGAGTGCATACCATGTATGTTCTTTTGTGATTGGGTTACCTCACTCAGGATGATATTTTCTAGTTCCATACATTTGCCTGAGAATTTCATGAATTAATTGTTTTTAATAGCTGAGTAGTACTCTATTGTATAAATGTAGTACATATTTTGTATTCCTCTGTTGAGGGACATCTGGGTTCTTTCCAGCTTCTGGCTATTATAAATACATCTGCTATGAACATACTGGAGTAATTGTCCTTATTACATGTTGAAATACCTTCTGTGTATATGCCCAAGAGTGGTATAGCTGGCTCCTTAAGTAGTACTATGCCCAATTTTTGGAGGAACCGCCAAACTGATTTGCAGAGTGGTTTTACCAGATTGCAATCCCACCAGCAATGGAAGAGTGTTCCTCTTTCTTCACATCCTCACCAGCATCTGCTGTTTCCTGAGTTTTTGATCTTAGCCAGTCTCACTGGTTTGAGGTGGAATCTCAGGGTTGTCTTTTGCTTTGCATTTCCCTGATGACTAAGGATGTTGAACATTTCTTTAGGTGCTTCTCAGCCATTCAGTATTCTTCAGTTGAGAATTCTTTCTTTAGCTCTGTTCCCCATTTTTAGATAGGGTTATTTGTTTCTTTGGAGTCTAACTTCTTGAGTACTTTGTATATATTGGATTTTAGCCCTCTATCGGGATGTAGGATTGGCAAAGATTTTTTTCCCAATCTGTTGGTTGCCATTTTGTCCTCTTTACAGTGTCCTTTGCCTTACAGAAACTTTGCAATTTTATGAAGTCCCATTTGTCAATTCTTGATCTTAGGGCATAAGCTATTGGTGGTCTGCTCAGGAACTTTTCCCCTGTGCCCATGTGCTCGAGGCCCTTCCCCACTTTCTTTTTTATTAGGTTTAGTATATCTGGTTTTATGTGGAGGTCCTTGATGGACTTGTACTTGAACTTTGTACAAGGAGATAAGAATGGATCAATTTGCATTCTTCTACATGCTAACTACCATGTAGAAGAGCCCAGACTATTATGCATGAGGCAACTCTTGGGCTGATAGTTCTGACTGCTACAAGAAATCAGGCTGAGTAAGCATGAAGAGCACCAATAAGAAGTACTCCTTTTAAGCCTCTGCTTCCACTCCTGCCTCTAGGTTCCTTCCCTGTGTGAGAGTTCCTACCTTGGCTTCTTCAGCTGAGATTTAAGATTTGGTCATGGATTACCAACACAACAGTAATAAGCCTAGCTTAGATAGTGACCATGTTTCCAAAATTTCAGGGTCTCTCACATGACTTACCATTTACTAGGGTTTTAAAACTGAAAGTGGTCTTAAGAAGTATCTACTCTTGATACCTAAGAGTCTCAAATGGTTTGTCTAAAGACCCAGCAGATGTCAGGTTATATTCTCTAGCTCCCTGTGCCTTGTCCCTTCCCTGCTGGTAACATATCACCTCACATCCTGCGGGGCTCAGTAGTGTTTGTGCAACTCCAGAAACAGGCTGCTTAAAATCTAATGATAGTACTTTACAGAAAAAAGATATTTTCTTTGTTTCATGAATTCATGAAAAACTGTAACCTATTTATTGTGCCGACTTTATACATAATGGTTTTGAGTCATTCAACTAATAATTTTGGGTGATCATTTAAAATTCTGGGAACCAAAAAAAAATATCTGGCTAAGACTCAAATGACTAAACCTATTTTGAAAGATTGCTTATAAAATGAAAACAACAACAACATAAAAACCCTACATGGGTTGTTGGTGTATTCCTTTTGTTTATATCAAAGAGTACCTAACACACAGGAGTGTGGCAGGTTGTATAATAGCCTTGCTCCGTAGACATGAAAGTTAGTTTTCTGATTAAAGAACCAGCAGTAGTGCATGTTTATAATTCTATCACTAAGGCAGGAGTATTGTCACAATTTTGAGGCCAGTCTGGTTTATATAGGGAGTACCAGAGCAGCCTAGAGTACATAGCAAGGCAATATCTTAGAAAACGTCAATGAATGATTCATAAATTCTAGCTTTAAAATGTAATGATATTTGTTAAACTTTTGAACCACTGATGTTTTCTTCATGGTTTAATCTGAGACAGAATTTGAAGGCAGTCGAGGAGAGGTTCCACTTTGGCATGTAGATCCACAAACTTCTCAGCTGATAAAAATGTCCTGAAGAGTCAGATGTTCCTAGTTTTAGAAACACAGTGTTTGGTTCCTTTGACTCCCCAGACTCCCTGAAGGTTCCTTTTCCATTGCACTGTTACATTTATTTAAAACAGACATGTTTGTACACACTCTTCTCACTGCTTTGTAAAACCTTCATTTCTGAAAATATCTCTGAAGGGTATTTTAGATCATGAATTTGAAAAAGTTTTGAAAAGCCCATCCATTATATTAGGAATACTTTCCTAGGAGTTAATTTGAGGTGAGAGAAATCAGTAAGGGTAGGGGTGGGGAAGGACTCAGTTTCTTTAAGGGGCTGTCCAATGGGAGTTTATGGGCAACCCAAATTGGTCTTGGTATTTTTCCTTTTCTTCTTCTTCTTCTTCTTTTTTTTTTTTTTTTGAAGGGGAGGATAAAGAGAGATTACCAAGGGGTGATTAACTTGGGAAGTGAGTATGGTCAAGGTATATTGTATAAATTTACTAATATTCAATAAAAACATGTTAAAAATACAATCAATTTCTCATAGGTTTTGAGAATAATATTAGCCCTGAGTGCCTGTGTGTATTTGCATAGTCAACAATGGTTTCTAAATGTTTAGGGTGTTGGTAACTACCCTGCTTTCTACTGAGGTCCCTACGTAGCAAAATAATCCTGTTTTCTATGCTTGGGAAAGCTGAATCTGGAACTAGTCTGAGGCTCTCTTGTGCCTTCTACAGCAACTTCTGAGATGTGTGTTCATCAGTGGATACCTCTTGCTTTTTTTTGAGTGTGTGTGTGTGTGTGTGTGTGTATGTGTGTGCATGTTTAATGTTCAGAATACTTGGCCTTTTGACCTGTTCTCTAGTGTGAGGCATGAAGCCACATGCCAGCATCCTGCTCAGAGTTTGAACTTAACAGTCTTATACCTAGTAAATATTCTTGCCAAATGCCCAAAAGTTAATGTTCTAAATGATATAGTTTTTACTTTCTTTTATTGCTCTCATTGCTTTCCTACCCAGCCATCTTCCTAACTCTTTGTGAGACACATTTGTTTTCATAGAGATAATCTTCTGGATACCTGAGATGTTTCATTGTTCGCAAAGAATAAATGGCAGAGTGAGCCTTTTCCTTCTCTATCTGTCATCTAGCCATCTTATAGCTACCTATCTACCTAATCATTTGCATGCTTTCTTGGCACTCAATGCCTAATCATCATAAGTAATCCCTTCCTTCCTGTGTTTAACACATTTTCATTTTATCTTTATTTCTTTTCTCCTAGTAAGTCACGTTTTGGCAAGATCAGTCTTGCACTCATCTACAGAGTGTGCTCACTGACTCTGAATCTTGTTTCACAGATCTACCAGTTTTCTTCATAAACCAAATTAATCATATTGGTTGAAGGAGAAATGTAGTGTATTCTTTTTAATACGTGCACCCTGAAAATGCCATCTCTGCCCTGTCTACATACTTGGTGTTCAGTGGTAGTTATTACTGAATTCAGGTGAACCACCAAATCCAATGACAGTTTCATGTCAGAATGCCTTTTGGTAGTAAGAACAGTCTATACTGTCCACATGCTTATGATATTTATGTGTCCTGAAATTTCGTAGTAGAGGTGGCATTTATTAAGCTATGTTTATTAAAGTAATAATTTTAAAACTTTGTTTTTTATATGAATAAATTACTGTCATGAAAATAGTGACTATTCCTCAAACTCACCACCTCCCAAGGTAATTCCCACTGTAGGCTCACAGGAAGTCAGATTACTGAATGTAGATAGTGGAACACATTAGGTATAGAATATTGTGTTTTGGATTGCTTATATTAAACCTAAGGGATTTAAGAGTATTATCCACTGCAAGATGAAACTGTTTTGAACTTGGAGGAAACAATATGAGTGATGCCAGCTGACTTACTTGTACATTTCTCACTTTCCCCTCTAGAATGAATGCAACAGAAAAGTATTGAGCTTACAGATTTTTAGCATTGTTTGAAGAAAGAGAACAGCAAATAAAAAGGACATCCTTTCTTAACCCAGTTCTTAAACAGAAAGTCTGGTATGTTTCTGATGCCTTTAATCATAAACAATTGGTACTGTACAATGAATAGTTTCCCTGTTTCTGAATTTTTATTTGTGTGTTTATATATATATACATATATATATATATATATATATATATATATATATATATATATATATGTATATATATATATTATTTTGCACTTAAGTCTACTGTGGCATCCTTTATTGGCATCAACCTTTTGATTCATGGTCTTTTCACTTGTTGGCATCCAAGTTGTGAAACGAACTATAAGCTGATCCATTCAACCTGCCAGAATATGAAGTTCTTGACTTGTAAGTGAGTCTTCCCTAGGGATTCTCTAAGCCTTTTTAACCTTTGGATGCACTCTATCACAACTGGAAGCCTCCAAGTTGTGATATGTATCTACCTTTTATTTCAATTTGGAGATTTCTTGAACTATAAAATTACATTTTCTTTGGAGCAAATATTTTTGAGTGCACAGAGATGGCAGACTCATAAAGTCCTCCAGGCCTTTCACAGGAAATGGAGAAATACAAAGGTCATGTAAATATAGTCACAACAATGTCCTCACTGATTAGAAAAACTTAATATCAAACACATTTTACGTTGAAAGGTGGACAGCCTAGGAGGAATGACTTGCGGGGGTGGGGATGGGGGATGTGGTACAAAACAAATATCCTTATTGCTAGATATCTGATGCTTCCTAAATTAGTATTTGGGTCAAGTCATGAATACCAAAAAAGCAAAACAAATTGGGAGTTTGTGTGTGTGCATGAATGTTGTTGGTATGCCGCTCTGGTAGCAATAGTTATTTTTACTGTAGATTCATAAAAAAGTATTTGTCGGGAGAGTCCCCTTGTGAGGGTAGTAGCTGTGTGTACACTTTTCATGATCACATTATTGTAACATTTAAAGCTTTTGTCATTATAATTGTCTAATATTTATTTATATAGTCATAACATTCTTAAAAAACAGTTACAGAAGCCTAATCCTAAATCATACTTCTGGAAAATTAAGTTGAACATGGCTCTGACTGTTTTTGAAAAAAAAATCTATTGTTAAAATTTCTGTGGGGTCTGGTTGGTTGATACTGTTGTTCTTCCTATGGGGTTGCAAACCCCTTCAGCTCCTTCAGTCCTTTCTCTAACTCATCCGTTGGGGACTTTGTGCTCAGTTCAATGGTTGGCTGCTAGCATCTGCCTCACCTCTGTATTTGTCAGGCTCCGGCAGAGCCTCTCAGGACACAGCTATATCAAGCTTCTGTCAGCATGTACAACCAGATCCTCCAGAGATCACAGAGACTAAACCACCAATCAAGGAGTCCACATGGAGAGACCCATGGCTCCAGTTGTATATGTAGCAGAGGATGGCCCTGTCAGGCATTCATGGGAGAAGAGTCCCTTGATCCAATGAAAGCTTGATGCCCCAGTGTAGGGGAATGGGAGAGGGGAGGTGGAAGTGGGTAGGAGGTGGAGGAACACCCTCATAGAAGCAGGGGAGGGTGTATGGGATAGAGCAGGTGGGGAACTGGGAAAGGTGATAACATTTGAAATGTAAATAAAGAAAATATTCAATTAAAATAAATTTCTGTGATCATGAATTTTATTTTATTTAACACACTTTTAAAAAAATCATTCACTATGTACTAAATGTTATCATGTGTCTCAATGATACGAAAATGGGGACCCACGTGTCCTGCTCTCATCAGAAGGCATGAAAAGCAGCCAGACATTTGATGAACTTTGCATTTGTTGTGATTGCCAACTGAATAAAACACTAATATATAATTGTTTCAGTTGTTCATAAAACAAATGATAATGTAGGAACGGGAGTCACTAGAAAACATGGTACTAGATAGCATATGTGATAGATGACATAGTTCCTATGATAAAATAGACTCATTCTAGCTAATGGATGTGTTATCTCCAGATTCCTAGTAGTCATAAGTGCTACCTTTCCAAATTTGAGGTTTGATTTTTCACATTCAAATATATTATATGTATTTGAATTTAAAAGGCAAGAATGTCCTCTATTCTTCAGTTATGACAACTCAGGTTATAGACATGTAGTAACATTCTCAGTTTTATTTCAAAAGGATTCTGAAAACATAGAACCAGCATATAAGGGGTCTATGTGCCTTGTAGAAATGTGGTTCAATAAGTCATTAAATATAGACTGCTTTGCTGATGAAACATAAACTTGCTTATTGTGCATTTGTAGGTATCAATTTAAAAAATACATATCTAATTAACAATTCATTTCAAAGTCTGTAAGTGATTTAAAGCCAGAGGCAACTGAAACTATTTGCATAATATATAGACTTGCTTGCCAACATTTTTACAATGCCTATCTGTTTTTCAGTGGTAAATATCAGCTCTTCCAAGTGAACCTTCTGTAAAATAACACATATTTTGAGTATTCCTCTGTAGCTGTCTGGTTTGCACAACCTACCAACCTCATGTTTTATTAATATTTTTCATGTTTTATCACCCACCGAAAATGCATTCCCAGCAGCACTAGTTAAAATGTTCATAGTTTCCTGACCTCAGAAAATATGTCTGTAAATTCCTTCTACTTTTTGCTTAACAATACTGTCTACTTATTGGTAGTCTTTTTATAGTTCAACTTTTTTTTATTTTTCTTTATTTCTACTTCTTTTATTCTCTACCTACCCACCTACCTACCTACCTATCCACCTATCTGTCCACCTATTTACCCACCTACCCACTTACCTACCCACATACCCACCTACTTACCTTCTTTCTCCTTTCTTTCCTTACCTTTTTTTTTTGTTTGTTCATATGGTGGATTATGTTGATGGATTTTCATACATTAAACCACCCCTGTATTCCTGGGATAAAGCCTATTTGATCATGGTGGATAATGTCTTTGGTGTGTTCTTGGATTGGGTTTCTGGGTATTTTATTGAGTATTTTTGCATCAATGTTCATAAGGGAAATTGGTCTGAACTTCTCTTTCTTTGTTGGGTCTTTGTGTTGTTTAGGTGTTAGCATGATTGTGGCCTCATAGAATGAGTTTGGAAATATTCCCTTTGAGTCTATTTTGTGGAATAGTTTGAGAAGTATTGTGACTAACTCTTCTTTGAAAGTGTGGTAGAATTCTGTACTAAAACCATTTGGCCCTGGGATTTTTTCTTCCTCTTGGTTTTGAGAATTTTAATAACTGCTTGCATTTCCTTAAGGCTTATAGGACTATTTAGATAGTTTACCTAATCTTGATTTAACTTTGGTAAATGATATCTGTCTAGAAAATCAACCATTTCATTTAGAATTTACAGTTTTGTGGAATACATTAATAATTTTTTAATTTCTTTATTGTCTGCTATATCTCCCATTTTGTTTCTGATTTAGTTAATTTGGGTACTGCCTGTCTGTCTTAACAGCTGCATTCATTTTTCTCAACACTTATTATAGTGTTCTACCCTTAGAAACTCTGAAAATGCTAACACTTTAATGCAAGCTTACAGCCATTTCTAACAGTGAAATCATCAACAAGATACTCATATTTCAAAAAAAGACAGAAAGGAAAAAAAAGTAAGGTTAACTAGATTCCCCCAAAGAGCATTTTAACATTCCAAACAAAAAGGCACACTTTGTTCGACAATGTTCTTAACAGGAAAGTGAGAGTTACTCCTTCCCTGTACTTACCTATGAATGAACATGGATTTGAAGCTTACAACTGAATTTTCAAGACGTGAACTGAAAATAAAGAAGGTCCCATAATGCATAATTCAAAAGCACTGCCTTTTGTAGCCTCCTCCTCTTTACAGGAACACAAAAATGTAGCTTCTGAACTGTTACTCAATATCCTCTTGTGTCATAACTATTGCTTTGTTAAGAATACATGTATCTTTCCAGCTAGAAATCATATTTCTAAATAGACAAAGGAAAAGAAAATATGTATGGCGTGTATGTTAGTGATGCTCTTTGTAATATTTCACCCATGAGTTCTCAAACAATTCTGTTGTCATCTAAATGGATATTGTATCCCACCTAAAATGCAGTCTTATACATTTTTCTGTTTAGACTTTAGGTTAGAACCCATGAAGAACCATATCTATTTGTTTCCTACACTGAGAAAGAATATGAACAAAATCTTAAGTCTTCAATAAATCAATCCCTAAGGATTTCAAAGCCTCCTATTTAAAAAAACCCAAACAACAGAAATATCACAAGAGAATTTATCATTTATCTAAGACTAGTGATGGGAAAAGCAACCTTTCTGAGAATTAGAACAGTAGAGCTAAATCATTTGTTGGTAGTAGGATCTAAATTTGTACTACATGGTTTGTGCAGTCAACATGATTCGAGAAATTAATGTTAAAATCTAGTCCAAAAATGACTGAAAGCTTTCAGATGCTCAGCTAAGGCATGGTCCAACCTTTGTTTCATAACCAAGGGCATTTGGATTCCAATAGAATTTAAAAAACCAAGCTGAATTCAAGCCCAGACTAATAGGTTACAAACTTTATGAGAAGATTATCATGACAAACAGTCAGGAGATGCAATAAACAGATAAACTGATGTTATTGAACTCAGCAGATTCAGTAAACAGATGAACTGAGGCCACTGAACTCAAATTAGATCTCAATCTGGAATCATAAGATGATCATGTTTTATATAAAGAACTTTGAACAATAAGGCCATACATAGTATGCATAGTCCACATGCACTAATCTTCCCATCACAGTACACATGTACTGAATACTTGCAAATAGAAAATCCAAAACTTAGTCTTATGCAGAAGCTGAGAGAAACTTGAGAAAGTCATATTTGTTTGGATATGTGATGAACTTTCTGAATTTGATTTTATGTTAAAAGCATGTTTCCAAAAAACTATAATGAAAATCTTACTTCACCAGGAAAGCAAAGCAGTCTGGTCAGGGAATGAAATGAATATCAGAAAAGTTCAAACAACCAAAAATGATGTGAGAACAAGGACCTTAGTTTGCTATCTGTGTCTGATAGAAATATTTTGGATATTTAAGATGTGTGAAATGCTTTCTTTATTAAAGTCCAATAATTCAAGACTCTATTGCATAAAAATAACCCTAGAGATGGAAAGAAGAAACTGTTGTTATACTGAATATTGTGCTTTCATGATACACTTCTATTCCCAGTGACAATAATTAACCGCTAAGGTGAGGCTTTACTGTGTAGTAGAAGTAATATTCTTGTAGGAATTAGGTTTATTACAGAAATAACAAGAGATGATAATCACAAGGAGAGTTCTTTGACCACCTTACAGAACCAGATCTGAGACAGCAATCACTGAGACCACATCTTGACCATCTTAATTACGTTTTCTTCATTCTCCGTTCCCAAGTTCTTCTTCCATTTAAACTTAAAGCTCATGCCAGCATACTGAGGATAGGAAGGAGGTTGTTGAATACCTTATTTATTCTGCCCAGTGTTACCAAATAGAAAAAAGCCCTTTTCTATGCTCTTCACTATTACTTATCTGGTTAATTTGCATATTGGGGATTGGTAGCCAAACCTAGCCAGTTGTAGTTTTCAAAAGCCTTTTATCGCAAACTCTGGTTATAGGTGATGTGTTAGGAAAACAAAAGAATTAAAGTCCTAAGAGAAATAAGAGAATTAAAGTCCTGGTAGACATTGTAAATAGAATTTTTTTGAAGTATTTCTTGACTGTTTTTATTTTTTTATGAAGAACTCTCTATTTAGATCCCATTTTAAAAATTGATTTTAAAAATAAATTTAGATCTATTTAGATCCCATTTTAAAAATTGAGTTTTCTTTATTATTTGTTTTTTGAATTCTTTGCGTATTTTGGATATTAAGCCACTTTCAAATGTATGACAGTGATTGCCTCATATTCTTTGGTCATTTTCTTTCCTCAATCTATTGTCTCTTTAGTTGTATAGAAGCCCTTTTGATGAGGGATTCTTTGATATTTTTTCTTTGATATTTTTAACTGACAACTTCAGGAGAAATAAAAATATTTTTGTTTAAAACAAGGCCCAACAGAATGCAAAATTTAAAACAGCTATTGTTGCAACATTAGACTATATTATCACATCAGACACAAGTTCTTTTGTACTGACAAGCTCTTAGCTGCTAGTATAATAACACATTGCTTAATTCCTCAGGTAATTCTCTTGACTTCTCTTCTCTTTAGTTAATTGAATGATAGTAGGATCAGAATAAAGGAGTTGTCACAAAGGATGATGCTAGATCCTGTGGTAGAGATTATGTGTCTAGAATATGCAAGGGACTCCAAAAAATTTAACCTATATCACACTGCTGAAAGACTCAGGATAATCCAGGATGAAGACAGAGAAATATTGTAAGAATAAGACGTAATAGATATTTGCATGGAAACAATATTTGAGAATATGACAGGGCCCTGGAACACATGAACTCACAGCAGCAATAGCTGAATGGATAAGATCTACACAAGATTAAGTCAGCAAAATCCCATCATGGCTCAGGGAAGGATCATGAAATCCCACCCCTAGCTTGTGAGCTATTAGCAACTGATGGATGCTGTAGGAGTAAAGATGCATCTCTTAAGTGATACATCTTCAGAGAGGATACCTGTGCTCCAGTGGATGGTCCTACTCCAATGCATGTACAAGAACACTAGCTGGATTCAGTATATTACAACAAATTAACCAAAAAAAGAGAAATTCCATGAGGTTATGAGGGAAAAGTGGTAGTGGAATTGGGAAAGAGTTGGGTAGTTTGTTGGAGTAGATTTGGCCTTGTCAGAGAAAGTGTGTCACTGTGGAAGTGGGATTTCAGGCCCCAGTGCTCAGGCTTTATCCAATGTAAAAGAGACTTCCTTTCTGGTTGACTTTTAATCAACAAGGAAACTTTCTCCAGCATGTCTGCATGCGTGCTACTTGGTTTCCTGTCATGATGATAATGAACTGAAACTGTAAGACAGCACTTATTAAATGTTTTTCTATATAAGAGATACCTTGGTCATAGTATCTCTGTTTAGCAATGGAAATCCTAACTAAGACAGAAGGGTTAGGGGATGGATTTGATCAAATCACATTATGTAATGTTTATGAAAGTCTTAAACAATTAAAAATCTAAGAAAAGTTGAAGTTTTTGGCTCAAAGCTAGGATAACATTTGAGTTAAATAGACGTTGCTCAGAAGCTTGATTTTGGTTAAATTTTTAGGTCTTTTACTTCCAATTTGAAAGACAGTCTGTTAGGAGAAAAAGAAAGCATGTTGAAATGGGGCCAAATAAATTTCACTTAGATCTGCGTTCTTTTTAATCTGTAATTCTCATCTTAATGCTTCAGGAAGAGACTAAGTTTCACAAATTATCTTCTGCCAAGAACTTTTCTCATGGATCGTGCCCTTATATAGTTTTTGGTTACTATTTGAAGTGATCTAAACTTACAAATATATTGCAAGTCAGCATTCATATGACTTTTTTACCATTTGATTATTTAGATTTATATTCACTGTCAGCCTGTTGCTGTGATTCATAATTAATAAGTAAATAGAGAGCATGATTTTAATTACAATTTTATAGTTTCTTTTTCAAAATGAAGCAAGTATTTACAGCTACTCTCTAACATTATCCCAGGCTTAAGGAGTGGAATAGAAGCCAAGATGCAAAGACAGAAGTTGACATTCTGCCTGTGACTTGGTGGACCTGTTAAGCAATCCTGAAGAAAACCAGATTCTAACTGAATCAAACAGGGAAGCAGTTAGTTCTGAAACCAGTGTTCTTGGTTTGGTAAACGTCCATAAGTGCTGGCTCTGTCCATAAATGGGTTGAAAGCAATCAAAGTTTGGAACACTCAGTAGTCCTGTAGACATTTTTAATCGTTCTTGTTGAGAAGTACCAGTGGAAACAAAGGAGGAGTGGAAACACAGTGTACGTACAAAGGGATCTCTGGAGTAGCCTTGTAGAGAAATATTATGAACTGTGGGTTTGTACTACATATGTCTTCTTATCATTTTATATTAAATTTGGCTTTGACTATTATAAGAACTATTCAGTAAGGTTTTTCAGCAATTTTTGAAGCTTGAGAATGCATGAAACAAAGTGCCTGTGATAGAAAAACCATGCTTTTATGGGACAGGATACCCAGGGAAGGTTCTTTTGTCCTTTTCTCTTTTAATTCTTTGGCTACTCCTACTGCCAGAGGCAAAGCTCATAGTTTCCTGGAAATAACTGGTATGAAGATTTGTGTGAACCCATACTCATTTCCTTTGTATTACCTCAATGACTTTACAGAGGTAAGCAATATGACAGTCTTCTGTAGGGAATAGTATTACATTTTTGTCATCCTGAGGTGGTGTTAGGAAGTTTTCCACTGTAAAGCAGGCAGATCAGCTTGTTTATTTCTAAACAAATTGTGAAACAGGGAAGGATTTCTTTAAAAATTGCTTATCAACTGAATATACCTTTGAATACCTTTGGTATTTTTTAAATCAGACACTGCAATTACACATGCTTCCTGTATAAGCTTATATGCCTGGAAAATAAAAGGGAAGCCAAGACTTATCAAATTTTCACAATACATTGTAATATGTAACAGAATATTCAGTATGATGATTTTAAATTATAGCATGTGGTCATCTTCTATCAGCAACTGTGTCTTTCTTAATATAAAAGCTGCAAGTAAAAAGAAATCATGCCTGTTAATTCTATATTTCATTTAGATTTCTCCTATAAATAAAAGGTCTAAGATCTACATTAAAGACATAAGAAATCTGGCTCTACTCTGCAATATTACATAGTAAATCAATGATATCTCCTTCCATGGCCAAGTAAAATTAATTATTTTGCCTGTTTAAAGTGGAGTAATGAAAACCAGCTAGTCAGTAATTTTACAAATGTAGATACACACAGCCAGACTTTGGACTAAGGGTAAAGACCCCAATGGAGGAGTTATGAGAAGGACTGAAGGAGCTGAAGGGGTTAGCAACCCCATAGGAAAAACGATATCAAATAACCAGAGCCCCCAAAGCTCTCAGAGACAAAACCACCAACCAAAGAGTATAGATGGAAGGACCCATGGCTCCAGCTGTATGTGTAGTAGAGAATTGCCTTATCTGGCATCAATGGGAGGGAAGCCCCTTGGTCCTGTGGAGGCTCGATGACCCAGCATAGGGGAATGCTAGCTAAGACACTGAGGTGGGAGGGGGTGAATGGGTAAGGGAGTACCCTTATAGAAGTAGTAGAAGTAGGGGGCATAGAAGGAGGATATGGGGGTTTAATTGTGATCTGTTTGGGTTTTTTTTTTGTTTTGTTTTTTGTTTTTTGTTTTTTGTTTTTTGCTTTGTTTTGCTTTGTTTTGTTTTGTTTTGTTTTGTTTTGTTTTGTTTTGTTTTTGAGACAGGGTTTCTTTGTATAGCCCTGGCTGTCTTGGAACTCACTCCATAGTCCAGGCTGGCCTTGAACTCAGAAATCCACCTGCCTCTGCCTCCCAAGTGCTGGGATTAAAGGCGTGTGCCACCACTGCCCGGCTAGGGAAAACATCTGAAATTAAAATAAATAAAATAACCAATAAAATAAAATAAGATAAAATAAAAGAAAAGAAAATAAGAGTAAATGACCAGTCAAGTTACAAAGGTATCTGTCTAGGAAATTACCAAAGTAGACATCTTAAGTGAGCATATCTTTCAGTCACCAGGCAGGTTACACTTCAAATATTCCTTTACCTGCATTTTCAGACATTTCTGAACTTATAATCTATGTGAAATTAAGGCATCTTCTGCCTTTCCTATATTGCCTGGACTTTATGTTGAAATGAAAGCTGGTTACATTTTACCATTTTTCTTAGAGTCACAGAGCCCAGTGAAAGGTCAGCTTGACATTCTAGTTTGCTGACACATGCTTACCAAGTGATGATTAGAGTGCAGAGAGGGAGATTGATTTCATTTTGGGTACAACAATTTGTACAATTTTGGGTACAACAATTTTTACAGCAGTCAAAGGAACAATCTGACTATTTCTTAGGTAGTATCTAGATGTAATATTTTACAGTAAATGTGTTTGAGTCAGATATCAGTTTTGTAAATAATTCAGTAGATAAGTGACAAAATGCAGACTAAGATGAGAAATTTCACTAACCCTATTCTCTAAAGAAGATCGAGGTGCACTTGTGTTGGGGAACTCAAAGCAAATATCGAAGTGAAAAATCTATTATTTTCTTCCTTCTGACAAGTCACCATCTGCAATATGCTTCAGCAATAGATTTTACAATCATGAGCTGATCTTAAATGTGTAAAATGTTAAAATATCAGAAGAAAAAATGTAATGTTAAATTTAAATGTGCCAACTTGTAATACTAAATATGAAACTCAGTAAAAATAAATGAGAGGTCATCTTTGACAGAATTATATAGGGATTTAAGATCATTGAGCTAATTTGCCTGAATTTTATTCTTAGGAAGACCAGCTAATTTCAAGTTTACTATGTGAAAAGTCACTTTGCACAGTTTCTAAGAAAACTTACTTCTCAAAGCTTTAAGTTTCTTTGGGAATGTAAATGAAGTATATAGATTTTAGTAGGCAGAATAGCTAATGAGTCTTGGTATGCAAGACTTGGTTGATGACTGCTTAACTTACCAGGACACAAATGTAGTTGGTGGTCCTATCATTAAGAGTTCTAAAGTAGTAGTGGAAATTTGTTTAAAACTCTCGTTATTTTCTTTAGTGGTAAGTTAAAAGATAGATAAATTTCTTCCTTACATTTCAAACTTTTCACAGCACTATATTTCAATTATGACTTGTATAAATTCTAGAAATAATTTTAAAATATAAGTGACCCTCATAACCCATGGATTTTGTATTTGTAAATTTACTTACTCCCTAAAGTTAATTTGTAGCTGACTTGCATGGCATTTCTTTGGCACACAAAATGAATGCCTATTTATACCAAAGGAAGTTATACAAAAGTCCATCTTGGAAAACCAAAGAGTTTATTGGGGATTACCTATAGAACTGTGAACAACTCAAAGGCAAGGGAAGCACCAAAAGCCTGCACCATTGCAAATGTGGGAGCAGCTCTGCCACTGATGACTCCCAAACTCCATTCATACTTTCTCATCTATATGCTCTAGCAACCGGTACAGGAGGGAATGGAAAAAGAAATGCCATGTGACTATCTGGCCTTTCAGAGACATGCCATTATGTAGACTATGTCCTCAGCTATATTTTCTTATTTTATTGTCATGAGTGTGACACAAAGTCATCATAACCTTCTTCATGATAGTGTTGATTATGACATCCAGAGAAAGTAGCTACATTATAATCTTTAAATTAACACTTCCAGTACAAAATAATTACTTTTGTTCATAGACAGAGTGGGAAAAAGTTTGAGTAGCCTAATCTGTATATTTCCAGGTACAGTTCCATATTAATGATAGTCTATTTAAGGCTATCAATTCTTATGTTGTAATTTTTTATTAGTGATATTTCTGTTTAAAGTAGTCTCATGTATAGTACTAAAATAAGAGGTATCCTGGATCTGTATTCCATGCCTTGGGCCATAGTTCTGTTTTCATCATTGGAAGTCTGTTACCACACAGAACAACCAGGTGAGGTCCCTATTCCCCAGTCCCTGGCACACTGGGGTCTCCCAGCAAGAACAGCAACTATGAAGTCTGTACTGTCCCCTCTGTGCTCCATGTTCTCTTTCATACCTCGACCTGAAATCCTGGAGCTGCACTCCATTTCCTAGGTCATAGCTTTGTTTGAGTCCCCTAAAGGAATGCTGCCACCATGGAGAACCAAATCTACCTGTATTCCTGAAGGCCAGCTGCAACCTAAGACAATTAGAAGCTTGCTGCCATTAGGACCTAGCAACTCTACCTATAGTCCCAGAGACCTGCTGTGATCAGGAATTGCCAACTGCAACATCTGGTATAGTAAGATGACTAAAGGCCAGTATAAGAACATAATCACCAAAAGCTAGGGCAATAATGGCAACACCAGAATCAACACAGATATCCTACTATAGCAAATCTTGGATATCCTAACACACTTGAGCAAGAAAATTACCTCAAATGTAATTTTCTGTCATCTTATAAAGATGATAGAGAACTTTAAAGGAGAAATAAATAACTTCTTAAAGAAAAAGAAAAATAATACAATCAAACAGGTGAAGGAAATAGGCCAAAATAAAAAATGGAAATAGAAGCAATAAAGCAAACACAAACTGAGGAAATCTTAGAGATGGAAAACCGATGAAAGAGAACGGGAACTATACAAATGTCCATTACCAACAGAATACAACAGATGGAACAGAGAATATTAGGCATGGAAAATACAATAAAATAAATTGATACATCAGTCAAAGAAAATGCTAAATCTAAAAAGTTTCAAAACAAAACCAAGGAAATTTGGGACACTATGAATAAAACAAATCTAAGTTAATTGGGATAGAAGAAGATTCCCAGCACAAAGGCCCTGGAAATATCTTCAACAAAATCATAGAAGAAAATTTCCCTATTCTAAAAGTAGAGATGCCTATAAATGTAGAAGAAGCATAGAGAAGACCAATTAGATTGTACCAGAAAAGAAAATCATACTACAACAAAATACTCAAATCACTAAATGTAAAGAAGTAAGAAAGAATATTAAAAACTGTAAAGGCAAGGGACCAAGTACATATAAATGCAGACCTAGCAGAATTACATCTGATTTCCTAACAAAAAGTCTAAAATCCAGAAGGACCTAGTCAGCTGTCTTGCAGACTATAAGTGCCCACAGATGTCATCTGATACTACTATACTCAGTAAAACATTAAGTCACCATAGATGGAGGAAACAAGATATTCCATGAAAAAGTCAAATTTAATTATTATCTTTCCATTAGTCCAGATGTACAGAAGCTACTAGAAGGAAAACTTCAACAAAAGGAACTATAGCCAAGAAAACACAAGAAATTGATAATTTCACACAGGAAAAGCAAAAGAAGAGAAACATAAATGCATACACTCATACAAAAACACCACCAACATCAAAATAAGAGGAAGTAATAACCACTGGCCTGGTCATTAATATATCTCAACATCTATAAGCTCAATTCCCAATAACAAAAAAGCAGGTTAGCAGAATGGATACATAAACAAGATCTATCATTCCGCTGCATGTAAGGAACACGCATTAGCATTAAAGATAAACAAGACCTCAGAGTAAAGGTCTGCAAAAAATGTTTCCAAGAAAATGGTGTGGAAACAAGACACAAGCTGTATTAGCCATCCTAATGTCTAATATAACAGAGTTTGAACTAAAATCAATCAAAAGAGATGGAGAAGGATACTTTATATTCATCAAAGGAAAAATTAGCCAAGATAATGTCTCAATTCTGAACATTTATGGCCCAAATGAAAGGGCTGAGAAAGAAATTAGAGAAATGACACCATTCACAATAGTCACAAATAATATAAAATACCTTGGTGTGACTCTAACCAAGAAAGTGGAAGATCTGTATGACAAGAACTTCAAGTCGCTGAAGAAAGATATCAAAGAAGATCTTAGAAGATGGAAAAATCTTCCATGCTCATGTATTGGCAGGATTAATATTATAAAGATGCTCACCTTGCCAAGAGTAATCTACAGATTCAATGTAGTCCCCATCAAAATTCCTACTCAATTCCTCATAGAATTAGAAAGAGTATTTGCATATTTATTTGGATCAACCAAGAGTCCAGAATAGCAAAAACTATGCTAAATAATAAAATAATTTTTGGGGGGGAATCACCATCCCTGACCTCAAGCTGTATTACAGAGCAGGGTGATAAAAACTGTTGTATTGGTACAGTGACAGGTGGGTAGATCAATGGAATAGAATTGAAGAGCCAGAAATGAACCCACACACCTATAGACCTTTTATCTATATCACTTGATCTTTGACAAAGGAGCTAAAGCCATCCAGTGGAAAAAGCATTTTCATCAAATGGGGCTGCTTCAACTGGCAGTTAGCATGTAGAAGAATGCACATCGATCCATTCTTTTCTCTTCATACAAAGCTCAAGTCTAAGTGGATCAAGGACCTCCACTTAAAACCAGATACACTGAAACTAATAGAAGAAAAAGTAGGTAAGACTTTCGAACACATGGGCATAGGGGATACTTTCCTGAACAGAACATCAATGGTGTTCTTATGCTCTAAGATCGACGATCAACAAATGGGAGCTCATAAAATTGTAAAGCTTTTTTAAAGCAAAGGATACTGTCAATAAGACAAAACAGCAACCAACAGACTGTGAAAAGACCTGTACTAACCCTCCATCCTATAGAGGACTTATATCCAATATATACAATGAAATCAAGAAGTTAGACTCCAGAGAACCAAATAACCCTATTAAAATTAGGGTACAGAGCTAAACAAAGGATTATCAACTAAGGAATATCGAATGGTTGAGAAGGACATAAAGAAATATTCACCATCCTTAGTCATCAAGGAAATACAAATCAAAACAACCCTCAGATTCCACCTCATACCAGTCAGAATGGCTAAGATCAAATCTCAGGTAACAAGAGATTATGGTACAGATCTAGAGAAAGAGCAACACTTCTCCATTATTATTGGGATTGCAAGCTGGTACAACCACTCTGGAAATCAGCCTGACAGTTTCTCAGAAAATTGGACATAGTACTACCTGAGAACACAGTTATACCACCCCTGAGCATTTACCCCAAAGATGCTCCAACATACATCAAAGACACATGCTCCACTATGTTCAGAACAGCCTTATTTACAAATAAGAAACTGCAAAGAACCCAGATGTCCCTCAACAGAGAAATATATACAGAAAATGTGGTATATTTACACAATGGAGTACAATGACTTCATGAAAATCTTAGGCAAGTGGATGGAAATAGAAAATATAGGGATGAGTGTCTTAACCCAGTCACAAAAGAACACACATGGTATGCACTCACAGATAAGTAGGTATTATCTCCAAGATACAATTCACAGACCATATGAAGCTCAAGAAGAACAAGCCTAAAATGTGGATGTTTCAGTCCTTCTTAGAAGAGGGCACAAAATATTCACAAGAGGTAGAGGGTTAGAGGAACTTGGGGAGAAGAAAAGAGGGGGAGGGTGAAAAAAGCAGGGCAGAATCAGGTATCAGAGGAGGTGGGGATGATATACAGAGGGTCAGGAATTTTGAACAGAGAAATGTAGCAATGGTGGGGTGGGGAACTTGGGTTAGCTACCGGAAAATCTCAGGTGCCAGGAAAGCAAAAGGCTCCCAAGATCCAACAGGGATGAGCTGAGCTGAAATGCCCAATAAAGAAGATAGAGAACCTAAAGATACCATATCCAGAGGTTAGGCAAGGCCCCAGTTGGGGGATGGGGCCACCCACTCATCTCCCAATTCTTAACCCAGAAGGGCTTGTGTTTAAAGGAAATATGTAGACAAAGTGCTGAGTACTGACTGAAGGAAAGGCCATCAAGAGACTGATCCAAAATACAATTCACAGACGATTCACAGACCATATGAAGCTGAAGAAGAAGGAAGACCAATGTGTTGGTGCTTTAGTCCTTCTTAGAAATACATAAGGGAGAAATTACAGTGACAAAATGTGGAGCAGAGATTGAGGGAAAGGCTATCCAGAGACGAGGATCCATCCCCTATGCAGTCAGTGAAAGCAGACACTATTGTGGATGCTAAGAACTGCATGCTGGCAGGAGCCTGATATAGCTGTCTCCTGTGAAGCTCTAGCAGATCCTGACAAATACAGATGTGGATGTTTGCAGTCAACCATTGGACTGAGCATGGGTTCCCCAATGGAGGAGTTAGAGAAAGGACTGGAGGAACTGAAGGAGTACACATGGAAGGACCAATGGCTCCAGCAGTATATGTAGCAGAGAATGGCCTTGTCCAGCATCAGTGGGAGAAGAGGCCCTTGGTCTTGTGAAGGCTTTATGTCCCAGTGTAGGGGAATTTGATGGCAGGGAGGTAGGAGTGAGTGGGTCAGTGGGGAACACCCTAATAGAAGCAGGGGAGGGAGGATGGGATAGAGGGTTTGGGGGTGCAGAGAAAGAGTATAACATTTGAAATGTAAATAAGGAAAATATCAAATAAAAAAGAAAAAGAAATGAAAAGAAACCAAGAAGGTATCATAAAATGGAAAGATTTCCCATGCTCATGGATTAGTAGGATTAACATAGTAAAATTGGCCATCTTACCTAAAGCAATCTACAGATTCAATGCAATTCCCATCAAAATTTCAACACTTCTTTTTAAACAGAGCATGAAAGGATAATTCTCATCTTCATATGGAAAAATGAAGAAATCCAACAAAACTAAAGGATTCCTGTACAATAAAAGAAATTCTGGTGGTATCAACATTTATGAATTCAAACTGTAATACAGAACAACAATAATAAAATCTGTAACAGGTGTAGAAACAGACAGATTCATCACAGAATTGGATCAAAGGCCCAGCAATAAGCCCACACATTTACAGACACCTCATTTTTTACCAAAAGCCAGAACCATACAATAGAAAACAGAAAACATGTGCAACAAATGGCACTGGTCTAACTTGATGTCTGCATTTAGGAGAATACAAATAGATCCATATTTATCACCCTGAACAAAACTCAAGTTCAAGTGGATCAAAGAACTCAACATAAAACCAGATACATTGCACCCAATTAAAGAGAAAGTGGGAATAGACTTGAACATATTAGTGTAGGAGAAAACTTCCTGAACAGTTCACCAATTGGTCAGACACTAAGATCAACAATTAATAAACGGGACCCCATGAAACTTAAAAGCTTCTGTAAGGCAAAGGACAACATTAATAGGACAAAATGGTAGCCTACAGATTAGGAAAAGATCTTCACCAATCATCATCTGACCACAGGGCTAATATCCAAAATATATGAAGAACTCCAGTTAAACACCAAAACAACCAAACAAACCAATTAATAAGAGGGATTTGCTTGCCCAGCCTTGCTGCCCTCTAAAAGGCCCAACAAATAGCTAAAAGAATCATGCAAATACTGGTACCCAGTCAATGGATAGAAGCTGAGGACCCCTGGGGTTCAATAGGGGGGAAAAACTTGGAAAAGCTGAGGAGGAGAGTGTACCCATAGGAAGACTAGCAGTCTTAACTGACCTGGACCTCCAAGATTTCTCAGAGACTGGAGATATTATCAGAATACATCAGCTGATGTGAAAGCCCCAGCACATATACAGAGGAGGGCAGCCTGGTCTGGCCTCAGTGAGAGAATATACAACAAACCCTCTATAGACTTGAGGCCCAGGGAGTGGGGAGTTTTGGTGGGGTAGAGGTAAGGGGTTGGAGACATCCTCTTGGAGATGGAGGGGGGAGGAGGTGTGAAATGGGGAGTGGCTGGGGGGCAGACCAGGTAGGATGGGGATGAAAACTGGATTGTAAAAAAGAGATAAAGAGTAAAAAAAAATAAATGGGGGTGTAGAGCTAAATAGATAATTTCAACAGGAATCTCTTATGGTGGGGAGACACTTAAGAAATGTTCGATGTCCTTAGTTATCAGGGAAATGCAAATCAAAGTTACTCTGAGACTCATTACAGCCATCAGGAAGAATAAGTTCAAAAACTCAAGTGATACCACATGCTGTGAGGATGTGGAGCAAGGGGAACATTCTTCCATTTTGGGTGGAAATGCAAACTGTGCCACCATGCTGGAAATAAATCTGGCAGTTTCTCAGAATATTGGGAATAATTTTACCTCAAGACCCAGCTATATCACTTCTAGGTATATACCCCCCAAATATGTTCCTCATACCACAGGACACATACTCCACTATATTAATAACAACTTTATTGGTAATAGGTAGAAAACCCTGATATCACTCAACCAAAGAGTGAAGAGGGAATATGTGGTTCATTCACACAATGAAATACTACTCACCTATTACAAACATGAACATTATGAAATTTTCAGGCAAATGGATAGAACTAGAAAATATCATACTGAGTGAGGTAACCCAGACTCAAAAGGACATGTGTGATATATACTCACTTATAAATCTATATTAGCCATAAATACAGTATATCTAAGCTATAATTCACAGATGCAAAGAAGTTAAATAACAAGCTGTGAACAAGTGAAGGTTCTTGAATCTCACTTTGAAGGGGAAATAAATACTTACTGGAGGCAGATAGATGGAGGAAACTGGGTAGAAGAGGGGATAGGGAAAAGTATGGGGGCCATCAAATGTGGGGAGAGAAGGGAAAAAGGTCTGGGAGAAGGAATGGAAATGAGGGTTGGCTGATGGGAGGGGTCATCTCTACAATGTGTCAGGGATAAACTGGGAGTATGAGGTTACTCTTTGCAGTGAGTCATATGGAGTCTGAAGTGACCACCTCCTTCAGCCAAGCAGGACTCCCAGTGGAGGGATAAGAACACCTACTCACCCACAAGATCCAAAATTTTTCTTGCCTATAATAATTTCAGGGACAAAGATGGAACAAAGACTGAAGGTATGACCGATCATCTAAAGACTGGTCCAACATGAGATCCTGCCCATTCACAAGAAACAATCCCTCACACTATTAATGATCTTGTTTTGCTAGCAGACAGAAGACTAGCATAACTGTTCTCCAAGAGGCTCCACCCATCAGCTGACAGAAGTAGATTCAGAGACCCACATTATGCCAAACATTAAATGGAGCTCAAGGAGTACTGTGGAAGAGTTGGGGGGGGGAGGATTTAGGGATTAGGTGGGGATAGGAGCTTTACAGAAAGACTAACAGAGTCAAACTTACTTGTACTCTGGAGGGCTCCCAGAACCATCAACCTACATGGGTTGGACCCAGCCCCTCCCCTCAAAAATATGTAGCAGAAAAGCTTGGTTTTCATGAGGATCTCCAAACAACAGGAGCTGGGGGTGTCACTGAGTTTGTTGCCTGCCTGTGAATGTTGTTCCTAATCAGGTTACCTTGTCTGACCCTCAGTGAGAGAGGTTCTTGTAGACCTATAGTGACTTGATGTTACAGGGTGGGTTGGTAAAAGGGGACACTCCCCCTTCTCAGAAGAGAAAGGGAGGGGATGGGGGAGGGACTCTGTGAGGGAGAATTGGGAGAAAAGTCAACTGTGGTCAGGATGTAATGTGAATAAATGAATTAATGGAGTGTGGGCCTGTGTACCAGAGGCTTTCTATGGAGAGCTCTGACCCAGATGTGTGGGAGAATTCATCCAAAGGGGATCAAGTGCAAGGAGAGAGAGAAAGTAATTTCTGCAGCGTCTGCTGCTACAGCTGGCTTCACCTGTCTCTGCTTTGTGCCTTCTTAGATACTCCACATCGTGGCCCTGCACTGAATCAGGTTGGTCTGGGCCTACAAGAGGCCAACTAGCCAGGGAGGAGAAGAACAAATGAGCTTCAGGCGGTGCATTGGGAGGACAGACAGCTCTTATGAAAGAAGCTCTCAGACAATGAAGTAGTTCTTGCACACCTTTAATCCTTCTGGATAGGATTCTTATATATAGTTTTGGGGTGGGGCAGGGTCTGATGACAGGTACTTCTCATTGGCTTGGTCTGAGAGCTTGGGGAAACCTTATCTGCATGTGGGAGGGCTTGGTGCTGCTCCTATGTGACTGTTGGCCCCACACCTCTCTGCTGTGGTGATGGTGGTGGTGGGGAGGACTGGAGAGACTGTAGCTGTGACAGGAGCCAGGGGCACAAGGAACATGGCTGAATGAACACCTGTTGTCCCTTGCAGGCAATAGTCACCTGCTGGGTCTCCAGGGTTCTAAGCATGAACTCGACAAGGGTCCAGGCTGCCTATGCACAGCTCATCACCCTACAATGGAGAAAAAAGTGTTGTTCACTGTTCCTAAGCATAGAACACTGGGGCTTGCCTTATAGATTATATAGTTGTGTTAGATCAGCAAAATCTAGACATGAAGTAGTGTTTCTTGCTTTTCATTGTGAGTGCCTTTAGAAACACCACCACCTCTACCACCACTACCACCACCACCACCACTGATCCAGCACCAGCAGCAGCACTACCAGCACTACTAGCACTAATACTACTACCATAATCCTGTCGGGAGCCGCCCGAACGCTCCTATGATCTCCATTACAAGATGGCGCCTACATCCTGTTCTTGCTGAGCCGTAAACAGGCCGAGTGCGCATGCCCGAGCGGAATTTCCCGCCACTGAGTCTCTGCCTACCTCGTGGCGTCATGTGGGGTGATGAGCCGCAGCCAACCAGGGTACACCACGTCCAAGGCGGGAGGACTTGCCTATATAAGACTTGGGTTCGCGCTCCCTCGAGGTCTCCGCCCTGTAAGCTTATGCTCTCCCTCTCAAGATGCATTAAAGCTTTCTACAGAAGGATCCTAAGTGTGCCGCGTCGTTCTTGCTGGCGAGACGGAAGCGCGGGACATAATCCAATAAAGAATAAGAAATAAATCATATATAAATGTGTGTGTACATGTATGAATTAGTTTATATAAATGGGACCAGAGACCCTCAGAAATACAATCCTGTATTTCCCCTAAGAGTAAAGGCATGAAGGCTTAGAGTTGGCTCATTCATTGTTCATGGAAACTATAAAGAATATAATTCCCATAAGCAAAAAAATTTAAATATATTTTACCTTTTAATTCCAAATTATTCATAAACACAAACAAAAATACATCTTGTATAGATATAAGTAAAAGAACTTACTAGTATATAAACATTTACAATTAATATCACAAATTAAATTTGTTGAAATATACACTAGCCAAGAAGCATGTAATTATTGTTAGTTTACATAGGAATGCTTTAGAATCAGAACATTGAAGAGATACTATAAAAAAACAGATTCATGAAGAGACATAATTAAATTTATTTCCACAAAATTAATGTTTATTAACATATTTATCTTCTTTTAAAAAATGGAATGAATTTTTTAGTGCCTGGGAAACATAACAGAAAGAAATTATAGCAGTGATCCATATACAGAAAATGAAATTTAATAAGTGTTACTAATATTTAACTTTTTTCCAACATATATTTTTTCCTAATTTTCTTTTCTACAATCTTTGTTTACATTCTAAATGATTTCCCCTTTCCTGGTTCCCCCCCTCCTCATAAGTCCCATAAGCCCTCTTCCCTCTGCCCATTCCCCAATCAAGCCCCTCCCACTTCTCTATCCTGGTAATCACCTACATTGCTGCATCAAGCCTTTCCAGGGCCAGGGCCCTATCCTTCCTACTTCTTGGGAATCATTTTGTAGGTTAATTGTCTCTTGGGTATTCAGAACTTCTGGGCTAATAACCACTTATCAGTGACTGCATTCCATGTGTGTTCTTTAGTGACTGGGTTATCTCACTTAGGATGATATTTTCCAGTTCCAAACATTTGTCTAAGAATTTCATGAATTCATTGTTTTTAATTGCTGAGTAGCATTCCCATTGTGTAAATATACCACATTTTCTGTATCCATTCTTCCATTGAGGGACATCTGGGTCCTTTCCAGCTTCTGGCTATTATAAATAGGGTTGTTACTTACATAGTGGAGCAAGTGTCCTTATTACATGCTAGGGAATCATCTGGGTATATGCCCAGGAGAGGTATAACAGGGTCTTCCAATAGTATCATTCCCAGTTTTCTGAGGAACCACCAGACTGATTTCCAGAGTGGTTGCCCAGCTTGTAACCTCATCAGCAGTGGAAGAGTGTTCCTCTTTCTCCACATCCTCGCCAATACCTGCTGTCTCCTGACTTTTTGATCTTAGCCATTCTGACTGGTGTGAGGTGAAATCTCAGGGTTGTTTTGATTTGCATTTCCCTAAGGACTAATAATGTTGAACATTTCTTAAGGTTCCTCTCAGTCATTTTAAATTCCTCAGGTAAAGACTCTTTGTTTATTCCTTTACCCCATTTTTTATAGGGTTATTTGGCTTCTGGAGTATAACTTCTTGAGTTCTTTGTATATATTGGATATTAGCCCCCTCTCGGTGAAGATCGTTTCCCAATTTGTTGGTTGCTGTTTTGTCAGATTGACAGTGTCCTTTGCCTTACAGAAACTTTGTAATTTTTTGTGGTCCTATTTGTCAATTCTTGATCTTAGAGCATAAGTTATTGGTGTTCTGTTCAGGAACTTTTCCACTGTGCCGATGTCCTCAAGGGTCTTCCCCAGTTTCTTTTCTATTAGTTTTATTGCATTTGGTTTTATGTTGAGGTTCTTGATCCACTTGGACTTGAGCTTCCTACAAGGAGATAAGAATGGATCTATTTGCATTCTTCTCCATGCTGATCTACAGTTGAACCAGCACCATTTGTTGAAAATGCTATCTTACTTCGATTAGATGGATTTAGCTCCTTTGTCGAAGATCAAGTGACCATAGGTGTGTAGGTTCATTTCTGGATCTTCAATTCTATTCCATTGATCTCCCTGCTTGTCACTGTACCAATACTATGCACTTTTTAACACTATTGCTCTGTAGTACTGCTTGAGGTCCTGGATACTGATTCCTCCTGTAGTTCTTTTACTGTTGAGAATAATTTTAGCTATCCTGGGTTTTTTGCTATTCCAGATGAATTTGAGAAATGCTCTTTCTAACTCTGTAAAGAACTGAATTTGGATTTTGATGGGGATTGCATTGAATCTATATATTGCTTTTGTCAAGATGCCCATTTTTAACTTTATTAATCTTGCCAGTCCATGAGCATGGCAGATTATTCCACTTTCTGAGGTCTTCTTCAATTTCCTTCTTCAGAGACCTGAAGCTCTTGTAGTACAGATCTTTCACTTGTTTTGTTAGAGTCATACCAAGATACTTTATAATGTTTGTGACTATTGTGAAGGATGTCATTTCCCTAATTTCTTTCTCAGTTTACCAATTCTTTGAGTATAGGAAGGTTACTGATTTGCTTGAGTTGGTTTTATAACCAGCCACTTTGCTGAAATCGTTTATCAGCTGTAGGAGTTCTCTGGTAGAGTTTTTCATCTGTGAATAGTGATAGTTTGACTTCTTCCTTTCCAATTTGTATCCCTTTGACTTCCTTATGTTGTCAAATTGCTCTAGATAGAACTTCAAGTACTATATTTGAAAGATATGGAGAGAGGGGGCAGCCTTGTCTAGTCCATGATTTTAGTGGGATTGCTTCAAATTTCAAGTTTCTCTCGATTTAGTTTGGTGTTGGCTACCGATTTGCTGTATATTGCTTTCAATATGTTTAGGTATGGACCTTGAATTCCTGTTCTTTCCAAGACTTTTAGCATGTAAGGATGCTGAATTTTGTCAAATGCTTTTTCAGCATCTAATGAAATGACAATGTGTTTTTTTTCTTTGAGTCTGTTTATGTAGTGGATTGCATTGATGTATTTCCATTTTGAACCATCCCTGCATCCCTGGGATGAAGCCTATTTGATCATGGTGAATGATAGTTTTGATGTATTCTTGGATTTGGTTGGCAAGAATTTTATTGAGTATTTTTGCATTGATATTCATAAGGGAAATTGGTCTGAAGTTTTCTTTCTTTGTTGGATCTTTGTGTGGTTTTGGTATCAGCATAATTGTGGCTTCATAGAACAAGTTCGGTAGTGTTCCTTCTGTTTCTATTTTGTGGAATAGTTTGAGGAGTATTGGTGTTAGTTCTTCTTTGAAGGTCGATAGAATTCTGCACTAAAACCATCTGGTCCTGTGCTTTTTTGGGTTGGAAGACTTTCAATGACTGCTTCAATTTGTTTATAGGTTATGGGACTGTTTAGATGGTCTATTTGATCCTAATATAATTTTGGTGTTTGGTATCTGTCTAGGAAATTGTCCATTTCCTCCAAATTTTCCAGTTGTGTTGATATAGGTTTTTGTAGTAGGATCTGATGATTTTTATATATGTATGTATATATGATCTGATATATAAATATATATATATATATACATGTATGTATGTATGTATATATGTATATATATATATGTATATGTGAATATATATATATAATCCAATTGGTCCAAAGCTTCAATTAGTTCCACTGTGTCCTATTTAGTTTCTGTTTTCCTGATCGGTACATTGAAGTAACCCACAGTTATTGTGTTGTGTGCAGTGTGTCATTTGAGCTTTAGTAAAGCTTCTTTTACAAATGAGGGTGCCCTTGCATTTGGAGCATAGATGTTCAAAATTGAGAGATCTTTGTGAATTTTTCCTTTGACCAGTAAGAAGTGTCCTTCTTTTGATGACTTTAGGTTGAAAGTTAATTTTATCTGATATTAGAATGGTTACTTTAGCTTGTTTCCTGAGACCATTTGCTTGTAAAATTGTTTTCTAGCCTTTTACTCTGAGGTAGTGTTTGTCTTTGACACTGAGGTGTGTTTCCTGTATGCAGCAAAATGTAGGGTCCTGTTTCCTTATCCAGTCTGTTAGTCTATATCTTTATATTGATTGGGCAACTGAGTCCATTGATGTTAAGAGATATTAGGCAATAGTGATTATTACTTCCTGTTATTTTTTTATGTTATTTCTATATTTGAGTGGTTATCTTATTTTGGGTTTGATGAAAGAAGGTTACTATCTTGCTTTTTCCAGGGTGTAGTTTCCCTCCTTGTTTTGGTGTTTTCCCCCTATTATCCTTTGTAGGGCTGGGTTTGTGAAAATATATTGTGTAAATTTGCTTTTATCATGGAATATCTTGGTTTCTCCATCCATGGTGATTGAGAGTTTTGTTGGGTATAGTAGACTTGGCTGGCATTTTTATTCTCTAAGAGTCTGTATGAGATCTGCCCAGGATCTTCTAGCTTTCATTGTCTCTGGTGAGAAGTCTGTTGTGATTCTGATAGGTCTTCCTTTATATGTTACTTTCCCTTTTTCTCTTACTGCTTTTAATCATCTTTCTTTTTTTTTAGTACATTTGGGGTATTGATTATTATGTGATGGTAGATATTTTTGTTCTGGTCCAGTCTTTTTGGAGTTCTGTAGGCTTCTTGTATATTCATGGGCATCTCTCTCTTTAGGTTAGGAAAGTTTTCTTCCATATTTTTGTTGAAGATATTTGCTGACCCTTTATGTTGTAAATCTTCACTCTCATCTATACCTATAATCCTTAGGTTTGGTCTTCTCATTATGTCCTGGATTTCTTGGATGTTTTGGGTTGCAAGCTTTCTGCATTTTGCATTTTCTTTGACTGTTGAGTCAATGCTTTCTATGGTATCTTCAGCATCTGAGATTCTTCCTTCTTTCTCTTGTATTCTGATGTTGATATTTGTGTCTATGATCCTTGATTTCTTACCAAGTTTTTCTATCTCCAAAGTTGTTTCCCTTTGTGATTTCTTAGTTGTTTCTACGTCTGTTTTTAGATCCTTGATGGTTTTGCTCATTTCCTTCACTTGTTTGTTTGTTTTTCCTGTAATTCTTTAAGAGATTTTTGAGTTTCCTCTTTTATGACTTCTGCCTGATGATCCAATTTTTCCTTCATTTCTTTAAGTGATCTTTGCGTTTCCTGTTTATTAGCTTCTATATGTTGACCCATATTATCTTTCTTTAAGTGATTTCTTTAAGTGATTTTTGTGTTTCCTTTGTAAGGGCTTCTACCTTACTCATGTTCCCCTGTATTTCTTTAAGAGATTTATTTATGTCCTTCTTGTAATCTTCTAATAGCATCCTGATATATGATTTTAAATCCAAATCATGTTTTTCTGGTGTGTTGGGGTATCCGGGACTTGCTGTTGTTGGAGAATTGAGATCAGATGCTGCCATATTGCCTTGATTTCTGTTAGTAATGTTCCTACATTTGCCTTTTGCCATCACCAGATCTCTGGTGGTAGTTGGTCCTGTTGTCACTGGCTGGTGTTTGAACCTCCTGTGAGCCTGTAAGGCTATTTCTGCACCACTGGATGACTGGGTTTCCCCTGGCACAAATTGTTGATGGGCTTCCCTACTCTTTATTGCCTTTATTGCCCTGGCGGGCTGTGTTCCCAGCGATGTTAAACTTGGGATATCTCTGAATACCTGGTGTTGCCTGTCTGGTCTGTCTGGGAGCAAAGATGGTGGATGTTGAGAGGACCCTTTCTAAGTCCCAATATACTATTAATCAATATTTTATTGATTCCTTAGGAATGTTGTGGTTTTAATAGGTATCTTCCCCCAACCCCCTCCCGCACCTTTGGAATCATGAGTTTGAATGCTTGACCATAGGGAATGGCACTATTGGAATTGTGGTTCCATTGGAGGCGGTGTGGCCTTCTAGATGAAGTATTCCACTGTGGAGGCGGACTTTGAGATCTTACATGCTCAAGTTATATCCAGACAATCCCAGTCTGTTGCCTTTGGATCAAGATGCAGAGCTCTTAACTCCTCTAGCACTGTGTACACCTGTATGCCACCATTTTTTCCTGCCATGTTGATAACAGACTAAACCTCTGAATTAGTAAGTCAGTCCCAACTAAATGCTGCTTTTTATAATAGTTACTGTGGTCATGGTGTCTCTTCATAGTAATGAAACCATAAGTAAGACAAGAGCTTCATATTAGGCACCCTGGTCACATTCATTTCTTACTTCTTCCATGTTCCTTCCCTTACTACTCTCCAAATTAAAAAAAATGAAATTTTAAAATAAAAAAGAAAAGAAAAATAGAAATATAAAAATATGTGTCCAATTTTTATCATCTATATACTCAGTAGGTCATCTTCAAACTCTCAATGGCTTGCCCTTAAATAAACCTGAGTAATTTGACTCCCACCCCCATGCCAGAAGCCATCAGTTGTGTTGATCTGCTCTTTAGCATATTTATCACACTTTTAAAGATTTCTCTTTGATGGCTTCCTATTTAAGTTATTAAGCTTTTTAATGATTGGGGTTGAGGCAGGGGTAGGTTGTCACAGAATCTTTCCATGTCCTTCTTTCTCAACTGAGCAATTATAGTCACTAGTACCACTCCAAAAGTAGCTTTCTTGTTCTTTAAATTAGTTGGACCATAGGTTGTAGTCTTCCACATGGTTTCTTGTGACAGCACAGACCGCAAACATGGCTCTAATTGTAGAAGGACCATGGACCCAGACTGTGCCCTCGTCATGGACATCAGCATGGCCTAAGACAGCAGTGCAGACCACTCATATTAATATGGCTCCTAGAACATAGCCCACATACACCAACATGGCTCCAGTCAGCAGTACAGACCACAGATATACACATGGCCTTGGGTGGTATCATGGGCTACAGACATCAACATGCTACTCATATCAACATACTCTTCCCTCATTCCTTCCAACCCCAGGCAGCAAATCTCAAGGACATATCCAAGGCAGTAGACAGCAACACAGACTATATATTCTTCATCATGACCTGGGGTAGCAGCATAGAACATAGACAACCAACATGGTCTCTAGTTATAGACCATGGTGATCCTTCAAGGAGGTCAAGTCCAGAAAATAATACATTTCATTGCACAGGGTCAGGGTAATCCTAATACTGGGCACATGTTTGGAGGTGGAATCTGTACCTGTACAAGCTCTAGGTTTCTGCAAACCATCCTGATGACCCTACTGAGGAATGGAAGCATGTCAACCTCTGTTGTCCTCAACTGTTACTGCCCTCATGTCTCCAAATCTATCTCTCTTTATCCAACATGCATCACTCTGTTTTTCCAGGTTTCCCATGTCTCCATCACATTTGTTCATTGTAGCTACACTGTATATGGGTGTGTGTATAGGGGGCAGGCAGGGACAGCTGGCTTATGTGTCTGAGCCAGTCTTGCAGTCACACAAATGAATCTCTGATGAAGTTTTGAAGACATGTGGGTCCTGGTTGCAGATGCCCAGGATAATACCAATGTACTAGTAAATAATAATGGTGAAGCCAAATCCTGTCACTTGCTATCAATAATACACAAAATAAATCAAGGATTTTCCACTCCCCCTTGGCTATGGATCTGGACTAGAGTTTAACCGAACATAGTTTTCATAAAATATGGCAGCTTAAAACCTTTCACTTAAAATTTTATCAGTTTCATCCTGCACTGAGGACTTTCTCTGTAGTATGTAATATTAAAACAACAAAGCACGTTAAGGCTCGTGAGCACTGGCTGGTGGTTTCGGTCTGTTCCCAGCCTAATACCAATTTCATAATTACATGTTTTTCCATGCTAAGTCCTCTATAGATCTTGAAATAGCTCTCTCCTTCCTGTGGCTGGCTGCTGCCTAACTCACTCAGCACTCCCAAATTTCCTTGGGTAGCTGTGAGCACTCTCACAAACCCATGCTCTACCTTGATTAGCTTTCCCTGGAGCTCAGTTGAACCACCACACAAGAAAAACACCAGACAATCTTAGTTTAGAATCAACAGATAACACAATTGCTGGGTGCAGAATATAGCATCCTAAATTTCCTAACTATTTTATCTTACAAATCTTCCAGTGGTGGAATCTACCTGCCACCGATCTTACAGTCCCCCATTCTCCATCATGTCTGCTTTGTTCCCACTGACCAAAAGGAAGTTCCCTCCTCCTGCCTTCCCTTTTCCTTTCTTGAACCCTGAAGGCCCTCCTTCTTCTTGCCCAGTGACTGACTTTTTCTATTTATTATTTTAATGAGTTAGGGGATCCATTAAGATCTTTAAGATAGCAAGTTTCAAAAGATAATATCTTGGTGCAAAAACTATAGAAACTCTCATGACCCTCTCTACAAAGCATATTATATGGGAAAATAACTTTCCAACTATGAATTGCATCACAAAGAAAGTATTTCACAATTAATTAGTTTATCTAAAAATATTGGCTTACTAGATTATTTTTAGTGTTTAACTTAAAGTCAAAATAGTCTATAGTAAAATAAATTTCAATTGATATTATTTTACTTAGGTTCACACACATGAATTTGTATTTAAATGTCAAATGCTTGCATTAATTAAATCAGATGGTTTTGCCTTCTATAGTAAAGATGGGTTGCCATATAGGCAAATTCATGTGCTTGGTGCATTTTGCTATGTTTCTAAATTAGATTATTTTAAAATTATAGCAAAGAATATCTAATTATATCTTTGATTATCTTTAAGAATCTTGGATGATAACAAATTCGATTAACATTTTTGACATTGATTTATTGATTGATTGATTGATTGATTTGTTAGTACATGTGTTGTGCACACTTACATTCCCTAGCCTGGTTGTAAAGGTCAGAAGACAACTTGTAGTAGTTCCCTTCTTCCACCATATGGGGTCAGAGGATAGAAATCAGCTTGTTAGACTTTATGCATTGAAGCATCCAATTGGATTTCTATTAATATTTAGCAGTTGAAATGTTGATGGCGTTTCCACAGTTTCATGTTAGCATTAAGAAAAGTGTTATGATTTGGACAGAAGTTTTCCCTCAGCAGACTCACATATTAAAGGCATGTTCCTCAGTTGGTAACTCAATTTAGGATTGTTCTGGAAACTTTAGAACATAGGATCTTGCTAGAGGAAGTAGATCACAAACTAGGACATATCCTTGGGGCCTATATATTTCTACTCCCTGATTTCTTTCTCTCACATGGTAAAGAACCACCACCACCACCAAATTCTCTTGATATATTCATCTTGTTTCCCCATGTCTAGAATCAGTACAGACAGAGAATATAAAGATTTCTGACATTGGTTGGCAAAATAAGTAACCCTGCCCATTAAGCTGTTCTCTTCATTACATTGTTTATAAGTACTTAGATATAAGTAATACATAACATTTTACTTCTACCTGTAAGAACGTGCTAACCTCTTCTAGAATTCTATTTCTTCTCATGTTAACAAAGCTCTTTTCTCAGGTTTTTACAAATGTTTCTTCTTTGATCTTTGAACTGATGTTGTCTGACATCTCAGGATAATCCAAAAGTCACTATGGCAGGTGTTGAGTAAGAATTATCTTATATCCTCCCATGGAATCATTTTCTTCCCCTCCTGACTTTCTCCTAAGTCTTGCTCCAGAAATTATTTCCTCCTACCATTTTCATGTCTGCACAATAACATATTATAAAATATGGTTTTTTCTTAATATATTGTCTTTATTCATCAGGAAGTTATGATACCAAACCAGGAAAAATATATCTTACAGGTTGAGGGTTCTACTTTCATTTAAGATAGTTAAGAATAAATTTATGTTTGCCCTGTGTTAGGTCCTTGCAAGTTAAGGTTTCCATATGTAATGGTTTTGTTTTCTTATATTTGGTATAAACTGCAAAGCATATTTTTCAATCTCCACTAAACATGCAACCTCATTCACATGATGTATATCCTTACCATTTTCCTTCCCTTCATTTTATTTCTTTTAATAATGTATAACAACTGACTCTCTTGCTCCTGTGAACACCTTATCTCTTATAAAGAGGATATCAAGAGGCTGGTCAGGGGTATTCTTTCCAATCCAGACTTAGGGTGAGACAACCAACTTGCCACTTCTGCTTGTACCCCAAAATTGAGCTTGGACAATCATGGACTTGGTATTTTCTACCCCAGGTATAACAGAAGTTGGTAAATCCTCATTGTCAATCTGATTAGATTTAGAATCACAGAGAAAAGTGAGATGAAGCCTTAGGTGTGTCTCTGAGGGCACTCTGAAGAAATCCCTCACTCTGTGAGAGAAGACCCACAATGAAAGCAAAGATACTCAGTCTTGGCCTGAGATCTTGGGTGTGAACATTCTCCTTCCCCAACCCTGTTCTTTGTTTCATGATCCAGTGTGTTGTGAGTAGCTTAGATGTAAATAGCTTCCGGCCACTATGACCCTAGATAACCACCTGACATCCTGATCTAGAATGCTCTTCCTTTTTTTTTTTTTTTTTTTTTTTTTTTTTTTTTTTAACTTCTGATAAAGTCAGCATAGTCTACTACTTCATTAGAGCATTTTTAAAAAAGATGTATTTATTTGTTATGTGTAAGTACACTGTGGCTGTTTTCAGACACTTCAGAAAAGGGTGTCAGATTTCATTATGGATGACTGTAAGCCACAATGTGGTTGCTGGGATTTGAATTCAGGACCTTTGGAAGAGCAGTAGGTGCTCTTAACTGCTGAGTCATCTCTCCAGCCCACTCTTCCCTTTCTTAATTAAAGTTGTTCTTGATGGGCACTGTGGCCTCAGCGGTGTGTAAACCACTAGTGTGATAACTTCTTCAGAACCGTCTTACCTTGAGGAAATTATGCAGCCTGGAGCATACTTGGGAGAAATCAATGGGAGACACAAGTGCTAGGAAGATTGGGTTGGTGGTTATTATGTGGTTGAAATGCATGTCATTGGGAAGAGGAACCTGAGAAGTAAGAACTGTAGCTGTAACCAAAGAGCATTTGGAATCCATAGATGATTATGAGAGTATACTTTGTGATAATGAGTGAAGTGATTAAGGTGGTGGGAGCATGGGAAATAGAGATGTCTACAAACTGTGAAGCTGTTATTTTTTAAATTATTTACAACCCTGCACAAGACAAAGAGAGCATGAAAGAGAACTGTGTGCCAGATACCCTTTGTCTATAGGAAAGAAAGAGAATTATTATTATTAAGTCAAGTACACTTCAATTATCTAAAAGCCAAAGATTTCTTCATAATCTAAATTACCTTACCCATTTAATCTGCCCCTTGGAGCATTGGAACTTTCATTATAATCACATTTTTATGGTTAACAGCTTAATCTTTTGGAAAGTCATCTGGCATTGTTCATCTTCAACTTTTCATCTTCATCTTAATTTATTTCATCTACAGCTTTCCATCATCAACTAGGTAAAAGAAAAATATGGAAGTCACAATTCTGCACTATGTAAGGAAGAAATAAAAGATTTATATGCATGTGTGCTGTGTGTGTATGTATGTATGTCAGTATGTATGTATGCTTTTATGTATAAATGTTCTTAAAACAATATGCCTATAAGATATGTCAATTTTAATAACCACTGCTATCTTAGTGTTGGTTACTCTTCATTCTTTTAATGTTTATGATATCTCGTCAGTACTTATAATATTTTATAGACAACCAAATAGGTAAATTGAGAAGCTTGAATGAGATCATTTCAGGGTTCATTCGCTGAACCAGCATAAGAACTAGTGATTCCAAACTCCCTCACCACGCCCTATATCTCTTAATTCCTAACATCCCACAAGGGAGGCACATATTTAGATATCTAAATTTTCTTAACTTGAAATCATTTTATTTTCCTGTGCCCTTACCCAGCCTTTGAGTAAATTCAGACCTTAGTGCTGGTCACAACCACCCACCTAGAGTGGAGCTTTAGGACCTAGATTCTTCCAGATTTGTAGCTTCCTACTCCAAGCTAGTGATCCACTGAGCAGTGGAGCCAGACACCTGCTGAGCAGCTGAACTGGTTCCCTGGAACAGACCCTGGAATTTTTGGGGAAGGATTTTTCTCAAACCTTTAAATTCAAAGTCAGCCATTAAAATTCAGGCCTTGATCAGCAATAACTTAGTCTTGGTCTCAATTCTTTCTCACAATTCTTTCCATTCACCCCCAGCTCTCTTTCCAGGTAACCCATTTGATGTAGCTGCTGATAGGTACAGATTGTGCCTGAACATATGGCTGGGCACGGGGAGATTATCTGAGGGATACTGTCTTGGTGGAGCTCCACAGAAAATGGAAGAAGATGGTATCCTGCATGGTGAACAACATACAGCACTAAATACTAGTGCTAGTCTTAAATTTCATCTTTTTGGAGCTATTATTGTAGCTGCAGAGGGATACAGGCTAAGTAGGAATAGCATTGACCCAACACTGAGCTCACTTAGTGGTTGACAGTATAAAATGGGACAGAAAACTTCTAAGCAGGCCATTTGTCTGCAGTCCTCAAGAGTTGCTTCAGGTAAGAGGGGTAGAGTTTGAAGAACAATGGTTAGAAGACCTTTTAGATCAGATAGATTCTTGTTGCCCATGGTTCCAAAAAAAAAGAACTTTAGATATGAGAACCTGAGAAACAACTGGAGAAGCCCTAAGAACCACCAAGGCTGATAATACTGCCTTCTGCCTCTGGGCACTTATAAAAGGTGATTTTAATGAAGAAACCTCACGGGTATCACATAGTACCCTGGGAGAACTTGAAGAATCTCAGAAAGAATGCCTGCCAGAGAGGACTTTCTCAGAAAAGGGTCCTCTCAACCCTAAATTAGAAAAATATAGAGATACTACTGATGAGCTGCCAAAAATTATGGTGAGGATTAGCCTCCTTTTGCACCCTCTATTCCACCTATGGCCTCTACTGCATTAGATGATACCCAGATGGATATTCAACTACATAAATTGGAGTTTGAAATTAAGTTGCAGAAATTGACTAATGAGATACAGGAGCAAAATAGGGTATCACGTGCAGGAAAGAGCAGTGATTCTGAGATACACCAATTGCTGCTAGAAAGAGCTGTGAGTCACGCTCAAGGGAAAGGGCAAGATATATCTGATGTTCTGGTGTTTCCTATCATTGAGATCATGGACCAGCAGAACAATAGAGTCAGGCAATATCAGACTTTGATAAAAGAATAAAAAACAGCTGTGACACAGCATGGCCCTATGGCTCCTTTTATACAAGCTTTGTTGGACACTGTGATGGAGTCAAATTTAAGCCCAAAAGACTGGAAGACTATATGTAAGGCTACTTTGTCAGTGGGAGATTTCTTCCTTTGGAGTCCTGAATGGCGTGAAGCTAGTAAGAGAACTGCCACCACGAATGCTCAGACAGGTAATCCACACTGGGATACTAACATGCTACTAGGAGAAGGTCAATATCAAGGCAATGCTAATCAGATTGGGTTTCCTGTTGGACTGTATGTGCAGGATGCTATGGTGGCCCACTGCTTGTGGAATCAATTACCTACTAAAGGTGATCTCAGTGGAAACTTAGCTAGTATTAGACAGGCTCCTTTTTCAGGATTTCATAGATAGGCTTCTAAAAGCAGCTAGTAGAATTTTTGGAGATTCTCAAGCAGGAAATTCTTTTGTCACACAATTGGCTTATAAGAATGCTAATGCTATTCAACCTTACAGGGCACAGACAGACTTAGCTGGGTATATTTGCCTTTGTGCAGAGATTGGGCCTTCATATAATCAAGGTCTAGCCATGGCTACAGCTTTGCAAGGAACCACTCTGCAAGCAATACTTTCACAGAAATGAGGGAATAAAACATGTTTTAAATGTGGAAGTTTGGGTAATTTAAGAAATGATTGTCGTAGGAACAGAGGCACCATAATCAGGCAATCAGGTTATGCCCAAGGAGTTTGTCCTCGATGCAGGAAAGTTAACTACTGGATGAGGGAGTTAAATCTAAGAAATATTCAAGGCTGTACAATGTCGGGAAATGAGTGGAGGTGCCAGCTTCAGGCCCCCAGATGCTCATAGCAAGCAGCTTATGAAAGAAAGTGCCCATGAAAGAATCTGCTCCCATGCCAGGGAAATCCATTTTTGAACTTATCAGGGCAACACCAGGAACTTCAGGATTGGACCTCTATTCTACCTCCCATGTGGTATTAACCCAAGAAATGGGAGTTCAGACCTTGTCTACAGGAGCTTTAGGAAATTTGCCTGCAGAAACTTTGGGATTGCTTCTAGGATGAAGCAGTACCATTGTAAAAGGGCTGCAGATTTATCCAGGTGTCATAGATAATGATTATGAGGGAGAAATTAAAATTATGACTGGCTCCCCTTATGGTATTATAACTGTACCTGCTAACCAAAGAATTGCTCAATTTGCTTAGTTCCCTTGTTACTTTCCAGATTCATTAAGAGTGAGAGAGGACAGAGTGGTTTTGGTTCCTCTGATGTGTACTGGATTCAGTCTCTTACTAGTAAGAGACCTAACCTTAAATTAACAATTGAGGGGAAAAATTTTAAAGGATTAATTGATACTGAAGCTGATGTAACAATTATTAGAGGACAAGGCTGACCTTCAACTTGGCCCATGTCAGATATGCTCACTCACCTCCAAGGGATTGGTTATGCCAATAACCCAAAGCAAAGCACTAAACTTCTAACCTGGAGAGGTGAGGAGGACAACTCAGGACAAATTCAGCCTCATGGTATGCCAAATTTGCCTATTACTCTTTGGCGAAGAGATCTCTTGTCACAGATGGGTCTTATAATGTGTAGTCCTAATGATGTGGCTAAGCAGATGCTAGAACAAGGATTTTTGCCTGGTCGGGAGCTAGGAAAAGAAGAACAAGGAGTTAAAACATTTGAAAGTCCTAAGCCTCACTAGAGTTTTGGGGCATTTTCCATAATGGCTGCTATCTTACCTGTATCCCATACTGATAAAATTCAAGGCTTAATAATTATTTCAGTGTGGTTTGATCAGTAGTATTTATCTAAAGAAAAAATTGAAGTTGTCTCTTTGCTAGTACAAGAACAACTAGAGACAGGGCCTTTAAGAGAATCTCAGTCACCATGGAATACTCCAATATTTGTTATCAAGAAAAAATCTGGTAAATGGAGATTGTTACAAGATCTAATGAAACCATGGTATCTATGGGCACTTTACAACCTGGGCTTCCATCTCCAGTGGCTATTCTTAGAGGATATGATAAAATAGTGGTAGATTTGAAAGATTGTTTCTTTACTATTCCTTTGCACCCTGAGGATTATGAAAGATTCGGTTTCAGTGTTCCTTCTATTAACTTCATGGAACCCATGAAAAGATAGCAATGGACAGTTCTTCCTCAGGGCATGGCCAACAGTTGCACTTTATGTCAAAAATTTGTGGCACAAGCCATTTAATCTGTAAGACAGCAATGGCCAATGATATACATTATTCATTACACGGATGATGTCTTGATCCAGGAAAAGATCCTCAGGACTTGCTTTTATGTTATAGAGATTTACAATAGGCTTTAGTTGATAAAGGACTGCAAATAGCTCCAGAAGAGGTGCAAACTCAGGATCCCTATAATTATTTGGGCATTAGACTTACAGATCAAGCCAATTTCCCCAGAAGATAATTATTGGCAGGGACAGTATCAAAACTTTAAATGATTTTCAAAAGTTGTTAGGTGATATCAATTGGCTTCACCCCTATTTAAAGATCACAACAGGAGGATTAAAACCTTTTTGTGATACTCTTAAAGGGAGTGCTGATGCTAGCTCCCCTAGATCTTTAAACTCAGAAGGATTTCTGGACTTACAACAAGTAGAAAGTGCTATTGAAAAACAATTTGTCACCTATATAGACTATTCCAAGACTTTACATCTATTGATTTTTAATTCGACTCATACGCCTACAGGATTATTGCAGCAAAGGTATTCTCTTATGTGGATTCATTCAAGGATATTTCCTAAATATACTATCCTGGCATATTATGAGGCAGTAGCCCAGATGATTATACTTGGAAGCAAGTAGGCACTGACTTATTTTGGCAAAGAACTAGATATCATTATTCAGCCTTTTAATGCAGATCGAGATATTTGGCTGAAGCATCATAGTACGGATTGGTTGCTTGCTCAAATAGGATTTAAAGGAAATATAGATAATCATCCTCAAGTTAGGTTGATACAATTTTTAAATGTATGTAAGGTTATATTTCCTAATATGACATCTTTACAGGCTCTGCATAATGCTCTTTTGATTTTACTGATGGTTCCCTAAAGGATGAGCTAAATATCTTATGAATAATCAATGGGTAGTAATAGAAACCTGTGGGCTCTCATCTCAGTTAGCAGAACTGACAGCAGTACTACATGTTTTTCAACCTGTGGATGATACTTTTATTCTTTTTACTGATAATTTGTATGTAGCCAAATCCTTTCCTCTGTTGGAAACTTGGGGTGCATTTAATTTTAATATGCTAGTAGGATCTTTGTTTTCACAATTACAAAACAACTTTGTGCTCAAAAAAATCATTTTTATACTGGTCATATATGAGCTCACTCCAGTCTTCCTGCAGGCTGCAGGCAATGGTTGCACTGACAGAGCTCTAATAGGAGAGCCCTTAGTTTTGGATTCTGTTGCATTGGCTAGAAGTGATCATAACAATTTTAATCTTTCTAGCCACACCTTAAAGCTCCAACATAAGATCAGTAAGGAGCAGGCAAGAATGATTGTATAACAATGCTCTAACTGTCTTACCTTATCTCTAGTTCCTCATTTAGGGGTAAATCTATGAGGCCTTATGTCCAAATATATTTGGCAAATGGATGTAACTCATTATGCAGAATTTGAAAAATACACATATTTATACTGACATTTGTTCAGGATTTGCTTCTCTGTATACAGGAGAAGCCAGCTGCTAGAAATGTAATTGATCATTGTTTACAAGGCTTTAACTGCCACACCAACTCCAGTGTCATCTGTGTGACATGACAGTACTGTCATTTAAGCAGATGGGAGAAAAATGTCCCTTGGGGCTAGGCTCCCTGGAGGTCCCTGGCAGTGTGCCCACCTCTGGCCTTAGAAAGGGCCTCATTGTTCTCCAAGGATATTGTGCTTCCTGGGTTATGGGTTCTGCACTGTGTCTTTCTTCTTCCTATTCTCAATTCTTTATACAGCATAATCCCAGCCTACAAGCTGGTTAATTGATAAAGGAGAACTTGGTATTCCGATGGAAAGAAAAGAGGACGTGGCGATTACGCCTACTGCTTCCAGTCCTAAACTCAATGAACTCATGTTAAACCTTAGTGAAAGAAAGTCTTGGAATGTTTTTCAACAGGGTCTGTCTTTATCACTAGCCTTAGCAAAGAAAATGCACAAAGAACAGAGACGTTAGGGAATGTTATGAATAGTTTGTAGCAGGAAGAATACAATATGAAAAAGTATAGGACTACTGATGAGCTATTGTTTTATACAGGTACTTATGATAAGAAGGTAATAGATGGATAAAAACATTGAAGGTTAGAAGGTCCTATAATTTTCTTGAGATTATGGACATAGATTAGCTTGAGCCAGACTACCTTGGTGTTTGCTGTCCAGGGCAGTAGAGAGGGCTCTTGTAATGAATATGTGCTCATTTTTAAAGCATTTTGACTTTTGATGACAGAAGAAGGCTTTAAGCATACAAATTGGTCTGAAGACCCAAGTTCTCCTGTTGATTATTAACACAACTTTAATAAGTAACCACAAGTTAGAATCGAACACCATATGTCTGAGGTTCATGATCATAGTTTGCTTTTGATCATGGTTCATAGAGCAAGAGTTCCTGTGGGCTTTGTGTCATGTCTACTTACTGTACTAATTAAGATGGAAATGGACCTTGTTTAGCAATTGTTTGAGTGTTTCGGGAGGTGTGCCAACCTCGATGTGTTCCTCAATATACTATAAATATGCCTGACTAAAAAGTAAAGTTGCAGCAGATTCAAATGGCTCTCTGGTGTGTCTCTCTGTAATTACCTCACTGCACCTCTGCCTTCCTGAATACAAAAGCTCTGGTTTTCTCTCGGTCGTGACTCCCTGGCTTGGGTCAGTCCATGGCATTTAATGCTATCGGATTACCTAAAGTCATTAAGACAGATGATGGGCCAGCTTATACTGGCAACAACTTTATATCATTTTGTATAAAATTTGGTATTGAGCATAAAAGGAACATGAAATTTCTTATAAACCAATGGGTTAAGGAATTGTTGAGCATGTACATCACACTTTGAAAAATTGGCTTTTAATAACAAAATTGGGGAATTATACCCTCCAAGATCACCAAAAGTACATCTTGCTTTTTCTTATTAGTTTTAAACTTTTTGCAAATTGTTGCTAAAAGTCAGTCTGCAGCAGATCACCATTGTCATCCAGTCACTTCCAGTTCATATGCCATGGTTAAATAGTGGGAATTCCCTTCCATTAGTTTAGCCTCTTCCCCTGCCTGTCCTTTCTGCCGGGGCAGACACTTGGCTACTCTGCTCTCCTGAAGACACCATCTCCTGATCCATCCTATAAATCCTGTTGCACTCACTGCAGTTAAGAACCCCCTCCCACCTCTGGAGTCCTGGAGCTGCTGTTGGGAGCCTGCTGGATTCACCACCCATCAACCACCAAAACCCCTGCCCTCCCAAATTCCATTCCCCTTTCATTCTTTCCACCGCTTCTGCTGCCTGTCCTTTCTGCTGGGGCAGACCCTTGGCTGCTCTGCTCCAATGAAGATACCATCTTCTGGTCTATCCTAGAGTACAAGCTGCACTCAGAGCAGGAGTGCAGAGAAGCCCGAGAACACGGGTAAGACCACCACTACTGCTCACAGGAACCTGTCTGGAACCCTCAGACTGGAGCTTTCTGGTTTCTGCCTCCTGCTGGGGACCATCCTCCCCCAAAGTGCACCATATCCAGGTGGCACAGGGAGATAGCTAATCTCCCAGGACTGTGCAGAGGCCTGAGGGCACAGAGCTGATCCTGGGACACAAAGCTACATACACAAATGCTATATCCAGCAGAACTATCAATTACTATAGACAGAAAAAACAAGATATTCCTTGACAAAACCAAATTTGTACAATATCTTTCCACAAACCCAGATCTACTAAAGATAATGGGTAGAAAATACCAATACAAGGAGGGAAACTACACCCTAGAAAAAGCAATAAAGTATTCTTTCAATGAATCCAAAAGAAGATAGCCATAAAATCATAATTTCACCTTTAACAACAACAAAAAATAACAAGAAGCAACATTCACTTTCATTAATATCTCTTCACATCAGTTTACTTAATTCCCTAATAAAAAGACATAGACTAACAGACTGGATACATAAACAGGACCCAACCTTTTGTCACATACAAGAAACCAACCTCAGTGACAAAGACAAGGGTTGGAAAACAATTTCCCAAGCAAATGGTCCCAAGAAACAAGCTGTAGTGGCCATTGTTATTTCTTACAAACCCGACTTTCAACAAAAAGTTGCCAAAAACAATAAGGAGAGACACTTCATACTGGTGAAACAAAAAAATCTCCCAAGATGAACTCTCAATTCTGAACATCTATGCTCCAAATATGTGGGAGACCAAACTGTGGAAAACCAGACTTTCAACATCTCTCACCTTGAGATTCCACTGACCTTTAGGTTTACAGCTGAACCACACCGTCCTTCACACAAGTCCGATGATGAGAAACAACTGATCATTATCTTGGCCAGAACACCTGGGGTTGTCTTAGGCAGAACCAGCATTCCAGAAAAGCTGCTGGATGCCACAGCCAACATCCGCCCCGATGACCTTTCCTCTTTCTGTGCTTTTAGCATTCCACTCACTCACAAGTGGATATTAGGCCAAAAACTCAGAATAAACAATATACAATTCACAGATCACATGAAACTCAAGAAGAAAGAATACCAAAGTGTAGGTGCTTCATTTTTTCTGAGAAAAGGAACAAAATACTCAGAGCAGCAATTATGGAGACAAAATGTGGGGTAGAGACTGAAGGAAAGGCGGTCCTTTCCTTCAGGAGACTGTCCTACCTGGAGATTCATCCTATAAACTGTCACCAAACCCCAACACTATTGTGGATGCCAACAAGTATTTGCAGAAAGGAGCTTGTTATACTTGTCTCCTGAGAGGCCCTTCCAGAGCCATACAGATACAGAGGCAGATGCTAGTAGCCAACCATTGGACTGAGAACAGGGTCCACAATGGAGGAGTTGGAGGGAGGATTGGAGGAGCTGAAGGGATTTCTAGCTTTATGGGAAGAATGATGATGTTGCCCAAACAGACCCCCTAAGGCCCCCAGGGACTAAGCCATCAACCAAGGTGTACACATGGTTCCAGCCTCAATTGTGGTGGAGGAATGCCTTGTTGGGCATCAGTGGAAGGAGAAGTCCTTGGTAGTATGAAGGCTTGATAACTGCCCCAGCATGGGGAAATCTGGGGGATAGGTGGATAGGTGAGAATGGGTTGAGCAGAGGGAAATCTTCTTGGAGACAGGGGTACGGAGGATGGGTTGAAGGTTTTCTGGGAGGGGGAACCAGGAAAGGATATATGTAGTTGAAATGTAATTGAAGAATATATTCTATAAAAAAAAATGGCGGGACCCTTTAACTAATACATGGACTGTCCAGACACTGTTTTAATATGGGGAAGAGGTCCTGTTTTTGTTTTTTCACAAAAAGAAGGTGGAGCCTGATGGCTGCCTGTAAGTCTGATTGGTCACGTGGACTCAGATCCTGGATCTTCTAGTAAGTATGACTCCAATTATGAGGATGGCTAAAAATCTTTATCAGACAGCTTGCCTGGCTCTTAACTGAGAAGTAATAGTCTCTCTGTTGATTTTCAAAACCACCTCCCCCACACTGGGAGGCCAGTATTTGTGTCTGATAGTTGCTAATCTGCAACTGAATTGGATACCTTGGGACTTCCATAGACAAGTTAATCCTGTTTTGCTCCTAATTTTTGACTTTGTATTTTAAGCAAGCTGGTTGTTTTCATGCAGGATCACCTTCAGCAAAGCTCAGTGACTCGCAATGGCAATTTTACATTACTAGGAAGAAATGCATTGAGTATATGTTCATGGGTCTTTTGTGGCTTTAGTCTGAATAATAAATGGTGTGTTATGAGGGCTGACAGTCAGAGATGGGCAACTGTAGACAGGAACATGTGCCCAGAGGCCATGTTTGTTCATAATAAATGCTAAAGTCCATAGCAATGATGGGAACAACCACTAAGAATTCTGTTTCTGGCAAGAATCAGCTCACAGAATTATCATGTTACAGTGACAAAGTTATGACATTCTGAGAAATATCTGAATCTCTGATGGTTTAAAAGAAAATGTCTCCTGTAACTTCCTATGTTGGAATACTTTGTCCTCAGCTGGTAAAAATGTTTAGGAAGGATTAAGAGATGTAAGTTTATTAAGAAAGGTGTGCCAGTGGGAGAAGGTCTTGAGGTCTCAAAAGATTCACACCATTCCCAGTTTGTTCTCTATGTCTGTGTTTATGCTTCAATACATAAGCTAACATCTGTTCCAGCACCATGAGTGCCTGTGTGATGCTGCACTTTATGCTATGATGGTCATGGGCTTGACCCTTCTGAAACTGCGAGTCACAAATTAATGGTTTCTTTTATAAGTTGCCTTTAGAAGCAAGAATATTAAACATCCTCTAATATCCATGTGGGGAAACTGGGCTAAGTATGGCAATATTGGCATTTACTTTACTTTCTTTTTGTTAAAATCCTTTTTGTTGAATTTCTTCTTTGAAAATTTAATTTAACATATGTATAAAGCACACATTTATTGTACTTTGATTATTAGAATGCCCAACACTCTCCAGTCACCTGCCCACCCATATTAACACCCTCATTGTTGGTTTCTGCGCTGAAGGTCCCATCTGCTAGCTGCGTTGCAGATGCTCGCTGTGCCCACTGGCGCGCCACGGGCACCGCTCTGCGGGACGCGGTGGAACCTTGAGCCGCAATGAGACACACTAGGCCAGATAGTTCCACGTCAGATTTTATTTAAGATAGGAAAGAGGTAGTGGGCGGGAAGGAAGGGGAGAAGAGAAAAGAGAGAGGGGAAAGAGTGCCGCCCGGTTATATATCAGTGGTGATGTAATTACAGGTAAAGGTGGGCTATGGAATTCTGGGTAAACGGCAGCTGTTGTCTTGGCAACAGACCTATGCATTGCTTGTATAGCGTCACAAGCTTTGCAGGCCTCGGGTACCTACACTCATCCTTCTGCTCTCCTCTCTCCCCTACCTGTGACCCTCAGCCCAGACCTGCCTACCTCTAGTTTCCACAGTAACTGGCTGTAGCCACTTTTATTTAACCAGTCAGAGAATTCTGGCAAGCAAAATTTATACATTGTTTGGTGTACATGAGAATGTTCTAGTCCAGACTCCAAGCAAAACTTGGGGACTAGTATTTAGCATTTGAGTACATAGCAACACCAGACCAACCCCCAACACAGTGCTTCTCACTTCACCCCAATGCTGAACCTCTCTTTCCTAGGGGCCAAGCTTCTGCCTCACTTACTCCAGCTTCTGATTATTTATAACTTCAGCAATTTTGGTCAGGTGGTCTCTTGTTCTCCTGGTGACTATGCTCCTGGATCTACTGGTGACTTGGATCCCTCTCTTCTCTCTTACTTCCCTGACCCCATCATGGCCTGGTTCAGTCTGTTCATTATGTTCAGTCTGGACTCTTCCAGATGCTTCTGGATGTTCTCTCTCTAATATCCACAATAAACATTCTTCTTTCCCACATCTTGGAACAGCCATGTCCTCATTTTTTTTTTTATTCAGTTGGAGTTCTAGGTCATAGGCTTCATAGTTAAGTAAGTTTGTCAGTGTTTTCTCATTATAACTTAATTTTCCTATGTAGTAGATGGTTGTTTATTCCTACTGTCAAGTTTCTCAGTTTCATGAGGGCTAGCTTCTACTTTGTCCATCTTATAAATAGTGAGAAGAAAAGCTGAGCAGTGTTACTGCTGCTAGAGATGACATAGCTGGGACATGCTAAACTCTGGGGATTGAAATCAGTATGCAATTATTTCATTTTTATGATGCTTTTTTATTTCATCTTGTCAACTGATATGTTCATTTAGATCCCCATGGATTTCTTGAATTATATCAATTACCACTAGCTTTCTTGTTGCCTACCATGAGTGATACATACATCTGCTAGTTAGTCTTTCTGAAATGCAGTCTAACATTCTTACTCTACTGGTCATTATATCTTTGAATAGATTCTCACAGGACCACACAGCCTTGGTGCTTCCTCTGATCATGTGTCACCACAATAGCTATTGAAGTGATATTTCCAGATTTACTATTCTTGAGCTGAACCATCTGCCCTTTACTTACCCACTGAACATCCACCCAGATCATCAGAACAATGATTTTGTTGTTGTTAAAATATGTTTTTATATTAATGTAATCTCAGACTTAAAAGAAACTTGGAAGGAGAATGCAATGAATTTCCCTATTCCTTGGAATGGGAATTCTCTTGATGTTAAGAGTATACTATATTTTCTTCTTTGGTTCCTTGTTTATTTTTTCCAACAAAAAAAGTTATTGATTACAAGTGTGCATAGATGGGTAAAAAAATCACATGGTTAATCTTCCAAAATATTTTTATTGTTGTGAATTGATAATTTTATTGAAGTCTTGTTGGGAAAAAGTGTCTCAAAATTTAACTTCTTAAAAGTGATTTTAAAATGACACACTATTCACTAAGCATTAACTAAAAACCAGCAGGATAATTAGTAATAACATCAATATTAAAAGGAATATTAGGTTGCTCCAGAAGAGGCCAACTTGGTTTGAAACAGATGATAGAGTCAGAGAAAAAAATATTTCTAAAATAAAAAAAAACAGGAGATATAGTTTTAAATTATTGTTTGGAAACATACATATAGTAGTAACAAATTAAATACTTTAATAGATCCTGGTGGTGGTGTGTTCCATGCTACTAACTCCAGTGTTCTGGGTTCCTGAGTGAAAGAAACACACACAACCTGTATATTTTGGTATACCTAAAATGGGTCAATGGCTGGGCCACTTCCTCACCTCCACCTAGCTAATCCACCTCCCTCTGATATTTTTGAGTTATTACTTACTAAATCCTATATTCTATCTTTTTTGCAATGGACCCAGTCATGGGGCTGACCTGTCCAGGAGGTCCAGTTATTCCAGGGTCTTGAAGAGGCACTACCTGAGGGTCAAAAATGGGGGGAAGAGAGAGGGGGGCCAAGCACGCTTACATAATCAGAGTCAGTCTGGGTTGTGTCAAGGCCTCCTTTACTGTTGGGGAGACGAACAGGTTTTAAGGCTTACAGAGAAGGAACTGACCTTCACACAAGAATAAAGGAGGAAAGGGCAGAGACACCCCTAGCGATGGAAGCAGGAAGCGAGGAGGTCATCCAAGTGGGGACACCTGGAGTTAACGCCTCCTCGGTTAGGGCAGGAACATCTTGTGGTATTCTCAGTAATTTCAAGTTCAAAAAGTATGACAATAAAGAACATTTTCAGCATGGTTTCTAAATGATTCCAGATTTCTCTATAGTTATCAGTTAAATACTGAAATTGATGAAACACCAACAGAGATTCTTATTATGCATCAGCTCTGGATGCTTTCTAATTGAGTGGCTATATTTCTATTTACATGGTAGAATAAAATTTTACATTATAGAATAATAAATACACTTGAAATTCCATAAGTCTTTAGTGATTTACTGATATATCATTTGTAAATTCAGAACATTGTATAAAAGAAACAAGCTAAAGAAACATTCCAAATGAGCTAGATATGATGACCCATGTATGTAATATCAGCACTTGGTAATGTTAAGTCATTCTCAGCTAAAAAGAAAGTTTGAGTCAGCCTGGAAAACATGAGATTCTGTCTCAATAAAGCAAAATGAAACAAAGAAAAGGAAATAAAAGAGGAAACAAATGAGGGAAGGTATGAATTTCTAACGAATTATTTGAACTGATTCTTTATTCATTATGATGATTTTGATGCCTTTCAGGTAGAATGGCTTATTTATTTATCCACATACTCATTTATTTTACTTGCATTTTCTTAATCATTCACTTTGCATTAAATCTTGAGATTTACTATGATTACATGTACTTACAAAAAAATCCCCATGTGGATATTGTATTTTTATATGGAATAAATTCTGAAAGGAAACACAGTAAGCATTCTCAATGGGTGAGGCATATTTTTAAATGTTTGAAAGTACATTTTTAAATGTTTCTTAGGCATTTGTTGCTGTAAAGCAGGACTGTCAAAAAGTATCATACTCCAGCTATCCCAGTGTCAATTGGATGGAAGTAATACTAATGTTAAGAACATTTTATAGTTATAGAGTTTATTATCAAGACAAGGACTTTATAGAGATGTCCTCATATCCTAATAGTTAAAATTCTATTCATTGCCCATATTACAAGGAAAGAAATAGAGGTCCAAGGAGGTGAAAGATCTTGCTCTAGGAGCATAAAACTTTTTAAATTTGCTCATAATACTGTACATTATTTGTTGTAAAATAGTATGACCAATTCAAATGTTTTCTAGTGTACTATTACATTATACTTATTTCTACAACAATTTGTTCCATTAAGACAATTTGCTTTGCTTGTTAAAATAAATTCCTTAGTGGCTAGTGAGATGGCTCAGTGGTTAAAAGCATTGACTGCTCTTCTGAAGATCCTGAGTTCACATCCCAGTAACCATATGGTGGCTTACAACCATTTGTAAGGAGATCTGACACCCTCTTCTGAAGTGTCTGAGGATAGCTACAGTATACTTACATATAATAAAATATGTAAATCTTAAAAATTAGTTGTTTGTTGTTTGCAAAAGAATTGGTATTTGTGATCATTTAATGATAGAATTTGACACAGTGCATTGGGCTTTAGAATCCACAGTAACTGAATATGAGATCTTTAAAGCTTACTGTTGGGTTCTTTGGAAATTCTGTTGTGTTGGATGGTCTTTTACTGGGGCAAACACATGAAGAATTGTTTTCCTGATGCAGCCATAAGTGAAAGGACATTTTTCTAAAGCAGACTCATGAGGGAGCATTTCATTGAAGCAGAAACAGGCTAAAGCAAGCACATGAAAGGTCACATGATGAAGGATTCTTCCCTAATGACACACATGTGTTGGTCTGCATTGCACAATGTAATTGAGCTCAATTTGTTGGAACTTCATAGACAAAAACTCCCCCAAAATTTTCTGGTAGTGTGCTGCAGCTTCTTGTCACTTCAGCAGACTTGAGCTAATTGGCAGAGTGATGTCAACTGATACAGACTCACATGTTGAGGCAAGACACATGCTGAGGCAAGACAGGTGATTTCCTACAGAGGACACATGTTTGGAGGGAGTAGAAATAAGATTCAAAGAACTGTAAGAAGAGCTTTGCTTGCTTGCTTGTTTAGCTAAACACTTCATGGTCTCAAGTCTTTATTGACCTACACTTACCTAAGAGAGGCACAATGGAGAACTGCTCCTGCTGTCTCTGTTGGTCCAAATTAATTTGCTGACCCATGCCAATTTAACTGAGGCCTGGTTGCCTTTGTTACATTGTGCCACTGCTGCTGTCCTGATATTACTGAACTGGACTGCTGGTGTATCCATGAAGTGTTTCTGAGTGGAGTAGATCAAGCTATAGCTGGTGACATGTGAACTGAACAATGCAGATGGGATTTGCTCCGAAGAATCATTTCTAAACAGGTATACTCTCATCCCACCCCCCTACCACCATATCCTTTCTTTTCTACTACCTCTGGAGGTTAGAAGGGAGGTTAAAGCATTTAAAAGCCATCATTAAAAGTAGACTTTGAAAAAAACTAAAAGTTAAACATATTTGTTTCTCTTTCTCTTGTTCAAGATAATTTATGCCACATGGTGTGACTTGTAGAGACAGAAATAACTAAAAAGACCTAAGCTGGCAAATAAAGATGCAGATTCAGGTAACCAACTGATCATGTTACCTTAAGAAATAGGTCATATGTATAACATAAAATTAAGACATACAGAATATACTTTCCAAGTTTTAATGATGTTCTAAAGATGCCATAACATTACTAACACCTTACTTCCCTATTAACTGTGTATTCATTAGCATGCTGCAGTTCAAAAGAGTTTGTATATTTTCCTATTAGTTAAGTAATGTGTGTGAGTGTGTGTGTGTGTGTCTGTGTGCATGTGTTTGTGTATCTGTGTGTATGTGTCTGTGAGTGATAAATTAGGAAGTTTGTGTGGGAAGCCATTACGGATCCTCACTTCGGCCTGGAGAGCTGACAGGGCAAAGGTCCTGAGTAAAACAAAGAAGAGCCTCTCCGTAATTGCCAGTGGAAGGAAGTCCTGAGATAACTTCGGGGTGCTGCAGACTATGCACACACCAGATGTCTCCACCGGAGGACCCTTATCTCTTCCCGCTGAAACTGCTAAGATTGTCCTTCCCTCCTTTGTTCTTGCCTTGAGAAGAGCTCTTCCCCTGAGAGCTTAAAACCTGTGTACCCCAGAACATTAAACGAGATTTCGACATTTGAACCCCCACTGCCTGGTCTCCTTTCTCTCACGCCCCCTTTGACCCTCAGGTAGTGCCCCTTCAGAATCCTGGAATAACTGGACCTGCTGGACAGGTCAAGTTTGAATATTATTAACCTTCTCTGATAGTTAATAATTATTAACTTAACAGAATCTATAATCGCTTATCAGACAAGCCTATGAGCATGCCTGTGAAGGCTAATCTAGACTAGGTAAATCTCTGAGCATGCCTATAAGTAATTATATAGAGTAGGTAATTGGGATACTAAAAATCATCCTAACTCTGGAAGCACAAAGCCATGGCTACAGTCTTGCACCAAATAAAAGCAGAAACTATTCATGCAAATCCATCTTTCTTGGCTATCAATATAATGTAACCAGATACTTCAAGATCCTTCGAGCATAACTTCTCTATCATTAAGAACTACATCCTTGAACTATAAGCAAAAATACAACCCTTTAAAATTACACTTTGGGGGAGCAGCTGGGATGGAAGTCTTCCCGCTGCCATTTGCAGCAGGGAGCCTGGGAGACTCCACAGCCTTCTGTGCATAGCTCACCAGGAAAGAGTAATCGCCCAGCAATGCTTTCACTTCTGAGCACAGAGGTCAGATCTCTACCTTCTCTGGGGTGAGGGGACCTGCTAGGAGCACAAAGGGCCTAAGATCTGTGGAGCAGCTGGGACAGAAGTCTTCCCACCTCCATTGGCACTAGGGAGCTGGGAGACTCCACAGACTTCTGTGCATAGCCCATCCACAAGGAGAGAGCTATCTCCCAGCAGCACTTTCACTTCTGAGTGCAGAGGTGAGATCTCCACATTCTCTCTGGAGGGAACCAGCTCAGAGCACGCAGGGCATAAGATCAGTGGAGCAGCGAGACAGAAGTCTTGCTGCCAACATTTGCACCAGGGAGCCAGGAAACTCCACAGCCTTCTGTGCATAGCCCGCCAGGAGAGAGAGATATCCTAGCAGTGCTTTCACTTTTGAACTCAGAGGAGTAAGGGCACAGGCTTACAGGCCCACAGGAGGAACAAACTCCAGCCAGAGACACAATACTAACTAGTACCAGAGATAACCAGATGGCAAAAGGCAATCACAAGAACCCTACCAACAGAAACCAAGGGCACATGGCAACATCACAACCCAGTTCTCCCACCACAGCAAGTCCTGGATACCCCAACACACCGGAAAAGCAAGAGTTGGATTTAAAATTGTATCTCATGATGCTCATAGAGGGCTTCAAGAAAAGCTTAAATAACTCCCTTAAAGAAATACAGGAGAACATCAGTCAACAGGTAAAAGCCCTTGAAGAGAAAACACAAAAATCCTTAAAGAAATACAGGAGATCATGGGTCAACAGGCAGAAGCCCTTAAAGAAGAAACATTAAAATCCCTTAAAAAAATACAGGAAAACACAATCAATCAAGTGAAGGAACTGAACAAAACCATCCAGGATCCTAACATGGAAGTAGAAACAATAAAGAAATCACCCAGTGAGATATCTCTGGAGATAGAAAACCTTAGAAAGAATTCAGGAGTCATAGATGCAAGCATCAACAACAAAATACAAGAGATAGAAAAAAGAACCTCAGGTGCTGAAGATATCATAGAAAACATTGACTCAACAGTCAAAGAAAATGCAAAATGCATAAAGCTAGTAACTCAAAACACCCAGGAACTCCAGGATACAATGAGAAGACCAAACCTAAGCATTATAGGTATAGACGAGAGTGAGGATTTACATCTTAAAGGCCCAGTAAATATCTTCAACAAAATTGTAGAAGAAAACGTCCCTAACCTAGAGATAGAGATGCCCATGAACATACAAGAAGCCCTCAGAATTCCAAACAGACTGGACCAGAACAAAAAGTACTCTCAGCACATAATAATCAAAACAGCCAATTCACTAAACAAAGAAAGAACATTAAAAGCAGTAAGGGAAAAAGGACAAGTAACTTATAAAGGCAGACCTCTCAGAATTGCACCAGACTTCTCACCAGTGAACATGAAAGCTAGAAGATTCTGGGCAGACCTCATACAGACCCTAAGAGACCAAAAATGCCAGCCCAGGCTACTATATCCAGCAAAACTCTCAATCATTATAGATGGAGAAACCAAGATATTCCATGATAAAACCAAATTTACACAATATCTGTCCACAAATCCAGTCCTACAAAGGATAATTGATGGAAAGTGCCAACACAAGGAGGGAAACTTCACCCTAGAAAAAGCAAGAAAGTAATCTTCTTCCAATAAACCCAAAAGAAGGTACCCACACAAACATAAAAATAACATAAAAAATAGGAAGCATCAATCACTATTGCCCAATATCTCTTAACAACAATGGATTCAACTTCCCAATAAAAAGACATAGACTAATGAAATATTTCTCATGTAAATCTTTAATTTTATCAGAAAAAGTTCATAATTCTCATTTTAATTAATTTAGTAATTTTTATGTCTATCATCTTATCTGCATTATTTTTCATGATAATCTTCAATTTAATGTCTTTCTATATATTTCCTCTATTTTATCAGAAATGTTTTCAATGTAAATCTTTGGTTTTATCACAAATGTTTCTAATTCCACATTCAATTAATTTAGAAAGAGTTTTTTTCTACCACTTTATATGTAAAAATTTCCATGAAATAGTCAATTTTAACATGTTTGTCTATTTCTTGAATTTTACCAGAAATATTTTCCACGTAAATCTTCAATGTTATCTGAAAATGTTTATAATTCCACCTTCAACTTAGAAATATCTTTATGCCTATCATTTTATCTATATAATTTCCATGATAATCTTTAATTTTAACTTGTTTTTTATATATATTTCTTCAATTTTATCAGAAATATTTTCCATGCAAATCTTCATTTTTATTAGAAAATGTTTACTTTCAATCAGCTTAGGAATACTTTTATACCTACCATTATTATATCTATATAAAATTTTCTATGATAATCTTCAAATCTAACATGTTTTTCTATATTTTTCTATAATTTTATCAGAAATATTTTCCATGTAAATATTCAATTGTCATAAAATGTTTCTATCCCATATTTCAATTAATTTACCAATGTTTTACATGTCTACCACTTTACTCTTTAATTTTCCATGAAAATTGTCAATTTTAATGTGTTTATCTGAAACATTTTCCATTTAAATTTTTAATTTTATCATAAAGTGTTTTCATTTCCATTTACTTCCCTTTTTAATAAAAAAATAAAATTACACTTTGTTAGGATATTTTGTCAAGAAACTTCAGAATGATTTTGAACCCTAAATTTTCATGAGATTGAGTAAGAGAAGGATTATATTATTTACAACACACTACTGTTATAGAGATAGAGATTCTATGAAGTACCTTCTTACTACCTGGGAAGCTCATTTGATTTTTCTCTTTCTTTTCCTTGAAATAGTTTTTGACACACACACCATATCACAAGTTTAAAAGTATATTATTTTTGAGGGTTTCTTTTTCAGTCTTAAATTTTTTTTCCAAGTTTTGTTTGCTAGGTTTCTTGGTGAATGCTCAGTGTGAATATTTTATGCTGACTTGTGAAGTAGGTATTGAAATTTACTATTGATAGTGAGACAGTACTGCCCTGAGGTCATGAAGGGCCAGTGTAAAATGAAAATATAGGGACTTAATTGTCTTATTTAGGGTTTCAGTTGCTGTGAAGAGACACAATGACCACAGCAACTCTTACAAAGGAAAACATTTGATTGGAGCAGGGTTGCAGTTCAGAGGTTTAGTCCATTACCATCATGGCAGGAGACATAGTATCATGCAGAGAGACAAGATGGCTGAAAAAGTAACTGAGAGTTCTGTGTGTGGATCAAAAGGCAGCGGAAACAGAATAACACTGGGCCTGGCTCCAGCAAAAGAAACCTCAAAGACTTCCATAAATGGCATTCTTTCTACAACAAGGCTACACCTACTCCAACAAGGTCACACTATGCAGGTCATTTTCATTCAAACCACTGTAGGACCTTTGTTTAAAATTATTGAGAATTTTAAGATGGAAATGGTAGAGGATTAAGGCAAGGAGATAGGCTCTGTAGCATTGAGTCCCATTTGGTTTTGCAAAAGTTATGGTGTGAAACCAGTCCTGTATAGCCTACTTTTTTTAATATTTTTATTTTCTATATTCTTTGTTTACATTCCAAGTGATTTCCCTTTCCCGGATCCCCCCTCCCCATATGTCCCATAAACCTTCTTCTCTCCATCCATTCTCCAATCACCTCCCTCCTTTTTTTCCTCTGTCCTTATATTCCCCTCTAATGGTAGATCAATCCTTTCCAGGATCAGGACCTTCTCCATACTTTTTCACGGGAGTCATTTGTTATGCGATTTGTGCCTTGGGTATTTAGGGCTTCTGGGCTAATTAATATCCACTTATCAGAGATTGCATTCCATGTGTATTCTTTTATGACTGGGTTACCTCACTTAGGATGATATTTTCCAGATCAAACCATTTGCCTAAAAATTTTGTGAATTCATTGTTTCTAATTGCTGAGTAGTATTCCATTGTGTAAATATACCACATTTTCTGTATCCATTCCTCCTTTGAGGGGCATCTGGGTTCTTTCCAGCTTCTGGCTATTATAAATAAGGCTGCTATGAACATAATGGAGCATGTGTCTTTATTGCATGCCGGGGAATCCTTTGGGTATATGCCCAGGAGAGGTATAGCAGGGCCCTCCGGAAGTGTCATGTCCAGTTTTCTGAGGAACCGCCAGATTGATTTCCACAGTTGTTGTACCATCTTACAGCCCCACCAGCAGTGGAGGAGTGTTCCTTTTTCTCCACATCCTCGCCAACAACTGCTGTCTCCTGAGTTTTGGACCTTAGCCATTCTGACTGGTGTAAGGTGAAATCTCAGGGTTGTTTTGATTTGCATTTCCCTAATGACTAATGGTGTTGAGCACTTCTTAAGGTGCCTCTTGGCCATCCGAATTTCTTCAGGTGAAAATTCTTTGTTTAGATCTGTACCCCATTTTTAATAGAGTTATTTGGTTCCCCGGAATCTAACTTCTTGAGTTCTTTGTATATATTGGATATTATCCCTCTATCAGATGTAGGGTTGGTCAATATCCTTTCCCAATTTGATGGTTGCCATGTTGTCCTTTTAACAGTGTCCTTTGCCTTATAGAAACTTTGTAATTTTATGAGGTCCCATTTGTCAATTCTTGATCTTAGAGCATAAGCTATTGGTGATCTGTTCAGGAACTTCCCCCCCATGCCCATGTCCTCTAGGGTCTTCCCCAGTTTCTTTTCTATTAGTTTCAGTGTGTCTGCTTTTTTTTTTTTTTTTTTTTTGGTTTTTTGAGACAGGGTTTCTCTGTGTAGTCCTGGCTGTCCTGGAACTCACTCTGTAGACCAGGCTGGCCTCAAACTCAGAAATCCGCCTGCCTCTGCCTCCCAAGTGCTGGGATTACAGGGGTGTGCCACCATGCCCGGCTTTGTGTCTGGTTTTACATGGAGGTCCTTGATCCACTTGGAGTGAAGTTTAGTACATGGAGATAAGAATGTTTCAATTCGCATTCTTCTGCATGCTGACCTCCAATTGAACCAGCACCATTTGTTGAAAAGGCTATCTTTTTTCCACTGGATGTTTTTGGCTCCTTTGTCGAAGATCAAGTGGCCATAGGTGTGTGGGTTCATTTCTGGATCTTCAATTCTATTCCATTGGTCCACTTGTCTGTCACTGTGCCAATACCATGCAGTTTTTAACACTATTGCTTGAAGTCAGGGATACTGATTCCCCCAGAATTTCTTTTGTTGTTGAGAATAGTTTTAGCTATCCTGGGTTTTTTCTTATTCCAGATGAATTTGAGAATTGCTTTTTCTAACTCTGTGAAGAACTGAGTTGGGATATTGATGGGGATTGCATTGAATCTGTAGATTGCTTTTGGCAAGATGGCCATTTTAACTATATTAATCCTGCCGATCCACGAGCATGGCATATTTTTCCATTTTCTGAGGTCTTCTTCCATTTCCTTCTTCAGAGACCTGAAGTTCTTGTCATATAGATCTTTCACTCATTTGGTTAGAGTCACACCAAGATACTTTATATTGTTTGTGGCTATTGTGAAGGGTGCCATTTCCCTAACTTCTTTCTCAGCCTGCTTATCCTTTGAGTATAGGAAGGTAACTGATTTGCTTGAGTTGATTTTATAATGAGCCACTTTGCTGAAGTTGTTTATCAGTTGTAGGAGTTCTCTAGTGGAGGTTTTCGGTCACTTAAGTAGACTATCATGTCATCTGCAAATAGTGATAATTTGACTTCCTCCTTTCCAATTTGTATCCCCTTGACCTCCTTATGTTGTCTAATTGCTCTAGCTAGAACTTCAAGTACTATATTGAAAAGATATGGAGAGAGAGGACAGCCTTGTCTAGTCCCTGATTTTAGTTGGATTGCTTCAAGTTTCTCCCCATTTAGTTTGATGTTGGCTACCGGTTTGCTGTATATTGCTTTAACGAAGTTTAGGTATGGGCCTTGAATTCCTGTTCTTTCCAAGACTTTTAGCATGAAAGGATGGTGAATTCTGTCAAATGCTTTTTCTGCATCTAATGAGATGATCATATGGTTTTTTTTCTTTGAGTTTGTTTATGTAGTGGATAGCATTGATGGATTTCCTTATATTGAACCATCCCTGCATCCCTGGGATGAAGCCTACTTGATCATGGCGGATGACCGTTTTGATGTGTTCTTGGATTCGGTTGGCAAGAATTTTATTAAGTATTTTTGCATCAATATTCATAAGAGAAATTGGCCTGAAGTTCTGTTTCTTTGTTGGATCTTTGTGTGGTTTGGGTATCAGTGTAATTGTGGCTTCATAGAATGAGTTGGGTAGAGTTCCTTCTGTCTCTATTTTGTGGAATAGTTTGAAGAGTATTGGTGTTAGGTCTTCTATGAAAGTCTGATAGAATTCTGCACTGAAGCCATCTGGTCCCGTGCTTTTTTTGGTTGGGAGACTTTCTATGACCCTTTTTATTTCTTCAGGTGCTATGGGTCTGTTTAGTTGATCTATTTGATCCTGATTTAGTTTTGATGTCAGATATCTGTCTAGGAAACTGTCCATTTCCTCCAGATTCTCTAGTTGTGTTTAGTATAGGCTTTTGTAGTAGGGTCTAATGATTTTTTGAATTTCCTCAGTTTCTGTTGTTATAGCCCCCTTTTCATTTCTAAGTTTGTTAATTTGGATACTTTCTCTGTGCCCTTTGGTCAGTCTGGCTAAGGGGTTTATCTATCTTTTTGATTTTCTCAAAGAACGAGCTCCTGGATTTGTTGATACTTTGTATGGTTCTCTTTGTTTCTACTTGATTGATTTCGGCCCTGAGTTTAATGATTCCCTGCCTTCTACTCCTCCTGGGTAAAATAGCTTCTTTTTGTTCCAGGGCTTTCAGGTGTGTCATTAAGCTGTTAGTGTATGCTCTCTCCATTTTCTTTTTGGAGGCACTCAGGGCTATGAATTTTCCTCTTAGCACTGCTTTCATTGTGTCCCATAGAATTGGGAATGTTGTGTCTTCATTATCATTAAGTTCTAAAAAGTCTTTAATTTCTTTCTTTATTTCTTCTTTGACCAAGGTATCATTGAGTAGAATATTGTTCAGTTTCCACGTGTATGTGGGTTTTCTGTTGTTTTTGTTGCTATTGAGACCACTTTTACTCTATAGTGATCTGATAGGAGGCATGGGATTAGTTAGATCTTCTTATATTTGTCTGTCTTGTGATCAAGTATATTTGTGTCTTGTGACCAATTATATGGTCGATTTTGGAGAAGGTACCATGAGGTGCTGAGGAAAATGTATATTGTTTTGCTTTAGGATAGAATGTTCTATATATATCTGTTAAATCTAATTTGTCCAAAGCTTCAATTAGTTTCATTGTGTCCCTGTTCAGTTTCTGTTTTCCTGATTGGTCCATTGAGGAAAGGGCAGTGTTGAAGTCACCCACAATTATTGTGTTAGGTGCAATGTGTGCTTTGAGCTTTAATAAAGTTTCTTTTATGAATGAGGGTGCCCTTGCATTTGGAGCATAGATGTTCATGATTGAGAGTTCTTCTTGCTGTACTTTTCCTTTGACCAGCAAGAAGTGTCCCTCAGAGTCTCTTTTGATGACTTTGGGTTGAAAGTCAATTTTATCTGATATTAGAATGCTACTCCAGCTTGTTTCCTGAAACCATTTGCTTGTAAAATTGTCTTCCAGCCTTTTACGCTAAGGTTGTGTTTGTCTTTGACCCTGAGGTGTGTTTCCTGTATGCAGCAAAATGTAGGGTCCTGATTATGTATCCAGTCGGTTAGTCTATGTCTTTTTATTGGGGCATTGAGTCCATTGATGTTAAGAGATATTAAGGAATAGTGATTGCTACTTCCTGTCATTTTTGATGTTATTTTTTAAATATGATTGGTTAACTTCTTTTGGGTTTGATGAGAGAAGGTTACTATCTTGCTTTTTTCAGGGTGAAGTTTCCCTCCTTGTATTGGTGTTTTCCACCTATTATCCTTTGTAGGGCTGGGTTTGGGGATCGATATTGGGTAAACTTGGTTTTGTCATGGAATATCTTAGTTTCTCCATCTATGGTGATTGAGAGTTTTGCTGGGTATAGTAGTTTTGGCTGGCATTTGTGTTCTCTTAGAGTCTGCATGAGATCTGCCCAGGATCTTCTAGCTTTCATAGTCTCAGGTGAAAAGTCTGCTGTGATTCTGATAGGTCTTCCTTTATATGTTACTTGGCCTTTTTCTCTTACTGCCTTTAATATTCTTTCTTTGTTTAGTACATTTGGTGTTTTGATTATTATGTGATGGGAGGTATTTCTGTTCTGGTCCAGTCTGTTTGGAGTTCTGTAGGCTTCTTGTATATTCATGGGCATCTCTCTTTTTAGGTTAGGGAAGTTTTCTTCCATAATTTTATTGAAGATATTTGCTGGCCTTTTATGTTGTAAATCTTCACTCTCATCTATGCCTATAATCCTTAGGTTTGGTCTTCTCATTGTGTCCTGGATTTCCTGGATATTTTGGGTTACAAGCTTTTTGCATTTTGCATTTTCTTTAACTGTTGAGTCCATGGTTTCTATGGTATCTTCAGCATCTGAGATTCTTTCTTCTATCTCTTGTATTGTGTTGTTGATATTTGCATCTCTGTCCCCTGATTTCTTCCCAAGGTTTTCTATCTCCAAAGTTGTCTCCCTTTGAGTTTTCGTAGTTGTTTCTACTTCTGATTTTAGATCCTGGATGGTTTTGCTTAGCTCCTTCACTTGCTTTCTTGTGCTTTCCTGTAATTCTTTAAGAGATTTTTGTGTTTCCTCTTTCATGACCTCAGCCTATTGACCAAAGTTCTCCTGTATTTCTTTAAGGGATTTTTGTGTTACCTCCTTATTGGCTTTTGTATTCTCCTGAATTTCTTTCAATGATTTTTGTGTTTCCCTTGTAAGGGCTTCTAACTTTTGATCCATTTCTCCTGAATTTCTTTAAGTATGTCCTTCATGTGTTCCTGTACCAGCATCATGACCAGTGATTTTAAATCCAAATCTTGTTTTATTGCTGTGATGGGGTATCCAGGACATGCTGTTAAAGGAGAATTGGGTTCAGATGCTGCCATACTGCCTTGATTTCTTTTAGTGACGTTCCTGCGTTTGCCTTTTGCCATCTAGTTCTCACTAGAGTTAGTTAGTCTTGTCAAAGCTGGACTCACCAGTGCAAGCTGCCTCTTCCCAGGTGGCCTCTGGTGCACAGCTGACCTCCTGCACTGCCTGGAGACAGGGTTCTCTGGCCCAGGCTGTTCAGATCCCGAAGCAGACACCTGAAGGCTCCCGCAGGGGCCTGCTGGACTCACTAGAGCACACTGACTCCTCCCAGCTGACCTCTTGGATGCCCCTCTTGGCTCTTGCAGGATCTGGAGATGTGGCGTTGCAGCCCAGGCTGTTCTGGATCCTGAAGCGGAGATCTGAAGGCTTCTGCCAGAGGCCTCAGGACTGGAACCTAAGATCCTTGCTGGAGCAAGTTGTGCGCTCCCAGTCTGCTTCTGGGTGCACACCAGGTCTCCTGCACTTCCTGGAGACCGAGTGCTGTGGCCCAGGCTGTTCAGATCCCGAAGCAGATACCTGACGGCTCCCGCAGGGGACTGCTGGACTCACCAGAGCACACTCAGCTTTTTAAGTGATAAATGACTTGTCTCTTTTCACACATGTGACCTGTACTTTTCTGATTCATAAGTCAACATTCTTTTCACTGGAGCATTATAACTAGGAAAAATAGGCTAACTACTTCCTTTTGCTAGTTGTTGTTGTTTTTTAATCTAGGATTTTCAGCAAGTGTAAGTTAGAACTTCAGGTTTCATAAAAAATATGATTATAGTTGTTTTAACTCACATTGTATGTTGCCTCAGAGGTATTCCTGGTTTTCTATGGCTGCTGGACTGCCTTGTATATACTGTCATCTACCACGGGTTTTGTAGATTAAAAGTATAGCCAGAACTGCCTCCAGAGGTGTTGCAGGTGTGGCTTCTGTGTCACATGTGTGTCACATATCTTAGAGGTTATGTCTATGCTCAGTGTTCTATGAATATCTGACAAATAGCCTATCATTCCTTAAAAGATGTGGGCCTGAGATGACCATCAGTCTGGTGCCACGCAGGTCTAGATGAGGACTGAACTGAAGACTAAATGAACTTCATCTGGGACCATGGACCTCGGCTGGAGTGGCCACAAGACAGAGAACCTTCAAATGTGGGCCACTCAGGCAGTCTTGGTAAGGAACAAGCCAGAAGCAACCATGATACCCACACTATGTGGCTTGGACAGGGAACTAGCATGAAAGGCCCATCATTTCAGTGTGATACAGGCTTGGGGGCAGACCGTGCCTGAGATGACCCTGCTAAGCACAATCATGCATGAGCAGGGCCCAGCACTACAGAGATCATGCCTGAGATGACCGGACATTCAAAGACCCCAGGTGCTACTAAGAGGAGCAAGTAAGTAGGGTAAATGGAAGAGAAAGAGAAACAGAAGTGTGTGTGTGAGAGAGGGAGAACTGGAGACTTGAGGATAATGAGAAACAGTTTGATGTGAGTAGCCAGTGATGCCACCTGGGACTATGGTAGGATTCTGGCCTGTTCTGCCATTGGGAACCATGTCTGAGTCCATGTCCCTGCAGCAACAGAGATCTCTTACCCAAAAGGCCAGGAATGTCTATGTTCTGGGCTGATACCTGAGGGCTGTGCAGAACTGACACCCATCTCTCACCTGGGCATCTTGAGAAAGCTGGCCCCACAACTCATTTCCTGTGTGGTGTAGTCAAAGGAAGGATACCCTTCTTTCCAGCTCCAGCACTAGGGAGAACAGGCCATTCATCTCCCATGGTAGCAGAGTAGAGCTGACCCTAGTGGTGGGGGTAGAGGTGAGCCTGCCGAAGGGAATGAGCATGGGAGAGCTCTGGCTCTTCCAGTTCTCTGCAGTACAATGTCATGGGAAAGGGAGAGATGCATCCCTTCTTGCCTCTTGCCACCTACAGTAGGCTGGAGAGATGGCCTTAAGGTCATTTGAGTGGGATAGCAGGCTCTGTACTTCACATGGGCAGCACAGCCTTATTATGGGGATTGGGTTGGCCAAAGGGTTGGGATTGGGGTGAGGGAGTCATGGTGTGATCTAGCCCTGAGGGTGTAGCTGACCTCACAACTTGTGTTGAATACAAGGGAGGGGCCCTCCTAACATCACCTTGTGTCTCTTCTAAGAATATGTAATTTCCCTGCTATGAAAATTTCTGCTAAATAAAACATTTTTCATTTTATTACACATGACAATTATTTATAGAAAATCAGTGAAGAAAGAGCAGAGCAGTGAGCATGTCTTTTGTGGCTAGCTCTGCTCGCAGATTACTCCTTTCTTATTTACCTAGAGATAACTTCCATTCTTATCAGCTAAATTACTACATTTCAAGACTTTTAGTTTATTTCTAAAGATAACGCCACTGGACTTTTGGTTTGATTATCTCATTTCTTTCACAACATTGAAAAATTTAACTCCTCCTTTGGACAAATGTTGAAAGTGATAAATTATAAGCTGCAGCAGCAACACCACTCACATTAACAGGATGTATATGTTTTAAAAAGTATTAATGAAATATCACAACTAGGACTGGAATGAGGACTCTGTGTAAAGTCCTTGCCATGTGAGTATGAGGACATGAGTTCTAATTCCCCAGACCTATGTAAAATCCAGCATTGTAGAAAGAGAATTAATTTCAATACTCTTGTGGGAAGATGGGAGCAGTTTCTGGGAGATTGTTTGGAAGATTGCAGACTAGCTAGCCTGACAGAAGCTATGGTAAACAACAACAATAAAAATGACCCTGTCAGCAGGTGAAGTGGTTCCCTTGGTGAAACAGTTGCTACCCAAACATGGGGATCTGGGTTTTATTCCAGAGCCCATGAAAAGGTAGGAGAGAAACTACTCCCAATGGTTGTTTTCTGATCCTCATGCGTGTGCCCACACTTACCCAATTAGATATATTTATATGTGTATATACATAAATATTCAAAATAATCAAGTAATAATGATGTAATGATGATGATGATGATGATGATGCAACTTTTTTTCAAGACAGGGTTTCTCTGTGTATCCCTGGCTGACCTAGCCCTCAAAGATCCACCTGCCTCTGTCTCCCAAAGGTTGGGATTAATGGCATGAACCACCACTTTAAAATAGAGATCCTGCCAGGTGCTATGAATCCCAGGAAGGCAGGCTGACCACACCCAAAATGACCCCAGCCTGGTGCCACATGACATGGGTGAGGTATAGCACTTCTGAGAGGATTCCAGACACCCAGAGGCCCTGGCCACCACTAAGATGAGTAAGTAAATGGCCGAGAGATGGAAGAGAAAAAGAAGCAGAAGATTGTGAGCACAATGAAGAGAGTAGAAACTGGAGATTTAGGGTAGTAAGGAACAGCCTGATGTGAGTAGCTGGCAATGTAACCTAAGGCCATCATGATATCCTGGCCCATGCTGCCACTATGGGCCATTTCTGGGTCTGTAACCCTGCAGCGGTGGGTCCCTGTTACCAACAAGGGCCAGGTGAATGTCCCTGGCTTGGACTCCCACTTGGGGCCATGTCTTAGGGCTGTGCAAAGCTGGCCCACCGTCCAGCTGTGCATTCTGTGGGAGTTGGCTGTGAAAGCAGGAGAACTGTCCCTGCCTCTTGTCAATTGTAGCACTTGGAATATCAGGTCTGCACCTTGCCCAGAAAACACAGTAGAGCTGGACCTTGTTGGGGGTGTTGATGTGCCAGACTTGAGGGCATGAGTATAAGAGAGGTGGCCCTACAACTTCTCTGGAGTGTGATGGCATGGATGAGGGTGAGATGCCTGCCATTTCACCCCTCACCTCCTATAGCAGGTGGGAGAACTGGCCTCTTGGTCATGAAAGTGGGAGAGTGGGAGGGCTGTTCCAACCCCTCACCTGTGGCTGAACTCAGGTGAGCTGGCCTTGCATCTTGCCTGGGCAGCATAATAGAACTGGTCCTATTGGAGTGGATACAGGTTAGCCAGTTAAGTCATGAGAGTGGGAGAATTGTAGATGCCCCTTGCCTGCTGTGACTTTGAGTGAGCTATCCAGAGCAGGACTGCATATCTTAACCTAGTGGTATAGGGGGATAGCTGTACTGGTCAGTACTCCAGCTATCACCCAAGGCCAGATCTGGGTCTTAGAATTGGCTCACCCCAACATCTACCCCATCTATGAACTACTGGAGTGCATGAAGGGGCTGCTCCTATTGATACAAAGCTGCAGGATCTCCTTGACACCGGGCAACAACAGGATATCTGAGAAGAGTCCCTGTGAGGTTATAATATTGATAATACAGCTGAAGCTAGAGGCATTGAACCATACCAATGACTCATTGCAATGAACATTTGCAAGTAGTATGGACAACAAGGCATACCATGACACACTGTAATACACTACAGTTCCCACAATGAAGGTTTTAGTTGTTAGGTATTGCAAGGGCAAAGGGTAGGTTCAAAGGGATGAGGAGAGGGATACCTACACCCAATTACTGGCCCAAGTACACAAAACATAAAAGAAAGTGGAGCTGTCTTTATGAAACTCAGTCCTATCATATGTGCCAAATCCCTCTCTATTTATTTATTTATTTATTTATTTATTTATTTATTTATTTATATTATTTTGACTGATCAGTTATTGTTAGTGGTAGATCTCTCTAGATGGAAACTTATCTCTTCATGCTTGAAATCCATATTTTACTTATCGGCCAAAGGATAGGTTAGGAAAATTTTCCATGTTTTTTTTTACCATAGTGTTAGTATCCAATGAAAATCATAGCCAAAGCCAGACAAATAGTAAGATTCAGTATTAAGAGACAGATTTAAAAAGTGGGACTGGTCTAAAAAGGTGGGTCACAGAGGAACTATGGAATTTAAGTGGAAAATGAAAAATGTAAGGTATGGAAAAGAAATACCAAAGTTGAAAAGAGATATAATTTGTTCAAGGAATTTTTTAAAAAATGATTGGAAAGAGAGGGAAAATAGGAAAACAGAGGGATCAGATGTTAGAATAAGTACACAATGAGTCAATTAGGGGCATTTTGAAAAACTTATTGAGAAAATGTGTGAAAATAATACTGTCTTCAGCAATACAAGATTATTTGTCTGTTTAACATACTGATGTGAGGATTGAGTAAAGAAAATCAAGATGGTGGACAGCTGCTGTGGGCACCATTCAGTACTTATAATTGTGAGCAAATTTTCTACACAATTTGTGGCTAGATTTTGGTTTTTGAATCTAATGATATTTCCAAACAATACTGAAAAATAAATTTAAGATTTTAAAAGAAGTCTGGCTCTATTGGATTTGGAAAAATAACATTATTTTCTTCTCAAACACTGGTTTATCATGGTTGTGTATAGTAATTTAAGGCATTTTCACTGAGGTTGTCGGTGCACTTCCATAAGAAATGAGCTCAAGGAGATGATTCTCTTTCAAAGCTACCCACATGCAAGTCTTAATGACTTAATTAACAGACAATTTTATAGACACCCTATGTGACAAACATAGTCTTAATTCAGAAATTAAAGTACCAGCTGCAAGAAATTTGCTTTTACTTATGTTTTACAATAGCCAATGAAACCAGAAACCTGATATTAACTTTCGCTTTGGCTAGAGACTTTCACTGGGAGAAGGAGTTGTTAGAATATGACTATATTGACTCCTTTATGTCTTTACTTGAGATCTGTGGCTCCATTAACTACATGTTTTAGCCCCTGCTATGTTAAAGGATAGAAAGAAGAGAGGATGGAAATGGAATGAGACTGGATGGATGTTACTGCTACAACAAAATGAGAGCTTTTCTACATAGACTTGGAAAGCTGATTATACCTGCTCTAGGACACATTACAGGGTCTTTCTTGTAAATGTAACTTTTTTTAGCCAAATATAATTGTCGTAGAGGCTTTTGGCTAAATAAGCTCACCCTGCCTAGCTCTTTCTGAATTCTGGCTGGTTGGTTAAAGTCAGTTGCTCTGGTTTAATCTCTTTTCCAAACTGACTGATTCAAACTGGCTTCTCTCAGCTTCTGACTGAATTGCTCTGCTTTGCCTCAAACTAACTCTAGCAATCTATTAGAATTTTCTGGCCCCATCTCATTCTCTGGCTCATTTGTCTTCACATGTATCTAGCTTGTTCTTTCTGAAATCTGTCTCTCTAAAACTGTTCAAGTAAAAACTGCCTCTGAACTAAACTCAACCTAATTCAGCTACTGAACTCAACTGATTTGAACTGTATTGCCTAAACTTGCCTGAACTGCCCTGCTCCTGTCAGTTCTTGTGAGAGTTAGGCATATCCTATTTGACTCATTCTATCAAATATTTCTCTGATTCATCTCCTCTTAATTGGGTGCCTCCTAATCTGTCCCTTTATTAGATGTCATCCTCCCCTTAATTAGATGTCACTTTCAAACATGGCATTTTCCTTTTATAAACTAACTTTACCTACATTGTTTTGGATTAAAGGTGTCTACCAAAAACATGGCTATATTTGAACCAGAATATCCATGTTGCTGGATTAAAATTTCTCTATATTTCCCAGTCTATATTCTCTTGTGAACAGTTCCACAGCTCCTGGTCTGTCTGAAGTGTATACATAGTGTTGCTGAGGCCTTCCTCACAGGCCTTTCAATATAATTCTCTTGAATCAGCTCTGTTCTAACATCTTTTCTCCTGGGGTTTTTAACTCACTGCCTATGGAGAAATAGTCATTTATCCTATGCTTTGAAGATGGGTGTGGAGAAACAATAGTTGAATATGACCACTGTCAATGCGAATTGTATCAACCTCTGCAATTTATTCTGGAAGCCCACAACAACCTGTCATGTCCCTGACTTTGTAAAACTCATATTTTCCTATGAAAACCTTTCCTAGATTTGGGATGAGAAGATTAGGATTTATTTCTTCTTTATTTTAGTATGTGAGAAGAACTTACACAGCCATTGACTGGCCTCTTCTTCTACAATGAAGTTGGCTGTGAATGCTATGCCCTAAAATATTAGTGGATATTGAGTTAGTGGCCACTAAGTCACTGTTTCTCAGAGACAATACAGCATTGGTTTGGTGATTCATTGACATTGAATTCACTGCCAATGAAATAGTAAATCATGCCTGAATGCAGCACACCCACAGCCAGTGATTTATCTGAGCCTTCTGGTGTTTATCATGTCAGATAGCTCAATAGCACAGTGCTTGCTACAAAATCAGCTTTACAGAGTCAGAAAGGTCACCAGCAAAAAGCATAGACATGGAAAAGTGCGTCACACTAAACCTACTGTCAAGAGTACCTTCTTGTGTGAGATCTAATCTGAAAAGGCTGGGAGCCACACAGCTGATGTCTCAGCTGATGGTGAACAGATTATAATTTAAATTTAAATTTTCTCACTGACCTGCACATGTGCAATGGAACCACCAAACACAAATATTACTGATTTGGGAGTTGGAAATACATTTTTTGTGAGTTATCAAGTCTGTGAATTTGGAACACATGATATGAAGATGGACTACAAATATTTTCAATGATATTTTTAACTTGTATAATACCCTGCTTTCTTTCAAATTTATGTTCTTTGTCTAGCTGCCATTCCCTTGGCAAAACTGAACATGGCTGTTATGAGTTTCACCCTAGAATCTGGATTCTATTGTCCTTCACCGATTCATTGAAATGTGGATGTTTACAATTCAGTTGAAAACACAATTGAAAGTATACCAGTTAGGATATGCTACTGCATAAACCAGAAAATAAAAGCCACTAGATAATAACATAAGGTAAAACTAGATTATTGGAAGGACATTGTGAAAAACAGAACCCTGGAAAGACATAGGGCCTGCATTAAAAAAAAAGTGCAAAGAAGACTGGACTGCAGCCAGCACCACAGTTTGAAAGGGGCTACAAATCATTCCTTCCAAGACCCACAGTTTAATGTACCCAAGTTTTATAGAGCCACCTGCTCACCAAATGGATTCTCTTTTTGCCTCATTAAGTTACTAGACAAATTCCAGAGCAGGTACGTCTTGGTGAATGAATTTTGTTCACTCTGCATAATGGAGTCTATAAAATAAGGACTGCTTAGTTTTACACTCTGTACTTGGAGGAAGGGCCAGTCTTACCAAGACAAAGTAAGAAATTTTCCACATGTATAAGAGGGTGTAGATATTTAGCAGACAGAAAAATAAAGGATCCAGAGGATTGTTGCTTATTTAGGATTGGCAGAGAATGCCAAAGTCATCTCCTTAGGTTGTATTTTTCTTTCCCTTAAAAGAGACCCTTGAAGAAAACCTTGAAAAAATTTCTTTATTACCTTTACTTGAATTTTTAAAAGTAGAAAAGCTTTTCCTATCAAAAGGTACCACCAGTGCCTAATCTTTTTTAATTTGTCTGACAGATTTTATGTTTTCTAGTTAGTGGAATCCTCTCATTTTGTTTTCCTTCAATACAGTTTGTCTTTATCTAGAGGCATCATAGCGTATAAATGTCCAACTTCTGATACAGTACTTCTGTTCAAGTTCAATGCCCAACAAGGGCTGCCAGACTCATCTACTATTTATTATATTAGCTGATCCTGAGGTTTTTTTTGTTTTTTTTTTTGTTTTTGTTTTTGTTTTTTTGTTTTTGTTTTTTTTTTTTGGCTCTCTCATGACACAATAGCATACTGTGTCCTGTACAAGCCGAAGCATTTAGACATGTTCACAAGGACTGCCAAAAAGCCAGCCCTACCACAAAGCCTTTAAACTTAATTGTTCATTGATTGAAAATTTTACATTTAGCTCTCCAGTGTTTGCTGTTTAATCTTAGGTCAGCAATCTGACTTTTTGAAATAACTTTGGATTTTAACTTTTGTATTTTCTGTGATTTCCAGGATTGTGCTGCCTGTTACTTGGCCTGGGATTGTCTTTATATTTTTATCTAAGTTATTGCTAAATTATCAAATAGAAAATAACTGAATTAAAGAACTGTGACATCCCGTTGAGTTTATGCTTCAAAATTGACACTTTTTCCATATTGTCTTACGTCAAGAGCTATCACTCTGAAGAGCACAGTCTTATCATGGTTCACAAGGAGTACACTTGTCTGCTTTTGTTTTCCTGCTTCCTCTGGGACTGATTTACCCTTTCTCTGTGTTCTGCATATGAGACATTGCAGATCTGATACATTTCCCAAGTTGTTCACCAACCTCTTATATGAGACTCATGGGTTTCAGGAGAGCAGTAGTTTTCAATATATCTTTCTCTTTGATATTGAGCTTCTTCTACTAAGTCTTTTCACAATTTTATTCTGCAATTTCACATACACTAGTTTCCCAGTTCCATCTGGTTCCTTTGTAGGGTTGAACATGGATAACATACACATTTAAGTACAATAGTAGGAGCAAAGGGCAGGCATTCAGAGCATGCCCATATTTTAAATGATACTTGGCAATAGCCACAGGCTTTAATATGAGGTTGTGATTTGAACATGAAATGTCCTTCATATGCTTAAACACTTGGCTCCTATTGACTATTTGTCAAGGTTGTAGAACCATTAAGAGATGGAGCCTTAATGAAGGAGGTAAATCACTAGGGATGACAATGCTTTACACTCTAGCCCACTTCCTGTTCCTGTTGATTCTGCTGCCTGAGTACAGATACAATGTGACAAACTGGTTGTCCCTGACCCCTACCCAGTCCTTTCCAGAAGAGACATTTCCTTCATTAAATTTTTTTCAGACAAGTGTTTTGTCACAATTGTGGCACAAGCAACCAAGATAAAAATAATGCTTATTATCCACTGAGAATCATTTACTTTACATTATGTTATATAGAAAATGATATATTAACTTATCATAGAAGGGAATGGGTTTGTATAGGACAGAAGACAGAAAAGAAAAGTTAAAAGTATTACTCAGTTAAGAAAACTAAAACCCATGAGCACTTAAAAATTTCTTATATTATTTTAACCATTCCTGGAAGAATTTTCCTCCAACAACAGCATTTTCTTACTAAAATAACAAAAGCAATGGTGCTGGTATCTTGCTTAATTATGCCTAATACATTGAGCAAGTGTATTCTTCCAAGAAAAAGGAAGAATAAAAAAGGATAGAAAGATTACTGCCACCATCAGAGTATGTTAAGTTATGCTAAGGGAAAAATGTTAGTTCATAAAAATGCTTTAATTTGTGTGTTCATTGGCTATCATCCCTTAGAATAACCAACTAAAATGTACGTGATTTCTAGGTACTAATTCTGAGCTCATACTCTGAATTTCATATGGTGATATTAGAGAAAAAATCAGTTTTATTGAAAGCAATTATAATTTTGGATCTCCAACAAATAGATGAAACATGAGGCGTCAGGTAAATAAGGAAGTCTAGGGTACAAGGCACATATGGGCGAAATTCTTGATAAATATTTTGCTTTGCTAATGGGCTAGTCCTTATCAAATTGCTCCACAAGTCTAGAAGACAATTATACCAATGAGTTCTCAAATGTGAAAAGCTGAACAATGCTGTAGGTTATTCTGACAGAAAATATTTAATTTTATATTGCCTGGTATTTGCAATAGATTCCTTAGTTGAAAAGGTTGCAATCAAGTTTCTTTAAGGATAATGCTTAATTGTCATTTCCATTGCTACTGAAGGCAATGGTGAGTTGTCTGGGACTCATACTTAGGTGATGTCATAAGGCAGTTATTGCTAAAATCAATGTTATAATGTTGACATCTAAATTATGATTCTATGTTGTAGGAAAACTGAAAAACTGCAAGAAATAGCTTTTCATACTCATGAATAAAAAACTGTGTCTTTTTTGACAGCAAATAGCATAGACATTCAGTATAACTGAGTCTAAGAGACTGTATTATTCCAACATAGGTGATTGGTCCAGTGTGAGGGGGAAGCTAATTTTATAATGCAATTGAATTACTGACTATAAAAATTAAAAGCATATCCAAGTAGCACAGGAAAGTAGCTCACCACCCATTGGTGCAGAGGAGACAGGCAGCACAGGTCAGAGGATCACTTCCAGAACCCTCTGGTGGAAGCCTTCTGGTTTCTGTCTCTGGCTTGGGACCATCCTCTGCCACAGGGTATCATAATTAAGGGGCATGCAGAGGTAAATAACCAACCAGGAGTAGGAAGAGGCCTGACAACACATATCAAAGCACCCCCACAGCTTAGAAAATCATATCCAGAAACCTCTAGCTGAAGCCCTCTGGTTTTTGTCTCTGGATTGGGACCATCCTCTGTCACAGCCTGTCATACCCAAGTGGCTTATGGACTTATTTAACCACTCAGGAGTGCAGAGAGGACAGTCAGCACAGGTGGGACCACACCTACGGTTCAGAGGTGGCAGCTAGAAACCCCAAGGACACAAGAGGCTAAGAGCAGCCTGGAACAGGAATCTTCTGATTTCTGACCCCACCCAGAACTGATGGTTCTAAAAACAACCATAAAAGAGCAGATCTCAAAGGAGTACCTACATACCAGTGTACACAGAGAGAACAGGTCTCCCAGGAGCACAGATACAGAGGCTTGCATGACAGACAAACTACTTTCAGAGACAGAAACACCAGCTAACACCAGAGATAACCAGATGGCTAAAGGCAAGCACAAGAACATTACCAACAGAAACCAAGGCAACATGGCACCATCTGAACCAAGCTCTCCAACAACAGCAAATCCTGGATACCTCAACATACCAAAAAAAGCAAGATCTGGATTTAAAACAACATCTCATGGTTATGATAGAGAATTTCAAGAAGTAAATAAATAATTCCCTTAAAGAAATACTGGAGAACATGAGTCAACAGGTAGAAGCCCTTAATGAGGAAACACAAATATCTCTTAAAGAAATACTGGAGAACATGAGTCAACAGGTAGAAGCCCTGAAAGAGGAAACACAAAAATTCCTTAAAGAATTACAGGAAAACAAAGAAACAAGTGAAGGAACTGAACAAAATCATTCAAGATCTAAAACTGTAAGAAGAAACAACAACAAAAAAATCACAAAGGGAGACAACACTGGAGATAGAAAACCTTGGAAAGAAATCAGGAGTAATCGATGCAAACATTAACAACATAATACAAGAGATAGAAGAAAGAATCTCAGGTGTTGAAGATACCACATAGAGCATTGACTCAACATTCAAAGAAAATGCAAAATACAAAAAGCTTGTAACCCAAGACATCCAGGATACAATGAGAAGATCACACCTAAGGATTATAGGTATAGATTAGAGCGAAGGTTTACAATTTAAAGAGTCAGTAAATATCTAACAAAATTATAGAGGAAAACTTCCCTAACCCAAAGAGAGAGAGAGAGAGAGAGAGAGAGAGAGAGAGAGAGAGAGAGAGAGAGAGAGAGAGAGAGAGAGATATGCCCATGAACAAACAAGAAGCATACAGAACTCCAAACAGACTGTACCAGAACAGAAATTCCTCCCTTCACATAATAATCAAAATACTAAATGTTCTAAACAAAGAAAGGATATTTAAAGCCATAAGGGGGAAATCAAAGCAGTAAGGGAAAAAGGTCTAATAACATATAAATGCAGACTTTTCAGACTTACACCAGAATTCTCACCAAAACCCATGAAAGCTAAAAGATCCTGGGCAGATGTCATAGAGACCCTAAGAGAACACAAATGCCAGCCCAGACTACTATACCCAGCAAAAATCTCAATCACCATAGATGGAGAAACCAAGACATTCCATGATAAAACCAAATTTCCACAATACATTTCCACAAATCCAGTCCTACAAGGATAATAGATGGAAAACGCCAATATAAGGAGGGCAACTACCACCCTAGAAAAAGCAAGAAAGTAATTTTCTTCAAAAGAAGATAACTACCAAATGTTGTATTCAATAGCTGCCTGCAGCTATTATGAACTGGGCTGCTGGAACAGAAGCTGAGGGATGGATGAGGAAGGGGTGAAAAGAAAGGAGGGCCAAGACAATATTTCACAGATCAAGGCCAGAAACTTTAATGTCGGTCAGACCTTTTAACAGTTTGGGCAAACCCTTCCCCCCAGACTCCAGGCTGAGTTCCAGTGGAAGTTGTCTAGCTTCTCTTGGAGGTCCTTGTCTTGACTGCTCTGGCAGCTGGGTGGGTCAGCTGCTTAATTTAGGAATTCCTTGACCAGGAGGAACAATGAGCTTAACCTTCACTGAGCTTCTCCACCCTAGGATAAAAATTCCTGCTTTAACCTACTTCCCTATTATGTCCTAATGGCAGATTCCTGCCTGAAGCCAGGAATTGTCCTTGACCAATGTCAAACTCAAACCACGTACATGACTGCCCCAATATGGCTCTGTACAACCAAATGTAAAAATGACATAGAAAATAACAGGAAGCAACAATCACTTTTCCTTAATATCTCTTAACATCAATGAACTCAATTCCCCAGTAAAAAGACATAGACTAAAAGACTGGATATGTAAACAGGACCCAGCATTTTGCTACATACGGGAAACAGTGTTCAAGGAAAACACTATCTCAGAGTAAAAGCTGGAAAACAATTTTCCAAGCAAATGGTTAGAGGAAACAAGCTGGTGTAGCCATTCTAATAACCTATAAAATTGACTTTTAACCAAAAGTCATGAAAAAAGACATAGAAGGACACTTCATACTCATCCAAGGAAAAATCCACAAAGAAGAATTCTCAAGACAGAACATCTATGCTCCAAATGCAAGGGCAACCTCTTTTGTAAAAGAAACTTTACTAAAACTTAAAGCACACTTTGCACCTCACACAATAATTGTGGGTGAGTTCAACACCCCACACTCATCAATGGTCAGATTAGGGAAGTACTGTAAGACCCCCAAAAACCGAGGGTTCCCCAGCACCCCACACTCCAGAAGGTGACACCCAAATCACTCATGAGAAATGGTCTCGATGCAATAGCATGAGGATTTCTTTATTCCAGAATTCTGGGTTCCATAGCCGTGCACCACGCAGGGTTAGAGGACTATAGACCTGAGTGCTGAATTGCGACAGCTTTTATAAGTTTATGACAGAGCCCGCAAATCACAAACCAATCATTTCTTAGCATGGAAAGCCCACGAAATGTGAGCCAATCGATTTGTAACACTCCATAGTTTTTAGGCCAATCAGTTTAAATTATCGGAGCCCGCGCTCAGTGGACCAATTCGTTTCCTATAATGTCTACAGCTGCATGAACTGCTTAGGGGTAATGGTGTAAGTTTACAGAAGCAAGATAAGCTTAGCCCATTTCCAGTTACTCTAGGGGGCCAGGATCACTTATTCAAGGCCTTTCTGCTAGGTCTAAACAAAGGGCAGGCTCTGGAATGTGACTTTTTACCTAGTTTCTAACAAAGCGAGATAGCATTTTAAATTCCTGATTTCTTGGGGTCATTAGAGTTAGGCTGTATTTTCTATCCTTTCAGTACAAACTAAACAGAGACACAGTGAAACTAACAGAAATTTTGGACCAAATAGATTTAACAGATATCAATAGAACATTTCATCCTAAATCAAATGAATATACCTTCTTCTCAGTACCTCATGGTACTTTCTCAAAAATTGACCATATAAGTGGTCACAAAACAGACCTCAACAGATATAAGATGATTGAACTGATTACATGCCTCCTATCTGATCACCATGGAGTAAGGGTGGTTTTCAATAGCAACAAAAACAACAAAAAGCACACATACACATGGAAGCTGAAAAATTCTGTTCTCAATGATAATTTGGTCAAGGAAGGAATAAGGAAAGACATTAAAGACTTTTTAGAAATTAATGAAAATGAAGGCACAACATACCCAATTTTATGGGACACAATGAAAGCAGTGCTAAGAGGAAACTCAAAGCTCTGAGTGCCTCCAAAAAGAAGGTGGAGAGAGCATATACTAGTAGCTTATCAGCACACCTGAATGCTTTAGAACTGGAAGAAGCTAATAAACCCAAGAAGAGTAGAAGGCAGGAAATCATCAAACACAGGGCTGAAATCAACCTTGTAGAAACAAAAAGAACTATGTAATGATTCAACAAAATCTGTAGCTGGTTCTTTGAGAAAATCAAGAAGAGAGATAAATGTCTAACCAGACTAAGCAAAGGGCACAGAGACAGTATCCAAATTAACAAACTCAGAAATGAAAAGGGAGATATAACAACAGAAACTGAAGAAATTAAAAACAAAATCATTGGATCCTACTACAAAAGACTATACTCAACCCAACTAGAAAATCTGGATGAAATGGACAATTATCTGGATAGATACCAAATACCAAACTTATATCAGGGTCAGATAGACCATCTAAACTGTCGCATACAGAAATAGAGGCAGTCATGGAAATTCTCCCAACCCAAAAAAGCATGGGACCACATGGTTTTAGTGCAGAATTCTATCAGACCTTCAAAGAAGACCTAAAACCAATACTCTTCAAACTATTCCACAAAATAAAAACAGAAGGAACACTACCCAACTCATTCTATGAAGCCATAATTATGCTGATACCAAAACCACACAATGATCCAAGAAAGAAAGAAAACTTCAGACCAATTTCCCTTATGAAAATACTCAATAAAATTTTTGCCAACCAAATCCAAGAACCCATAAAAACGATCATTCACCATGATCAAGTAGGCTCCATCCCAGGAATATAGGCATGGTTCAATATATGGAAATCCATCAATGCAATCCACTATATAAACAAACTCAAAGAAAAAAAAAAAACAACACATGGTCATTTCATTAGATGCCGAAAAAGCATTTGACAAAATTCAGCATTTTTTCATGTTAAAGGTTTTGGAAAGATCAAGAATTCAAGGCTCACACTTAAACATAGTAAAAGCAATATACAACAAACTAATAGCCAACATCAAACTAACTGGAGAGAAACTTGAAACAATCACACTAAAATCAGGGACTAGACAAGGCTGCACTCTCTCCATGTTTATTCAATATAGTACTTGAAGTTCTAGCTAGAGCAATTAGACAACAAAGGGAGGTCAAAGGGATACAAATTGAAAAGGAAGAAGTCAAACTATCACTTTGTGCAAAGGATATGTTAGTATACTTAAGCGACCCAAAAAACTCCACAAGAGAACTCCTACAGCTGATAAACAACTTCAGCAAAGTGTCTGGATACAAAATTAAATCAAACAAATCAGTAGCCTTACTATACTCAAAGACATTAGATAAATGACACACTGCATAGTAGTCACAAACAATATAAAATATCTTGGTTTGACTAACTAATCAAGCAAAAAACCTGTATGGCAAGAACTTCAAGTCTCTGAAGAAAGAAATTGAAGGAGACCTCAGAAGATGGAAAGACCTCCCATGCTCATTGATTTGCAGGATTAATATATTAAAAATGTCCAACTTGCCAAAAGTAATATACAAATTCAATGCAATCCCCATCAAAATCCCAACTCAATTCTTCATAGAGTTAGAAAAAGCAATTTTCAAATTCATCTGGAATAACAAAAAAACCCAGGATAGCTTACACTACTCTCAACAGTAAAAGAACTTCTGGTGGAATCAGTTTCCTGGACTTCAAGCAGTACTTCAGAGCAATAGTGTTTAAAACACATATATTGGTAAAGGGACAGATTGGGAGATCAATGGAATAGAATGAAGACACAGAAATGAACCCACACACCTATGTTCACTTGATCTTTGACAAAGGAACTACAACCATCCAGTGAAAAAAAGATAGTCTTTTCAACAAATAGTGCTGTTTCCATTGGTGGTTAGCATGCAAAAGAATGCAAATCAATCCATTCTTATCTCCTTGTACAAAGCTCAAGTCCAAGTGGATCAAGGACCTACACATAAAACCAGACACAGTGAAACTAATAGAAAAGAAACTGGGGAAGGGCCTTGAGCACATGGGCATAGGGTAAAAGTTCCTGAACAGAACACCAATAGCTTATGCCCTAAGATCAAGAATTGACAAATAGCACCTCATAAAATTACAAATCTTCTGTAAGGCAAAAGACACTGTCAGTAGGACAAACCAGCAACCGGCAAATTTTGAAAAGATGTCTAACTTGATATCTAACAGAGGGCTAATATCCAATATATAAAAATTCCTCAAGAAGTTAGACTCCAGAGAACCAAATAACCCTATTAAAAATGGAGTACAGAGCTAAACAAAGAATTTTTACCTGAGGAATATCGAGTGACTGAGAAGCATCTAAAGAAATGTTCAGCATCCTTAGTCATCAGGAAAATGCATATCAAAACAACCCTGAGATTCCACCTCACACCAGTCAGAATGGCCAAGATCAAGATCTCAAGGGACAGCAAATGCTGGAGAGGATGTGGAGAAAAAATACTTCTCCACTGCTGGTATGATTGTAAGCTGGCATAACTACTCTGGAAATCAGTTTGGCAGTTACTAAGAAAATTGGGCATAAAACTACAAGAGGACCCTGCTATACCACTCCTGGGCATATACCCAGAGGATCCCCCAGTACGTAATAAGGATACATGCTCCACTATGTTCATAGCAGCCCTATTTATAATAGCCAGAAGCTGGAAAGAACCTAGATGTTCCTCAACAAAGGAATGGATACAGAAAATGTGGTTTATTTACACTATGGAATACTACTCAGCTATTAAAAATAATGAATACATGAAATTCTTAGGTAAATTGGTGGAACTGGAATATATCATCCTGAGTGAGGTAACCCAATCACAAAAGAATCCACATAGTATATACTCTCTGATAAGAGGATATTAGCCCTGAAGCTTACCCATGACACAACTCACATATCAAATGAAGTTCAAGAAGAAGGAAAGAGGGTGTGGATACTCTGACCCTTCTTAGAAGGGGGAACAAAATACCCACAGAAAGAGACAAAGTGCGGAGCAGAGTCTGAGAGAAATACCATCCAGAGACTGCCCCACCTAGGGATCCATCCCATATACAGCTACAATACTCAGACACTATTGTGGATTCCCACAAGTGCTTGATGACCAGAGATGGATACAGCTGTCACCTGGGAGGCTCTGCTAGTGCATGAAAAATACAGAGAGTGCCACTGTCTGTGAGCTATTGAATTGAGCACTGAGTCCCCAGTGGAGGATCTAGAGAAAGGACTCAAGAGCTGAAGGGGTTTGCAGCACCATTGGAAGAACAACAATATGAGCCACCCCATACTCCCAGAGCTCCCAGGGACAAACCATCAACCAGAGTACACATGGATTTACCCAGGGCTTCAGATGCATAGGCAGCAGAGGATGGCCTTGTTGGACATCAAAGGGAGGAGAGGCCCCTGGTCTGAGGAACACTTGATGCTGCAGTGTAGGGGAATACCAGGACAGGGAAGCAGGAGAAGGCTGATTGGGGAACAGGGGGAGGGAAGTTGAGTTACAAGACTTTTGGGGGAGGGGAACCAGGAAAGGGGAAAACATTTGAATTGTAAATAAAGAATATATCTATTAAAATTTTTTCAAAGATCATAAATAACTGAACAATGCATCTCTAAACTATAAAACCAAGACAACCCCAATTCAAAGGTATATGATAAAAGTAGTAAGTACTAATGTAGAATTTTATAAAAATAAATACAAAAATACACAGAATCAATCAAAGTTGCTCATTTGAAAATCTAGAAGGAACAAATTGCTAAACTGTAAAACCTACCAAAATTATCAATATGATATGAACAATTTAACAGAACTGTACCCATCAGTGCCCTTCAAACACCAGTGAAAGTTTTCCAATAGAGAAAACCCCAGAACATTAAGGACTCATCACAAAATTTAACTAAACCTTTAAAGGAGTGCCAGAATAGTAAAAAAAAAAAAATAAAATAAATGAACTTGCACATGTATTCCAATGAAGAAATGATTTGTGAAATTGAAAACAATGTTCAAGGGAGACACAAGATGCAACATAAAGGAGAAGTATGATTTAAGTGATTGATTGCCATTTATCCTTTTGGAATTTAGCAAAGTGATCATCCTATGCCTTGGAATAATAAATACTTCCCTTCTTTTCCTTCCCTTCCCTTCCCTTCCCTTCCCTTCCCTTCCCTTCCCTTCTCCTCTCTCTCTCTCTCTCTCTCTCTCTCTCTCTCTCTCTCTCTCTCTCTCTCTCTCTCTCTTTGCCCTTCTCTCCCTCTACTACCCTCTTATCTTTCCTCCCCATGCCCTGAGTAAACTCTATGCTATACTACACCTTTGTTTGGCTCATCTCTCAGCAGGAAGGGATGCCATAGCATGGGCCTGCTGAAGCACCCCCTTGCCCCATATCTCACCACACCTCCATAAAACATCTCTCTCTCTCTCTCTCTCTCTCTCTCTCTCTCTCATCTTTTTATAAACAAACATATCAGTTAACTCATGGGGCAGGGATCTCCTGCATACTGCTGTACTGCATGTATCTGATCAAGAAAGTCTGAGAGTTTTGTCAAAACCAACATCAACACTGATGTTAAGCTAAGTTTCTGGCTAGGTGGTTTGTGGGTGTTAGTAAATTTTTCCTAACAAGTAAGCATTTTATTGTAGCTTAGTTGTTAATATTTTAAAAATCTTAAAGATAAAAAATTTAATTGTTAAAAGGTTAAATCTACTGGCCACATATAACAACTAGTAAATAACAGTTTAGATATTAGATAAGGATACTATATTCTCTGTATCTATGTAAACATATTATATAAGTAGTTATATTATTGCTATCTATATATTGATATATAGAAAATCTTAATATATACACATATGCATGAATATATGTACATATTTATCCTTATATATCTTGCTATGATGAATGTTTTGACTGTACCCAAGAAGGAGGACTATTGTATCTCTGATATTAATTGTCCACACAATCTTTTTATATTATTGGCTTTTAGTTTCTTCATATTTTCAAAATTGGAACAACTTGTCACCAAATAATGTTTAAAACTATGTAGGGTTTTTGGCTTAGAGTAGTTGTCAAGTTACCAAACAAGGCAAATGCAGTGAAAAACATACTGCAGAAGAGAGAACCATTTCCAAAAGTTGAGCAAAGGTGCCCAGGAAGTTGTGCCTGGCTCCACAGGCATGGCATTATTTTTGATAGCAAGGAAAGGTCATGTGTGAATCATTTTTTTGATATTTTATCTATTTACATTTCAATTGTTATCGCCTTTCCTGGTTTCCCCTCTGGAACTGCCCTATCCCATCCTCCCTCCTCCTGCTTCTGTGAGAGTGCTCACTCACCCACCCACCCACCCACTCCTACCTTCCTACCCTCACATTCCCCTACACTGGGGAATCAAGCCTTCACAGGACCAAAGGCCTTTCCTCCAATTAATGTCTGACAAGGCCTTCCTCTGCTACCTATGTGGCTGGAGCCATAGGACCCTCTATGTGTACCCTTTGGTTGGTGGTTCAGTTCCTAGGAGTTCAGGGGAGGGGTTCTGAATAGTTGATATTGTTGTTCTTCCTATGGGATGCAAACCCCTTCAGATCCTTCAGTCCTTTCTCTAACTCCTTCATTGGTGACCCCATACTCAGTCTATTGGTTGGCTGAGAGCATCCACCTCTGTATTTGTCAGGTACTGCCAGAGCCTCTCAGGAGACAGCTATATCAGGTCCTGTCAGCAAGCAGTTGTTGGCATCCATAATAGTGTGGATACCCAGGTGGAACTGTCTCTGGATAGCATTTTCTTCAGTCTCTGCTCCATACTTTGTCTCAGTATTTCCTCCCATGAGTATTTTGTTCCCACTTCTCAGAAGGACTGAAGCACTTGGACTTCATGTGGTTTTGATCTATATGATCTGTATATACTATTTAAACAGTGTCTGGTGACAAAGCTCATTATCCATCCTTCTTCCTTCTTTTCTACCAAACATTGCAGTGCACTGACAACTTTGAAAGTGGTAAGCAAAATTCAGAGGGTCTACTTAAAGACAAATGGCCTTGTTGCTAATTAAACACAAGGAAGATCTGTAAATGTGTTATCAGCCATAATGCTTTTCTAGATCAGCAGTGAGAATGGAACACAGAGAACACTAAGGCATTATTCTCTGGAATCAAGTCATGGCAGTTTTCTGTGGCCTTTCCTTTGACTCAGATGAAACCCAATTATAGGGGCTTGGGATTCAGCTGGTAGGCTGTATTTTCTCTTTGCTCCCCCTTTATCTCAGTTTTCTGTATACATCCCATGACCATAAGGCCACACAGTGTGAGCCAAAAGTATTTTCAATAGAAATGCCAGGAAAATGGTGTTTCTCATGGCATCTAAAAGAACAGAGCAAAACCCAACTTTATGGGAATCTCAAACCTAGACCTCTGAAGAACACTAGTGAATGGTTTGTGAGTACAAAAAGAAGAAGAAAAAGGAGGATGAGGAGGGGGAAGAGGAGGAAGACGAGGACGAGGAGGAGAAGGAGAAGAAGAAGAAGAAGAAGAAGAAGAAGAAGAAGAAGAAGAAGAAGAAGAAGAAGAAGAAGAAGAAGAAGAAGAAGAAGAAGAAGAAATTCTTGCTGTCAAAGAGTGAGGCTTTGAGGTGATATACATTTGTGTTTATAAAGAGAACATATGCACTGTCTTGAGGAATGGGAAGTGCACAGGAATGAGAGGGTAGGTAGATGTGGATGGAATAAGAAAGGGAGAGATTTTGAATAAAATGAGTAGGAAGGATTTATCACTATCCTTTTGCTTTTAATTTATTTTTATAATCATCTTTACTTTATTAATGCTTTAGAAATATTTGTATTTAAAATAAGGAAAATGAAAATTGCTTTTTAAAAGCACATTTATCTGGAAATATGAAGTGCTGATTTTACGATTTTTTTAATCATTTCTAACTCCACATTCTTCAAACACTTTCAATTTAGGTTAATTTTCTTGCAAATTGAAAGAAATCACATTATCTGCATCAACTTTAAGTTAGGGTATTAGTAGGTACAAGTGAACAGACACATTGTGAGCAGTGGTAATTATGAAGAGACCTGCCACAGTAATCATAAACTTTGAAGAAATAGGTTGCAGTTTTGTTGTAGTCTGGACCCTTCCTCACAGATGAATTTTTGAAAAAAAGTTCAAAACTTGAACAAAGATTCTTAAAATCATCAGTGTATTCCCTGGTGTTCTTTGTTTAGAGAAGATTATACACAAACTTCTCTATAAACAGAGAGTGCATCCAATATTGAGTTAATTTACATCACTTATGGCAACTTTGCAACCTGGATGGGCTTTCCTCATATGACAAGGCACACACAGGCTGTTTACTTTCTGTGGTGTGCAAAGTTTATGTTATTTATGACTACATATACAGACTATCTTTACTTCTATCTCTGTTCTTCTCACAAGGGTCTTGTCTAAAACCCAGTTCAAAAGTAATATCTTAGTTGGATCAAAGATTCTGGTAATTCACACCTACATTGCCCTTAACTCTGACTACAAGCCAAGGTTCAGTAACAAGTAGAAATCTAATGTAATTTTCTAGTTCTGAGCAGCACTGTAAAGTCACAGGTAAACAATGCTAAGGTCCAGAAGAGCTTTCCTATCTTGTTACCACATATGTGAGTATTCCAACATGCTGGTCTGAACTTCAAATCTGTTCTCAAATTTTCCTATATTTATGGCTAATCCCCATATGATAAGCAGCTGGGTTAAAGCAATGAGTCATCAGTCTTTCTTGATAAATCCTTTGTGCATTTACCATCACTTTCATAAGTTGAAGAAAGCAATAGAAAATATCAAAGAATTCATAATTTTTTCCCATGAGATCTCTCATTTCACTTATTTTGTAAGATTCTATGTAACTTCCTGAGATTCTGAATTTTATATTCCATGCTTTCTATGGAATATTTTGTCTTCTCATGGAAATGCTTTTTTCTGATGTCAGCACTTGCTATTTGAGAAGTTCTAAAACAACTATAACATTATATTTTCACATCTAATTCAAATACGTAAAGTAACTTATTTGATGTATTTTTCCTTAGTAGGAAAACACACATTTCTTATTCAGATTTGATTATATTTAAGAAGAAAACATTAATTTTAATTACATGAACAAATAATAAGTCTGTCTGGGTGGGTGCCCTAAGCAAATCTTGGGCCCAAACTCCTCAGCCAGTCCCATAACACCCAGAGGAACTTCCACTCCCAGGAGCTTTTACAAGCCCAGGATCACAGGATCCCAGGAGTTTGGTCACACCAGGATCTCAGGGTCCCAGAGGCAGCTTGACTCCCAGAAGATCGAATATATCCAAGATCTTAGGATCACAGGATCACAGAATCACAGGATCAGAGAGAAAGCTTGACTTGGAGGAGTTGTGACACAACAGGGATAACAGGAAGGACAGGCTCCAGTCAGATAAAGAAAGGGCAGGTAGCACTAGAGATAACCAGCTGGTGGGAGGCAAGTGTAAGAACATAAGAAATATATTGCCTAGATTACTGTTAGTAATGTTACTACTTTTGCCTTTTGCCATCTTGTTATCTTTGGCATTAGTTGGTCAGAAATCTAGCCAATATTGTAGCATCTGAACCAATTCTCCAACAACAGCAAGTACTGGATACCCCAACACACCAGAAAAACAAGATTTGGATTAAAATCACTGGTCATGATGCTGCTAACGGAACACAAAAAGGACATAAATAAATCTCTTAAAGAAATACAGGGGAACATGAATAAGTTAGAAGCCTTTACAATGGAAACACAAAAATCACTTTAAAAAATTCAAGAGAATATGTGTCAACAGATAGAAGCCAATGAAAAGGAAATGCAAAAATCACTTAAAGAGAAATTGAGTTAACAGGCAGAAGTCATGAAAGAAGAAACACAAAAATCTCTTAAAGAATTACAGGAAAACACAAACAAGTAAAGGAACTGAGCAAAACCATCCAGGATCTAAAAACACTAATAAACACAACTAATTAGTAGAAACAACTAATAAATCACAAAGGGAAACAACTTTGGAGACATAAAACCTTGGGAGGAAATCAGGGGCCATAGATGCAAATATCAACAACAGAATACAAGAAATGGAAGAAAGAATCTCAGATGCTGAAGATACCATAGAAACCATTGACATTATAGTCAAAGAAAATGCAAAATGCAAAAATCTTGTAACCCAAAACATCCAAAAATCCAGGACACAATGAGAAGATCAAAGCTAAGGATTATAGGTATGGATGAGAGTGAAGATTTACAACTTAAAGGGCCAGCAAATATCTTCAACAAAATTATGGAAGAAAACTTTCCTACCCTAAAGAGAGAGATGCCATGAATATACAGGAAGCCTACAGAACTCCAAACAGACTGGACCAGAACAGAAATACCTACCATCACATAATAATCAAAACCCCAGATATACTAAACAAAGAAAGAGTATTAAAGGCAGTAAGAGAAAAAGGGCAAATAACATATAAAGGAAGACCTATCAGAATTACACCAGCCTTCTCACCAGAGACCATGAAAGCTAGAGGATCCTGGGCAGATCTCATGCAGACTCTAAGAGAACACAAATGTCAGTCAAGTCTACTATACCTAGCAAAACTCTCAATCACCATATATGGAGAAACCAAGATATTCCATGACAAAACCAAATTTACCCAATATCTTTCCACAAACCCATCCCTACAAAGAATAATAGGAGGAAAACTCCAATACAAGGAGGGAAACTACACCCTGGAAAAAGCAAGATAGTAACCTTCTTTCATCAAACCCTAAAGAAGATAACCACTCAACCATAAAAATAACAAAAAATGACAGAAGTAATAATCACTATTCTTTAATATCTCTTAACATCAATAGACTCAATTCCCCAATAAAAAGACATAGATTAACAGACTGGATCAGGAAATAGGACCCTACATTCTGCTGCATACAGGAAATACAGCTCAGTGTCAAAGACAAACACTACCTTAGAGTAAAAGTCTGGAAGACAATTTTACAAGCAAATGGTCTCAGGAAATGAGCCGGAGTAGCCATTCTAATATCAGATAAATTTGACTTTCAACCTCAAGTCATCAAAAGAGACATGGAAGGACACCTCTTGCTGGTCAAAGGAAAAATCCACCAAGAAGAACTCTCAATTCTGACCATCTATGCTCCAAATGCACGGGCATTCTCATTTGTAAAAGAAACTTTACTAAAGCTCAAAGCACACATTGCACCTAACACAATAATTGTGGGTGACTTCAACATTCCACTCTTTTCAATGGACCGATCAGGAAAACAGAAACTAAACAGGGACACGGTGAAACTATTTGAAGCTTTGGACCAATTGGATTTAACAGATATATACAGAACATTTTATCCTAAAGCAAAAGAATTTATCTTTTTCTCAGCACCTCATGACACCTTCGCCAACATCGACCATATAAATGGTCACAAGACAGACCTCAACAAATATAAGAAGATCGAACTAATACCATGCCTCCTATCAGATCACTATGGAGTAAGAGTAGTCTTCAATAGCAACAAAAACAACACAAAGCCCACATACATATGGAGGCTGAACAATATTCCACTCAATGATACCTTGGTCAAAGAAGAAATACAGAAAGAAATTAGACTTTTTAGAATTTAACTAAAATGAAGGCACAACATACCCAAATCTATGGGACACAATGAATGCAGTGCTAAGAGGAAAACTTATAGCCCCGAGTGCCTCCAAAAAGAAATGGGAGAGAACATACACTTGAAGCTTAATGGCTGAACTGAAAGCCCTGGAACAAAAAGAAGCTAACTCACCCAGGAGGAGTAGAAGACAGGAGATCATCAAACTCAGGGCTAAAATTAATCAAGTAGAAACAAAGAGAACCATACCAAGAATCAACAAAACCGGGAGCTGGTTCTTTGAGAAAATCAACAAGATAGATAAATCCTTAGTCAGACTAACCAAAGGGCACAGAGACAGCATTCAAATTAACAAAATTAGAAATGAAAAGGGAGATAGAACAAGAGAAAGTGAGGAAATTCAAAAAAATCATCATATCCTACTACAAAAGCCTATACTCAACACAACTGGAGAATCTGGAGGAAATGGAGAGTTTCCTAGACAGATACCAACTACCAAAATTTGATTAAATTTGATTAGGATCAGATAGACCATCTAAACAGACCTATAACCCCTAAAAAAATAGAAGTGGTCATTGACAGTCTCCCAACCAAAACAAACAAACAAACAAACAAAAAACCCAAAACACAGGACCAGATGGCTTTAGTGCAGAATTCTATCAGACATTCAAAGGAGACCTAATGCCAATACTCTTCAGATTATTCCACAAAATTGAAACAGAAGGAAGATTCCCCAACTCATTCTATGAAGGCACAATTTTGCTGATACCAAAATCGCACAAACATCCAACAAAAAAGAGAACTTTAGACCAATTTCCTTTATGAATATCGATGCAAAATACTCAATAAAATTCTTGCCAACCTATTCCAAGAACACATCAAAACAGTCATTCACTATGATCAAGGAGGCTTCATTCCAGGGATGCAGGGGTGGTTCAATATACAGAAATCTATCAATGTAATCCACTACATAAACAAACTCAAAGAAAAAACCACATGGTCATTTCATTAGTTGCTGGAAAAGCATTTGACAAAATTCAGCATCCTTTCATGTTAAAGGTCTTGGAAAGAACAGGAATTCAAGGCCCATACCTAAACATAACAAAAACAATATACAGCAAACCAGTAGTCAACATCAAACTAAATGGAGAAACTTGAAGCAATCCCACTAAAATCAGGAACTAGACAAGGCTGCCGTCTCTTTCCATATTTATCCAATATAGTACTTGAAGTTCTAGCTAGAGCAATTAGACAATACAAGGAGGTCAAAAGGATACAAATTTGAAAGGAAAGAGTCAAACTATCACTATTTGCAGATATGATAGTATACTTAAGGGACCTAAAAAACTCTACCAGAGAACTCCTACAACTGATAAACAACTTCAGCAAGGTGGCTAGTTATAATATTAACTCAAGCAAATCAGTAGCCTTCCTATACTCAAATGATAAACAGGCTGAGAAAGAAATTAGGGAAATGACACCCTTCACAATAGCCACAAACAATATAAAGTATCTTGGTGTGACTCTAACCAAACAAGTGAAAGATCTGTATGACAGGAACGTCAAGTCTTTGAAGAAAGAAATCGAAGATGACCTCAGAAGATGGAAAAATCTTCCTCGCTCTTGGGTTGGCAGGATTAATATAGCAAAAATGGCCATCTTGCCAAAAGTAATCTACAGATTCAATGCAATCCCCATCAAAATCCCAACTCAATTCTTCATAGACTTAGAAAGAGCAATTTTCAAATTCATCTGGAATAACAAAAAACCCAGGATAACTAAAACTATTCTCAACAGCAAAAGAACTTCTGGGGGAATCAGTATCCCCTACCTCAAACAGTACTTCAGAGCAATAGTGTTAAAAACTGCATGGTATTTGTACAGTGACAGACAAGTAGTTCAATAGAATAGAATTGAAGATCCGGAAATGGACCCACAGAATTATGGTCACTTGGTGTTTGAAAAAGGAGCTACAACCACCCAGTGGAAAAAAGATATCTTCTTCAACAAATGGTGCTGGTTCAGCTGTAGGTCAGCATTCAAACTGATCCATTCTTATCTCTTTGTACTAAGCTCAAGTCCAAATGGATCAATAACCTCCACATAAAACCAGACACACTGAAACTAACAGAAAAGAAACTAGGGAAGACCCTTGAGGACATGGGCACATGGGAAAATTTCCTCAACAAAACACCAATAGCTTATGCTCTATGATCAAGAATGGACAAATGGTACCTCATAAAACTACGAAGTTTCTATAAGGCAAAGGACATTGTCAAAAGGACAAAATGGCAACCAAAAAATTGGGAAAAGATATTTACCAACACTACATCCGACAGAGGGCTTATATTCAAGATATACAAAGAACTCAGAAGTTAGACTCCAGAGAGCCAAATATCCCCCTTAAAAATGGGGTGCAGAGCTAAACAAAAATTTTTCACCTGAGAAATATTGAATGGCTGAGAATCACCTAAAGAAATGTTCAACATCCTTAGTCATTAGGGAAATGCAAATCAAAACAACCCTGAGATTTCATCTCACAGATGAATAGTCAGAATGGCTAAGATTAAGAACTCAGGAGACAGCAGGTGTTGGCAAGATTGTAGAGAAAGAGGAACACTCCTCCACTGCTGGTGGGTTTGCAAGCTGGTACTACCACTCTGAAAGTCATTCTGGCAGTTCATTAGAAAACTGGGAATGATACTTCCAGAGGACCCCACTATATTATTCCTGGGAATATACCCAGAAGATTCTCTAGCATGTAATAAGGATACATGCTCTACTATGTTCATAGCAGTCCTATTTATAATAGCCAGAAGCTGGAAATAACCCAGATGTCCCTCAATGGAAGAATGGATACAGAAAATGTGGTACATTTACACAATGAAGTACTATTCAGCCATGAGAAACAATGAATTCATGAAATTCTTAGACAAATGGATGAAACTGGAGAACATCATCCTAAGTGAGGTAACCCAGTCTCAAAAGAACACTCATGGCATGCATTCACTGATAAATGGATATTAGCCTAGAAGATTGGAATACCCAAGATACAATGCACATATCAAATGATGCCCAAGAAGAAGGAAGGAGTGGCCCCTGGTTCTAGAAAAGTTCAGTGCAGCAGTGTTGGGGAATACCAGGACAGGGAATTGGGAAGGGGTGGATTGGGGAACAGGAAGAGGGAAGAGGGCTTATGGGACTTTCAGGGAGGGGGAACCCAGAAAAGGGAAACTCAGTTGATGCATATAAAGAATATATTGAATAAAAAAAAAAAAAGAATGGGTAGAGGAAAAAAAACCCAAAAGAAGATAACCATTCAAACATAAAAACATAAAAAATAACAGGAAATACCAGGCGATGGTGGTGCATGCCTGTAATTCTAGCACTCTGGGATGCAGAGGCAGGCGGATTTCTGAGTTCGAGGCCAGCCTGGTCTACAGAGTGAGTTCCAGGACAGCCAGGGCTATACAGAGAAACCCTGTCTCGAAAAATCAAATCCAAAAAAACCAAAAAAAAAAAAAATAAATAAAATAAAAAAATAAAAAATAAAAAAATAAAAAAATAACAGGAAGCAAAAATCACTATTACTTAACATCTCTTAATATCAATGGACTCTATTCCCAAATAAAAAGACATAGACTAACAAGATGAATATGTAAACAGGGCCCAGCATTTTGCTGCCTACAGGAAATGCACCTCAGTGTCAAAGTCAAACAATACCTCAGAGTAAAATGTTGGAAAATAATTTTTCAAGCAAATGATCTCAGGAAACAAGCTAGAGTAAACATTCTAATATTGGATAAAGTTGACTTTCAAACAAAAGTCATCAAAAAGACACAGAAGGACACTTCATACACATCAAAGGACAAATTCACAAAGAAGAACTCTCAATTCTGAACATTTATGCTCCAAATGCAAGGGCACCCTCATTTGTAAAAGAAACTGTACTAAAGCTCAAAGCACACATTGTACCTTACAGAATAATAGTGGGAGACTTCAACACCTCACTCTCATGAGTGGACAGATCATGGAAACAGAAACTAAACACTGAAACTAACAGGGATTTTAGACAAAATGGATTTAACACACACACACACACACACACACACACACACACACACACACACACATATATATGTAACATTTCATCCTAAATAAAAGAATATATCTTATTCTTAGCACCTCATGGTACCTTCTCCAAAATTTACCATATAATTGATCACAAAACAGACCTCAACAGATATAAGAAGATTGAAATAATCCCATGCCTCCTGTCAGATAACTATGGAGTAAGGGTGATCTTCAATAAGAGCAAAAACAACAGAAAGCCCACATACACACAGAAGCTGAAGAATTCTCTAGTTAATGATACCTTGGTCAAGGAATAAATAAGGAAAGGAATCAAAACATTTTTAGAATTTAATAAAAATGAAGGCACAACATACCAAACTTATGGGACACAATGAAAGCAGTGCTAAGAGGAAAATTCATATCCCTGAGTGCCTCAAAAAAAAAAAAAAAAAACTGGAGAGAGCATACACTATCAGCTTGACAGCATACATGAAAGCACTGGACAGACAGAAGTTAATACACCCAAGAGGAGTAGAAGGCAGGAAATCATCAAACTTAGGGCTGAAATCAACTAAGTAGAAACAAAAAACAATAAAAAGAATCAACAATTCCAGGAGCTGGTTCTTTGAGAAAATCAACAAGATAGATAAACCCATAGCAAGACTAGTCAGAGGGCACAGAGACAGTATCCAAATGAACAAACTCAGAAATCAAAAGGAAGATATAACAACAGAAACCAAGGAAATATAGAAAAAAAAATCAGATCCTACTACAAAGGCCTATACTCAACACAGCTGGAAAATCTGGATGAAATGAACAATTTCCTATACAGATACCAAGTACCAAAATTAAATCAGGATCAAATAGACCATCTAAACAGTCCCATAACCCATAAAGAAATAGAAGCAGTCATTGAAAATCTCTATCAGACCTTCAAAAAACACCTAACACCAATAGTCTTCAAACTATTCCTCAAAATAGAAACAGAAGTAAGCCACATTTATGCTGATATCAAAACCACACAAAGATCCAACAAAGAAATAGAATTTCAGACAAATTTCCCTTATGAATAGCAATGCAAAAATACTTAATAAAATTCTTGCCAACCGAATCCAAGAACACATCAAAATGATCATTCACCATGATCATGTAGTCTTCATCCCAGGGATGCAGGGATGGTTCAATATATGGAAATCCATCAATGTAATCCACTACATAAAAAGAAAAAAAACCACATGATCATTTCATTAGATGCTAGAAAAGCATTTGACACAATTAAGCATCCTTTCATTCTAAAAGTCTTGGAAATATCAGGAATTTAAAGCCCATATCTAAACATAGCAAAAGCAATAAACAGCAAACTAATAGCCAGCATCAAACTAAATGGAGAGAAACTTGAAGCAATCCCACTAAAATCAGGGACTAGATTAGGCTACCCTCTCCATATCTATTTAATATAGTGCTTAAAGTTCTATCTAGAGCAATTAGACAACAAAAGGAAGTCAAATGGATATTAATTGGAAAGGAAGAAGTCAAATTATCACTCTTTGCAGATAATATGATAGTATACTTAAGCAACCCCAAAACTCCACTAGAGAACTCCTATAGCTGTTAAACAATTTCAGCAAGGTGACTGGATATAAAATTAACTCAAACAAAGCATTAGCCTTCCTATACTCAAAGGATAAACAGGCTGAGAGAAGTTAGGGAAACAAAACCCTTCATAATAGTCACAAACAATATAAAATATCTTGGCGTGACTCTAAGCAAACAAATGAAAGATCTGTATGACAAGAACTTCAAAGTCTCTGAAGAAAGAAATCGAAGAAGACCTCAGAAAATGGAAAGATCTCTCATGCTTTTGGATGGGTAGGATTAATATATTAAAAAATGGCCATCTTGCTAAAAGCAGTCTACAGATTCAATGCAATCCCTGTCACAATTCCAACTCAATTCTTCATAGACTTATAAAGAGCAATTTCCAAATTCATCTGGAATAACAAAAAATCCAGGATAGCAAAAACTATTCTCCACAATAAAAGAACTTCTGGTGGAATTACCATGCCTGACCTCAAGCTATATACTACAGAGCAATCGTGATAAAAACTGCATGGTGTTTGTACAGTGACAGGCAGGTATGTGAATGGAATAGAACTGAAGACCCAGAAATGAATCCACACACCTATGGTCACTTGATCTTTGACAAAGGCACTAAAACCATCCAGTGGGAAAAGGACAGCATTTTGAACAAATGGTGATGCTTCAACTGGTGGTTAACATGTAGAAGAATGCAAATCAATCCATACTTATCTCCTTGTACAAAGGTCAAGTCCAAATCAATCATGGACATCCAAATAAAAGCAGATACATTGTTCCTAATAGGAAAAGGAGTGGGGAAAACTCTTGAGCACACGGGCACAGAGACAGTTCCCTGAACAGAATAGCTTATTGTCTAAGACCAAGAATTGACAAATGTAACCTCATAAAATTGCAAGGCTTTTGTAAGGCAAAGGACACTGTCAGTAGGACAAAGGATAAATAGTTTGAGAAAAGATCTTTACCAATCATACATCTAATATATGGATAATATCAAATATATACAAAGAACTCAAGAAGTTAGACTCCAGAGAACCAAATAACCCTATCTAAAAATGGGGTATAGAGCTAAAGAAAGAATTCTCAACTGGGAAATACGAAATGGCTGAGAAGCACCTAAAGAAATATTCAACATCCTTAGTCATTAGGGAAATGCAAATCAAACCAAGCTTGAGATTCTACCTCACACCAGTTAGAATGGTTAGGATAAAAAAAAACCTCAAGTGACACTAGACGCTGGCAAGGATGTGGAAAAGGAAGAAAACTTCTCCATTTCTGGTGGGATTGCAAGTTGGTACAACTACTCTGGAAATCATTTTGACAATTCCTTAGAAAATTGGACATAGTACCAGCTATGTCACTCCTGGGCATATATGCAGAAGATGACCCAACATATAATTGTGACACATTCTCTACTGAGTTCATTGCAGTTTTATTTATCATACCTAGAGGCTGGAAAGAACCCAGATTTCCCTCAACAGAAAAATGGATACAGGAATTATGATACATTTCCACATGAAGTACTACTCTGCTATTAAAACAATGAATTCATGAAATTCTTAGGCAAATGGTTGGAACTAGAAAATATCATCCTGAGTGAGGTAACCCAATCATAAAAGAAGACACATGGTATGCACTCTCTGATAAGTGAATTATTTGCCCAGAAGCTTGAAATACACAAGATATATTTCACAGACCACATGAACCTTAAGTAGAAGGAAGACCAAAGTACGGATACTTCCATCCTCCTAAAAGAGGAATCAAAATACCCATGGGAAGAGATAGAGAGACAAAATGTGAAGCAAAGTCTGAAGGAAGGGCCTTTTAGATACTACTGATTTCCTATCACCCTCTTCTACCTTTTCTTACACTGCTCTGGTTTTCCTGAAGCTTTTAAAAGTGTGGTTTGACTCTAAGTCTTAGATTTCAAATTCTCCTCTTATATTGTATGTATGACTGCCTTTTTCTCATTAACATGCCATCCACAGATATGAAAGGAACCAAATACAACTGCTTCAGGAACATTTGCCATTATTTTTGTAGTCATTGACATTTGTGGAGCATGCAGTCAGTGGCGTCCATCACAAAGGGGCACTAAACTTGTTAATGATGTTTGTCTACCTTAGTTTTCACAAAACATGACAAGAAATAAACACAAAGATAATAAGCACACTACTCACATATGATTATTTAAGATGAATGGAAAGTAGCCTCTCCATTCCCTCTGAAAGCAGTGTTTCTGGTGTTGGCATCGGAAAGACTCAACAACAGCAGCCAGCTATTGTTGTTCTGCTCTAACAGCGTTCTTACTCCCATTGCCATCCACACTTACTGTGCCAGTTAACTTCTCTGTGTAACCTCACACACTATTATAAAATGTTTTGAATATAAACATTCCTGATAACAATATTTCTCTTTAAGGTAAAATGAGATTTAAAAAAAAAAAAGCATTCTTGACCTGTCCAAGAGTTCATAACTAGCTCAGTAGAATATAAATCTCTCACCAGCAACCTCCATTTACTGCTTTTACATCTTTCATTCTTTGTGCACTCTGGAAACTGGATTTAGTTCCACTAATTAACTAATGCTGTTTTCAGAATATTGTAAAAGGAATTCTTTTTAGAGGCATGAGTGTGCCTTTTCAAACATCTTTCAATATGATCCTTGTTAAATTCAGTACAGCTTTCCAGTTTCATCTTATCTACAAACATTAACCATGTAACCTTGCTATTGACTGAAATATCACTTATCTGTCTTTCCTTGATTTTACTATCCATTAATTCTTCATCTGGATCATTGAAGCATCTCTTTAAGGTTTTCTTCTGCCATTCAATTGTTTATGTCACCACGAATTATCTACTGGCACATGCATGCTATGTGCTTTACCTAATTAAAACTTCTTTTCCTCCTTATGTGGTAGAAAATAAAAGTCAGGTTTCTTTGTACAACACCATATTTCTGTAATTTTGGCCTGATTCTACCTTTCAAACCTCAACTCTCTTTCTCCCTCTGTATACATTAGCTTTTAATAATATCATTTTCTTTATTTACAATGCATCATCAGCTTCCACAAGTATTTTTCTATCATTTTGCTATGAATCCATATCCATTCTGTTTAAAACATGTATTTATTTTATTATTCATATAAAGTCTTCCTTGTTATCATATTTTTAATTAATTAATTTATTTTTACACTCCATATTTTATCTCCACCTGTCTCCCCTCCAACTGTTGCATATCCCATACCTCCTACCCACCACCCTGTCTCCATGTGGATATCCTCACCCACCACCCGACTTGACCTCTATCCTAATTGGTAATATTTAGAGACGTTTTCCTCATATCAAAGGGAAAAGAAAATTATGCATACCTTGATATATCAACAGGTAATATTCTTTTGTGTTGTTTTTCAATTTCTTTGCCTCAAACATAGAAGCAGGTAAATTCCTTTTTTTTTTTTTTTTTGAGAACATCATAGGTAGAGCATTATATACAAGCACAAAAAATTCACTTGTTATCAACCAGTATCAGCAGCAGTGTCATCAGACTGGATGTGGTTCCAGATAGTAAAGCCATCAATACAATACGTAGCTCAAATATTATTCAGGATCACTTCTTGTGTCAGGCCCAGCTTTAACTAATCTGTGGACTACATTGTCATTGAATACTGGGAGAAAAATGCTATATGATCTTGGACCTGGGAAATCCTTGTCATTTCAAAGCTCAGAGTCTCTGGGCATTTGTCTGAGAACCTCGCAGAGTGAAGTTGTGGTTCTCATGGGGATCATGGAGCTCATTGCTGTTATTCTTACAGTCTCCAAGACAAAATACATGGTGTGAGCAGCCATGGAGGGAGGCAGTGCCTAAAAGCACCTGGAAAAGTCCTACAGTTTTGCCAGCACCAGGTCAAAGTGTAAACCATTGAAATTGCTGACTTCTACGAAACCATGAAATTCTTTTTTGGTTGTTTTACCCTCATTTAAATAAAAGGACCTAAGTGAAGGTATTTAGAGGAAGATTTCAACTTTTTACAGAGAAATCTATTTTCTTCTGCCTCATGATGACCATGATATTATTCTAACTGACCTATTTTGAAATGTTTAGGAATAATATAATAAGCAGTCTGTGAGGATTGGCAATTTCCTTAAGCTAGTTCATGCGTCACTCTGCTCTTGTTTGTCCAGCTGCCAGGATAAATTATGATCTGTTGAAGTGGATCTTGTTTGGTTCTCTTTGATGTTGTCTGGAACATTTGGAAAGTCACATGTATCTTCCTGAACAAGTGCATCATTTCAGAGACTAATGCAGCTCAGATGATGCATGAATATTCTGGAAGCATCCAAGAACTTACTATGGGTGGGAAATAAGAGCAAGGGAAAACCAAAAGGACATTTTGGACTGTCCAGCTCCAAATGTTATTCAGTGTGCTGGGACAGTATGATGTCACCTCCTCATTGATGTGTCTAGCATCTGGGACTTCACAGATGGTACAATTGAATCACAAAATTACCCATTATTTCTAATTGCTTAAACTGTCTTATGCTTTCCTTCCCCTGACTTCACAAATCTGAACCTTTTATTCAGGCTTTACATACATAAAATGGAAGCCGGACTCGTCCCTAATATTCAGTCTGAGAATAGTGTTTATGGAAACCACAGAAGACTATGTTCCTAATTATAGACAGTCATTTCCTTTTGGCCAAAATTTAACTCTCGTTCATCATATGCCATTAATACTTTTCAAAAATGCATTTCTATTATGATATTTATAATTACCTCCCCAACTGTGAATAGTTTTTAACTTATAAACATTTAAGAATACATATAATTTTTAACTTATAAGAACCTGGGTATTCTTCATTTTTATCCCCCTCTCTCTTTCTCCATATAAAACTGGTAAATGTTTTCAGAAGATCACTTGTTTTAATTCTCACAATAAGCATGTGAAATATATTACTTTTCCTTGTTTAAACATAAAGGATTAGCTTAATGAAAGCAGATAATTCGCTAATGTAGCAGGATCTGGGATGCATATGAGTCAGACTCACACCATAGTGTGGCTGTGTATTTCCAGGTGACTTCCTCTTAATTCTTCCCAAGACTGTGTAGAACATTATGCTAAATACGAACCTTTTACTTGAGCAAACTGAAGATATCCTATAGCCAGGAAGAAAAAAGGAAGAGCTACACCTGCTTTTATAGACTATTTATTGTTATCTTCTGGAAAGAAAAATTTTTGTTGTGTGTTTTCAGTTTTTGAGTACCCCCTTATTATTTTTCAGATCCTTGTCAAGATGGCCTGAAGATATGCCCTACATCCAAGCACACAACTTTGCAGGGGTTAAAGGATTATATTGTCGACATCACAGTGCAACGGAGGCATGTACAAATTAAATTTTAAAAAGCAGTGCCTAATGAGCAGATGAAACTTATAAGAAAAGAGGGTAATGCTGGATGGCTTTTCCATTACAATGTTGAGTAATTGTTCTCTTTGTTTTAAACAGTAGACATTTCTCATCTTGGTTTGAGTATGCCAGTTTGATTTCAAATATTCCTGTGACACAGTGTTTTGTATTAAGACTAAGGATGAAACTCAGTGGTTACTGTTTGCCTGGAGTGGATAGGGAGTTGAGTTTGATCTTCAGAACTAGAAATAATGGGTTTTAATGTTTTTTTGTTTTTGTTTTTGTTTTTTTATGATTCACAACTCTAACATTTTATGGAAGTTTTTCTGTCCCAAGTGTTGTAGGCAGATATCAGGACTTGGTGAATATTGATAACTGTAGGAGCAGTTCATTAAGACAGAGTACACTTCCAAGAGAGGAGTGGAACAGAGTTGCAATCAAGGTTGGTTGGAAACTCTATAGCCTACTTGTCAGTAGTCTGGAATCCCTAGAAGTCATTTAAAAAGCAAGCACCATTTTAATACTTGCTCTCTTTTGGGGCTTAGTGAGTTGGGTATTCCTTCTTCCCCTCTGTCAACTACTTTCTTCTATTTGCTAATATTGATCTCGTCCCCCTCCCTAATCACCTTCCAAGATAATATATAATTACTCCTTTTCAAGAAACATTCTTGTTAACTTTTAGTGAATGAATGTCTCCTTAGCCAAAGTTAAGGGTATGCTATGTACAAATTTCTGAGTACTATGCAGATGGAAAAGATTGAAGTCCTTTTACACATGATTTTACACATGATGTATGGTTGTGCCATAGAAGATTAATCCACATATTATACAGAATGCAGAACTGATCATGCCAGCTCAGTCAGTCAACAATGTCTCAAGGGAGGGAGGGAGGGAGGGCAGTGATGGCACATGCCTGTAATCCCAGCACTTCGGCTCCTTCAGTCCTTTCTCTAATTCCTCTATTGGGGACCCTGTACTCAGTCCAATAGTTGGCTGCACGCATTCACCTTTGTATTTGTCAGGCTCTGGCAGAGCCTCTCAGGAGACAGCTATATTAGGCTCCTTTCAGCAAGCACTTTTTGGCATCTATAATAGTGTCTGGGCTTGGTTACTCTGTATGGGATTGATTTCCCAGGTGAGGCAGTCTCTGGATGATCTTTCCTTCAGTTTCTGCTCTACACTTTGTCTTTATATTTGTACCTGTGAGTATTTTGTTCCCCCCTTTAAGAAGGAGTGAATCACCCACACTTTGGTTTTCCTTCTTCTTGAGCTTTATCTAGTCTGTGAATTGTATCTTAGGTATTCCGCGCTTTGGGACTAATATCCACTTATCAGTGAGTACATATCATATGTGTTCTTTTGTGATTGGGTTACCTCACTCAGGATGATATACTCTAGTTCCATCCAATTGCCTAAGCATTTCATGAATTCATTGTTCTAAACCACCAATCAAGGAGCACACATGGAAGGATCCATGGCTCCAGCTGCATATGTAGCAAAGAACGGCCTTGTTGGACATCAATTGGAGGAAAGGCCCTTGGTCCTGTGAAGGCTCAAAACTCCAGTATAGGGGAATTTGAGGGCAGGAAGGCAGGAGTGGGTGGGTGGGAGGGTTGGTGGGGGAGCACCCTCATAGAAGTAGGGGAAAGCTAATGGGATAGGAGGTTTCTCAGGGAGAGGAAACCAGGAAAGGGGATAACGTTTGAAATGTACATAAAGAAACTATTCAATAAAAAATTGCAAAAAACTGCTATACACACATATATGCACATGTGTGTGTGTATGCACTTGATCACCTTGTTCTTTAAAGTATCTGATGTTTTAGAATCCTAAAAACAGGATCAGCACAGAGGAGAGAGATCATGACACTGACTTTACGTCACTAGCAGAGCTGCTGAGGTTGCAGAGAAAACGGAGCATCAGTTCATGTTGAGCTGAGTGATGTAAATGGCCTGATAGCAGTGAAAACGAGGGAATAACATTATTGATAAAGAAGGATTTCCATCCATGGAGTGGGAATCTCTTAAAATTTCAGAGGAATAAGAAGCTAGAAGGGCATATCAGAGATTCTGGTCATGTCTTTTGGTAACACAAGCATTAGAAAAACTGAAGTCACATGGTTTGTTATATACTTACATGAGCATTCATATCATCATAAGTGCCCATGATGACTTTAGGTAAGTTCAGTTTGAGGGATAAGTAGCTTTTTTGTGGAGAAGTTGGTAAGTTTGGCATGTACTGTGTTCAGCAATGAAAAGGATATCAACAAAGACACAGATACTGAAAAAATGTATTTTGTGAAGTGTAGAATATATAATTCCTGTGGCCTTATTTTGAAGTTAGTTATTCAAATAATATATTCTACAGCGTGGGTTACAAGTTTGTGAACTGAGTGAGAGATTCATACTAAAGGCAATGTTGAGACACTCAGGGGCACAGACTTAAGGCATAGACAAAGAACAAGATTTTAAATAGTATTTGAAAACTGTTCCAATAAGAGGAAATGTGTGTGGAGACACACCAGGTCCCTAATTATAGGTGCTATTTGAAAAAGTTAGGAAATGCTTGTCTGGTAGACCCTTGTTGATGAAAATATGTCACTGGGGATGGGTTTAGGGTATTTATAGTCACACCCCATTTACTGTTCACGCTTTCTTCTTGAATTTGAAGATGTGAACTCTTTACCTCCTGTTCCTGTTGCCATGCCAGTTGCCTGTTGCCATCCTTCCCTGAAGGGGTGAACTCTTGTTCCTAAAGAACCATTAGTACTGAATACCACTTTCTTCAATCAGTTTACCAATAATGCTTATTATAGTAACAGAAAAGTAACTAATGCAATGCATAAACTTTATTTTCTAGAAAACTAAAAAAGGAGAGAATGAAAATCATAAAAGAAGAAGATGTATTTGTGGAAATAATTCAGTGTCACAAATCTCCAAGCATGTCTTCAAGGTATGCAAAAAGTCAACATTGTAAGTTTGAAGATAGAGTTTTAAATAAAATAATAGGCAATACTTCTCAGCAAAAGAGAGAAAATAGTAATTCTCCCTCATTCTCATACAAACACACATAAAAGTCATATATACACATATGTATAGACATTCACATCCTGATATACACATACAATCATATTTATACTGAAACACATATGCTCATGCACACACACACATGTTGACATACACACCCACACAGATTTATGTGTGCATCCATGCATGCACATACATACACATATTAACAAACACAGAAACACACACATAAAGACATACACACATACACACACATAGCCACTTAATTAAATGAAAACTATCTTGAGATAAAATAAAGGTAGCTACCTCATTTATTCAGCTCAGTTTTAGTATTGTACCAAATAGTGTGCCCTCTCACTGAGAGATGGACAAGACTTCCCTGACCTTATTACTTAGCACACTAAACAAGCCTGAAATCAGGGATATAACTATACAAGCCATTGGGTTTTAAAAAATACAGTTGTTCTCATAGTCCCTATGTAAACTGGATCATAGTATTTAGAAAAGTAAGAAAATGAAGTCCCAGAATCTACTCAAGTGCTGCCAAGACAACAACAACAATATCCAACAAATCTGTAACAATAATGTGTTACTCATTCGTCTTGATGATTCTGCAAGTATTCAAGACCTGAGTTCCTCTGCTTAAAAGGAATTGTGGGAGAAGGCAAGCTCAAACTAAGGTAGGATGAAAAGTGGGAGACCCTTGGGGGAAGATTTTCTCAACATTTAAGATATTCATAAATGAAACTGGCCTGAAGTTCTCTTTCTTTCTTGGGTCTTTGTGTGGTTTAGGTATCAGAGAAACTGTCTTGACACAATGGATTAGGTAGTATTCTTCCTGTTTCTATTTTATAGAATAGTTTGAGGTTTGTTGATATTAACTCTTCTTTGAAAGTCTGGTAGAATTCTGCACTAAAGCCACCTGGTACTGGGCTTTTTTTTTTTTAATTTTAAATTTTTTTTGGATGGGAGAGTTTTAATGACTTCTTATTTCCTTATGGGATATGGGTCTGTTTAGACAGCTTATCTGCTATAGATTTAACTTTGGCACATGGTATCTGTTGAGAAAGTCATCCATTTCATCTAGGTTTTCTAGTGTTGTTGAGTTTTTGTAGTAAGATCTGATAATTTTTTGAATTTCCTCAGGTTTTTTTTTGTTGTTGTTATATCTCCTTTGTCATTTCTGATTTGTTAATTTGGATACTGTCTTTTATTCTTCAGTTAGTTTAACTAAGGATTTATCTATTTTGTTGATTTCATCCAAGGACCAGCTTTGGGATTTTGTTGATTCTTTGGATTGTTCTCTATGTTTCTTTTCTCTTTCTTTTTAGTCTTTAATTTTTTTTTTTCAGTCCACACTTTATCCACAAGAGCTCTCCATTCCCTGGGGCCCCAAGTCTCTGGAGAGTCAGGTGCATCTTCTTTGACTAAGTCCAGTTCCAGCAGTCCTCTGCTTTCTCTCTCTCTCTCTCTCTCTCTCTCTCTCTCTCTCTCTCTCTCTCTCTCTCTCTCTCTCTCTCTCTCTCTCTCTCCATATATATATGTCTCAGAGTGTCTCAGAGATCCTAGAGGTCCAGGTTAGTTGGGGCTTCTGACCTTCCTATGGGGTCACCCTCCTCCTCAGCTTCTTCCAGCTTTTCCCTAATTCAACCACAGTGGTCACCATTGGGTGTAAATATCTGCATCTGACATTTTCAGATGCTCATTGTGCCTTTCAGAGGGCAGTCATCATAGGCCCCTGTTTGTAAGCACACCATATCCTTAGTAATAGTGTCAGGCCTTGAAGCCACCACCTGAGCTAGATCTCAATTCAGTTCTGTCATTGGAACTCTTTTTCGTTAGGCTCTTCTTCTTCATTTTTTTTCCTGAAGTTCTTTCAGACAGGAGCAATTATGAGTCAGAGATTTTTATTGTGGGATGGTAACACCATCCCTCCACTTGATTCCCTGTTTTTTGTTTGTTTGTTTGTTTGTTTGTTTGTTTGTTTTCTTTTTACTGGAGGAGGACTCTACAAGTTAACTCTTCCCCACTGTAGGACATTTCATCTAAGGTCTGTTCCCGTGAATCCTGAAAGGCTCTCACCTCCCAGGTCTCTGGTATATTCTAGAGGGTCACCCAATCTCCCAACTCACAAGGTTGCCGGTTTCAATTCTTTCTGTTGGCCTTCAGGGATTCAGTCCTGTTTCCCCCAAATATCTGATCATATTCCCCTCTTCTCCTTCCTGTCGCCTTTCTACCCAAGTCTCTCACTGCCTCCCTGATCCTCTGATTGCTTTCTTCTCACTCCCAAGTGGGACTGAGGCACCCTCACTTGGCCCCTTTGGAACTCTATATTTTTTTGGCTAATATCCACTTATTAGTGAGTACATACCAAGCATATATCCTTTTTTGTCTGAGTTACTTCATTCAGGATGATATTTTTTAGTTCCATCCATTTGGCTGCAAAACTCAGGATGTCCTTGTTCTTAATAGCTAAGTGGTATTCCATTGTGTTAATGAACCATGTCTTCTATATCTAGTTTTCTGTCTGGGACATCTGGGTTGTTTCCAGCTTCTAGCTATCACAAATAAGGCTGCTATGAACATAGTGGAACATGAACACCTGTGGCACAGTGAGGCATCTTTTGGGTATATGCCCAAGAGTGCTTTAGCTGGGTTTTCAGATCTATTCCAATTTTCTGAGGAACCTCCAGTGATTTCTAGAGTGGTTAGAGCAGTTTATAATCCCACCAGTAATGGAGGAGCTTTTTCTTTCTTCACAGCCTTGCCAACAAGTGCTGTCATCTGAGTTTTTGATCTATCCATTCTGATTGTTATAAGGTGGAATATCAGTGTTGTTTTGATTTGCATTTCCCTGATGACTAAAGACTTTGACCATTTCTTTAAGTACTACTCAGACATTTGAGATTCCTCTGTTGTGAATTCTGCTTAGTTCTATACCCCATTTTTTAATTGAGTTGTTTGGTTTCTTAGTGGTTAGCTTTTTGAGTTCTTTATATATTTTGGAAAATAGCCTTCTATTGCATATAGGTTAGTGGATACTTTTTCCCAATCTGTAGGTTCCTGCTTTATCATATTGACTATGTTCTTGGCTTTACAGAAGCTTTCCAGCATCATGAGCTCCATTTATCAATTTTTGATCTTAGAGTATGAGCCATTGAAATTCTGTTTAGAAAATATTCCCCTGTGCTAATGAGCTCAAGGTTCTTTCCTACTTTCTCTTCTATTATATTCACTGTACCTGGTTTTATGTTGAAGTCCTTGATCCTTGGACTTGATCTTTGTGCAAGGTTACAAATATAGATCTGTTTTCATTTTTCTGCATACAGATTGCCAGTTCAACTGGCATCATTTATTAAAGATTCCTTTTTTTTTCTATCGTATTTTTTGATATTTTTGTAAATGACCAAGTGTCCATAAGTATGTGGTTTTATTTCTGGGTCTTCAATTCTATTGCATTGATCAACATGTCCAACTCTGTACCAATACCATGTAGTTTTTAATCACTTTTGCTCTGTAGTTTAGCTTGAGGTCAGAGATAGGGATTCCCCCTAGTAGTTCTTTTATTGTTAAGAACTGTTTTGCTTTTCTTTGCTTTTTAATTTTCCAGATGCATTTGAGAATTGTTCTTTCCATGTTATTGAAGAATTGTATTAGGATTTTGATGGGGATTGCATTGAATATGTAGATTGCTTTTGATAGGATGGTCATTTTTACTAAGATAATTCTGCCAATCCATGAGAATGGGAGATCTTGTTCTCCTTGTTTCTATTTGGTTGATTTCTGTCCTGAGTTTGATTATTTCCTGCTGTCTTCTCTTCTTTGGTTTGTTTTTGTTCTAGGGTTTTCTGGATTGCTGTTAAGTGGCACTGTAGGATCTCTCTAGTTTCTTTATGAGGCCATTAATTTGTGTGAATTTTCCTCTTAGCAGTTTTATTGTGGCCCGTAAGTTTGGGTATACTGTGTCTTTATTTTAACTGAGTTCTATAAAGTCTTAATTTCTTACTTTGTTTCTTCCCTGACCAAGTTATCATTGAGTAGAGAGTTGTTCAGTTTCCATGAGTATGTGGTCTTTCCTTTGTATTTGTTGCTATTGAAGACTAGCCTTAATCTGTGGTGATCTGATAGTATGCAAGGGATTATTTCAATCTTCTTGGCTCTGTTGACGTTTGTTTTGTGATCAGTTATATGATCAGTCTTGTAGCAGGTACCGTGAGGTGCTAAGAAGTAGATATATTCTTTTACTTTAGGGTGATATGTTATTCTCACTTCATTTGGTTTGTAATCTCTATTAGTTTCAGTGTGTCTTTGTTTAGTTTCTGTTTCAATGACCTGTCTATTGGTGACAGTGGGGTGTTGACGTTTCTCACTATTATTGTGTGAGTTTCAATGTGTGTTTTAAGCTTTATTAAAGTTTTTTTTTTTTAATGAATGTGGGCGTGCTTGCATTTGCGGCATAGATGTTCAGAACTGAGATTTCATCTTGGTGGATGTTTCCTTTGCAGAATATGAAATGAAAGTACAGAATACATAGGATTCAACCCACAAAATTTAAGGACTTTAACAAGCAGAAATGCCAAGTGTGGATGTTTCAATCCTATTTAAAAGGGCCAAGAAAATAAGGATGGGAGACAGAGTGAGGGAGAAATTGGATGAGAGAGGGGAGCTGGAGAGGGAAAAGAGAACAGTATTCATTATGGGGAGTGGGTAGACAGAAGAGTAGCCCAGAGGGCCATCAGAATAAATGGAAATATTCAACCACAGAAAGCTGAAGGTGGGGAGACCCTCTACAAAGTACCAGAGATCTGGGAGGTGAGAGACTTTCAGGACTTAATGGGAGTGACATTAGATGAAATGCCCAACAATGAGAAGAGGGAACTCATAGAGTCCACCTCTAGTAGATAGACAGGGTCTCAAGAGGAGCAATGGTGTTACCAACCCAGTCAAAATTTCTGATACAGTAATGTTCTTGTCTAAAGGGCCTGCAGGGACAAAAATGGAGAAGAAATGGGGGAAAGTCAGTCCAGTGACTGGCCCAACTAGGGATTTATCTCATAGGGAGATGCCAAACCCTGACGCTATCACTGACGCTATCGTGGGCTGCCAGACAGGACCCTAGGATAACTATTCTCTGAGAGACCCAACCAGCAGTTGACTGAGACAGATGCAGCTACTTACACCCAACCATTGGACTGAAGTTTGAGATCCCAATGGTTAAATTAGGGTAAAGATGGAAGATGAGGAGGAGAGCAACCCCATAGAAAGAACAACAGTCTCAACTAATCGGGACTCATGGGAGTATCCAGACACTAAGTCACCAACCAAGTAGCACACAGGAGTTTGTCTGAGGCCCCTGATACATATATAGCAGAGACGGCCTGGTCTTGCCTCAATGGGAGAAAACACACCTTATCCTTTTAAAGAATTGAGGCCCAAGGAAAAAGAGGGAGTTGAGGATCATCCTCTTGGAGACAGAGAAGAGGAGGAATGGGATGAAAAACTGTGGGGAGATACTAGAAGGGGAAAATGGTCAAATTGTAAATATATTATTATTATTATTATTATTATTATTATTATTAATGATAATATGAAAGAAATATGTGACTAAACAGAATCATCTTATGATGTCAGTTTTTTGTGAAAAGAAATGAGATGCTGCTTTAGGCATCATAAATGCTTCTTAACATTGGCCCTTTGTATGTATTCAACTTATATTTCTTTTCTCTTTTATTAATATATTGATGTTGAGTATTTGGATAAGCAAAGCAAGGGAGAGCCACAACATAGTTGAAAGGGGAGGATAAATAGTAAGCAGAATCTTGATGCTTCTTTAATATCCAAGGGTGATCTATAGTTTTAAAACAACAGACTGATATTTCTTTAAAATAGATCAGTCACACTGAAATCTCTATGTTATACTGTTAAACTTGATATGATCTTTAAATGAAAATAAGCTGGAGTTTAATGAGGTGTGCATTCTCAACAAGGATAATGCCATCTTGTTCCTTCTTACATAAATATTCATGAGTTTTCCTTAATCTTCTTCCTTTTCATTCCTGACTCTTTTCCTTTATCAAGAACTGTTTCTGTATAGAACTCTTTTCTATATCTCTGACTCTTTTGTATCTGTACAGTTTCAAAGAATTTACTAGCCCTTCTAGTTTAAAGATCTATATTTATTTATAATCTTCCAAGAATATGTTTGAAAGTTTGGTATTCTTTGCCATAATCATATCATACTAATATAGAATGACATCTTTGTTTACTGCCAATTATACATACTTTTCTCTAACCGCTCATATAGAGTTGGCAACAACCACTTCAAGAGAGAGTCCAGTCTGGTTTCGCCCTCAATTCATAGTTACTTCAAATTTTTCCTTCCATCTGTGCTGTCTTAAATTTTATGTTTGCTTCTTTGCTTAGCCATAGAAGATGTACTAACTTATTCATATTAACTAATTCTCTGGTGTTGATTTATTGTTGGATAGAAATTAAACCTACAGTGTATTCTCTATTCTCTTCACATTTGTACTGACGAAAAAATCTTGACCATTACTCAATTTCCAGAACAATGCCTCCAACTCTCCAACTTGACATTTCCAATTAGAAATCATTTCAAACTCAACACATAAAAATTGATCTCCTTTCTTTGATGACATTGAATTTTCATGTTCAATCTTCATGTTAAAATCTATTTCTTGGCCATAGCTACCCATGTCCCACCAAAGTTCTAGCTTTTATTTTGTTCCTCCTTATTTTATGGAGACCTCCTTTTTAAAACTCTACTTAGTTTTATTTTTATTAGGCTTGATTTTATTTCATGAGAAGAAAATATCTTGTTATTTTTGATATTTGTTGATTTCCATATGTTTAAAAATACTGATGATTTCTTATAGTACTTAATGATATCATATTTAATTGTGAATTCTCTTCTTCAATTTTTCAAGTATTCACCTTTTATTTCCTATTGCTACAAATAGCATAAGAATAATTAAGAAGATGATCATAGGCCTGTGAGATGGCTCAGTGGGTAAAGATCTTTACTGCCAAATTTGATACCTTGTGTTTGATTCCTAAGATGCAAGGATGTAATCATTTCTCTCAGGATGTCCCTTGGCTATCAACCTGACACTGGTACAATATATATACATTTTAATTATATATATATATATATATATATATATATATATATATATATATATATATATACCCTAAATGAAAATGTAAACAAAAATTTAAAGGAAGATAATCCAATAAAATGCTGTTGTCATCTTAAGCATTCATAGAAGAACTGAAAACCAAGTTTTCATATACTAATTGTTTAGTGTCTGATGATATTTCCCTGTGTGGACCTCACTTTGAATCAACTTGCCAGGATATTCTGAAACCAGGAAGTCAAACTTTGCCCCCTCACTAACCGAGCAATGAGTTCTAGGCTGAACTGTTCTATGCTTATAAAGCTAGATACATATAATCATTTCACTAAATCTCAAGATTTTTAAAACAATACAGTAGGGATATAAAAGGTCATAATAGTATATATTATGATAAAATTTTATCTTGGAACAAATTATTTTTATAGGAAGTCTCAATATGCCACAGAAGCTATTATTTTTGTCATTACTTGTTAGTGTTAAGAATAATGGGTAATATGTAAAAATAAATAAAAGAGCTAGTTGTAACAAACAATAGATTAAAAAATCTTGGGCACTCAAACTACAAATAATAAAAATACAAGGAACACTAAGAATATGTAAGTATGGTGTTTAAGATGCAATGTTAAAGAAAAGATGGTTTCATTAGCCATGGCTCTAGGGTTCTGTTGACTAAAGTAGAAAAGTGTTTAGGTTTACAGTGTTTGCAATGTTGTGAGAGAAAAACTTCCACTAATTTCGCAGGAGAAAGGAATTTCCTTCTTTGTTTTTTTAGGAAATAAACTCTTCATGCTGAGAGAGTTGGTAGAAAACAGTAAATAATGTCCTTGACCACACCTTTAATAATATCTCCAGAATAATTAAAATGACACCTTTCCCTTATCATTTATGACCTTACACCCACTGCATAGAACCAACACACAAGTCAAGGACTGAAGAGGCTAAGAAAAACAAATTCCAAAAGTAGGACTTTCTGTCATATAGAGAACACTCTTAGACTGTTTACACATGTTCCAAGCAATCTTATGCAAATCTCTACCACATTTTTGATAGTGTTCACAGAATAATTTGGAGTTATCCCTAAACCTGACAATACCTAAGCTTTCTCCTACATCCTGTTGGGTAATCAAGGAAGATTTGGGGGACAACAAATATTTGACCCTTACTGAAATAATGAATAGAATATCACCACATCTTTACAGGTTAATCCAATTTCTTTGGATTAAACATTCAGTTATCTGAAGTTTAACTTCCACCCTCCTAGCTAAGATAGCATCATTAGATAAGAATACCAATGTTTTTTCTTGGAGTTATTATGGCAGAAAGGCTTTGTGAGAGAGTGATTTGCAGAAAAATAAACATCATTTTAGCTTATTATTCTAAAAACATTAACCCATTATATATAAAATTTCATTTAGGTAGTTACATGCCAGTTACAAGAAAAAGCTTACTATCAAATATATGGATTGAAATATTTTACTGGCGTTTTAATATTTTTCATCATTCAACCACAACTACCAGGTTGCACACCTCTAATCTTGGTATTTGTGAGTGATAGGTGATAAATTTTGTGTTACATATGTACGTCAGAAATCACCATACCATATACGCATTTCTAAGTTTTTGTTGGGCAGCTAGTCAGATTTTCCCACAAAGTTTGTCTAGATCTTATTCACAGAGAAAGGAGTTGAGAGAATTTATGACTCTGGCCAGAGTACAGATGGCTTTTGGAGAGCCCAAGTTTATTCTGGATGTGTGCCCAGGTCCTAGATTAGAAAAGGGCTATCTTGACATAATGTTTGTTTACTTACGAAACTTAAACAAACATATTTTGGATACCTACTTTAGACAAAGTCTGAAATAATCCCACAAGTTAGTATGTTACTGTCTACCTGACCACTGCATAGATAGTTTCCCTATTAAGGTCTTTGTGATAGGTTCTTGGCACAAAGACAACAAATCTACCCTGTCATTTGTGTTTTTATTCCTTTCTGGCATTGACTTTATCTTACATTAACTAGAGGAGAACTTCAAGGTTCACTATTTCTGTAGAGCTACCATGTTTCTAAGTAGTCCTGTCAGCAGTTTTATTTTCCCCTATGTTGTATAACCAAGAAGCATCACCTAATTCTGACTCTTTAATTTTAAAATGTTTACGTTTCATCATGTATTTTAGTAATTAGAACTGGTGAACTCTAAATCCAGATTTCCTACAATGAGTGTAATTATGCATATTCCCCAGAAACAGATGATAATAGATTAAGTCATATACAATTTTAGGTCCATAAACACTTACTATATGCACAGCTCTGCTAGTAAAATCCAACACAGGTCACCACCTAGCTGATTTATTGTTGTTTGTTGTTAGCATCACCAATGTATTAGCCGTTTGTTCCAGTCATTCTTGCATATGAGTTTCTCAAAACTAATTTTATGGCCTTTTAATTATTGGATATATTTTTAGCTGCACAAATTTACTTAGCTGTACCTTGCTCCTGAAGTCATCTCATGAAAAAATTATGCAAAGTAATAATTATTTGTTTTTGGGATAATTTCTTGTCTAGTAGTCAGTAGCATACAGATCTGATGAAGGAGATGGAAATTTGGCTTTCTATCAAGCTCCACTCACTCCCCAATAAACGCACAAATGTATACTGTTTCTTCCCAAAATAATATTCTCATATATTTAGATTATATTAATAATAGTGTTTTGTATATAATATATAATAGTAATATATATTAATATTAGAATTTACCAGTATATTATTAAGAATATTTTGTATAATATAATTATGTTAGTGTACCACAACTAATATTAATTACTAGTATAATATTAGAAATTAGTTGCATATATTACTATTATTAAACACTATATATCACTTAATAATGGTAATATATTAAATTTTAGAAAAATAGACACATAGTATTTAGTGATGATGGCTTCATTTCCTTACAATAGTTTCTAATAACACTACTAGCATCTTATAAATGTCATAAAAACCTATCTATTTGACTTTTCCTTCTCGAAAACATTAACCTGAAGTTCTAGAACTTCTTCCAAGTTTGTGTGATTGCTGTCTGTGGTATCAGACAGACCCCCAGGTATCCCTTTAACAGATCTTCTTCCTCCCTTTCTCATATAGTTTTATTCTGCTCTCACATTCAATATTTCATCAAACAACTGTCATTTATTATTTCATACTATGAATTGTTTAGGATCAATCAATCAAGTTATGTCTTGGGACTGAAAAGGATGATTTAGAACCATGTTTTCAGGATGCTATATGCAAGCACACTTAAAATCATTAGTTTCTTATGCTTCACTGTACCTCTAACTGTAGAAAATTTTACTGTATTGGAGGGAATAATGATAGACAAAATTTAGAATGATTACATAAATATCATCATGAGATATTTAATTTCAATCACCTTTTATATAAAAAGATAATGACAAGTTAAAATATAGATACTTGATTCCTAACAGTAATGTAGTAGGAATATATAATTTTATATACATTTTATTGACTCAACTATTTTTAAGCCAACATTTTGTTTCTTGTGGTTATACGTTTATTATATCAATGACAAGTTCATAAAATATATTCTAAATGTATAATTTATGTATTATTTGTTATATCTTGTATTGTATATGATAAATAATATTGAACAAGAAGACTAAAAATTGGAAAATATATTCTAAGTTTACTTTACATATGTCTGAATCCAATAAAGTTAAAACTACAAATAGAAAGTCTAATGCGATAAGCATCAAAATATTTTGCCATTATCAGAAAGCCTTTGCTTTTTACCAAATTATTCCTAACATATATCCTTAATTTATTAGTTAAGATTAAAAGCTAGCTTAGTGAAAATATTAGTAAATTACAAGTACATGCTGATGAGTATAGATAGTATGAGGTTTTTAATAGATAAGAAATTAATGTATTAACTATCATTAATAATAATAATACAATGGTGTTTTTGTTAATTGAACTTCTTTAACATATGTAGTTATAAATAACAGTTAAGAAGGTTATTGCATACCTAATTCACAGGCACACCTGTGTTTATTAACTCAGTAACTTTAACAGAAAAGCAAAATGGTTACATGTAATTGTGGCATGAAATATGGTGAGGTAGAGAAATAAAAATGATGACCATAGAAAATTAGGCTGAAAGGTTTTGTTTTTCATTCTTTGGGGTCTTTGTAATACTTAAGGCAGGTATAATATTTAAATTTAACTCTGTGGACAATAGAGACCCAACAGCAATTTACATGTAGAGAAGTGAAATACTTAGTTTTGTTTTGTTTTGATTTGTTTTGTTTTGTAAAGATACTTAGACAATATTTTATAGAGAGACAGAATTCATAAGATATGTGAAGGGTTTTATAAGTCAACTGACTTGTTAATTTAGAAACCAAGATATCTTCTGACAGACCACAAGCTGGAGAAGAATGATAAATTATGTGGTTGAAGCCCTGCAAAACATGGAAGTGGATGGTTCTCAGTCCACAGATAAAGGTGCAAGGACACAGAGAAAAGGGTAAATTCAGGGTGAGTACCAAAACACAAAGGCTGGAGAAAAAGTAGTTCTGAGAACATGTATAACAGAAAAATACTGTGTATATTTTAGCAGATTGAGTGGTGACCAACCACTTACCCTGAGAGTGAAATTTCCCCAATCAGCCTCCAGCTCACATACAAATATCACATGAACCTACAGTCACAGTCATACATATAGCATAAGGCTTGTTCCTTCTAATTATGTATGGACTACATGGGCATAGAGACATTAAAACATTAAAAATAATTAATTCATTAATTGAGAATCAATTGATGCATTTTTGCTAGCTATTTCTTAGTTAAGTCAGTTTGAGGTCCAAAGAAAACATAACAGAAGATATGGAATGAAGACAACCAGAGTCAGAAATATTAGCTATAAAGTGGCTGTAGTAATCAAGAAAAACATAATTATTTATATGGCATGCTTTGTGTGTATATATGAGTGAATGGGGCATATGCAGCAATTCAAAAACTTCTGATTTCTAAGTAACATGCTATAGGCAGAAACTTCCTGATTCATCAGATATTTCATATATAATAGAAGTTGACTTGCATTATCATCTTCAAAAGCTTATGTGTATACTTACACTGTCTTTGATAAACTCTTTGTGAGCAGATAAATGGACCTCTCCATCAGTTGCACAGTGGCTATGCATGTGGCTGACTCTTTACAATTCTGTAAACAAAGGAGTCTAGCTCATACTTTCCACATATTAATGTTCATGTTAATCATCTGGGAATCCTGGAAGGTGTAAGGCTCACATTTAGAAGGTTTTAGATGATGCCTTAAATTTACATTTCTAATTTGTAAGGTCAATGTCACTAGATCATAAAACAGATTTTGAATAGGGGGACAGAAAGAAAGTGGCTAAAGTTATGTACTGAGTACACAGATACACTCATATACACTTTTTATCACACAGATGTACCACTCAAGGCCACCAATTACATTTTTAGAATCCCAACTATTTTCTGCCAGGTTCCAACATGCTTCTGATTGTTAACATATTTCTTTTCAGTATGTAGGCTCACTTCACTTCTGTCTCAATTGGCAAACAGTTTTCCAAAGGTTTTAAAACACATCACCGGTCCTTTTCAAGAGGAGCTCAGTAAAGAATCACTTTATTGTTAGCTGTTCATTAATAGTTCTTTTACTGACAACTTGGATGCATGCCTCTTAATTTTGCAAGTATTTTTAAATTAAAATCACTTCCAAAGTATTTCAAATACTTCTGGCAAAATGTCTGCTTGGAAGCAGAATTCTCAACTCTCCTCCCACAGGTCTTTTCGCTTATAATTCTGTAGGTTTGTGGGCTCCTTAATAGTCAAAAATTCCACAGCAAAATTCATGTGTGTTGAGAGACATTTGAAAGCATTGGCATTCCTTAGGGTCTCAGGATGAAGCAACTATCAGCTTTGCCTTTGTGTAATTGGGCTCTAATCAGTAACCTTCCAATATTTAGGTTTATTTAAAAAAAATCCTTTCTTTTCTCATCCTCCATCCTTCAGTTTCTTCTTAGAGGAAACCCATTTATGGTTTGGACACATTTCCCAGGGTTCATATTTTCATCTCTCTGGACATTTCCCAAGCCAAATTCCAAGACGTGGACAATACCTCTTTGTATACATGGCAAATAAGGTAATTGCTAGTGCAATGGGTGGTTGGTTATTATGAAGCTTTAAGAATAAGACTCCAGCTATCCTGGACAAAAAAAAGGCTCATGCTTGCTCTGCAGGCACTGAAATCCCTTTCCCTCTCCATATCAGGGCTTAGCTTAGCTAAGTTAAGATAGGCAGAAAACCTAGAGAAACCTCAGTTGCTATTAAGTTCTTGAAAAGGCTGGGAAACAGAGATCCAGAAACTTGCTATCACATACTTGAGATTGACTCAGATAACTTCAGGACTTTCAGAAGGGCTCTGAACCTCACTGGATAGCTCCAGCTGAAATCTTCAAGCTGTGAGTAGCTAATCCCATGCATGCTGTCCACTTGGTCTTCTGTTTCCTGCTGCTGCCACTCACCTTCTGTACTTGATATGCTATTGGCTTTTCAGTTCTGGTTCTCCTAATGTGACTTCACTTTAGTTAAGACTTCAACCCTCATCAAAGCCTGAACACTGATACTTACCCTTGTTGCATCATCACAGTTCCCTCAGAGGTACTTCTGACTCAGATCATTAACTTCCCTCCTCAGAAATCTACTTATGGCTGACTTGCCAAAGGGAGCATATGCTCTCCCTATCATTTTAAAATTCACCCACAAAGAGTTAAAGGCATGCACTGAGCCATGCAGATTGAGAGTGATATGACTGGGAACAAATCCTAGGAGACCTGGCTTGCAGTCCAGTATGCCACATACTCACTGATTTGGTGACTGTGAATTCACATGATGCTCATCCTGCAGAAACATGCAGAGGACAGTCCCATTAGCAGGCTGAACAAATATGTTTATGTTTTCCAGAATACCTATTCTAACTGGTTGTAAATGATCCAGAGTTTGTTAATGAGAAAGCAACCCATAGCATTTCAGGGGATCTTTTCATTACAGATTACAATAGTATCATTTGTATTCTTTCTTTGTGTTTGCCAGATGTGGATTTTGTTCCAATGGCATATTCTCAGCAAGTCAATTTTGGCTGCTGCTGCTGCTGCTGCTTCTGTATGATCCTTCATGCTTTCCATTGTACTGTTTAATATTCTGAAGGGGAAGCTCAGTTGTTCCTTGCTTGAAATTTCAGGTATATGCTACTAAATCGGAAGCATGTTATTTTAGCTTCTGTCGTTTGCTGTGAGTTTCATTTCATGTTTTATACAAGGTAGGTAGAAAGCAGGTAATTTACTGACTGTACTGTTTTGGAGAAAGAAAAAAGGAGTGAAGATGGAATGAGAAGAGATAAATACATAAATTATAGGAATAAAACCACATGGAGACAGACGGAAGAGCCACCAGAGCACGTATTACCCGACATCATACACTATAGTTTGGTTGCTACTGACTTGCCTGGCATCCTCCTGAATCATATTTGTGGCCACCCAGATTAACTGTGTGAGTTGATCTCTTGATTTAATATCAGCCTGCTTTTTTCAGCTCCTATGTCATTTGCTGCCATCTCAAAAGAAAATGTACTGCTTGTTATTCAGGCATCTGTGTTTTCAAGAACCCACAGTCTTTTTTGGTATCGGGGCCAGGAGCAAGAGCACATTAAGAATAAAAAAATTAACCACTCACAGACAAGGTAGAAGCTCAGTGAAAAGGGGGCTGTCTCACGATTCGTGCTTTGTAAGCTGTGGGTGTGACTCAATTTCCTCACCGCCACATAAAAAGGTTGCCACCCAAACACTGTTATTTTTTTTCTTTCACAAACTCCTCCCCTTGGATTTTGGCTGAGAGACCCTAGGAGAGCCTGCCCTTTCTGGACTTTGCAAACTGACGTATAAAAGCTGTTAGCTACTTCTGTAGCCAGCAGCATTCAAACCTTCTGGCGTTTGCACTCTGAGAGCTTGTAATAAGGCATACTCTTCTTACAAGAGTTGATGCTCCAACATAACAAAGAAACTTAAATTGCTGGAGGAGCAGTGTATTCATTTTGGCATTGTGCAGAGGTAAGCTACTTGGGTCAACAAGATTTTATTGCATGAATTATCTTAAAGCAATTTTTGCATCTTTTTTTCCCTTTAGCAGTGAGACTGAATTGCTGTACAACCCTAGGTGTTCTGTCACTCGGTATGCAGAATGTCTAGGACAAATTATCAGCACATTTGCTGTGGCTACCTGTATTTGTCTTGTTCATCTCAGGGTCATCTTGGGTTACTAAAGGTTCCTGGCTGGAAACAGGCATTGTAGCAATGTGTCTTGCAGTTCAGGCATTTCAGCAAACGGTTCCCATTCATTTTTAGACTGAAATGTTCATGTTTTTTTTCTTTAACTCTAGAAAGTTCCTTTTAAAAGGTGTGACTCACAGCACACCCAAATGAGTAGAAATTACATTAGGTTCTCTTTCGCTCAACAATTTTGAGGATTTTAGGACAATATCCACCCAAACAATTCTTGCAAGATATGACATTGTAAATTTATATTCTATGGCTCTTTTCTGATTGCTTATTTGCTTGTTGTTTGGTTGGTTTTGTAAAGGCTCTAACTCTACACTGTTTTTGCTTTAAAGAAAGCAAAGCTGGAGGACTTCTCCATCTCTCAAATTGATAATGATCTCTGCAGTCTGTCTTGCGATCCTGTTGTCCCTTCTCTCTGAAGCACGCATTGTCGTTTTACTAAATTCCACTGACTCATCTCTGCCGGCCAATAACTTCACTGATACTGAAGCCGCCTTCAGCACACCACTAGAGTCTGAGGGTATCCCCAAAGCCAGGCGGAAGCGGTACATTTCTCAGAATGACATGATCGCCATTCTTGACTACCATAATCAAGTTCGGGGCAAAGTGTTTCCACCAGCAGCAAACATGGAATATATGGTAAGAGGAATTTTTCCTTTCTCGAATTCTGAGTGAGAAAGCTTTCCTTTGCATATTAAAAGGATCAAAATGGACCATGGTGTTTGTTTGCCAAGGATACATCTTTGAGCAACCTGGGAAAAGATTTTAATGTATCTTCTAATGTTAAATTGTGTTCTTTTATGGATTAAGGTATCTGAGACATACTGGTAGGTGGATCTATATAGATTCTCTTCTGTGACTTGCATAACCCTTATAAGACACATTTTCTATAAGGAGGGAAACAATTAGGTATACTGACTGCCCACATTTGGAAAGTCATCTTTCAGAGCTAAATTCATGAGGTATTTTTTTCTGCTTTCTAAACCTAAAAGTCATATTTATCAACTAAAATAATGTTGAGAATATTTTTTGAAATTAAAGGTTTCTTATGCATGATTTATTCCTGGCTAGGTGTCTCTCCTTTCTTGAACAAAGCTCTCACCAACATTAATTTATTTCTATCCTAGGAGGACAAGCTGACTCTTTCTTCCATGTGATTTAAGGCTATGTCATTCAGATAAGAGTGAAGCCATTGCACTTACTCACACACTGTTCCAAGTTGCCATGAACACATTCTTTGCTTGCTCTTAAAAATAGACTATGTTTAAATCTTTTCACTAAGAGAGCAAAAATATTAAGTTTGTATTAAAAGAAATGAGTCTTGCTGAACTTTACTTTTGGTTCTGAAGTTATGCAAAGTTATGCTTTAAAGTTCTACATTTTATGAGATTACGTGTTGAGTCTGTTTGATGCAATGAAGATCACACACACACACACACACACACACACATATATATTCTAGCTTCTAGAATCATCTACTTTTTTCCTTTTGCTCTTGACTCATTACAGGTGTTAATGTCACACAGAAAATAAATGGATTACGTTAATGTAAAGATGTCATAGTATCAGTCATGGGTGTTATAATGCCATAATTAAAATAGTGGCTACTGGAACCTAAAAATGTGTTCAAATTCTAGACTCTCCTTTTAAGGGGCATGAGCTCTTTACTCAGTGAACTCTACTGTCATGTTTTCTATGATAAGGAAAAAGTTAGTGTCTGTTGGGAGAGACTGTTGTAAGAAATATATGAGTTAAGAGACAAAGAAATAAGTCTAGAACTCACAGATATATATTTGTTTACTAAATGTTATCTTTAATGAATTTCTTTGAACTTTCTTTGAAAAGGACTCAGTGAGAACTCATTCAAGATCTAAAAACAGAAACAGTTGCTTACATGCAGGAGGCATATGGTTATACATGGAGGAACAGATATACTTCAAAATCTACTATAGATTATGAGAGAAGAAAGTGCTGAGTTCTGTGTGAGCTCAGAAAGGTATAATACCTAGACTACTAGGTGAGGGAGGACTTTCTGGTTACGACCACACTGACATAAAATCTCAGACAAAGGCCAAACCACTGAGCTAGCTTTGGTAGCAAGCTCCTCTTGTTTCAAATCATGACTGTTTCACTCACTATGAACTCAATACTCAGTGGTTCTAAGACTTCTTTTGCCTTCTCTTTCCTTATTTGGATATAACAATGAATATAATAAGCAATCAATAAAGAATGGAATAATATAATTCATTATGATAATAATATTGAAGTTAAAGAGACCACCATGATTGGAAGCATAAATGTGTACAACCCAGTAGAAATCAATAGAAAACATAAATATGTTTTCTCATTACATCAGCCCTTATCAAGGATTAAGTCACTCCATATGCATTTATTTAATTGCTGCTATGTGCCAGAGCCTTGCTAATTGTTTCCAGTGATGACCTCATTTGATAGGTCACATTCTCCATCTGGAGTTGAGATTGTGATCAAAATTTTCCAAATGAAATTATGTATACCAAGAAGTGTTAACAATTAAACTAAAACACTGTGCCCCAAAGTTGTATTGTCCAGATAACAATGGGAGGTATCTCTTTATTTCTTATATCTAGCATATGTCTTCTGAAGGAAATTTTGAGGATATCAGCATATGTTGATCACCTCCATAAAAATTCCAGAAGATATAATAGGTTATCCTCATTCTGTTTATGATTCTATCATTGTTTTCTGTTCAGGTATCAAATCCCTCCATATAATTTTTTTATAACAATACATAAGAGTCTTAATTATGTGGTATATATTTGCAAATCATCTTTAGTTCAAAAAATAATGAATATCCATAGTCAAAACAATATACTTTATAATGCAAAACAGGGACATTTGAAAATCTGAAAAATACACATATTCACTGTTTGCTTAGAATCTACTGCATCCATGAACTATTCTGAGCACCTAGGATAGATTCATGAACAAAACAAAAGACCTCAACTCCTGGGTGGTAATCAAACAGCAACCCAAATAAATATGTGAACTAGAGCAGGCCAGAAATTGGCGAGGTATTGAAGATAATGCTTATTAAGGTGAGTAGTAAGCACTCTCTGGGGTTCTTGGAGAGTTTGGCCTGGGGAACAGGTGGAAAAAAATTCCCACTGAAAAATGAGGGATATCCAGAGAAAAGAACAGGCAAAGGACCAGAGGAAGAAAAAACTGACAAGTTAAGAGAGAAACAGCCTTGCTTTTTTAATTCTATAGTTCAACACATCATTAGAACATTTTTGAGTGGTCCCCTTGTGATGGCATTCAGTGGCAGGCATAAATTAACAGGTAGCTTATAAGTTAGAGCAGGTACACCGAGTGACTCAACTTTTGAAGTGTGAAAATTATGGATCTCAGTGGGACACTGTTAGTTTTACTGCAACTAACTCAACCCTGATTTGAATTGGCATCAGCTGGAAAGCTGGGTCAGTTCCTAACCTGTACAGTGTACCCCAGAAATCTCTGGACATGCTTATTGTACTACATAATAAATTCTTAGGCTCTGAGTCACCAGCTCTATCTTCAAATTATCCTCTCCAGTGTGCTGCTACTCTGGAGAGCTTCATAAAACATTAACATAGGCTCAGGACTTTCTCTAATTGTACTAGACTGACTGTAGTTCCATTATTCTGAGCCTTTTGTGTACCCCCCCCCCCAACACCTATGCATGGTCTCCTTCTTAACTAATTCATTTATCCTATTCTTAAAGATTTTTGTATTAGCATAGGAGTTCCTTTAATGACATTTTTCATATGTTCTTTCATTTGAACTTCTATGTCCTCTCATTTCCTCCATGTCTATCGTATTGTTCTCATCACAACCAAACTTGACAAATAGTTAACTGTGCACTCTTTGCTAACTTTCTAACTCTAGGGCTACAGGCCACTAACATAATTATTATTCATCTTTGTCTCTGTGTTGTTTGAAAGTCTTTGTATATAGACAGTGAGCACCCATTACTTGTTGCATTTAGATGAAACCCCAATGACTTGTGTTTTTTTGTTTGTTTGTTTGTTTTTTTAATTTTTTTTATTCGATATAATTTATTTACATTTCAAATGATTTCCCCTTTTCTAGCCCCCCACTCCCCGAAAGTCCCGTAAGCCCCCTTCTCTTCCCCTGTCCTCCCTCCCACCCCTTCCCACTTCCCAGTTCTGGTTTTGCCGAATACTGTTTCACTGAGTCTTTCCAGAACCAGGGGCCACTCCTCCTTTCTTCTTGTATCTCATTTGATGTGTGGATTATGTTTTGGGTATTCCGGTTTTCTAGGTTAATAACCACTTATTAGTGAGTGCATACCATGATTCACCTTTTGAGTCTGGGTTACCTCACTTAGTATGATGTTCTCTAGCTCTATCCATTTGCCTAAGAATTTCATGAATTCATTGTTTCTAATGGCTGAATAGTACTCCATTGAGTAGATATACCACATTTTTTGCATCCACTCTTCTGTTGAGGGATACCTGGGTTCTTTCCAGCATCTGGCAATTATAAATAGGGCTGCTATGAACATAGTAGAGCATGTATCCTTATTACATGGTGGGGAATCCTCTGGATATATGCCCAGGAGTGGTATAGCAGGATTTTCTGGAAGTGAGGTGCCCAGTTTTCGGAGGAACCGCCAGACTGATTTCCAGAGTGGTTGTACCAATTTGCAACCCCACCAGCAGTGGAGGAGTGTTCCTCTTTCTCCACACCCTCTCCAACACCTGCTGTCTCCAGAATTTTTAATCTTAGCCATTCTGACTGGTGTAAGATGAAATCTTAGGGTTGTTTTGATTTGCATTTCCCTAATGACTAATGAAGTTGAGCATTTTTTAAGATGCTTCTCCGCCATCCGAAGTTCTTCAGGTGAGAATTCTTTGTTTAACTCTGTACCCCATTTTTTAATAGGGTTGTTCGGTTTTCTGGAGTCTAACTTCTTGAGTTCTTTATATATATTGGATATTAGCCCTCTATCTGATGTAGGATTGGTGAAGATCTTTTCCCAATTTGTTGGTTGCCGATCTGTCCTCTTGATGGTGTCCTTTGCCTTACAGAAACTCTGTAACCTTATGAGGTCCCATTTGTCAATTCTTGCTCTTAGAGCATACGCTATTGGTGTTCTGTTCAGAAACTTTCTCCCTGTACCGATGTCCTCAAGGGTCTTCCCCAGTTTCTTTTCTATTAGCTTCAGAGTGTCTGGCTTTATGTGGAGGTCCTTGATCCATTTGGATTTGAGCTTAGTACAAGGAGACAAGGATGGATCAATTCGCATTCTTCTGCATGCTGACCTCCAGTTGAACCAGCACCATTTGTTGAAAAGGCTATCTTTTTTCCATTGGATGTTTTCAGCCTCTTTGTCGAGGATCAAGTGGCCATAGGTGTGTGGGTTCATTTCTGGATCTTCAATCCTGTTCCATTGATCCTCCTGCCTGTCACTGTACCAATACCATGCAGTTTTTAACACTATTGCTCTGTAGTATTGCTTGAGGTCAGGGATACTGATTCCCCCAGATTTTGGTCAAGGAAGAAATAAAGAAAGAAATTAAAGACTTTTTAGAACACAATGAAAATGAAAACACAACATACCCAAATCTATGGGACACAATGAAAGCAGTGCTAAGAGGAAAACTCATAGCCCTGAGTGCCTCCAAAAAGAAAACGGAGAGAGCATACATTACCAGCTTAATGACACACCTGAAAGCCCTAGAACCAAAAGAAGCTATTTCACCCAGGAGGAGTAGAAGGCAGGAAATCATCAAACTCAGGGCCGAAATCAATCAAGTAGAAACAAAGAGAACCATACAAAAAATCAACAAAACCAGGAGCTGGTTCTTTGAGAAAATCAACAAGATAGATAAAACCCTTAGCCAGACTGACCAAAGGGCACAGAGAAAGTATCCAAATTAACAAACTTAGAAATGAAAAGGGAGATATAACAACGGAAACTGAGGAAATCCAAAAAAATCATCAGATCCTACTACAAGAGCCTGTACTCAACACAATTGGAGAATCTGGAGGAAATGGACAATTTCCTTGACAGATACCAAATACCAAAATTAAATCAGGACCAACTAGACCATCTAAACAGTCCCATAAAGACTTGTGTTTTTATATAGCACAAATTTTGATACCATCATGATATTTCATCTCACTCAATTGAAATAAGAAATATTTAAGACATTCTTTAGAACCTTATATTCTTCAAGTACTTATTCTAGATAGTGTTCAATCAAAGAAAACAAAAGAAATTTGAGCACTGCATTTTTATGCTCATAAAATGATTATATAGTATTTTATATAGTATGTGTGACTTTAATAAAACACACATTGTGTGCAATACACAGTCTTGTCACATTAATAATAGTGCAAAGAGTGTAAAATGTGCAGGTGAGGCAAAAGCACTGCTGGCTCCCATTTTCCAATTAGATTCTTGATTAATTTCCAGGGTGCTTTGGACACCAGCTGTTTTTCATTCTTCCTAAGGGCAGTTTAAACCATGACTCTAAACCACAAACCACATTAGTGTCTTAGGATAAAAATTATCCCCCAAAGAATGAACTTGCAAAACTTCAACTGAGTTCAGTTTGCAGGATGTTCTCTGTTTCAGAGCAATTTAATAAATTAATTTTATAGAATTAAAGACTCTTCATGGGAGGAAGGATTCCAAGACAGGAATTGTTATCTTTAAAGTATAGAAAGTGCAGTAAAAACAGAACAAATAGTTGTAAAACAGTAGTATAACTCAGTGTAATGCTTTGCTGTATGGAATTGATGTAATAAATGCAAAACAGGCAACAGTTGGAGACTGAAGTGCTAATCATATTGGAACATGATGAAGATTTCTGTGGAGGAGGAACATATGACACTGATTCTCTGAAATAGGTGCTTAATGGCTGTGATAGAATGCAAAGCAATGGATGCCCCAGACAATGAGCAGTGAACAACTATAGCACTGTTCTCCAGCCAGGCTGCCCAGGAGGTGCAGAAAAAAGCTAATACAAAAGGAATCTGGGAGATTGTGATATTTGAGATCAAGGGCAGAGGGAAAGCTTAGAACTATGACTTCTACACATATGAGGAGGTCACCCCTACTCAGTGACTGCTGGGGAACAGAACTAGATTTTTAAAGCAAATTTGAAGCAAATTTGCTGTGTCTAATTTAAGTCTTTAATATGTGCTTTTCTGACTTCTAGAAGGCCTGTGAGAACTACTGCCATAACGTAGTGAACTGAGCAAGCTGACTGACAGAAAGGCGCTTGGAAATGCTGCTCTTCTGCATGAGAACTTGAGTGGTTTGGCTTTTAGTGGAGACCAGGAACATTTTGTAGGAGCTTTCTGTGCAGATACACTGTTCTGTAGTTTACTTGCACACAAAAGAATGTACTCATCCCTGGAATTGTATGTCCTTCCTCTGTTTCACTTTTCCAAATCTGAAGATAAGAGCATTTTCTCATAAGAGATTATAAGGTTAAAGATTATAAGAAGTATACACACACAGACACACACACATATAAACAAACATATATACATGCACACATAGACATACTGGCCCTTTGAAACAGGATTTCTCTGTGGAGCCCCAGCTGCCCTGGAACTGACTGTAGATCAGGCTGGCCCCAAACTCAAAGATCTACCTGCCTCTGCCTCCTGAGTGCTGAGACTAAAGGAGTGTACCACCACTGCCAGCAATTCATGTTAAAAATGTAAAAGTTAGATGATTTGGAATAATATCATTGGGGAAAAAGAATACCTATGAGTCACATATGGGTTACCTAATGAGTACTACAATCTTGGTGGCAAATTATATTTGGTCCTATACTTGGAAGTAAAAATAAATTTGTGTTTATGTTGAAGGTTTATAGAACCTAGTGTCACATCTTGTCTCACAGTTAATAGTTAAGAAACAAGTGGGGTTTTGCCTAGAATATGTGACTATGATGAGGTGATGGGCAAGTCTTTTAATACTCAGTCTCTCACTACACAGTACAAGTTTACCAGCTGGTCTTTTTGCTACAGTGGAGGGCAATGAGGAACAGAGACAGAAAACACTGTATATATATCAAGGAAGTAGACAAGGCACTGTGCTACATGCTGAAGCAGAGTAACTACAGAACTGACTCTGAGACCACAAGAAGAGGCCTATTTCAGGGATAGCATGAAGTACAGAATGGTACCAGTTTCCAAAAGTGATCATACTAGATATTAGCCTATATATCCTATACAGACAAGAGATAAAGATGAGGACAATATGATCAGTATAGAAGGGTTCCATAAGATACAGGGTGGCATGTTGAAGACATAGAAACACTATAATTACAAATAATGTACAAATACAAAGAATATTACAAGGTTGAAGTTTATTGGAGGAAACTTGATTGAACTTTGTATTAAGATCATGGGAAGTACTAAAAGTTTTAGCTGGGAAATTATGCAATCAAATTTGAATTTTAGAAATGTCCTTCTGGTGACAGGATGAGGTGGGTCTATAAAGAAGCAAAAGTAGAGACAGGATGGCCAGTCAGTGGCTGTCATGACAGTCTGTGCAAGAGATAACTGAAACCTGAAGTATTTTGAGACAACAGAGTAAGCTGGTTGCCTCAGGAAAAAAAAATATGTGAAACATTTTGGAAATCATGTCCAGAAGAGTGATTCACATGAAGTTTCAGAGAAGGATTTAATGGATGGAGTATTCAGAACTTTGTCTCTGTCTTTGAGGGGGACTGCTAGGTCACTTCAAGTATAAGAACACAAAAGGCAAAACAAAATTTAGGAAGCCAAGAAACGGCAGGGGATTGTTGTCTAGTGAACAAGGCTATAGAGATTGAATAGGAAATAGAATGAAGGAAGGTGCATTCTTTCACTGCAGAAAAGTTGGGTTATGAATATGATTTGACAGTCAAAAGAGAACCTTCTCCCAAAGGCATGAGGAACAGTGCCATGGAACTGAAGATCCTGTCTATAGAAAACTACTCAAGACTGTTTGCAAGAATATGCCCCCTAATCCAAGTCTGCTTCAAGGACCTAAGTAGGGCAAAGCCAAAGCTATGCTGCTCACTTGAGATAAGGCATTTTCTCGACAAAAATCAGAGGACTTTTGAAAACATAGATCGTTGCTATCTTTAGTCTGACTACCTTGTGTCTTAATGTGATATATATGACAACTATCAAAAACAACCCATGGACATTTGGTGTTTATGAACTAGAGGTATTTGAAAGTTTCTGAGAAGTTTTGAAGGATGATACTGGAGGAGGGTCAAGGAAGATAAAAACTAAGTTCTTAAAAGTTGAATAAAAATGGCACAAATGCATCCTGAACTGAGGTTTGGTAGAAAGAATGTGAGTTGTGAGTACCACCATGTTATATTATTTATAGCATGTCAAATCAGATAACAAACATTTTAACATAAATATGATAGAATGCCCAATTATGTTGATTTTAGAAATAGCTTTTCATGAAGTCTCTTAAATTCCACAGTGATCAGTGCGATCAAAGATTAAGGAAACAATATTTTCCACTAAAATGTCATACTTCATAATTTAGTTAAGCATGAACATTTCACCCACTTTTTCTATGCACATCCTTTGGAAGTCTTTTTTCAGAATGCAGCAGATAGTCATACAGATAGCTAAGTTCTAAGGAGTAGGTAATATAAGACATGGGATTTACATTCATATTTCAGAATAGTTTTACAATCAAGAAATCCATTTTAGCATATTGTGTTATTGAGTCAATGAAGAAAAGTGATCATTCATGAAAATTCCTTGATAGCCTAAATGCCACTGTCAGATGACAACGAGTGTCTACCCACTACCCCTGAAGAGAAAGATCATTGCTAGAATCCACTAACAGTTATTTTCAAACTTTAATTTGAAAAACAGATGCAAAACAATGTATGAAGGAAGGAAAATACTTTTTTAAAAACTTCTAAAATTCTTCAATGGTATCTCCTTTTGTCTAATGTTATTTTCCCCTGGAAGTGCCTGTTTTTATACAATTCTATTCCTGAATTTTCAATGACTTCAGGCTTTATCTGTTTTCTTATCAGATTGCTTGTTTAGTAGAGAATAATAGTTGATAAATTCATGAAAAGTTCTCAAACTAATTCCCATTCTGTGTTTCTCCCCAAACCCCTAAACATTCCATACAACAGTAACAGGTATTATTTAGTGCACTCTAGCCCTTTTAGAACTGTGGAAACATTAATTATCAGCATCAAACTTATTCATCACAGACTTGAGAGATGGGGACAGATTTCCTCATTAGAAATATAAATTCAAAGCATGGAAAGCATAAATTCTCTGAGTATTTGAACATGTTGACTCAAATGATCTAGTTGGCAGCAAATATTTGTTTCAAATAGCAGTGCAGTACAGCATACTACACTACAGTACAGTGTGGTAGAGTACATGTTTCCCTTGGTCTGTTCATCTCTCCTGGTTTTTGGATCATTTGCAGAGTAAATTTCCCTACATGCTCTTCATCTGAGACTATCAGAGAATATTAAAAAAAATTAAAAATTGTAAATAAAATTATACTTTTATTCTCTATGCTTGGAAAATAATAGATAAAGTATCTTATGATAGTGTTAAACATCTTTGAGTATCTGCTAAGATAACTATGGCATTGCTCCTGGACAATCAATCCCAGATATGAAGTTTTTTTTTAAACAATGAGCCCTTTAAATGATATATGGATGCATAAATTTGTTCCCCATTCAACACTTGCCAACACAGACTCTGAGAGAAGGTTACACTAAGATATTTGGTTTCTTTAAAAACCTGGAAAACCAAGTATGTTATTCAGGAAATTCAAAATCAAATTTCACTCCTTACCAAAGCACAAGTATCCAGAAGAACAGAGTCATTAGGTCATCTTGAGAACTTGAAACTGTGTAGAAAAATAGCACTTCCTGTTTGTCCTCTGTTAGATTAGGTTCCAAAAGGGTGCCTTCTACTGTGAGATGCTTGCCAATGACCTGACTTGTCCAATGAGGGATAATGGTGCTATATTACTGTCCATTATCCTTAGTATAATTGGCAGATTTTATAGACACATTCTGCTGATTCACATTTTCTTAACTGGAGTTGAAGGAAGATCAATTATGTGTTTTAAATCAATGTTTTATGAAAACAGATTGCTCCCATATTTTTATTTATTATCTTTAGGATTTTGAAATGAATACAAAGAAAAATACATCTTTGTTAACATAATAGAAATAATAACAGTGGATTTTGTGAACCATACATGCTGGCAATGGCCATCTTCTAAGTACAAATCCCATGGTGATGGTGCACACTTGTAAATTACAGAAGTTGGTGGCATAAAATTCCATCCTGAGATCCAGAAGGAAATCCTGCTTCAAGAAATAAAGCAATCTCCACAAGTCAGTGTCCACCAATTCCCATCGTCATCATGTACTCTGTTCTTAGAGCTCTATCTCCCTACATATTTTTACATACAATGTGTGGTGTTGCTTTTGTTAGGACTGGGGATGCTGTTGCAATCCATTTCTTTTACCTGCCTCCTATTTTTGCAATATAACATTATTTGAATATTATTCAATTAATCTAGTCAATAACCTGAATCATTCTTCTGAGGGCCGGTCTTTTCCTCTGTTCCCATGTATTTTCCTCCCCAGCCTAATCAGGGTTCATTTCTCTGATCTCCTGGATAGTTTAGCAGTGCTTCCTTCCTGTTTATTTCAGTATCCTTCATTGGTCATTTCATACCCATGCCTATCTAATAACAGTAAGTCTACCAATTTTAAGACATAAATGTCTTTCCTAATGTCCTTGAAGTGTGTTGATACTTTAGCTGCCCTCCAGGGCAGCATTATTTTGTCACCCCTTAATTTGTTTATGGCTTCTACAAATCAATACTCTTTCCCCAATTAAGAGAAAGGATTAAAAACAAAAATAAAATATCTCCTGTGAAATGCCAAAAAATTCTGAATATGTGTGAAACGCCCATGTAAATATCCAAGAATATGAAGATCTACAAAATATCCCATGCTTGTCTTCCATATTTTTGCTATGATGGTACCCATGTCAATATACAGCTCATAAATCTATCTCTAAAATGTTTTATTTCTAGCACTTTGTCTTTTACGATGATTGCAATGTATATAATAGTTTTTTCACAGTTGACTGTGGTGTTCTAAGCTATTATTTTTCCCTTAATTTCAACTTTAGTTAATTGCTTTTTATTTTTACAGGGAGATTTTTTTTATGAAAGTAGCTTATTTTGAAATAGCATGTTTATTTAATGTCTATCTCTTGCAAATTAAATATTTAAGCTCTATTTCTGAATGTAATACATTTTTGTTTAAGTATTTCACTTGACTTGATAATTAGGTTTTCTAAATATTTAAGAAACTCATAGAAGTCAAGAAATACAGATTTAATATCCTCTTAAATTTTGAAATACTAGAAAAATAAAAGAAGCAAATGTTAAAGAAATAAAATCACATTTTACATCCCTTTTTTTTTTAAAAAAATGTACCGGACTTTTATTATTTTCAACTTAAAATCACAATTGGAAGTAATGACTTATCTGCATATTTTATACTGAAATACAAGACCATTTGTTATTGTGAGAAGCCATATTCTTCTAATTACTGCAAATATTAGCAAAAGGCTGTAAGCATCTGAAAATTTTCAGTCTTCAAATTTTGTCCTTTTTCACACTTCCATACTTTATTCTTTAGAATTATAAAGAAAATGTTTCAACAAGTCTGTAATTATAATCTCAAGTTTAGAGTTACCTTCCCAAATTCCATTGTTTCTTATTAGCCAGAAACCCTGGCTGGAACATAAGTAGATAGTCAAATGTACCATTGTGTCACATGATCATGTTTGTTAGCACACTGAAGATCTCAAAGCATATGACAAACTATTTTTGTATTGTATTAATATTATCTATTTTTTCTGCAGTTATATAAGATGAAAACTTTCTCCCATAAAGCAACATTTTTTGACTCCAATTGTGTCTCTGAGTCAAACTCAAAACATTTCTGAACTTGATGAGGATCCTGAATTCTTCTCATTTTCCTCTTATCTCTCAGGGTCACAACTCTGCCAGATAAGATGACATCAGTTTGAATCTGTTTTGTGTCTTAGGCTAAATGTATTAGTTTTGTGTGATTTACAGTCAATACTCTTCTTAGCTCAAGCTAATTTATTAATAAACAGAAAATCCATGGTAACTATTTAAATTCAAAGCTAATTAGTCCATTTCTGGTTAACTCAATAGCTCTTAACTAGACAAGAACAAAACATTAGTAACTATAGGGCAAACTTACAAGTGTATACATACTTTACTCTATTGTCAGTGATTTTAAGTTTATAAATGATCTAAATAATAGCATAATTTCTATTTCCAGTTTTCTATAACTGTTTTGTATATTAATTCACAGTACTCTTTTTATTTCAATCATTGAGAAATATTGAGGGGTTTGCAAGTAGCTTAACTGTGACAGTGTCTTATGAGATGGTAAGGATATTTGAAATAAGTTATTCTAATAAAATATTATGCTATTGGGCATATTAATATTCATGTAATGGAAACAAGGGCACATCTGTGCTTGCATTTGTTTCTTCTATTGATACATCAATGGGGCACAATATTGAATTTATTCTATATTATATATGTACAATTTCATATATAATTATATTCTACAGCAGGTTAAATTTAATTCTGGTATTATGTACTAAAATATATACCAGAAATACTAGGTATATTGCCTATCCAGAATCTAAACCACAGGCCTATGCAATTTGCAACCCCTTTCCTAGAACTTCTGTGTTAAAATGCAGTTATATTTTTTTAAGATTCAACAAACCTCATCATATCCATAAATTTATTAGAACACACTAAATTAATCACTTATATATCCATTAGGTATAATTGTAGCCAATGGAGAGATAGCAAGTAGGTAGGTCATTATGGGAATGTGTTATAGTCTCTAATTTTATAACTCCTGTTCCAAAGTTAAACTTTGTCTTTTAGAAGATGGGTGTGGGCCAGGCTTGGAAACAAGGAGACAGCACAACTCCTTTGCTCCACCCTCCAGAAGGTATCAGAGATACAGTCAATCATATCTCCTACATGGAGGGAAATCAACTCTCTCTGTAAGGGAATTGGCTTTCCTATCTCTTCTTTCAGGGACATGGAGAAGGAAGAATCTGTCACATCAGTTCCTTAAGATCACTCCTTGAGAGAAAAAGAAAGCACTTAAACTCACTTGACCTGTAACTTCCATCTCCATATTACTGCTGATTATAATTTCACATGCAAATAATAAGTATTTGACCCACAGTAATCCTGAGTACATTTTTTTCATATTAGAATCCCTTACAAGGGTCACCAAAGGATATTCTTAAAAAATATTTTTCAAGTATATGTGAACTGCTTGGTTTATGTTACTGTTATTTCCAATGTTTTGTATGCACATTATAAACATTAAGATTGTATTTTATATTATTAAGTTGTTAAATTCCTGAAGTTTTTCTTTAATATATTTAAGATATGCCATATTCTCTCTCTTTTCTCACTGTTTCTCAACCAGAGGATGGAAATAATATAAAGAGATAATTAAATACATGCATGAAGATTTTAACCTTAGTTAAATCTCCCAAAACTCCTATAAAAATGTCAGGTGTATTGACACAGAGGATCCCTGGAGTTTGCTAGCCATCCACTTTTGCTAATGGGCCAGCTACAGGTTTAAGAAGATTCCTTGTATAAATGAATAAATGAATGAAAGAATGAATAAATGAATAAATGAATGAATAAATAAATAAATAAATAAATAAATAAATAAATAAATAGGTGAAGCATGACTAAGAAAGACAGCTGATGTGAATCTCTGGCTTCAATATGTGCATGCCTAACTGCTATATACAAATAAACACATGATGAAGAGAACACATATTAAATATTTTGAATTATTTTGTATAGAGTACATGTTTTCAGTTGCACTGATTTTGGGGATACTCAAGTATATCAAAATCATGATACAGTGAATCAGAAGGAAAGCTACAGATGATATGGCTTTGAATCTTCTTGTTTTATAGATTAGTAGGCAAATGATAAAAGACAGCCCTCAGTCACTAATGATCTCAGTAGCAAAATTAAGGATCAACATAAGATCACTGCATTTCAGATGAGTGCTTTGTACCATGCTGTGTTAGCACACTTAATTGATTATAATAATAAAACTGAAGATAGAGTATATAATAATAAATAATATGTATATTTATTTTTCTCATGTAACTCTGATTATTTAACAACCTTTCAAGAATTGAGCTGGTTGAAGATCAACTCTTTTGTGATGTAATTATACAGGTTTCCATTTTAATGAATTACAATCAATATTTCAGAAATTCGTACTTTAGTAATTTTTGATGAAGTAAGAAATGTTTGATAAGACAAATTATCAACCAAACAAACTATGTTTTAATTGTTATCTAAGTAACAGGATATCAATTTTTTAGATTAAAATTTCTATTTTAAAGTCCTATGTCAACAATAACTTTTGTGTACAGGAATTATTCATATTCTGTATTTGTGTCTTCATACTTTAATAGAAAGTTGACTTTCATTGCAGAAGTAACTTATTATTGACAGGTCCATAATATTTGGCAGGTCTATGCAGGTCTTGAGATGACTTACATTAACATTTATAAAATCATTTTAGTCTACATTTTTCAACTAACAATAATGTAATATATGAGCATATATATGTAATATATGCAATTCACTGTTAACTTGTTTTCTCAAGGAAAATTATATTTTTTAATTTGATTCAAACTTAATGTATTGTATTTGTATGTAGTACTCTGAAATGATTTTATTATAATTATGTTTAGTGCACATAACTAAAATAGTACATTTCATGTTTTTTTATTGATGAGAAAGATTCTAATGCTTTCAAATGTGACCATTTCATAAACTTGAGTATTCTATAGCACAATCTGACCTTTGAAAGTTACAATGTATTGGCATTGTTGATTTGAGCATATTAATTTGGATAAAATGGTTGCTAATTATTTGGAAAAACATGGTTGGTAAAGTTCCTTGTTTATGTATAAAGGATTTTGCTAAATCAGTTTATTTTAATACATTCCAATTTCATGGGTCATTTAGTATTATTCTCCATGTTATAATTAGATGTGATTTTTTTCTTTTAACTTATCCTTCTCCCAAATGTATATCCCTATTGCATTAACTTTAAGTGAATTGTTCTGAATTGGCTTTGTTTTAGATAAAATAATTTAAAGACCAAGAATTGAAGACTGGAACTATCACTTTTCTTTCCTTTTTTTTTTGTTTGTTCTCAGCAAAACTGAAGGACTATTTTACTTCTACAGGTCTGGGATGAAAATCTTGCAAAATCTGCGGAGGCATGGGCAGCAACTTGCATTTGGGACCATGGACCTTCTTATTTGCTGAGATTTTTGGGTCAGAATTTGTCTGTAAGAACTGGAAGGTAGGAAGCAGTTACCCATATGCCTCCGTGATTATACACCCCACAGAAAATGGTATTAATTTTAAGTGATATCAGAATTTTCTACTTATTTCTGTAAGACAGAAAATATTTGGCTTATGAATAAACAATATTTTTTCAAAACATTATACAACTAGTTCATAAGGCCTAATATGACCAGCTTTCCTCTCTTACTTTTGAAACATGCTACCTTTACCTGTATTTACCATTGACCCAACAGATTCTTAGGGTTGATTGTGTATGCTGGGTCTTGCTTTCCAACCCCATACACCCAAAATCTATGATCTTGCAGAAGCCATCTATGTGTGTTTGTGTACAGAATTTCCATTGAATACAGAATATTCCATACACACACACATACACACACACAGTGAAATTAGTAAATCGGCAGATTGGTAAGATAGTATCATCTGCATTCACATATCTATGTATGCACACAAGTGTATGTACATGTAACTATGAGATAGCTATTCTCATTGACAGGATATTTTTTCTACTGAAAAACATCATGACCAATATTATTTAACTTTGTTTTTATGTCACTTTAATTAGAGTTAAATTTTTTAATTACTTTGATTTGCAAAATTAGATCAATTATAAATTTCCGTAGAGTAAATGTTATGTATAAATTTAAGTAGGATTGTTTTTCCCAAATTATTTGTGTTTTTCCATTTTTAGAGTAGCCTGACATGGACTTAGACAAGGAAGTCTCTTTGCATATTTTGCACTTCCAGAGAAATCAATATCTTTATAAGATTATGATTGTAATTGTCAGGCATGGACATGAGCTTGAGTTATAATGAATAATCTTCCAACACTTGTTTATAGTATAAAATGAGTCTACCTGAGTACTGAGTTCTTTTTTGCTCTTTCTTTTGACATCTAGATATCGGTCTATTCTCCAGTTGGTCAAACCATGGTATGATGAAGTGAAAGATTACGCCTTTCCTTACCCTCAGGACTGCAACCCTCAGTGTCCTATGCGATGCTTTGGGCCAATGTGCACTCATTATACACAGGTCGTTTCAACTGATTTGTTCATTTTTGTTTCACATATTTAAAATGCTTTTCATATTTGTGTGACTTGGCATTTTTAAGCAATATTAGAAGATATTGGTTTATTTTTACAGATGGTTTGGGCCACTTCTAATCGCATAGGATGTGCAGTTCACACTTGCCAAAACATGAATGTCTGGGGATCTGTGTGGCGACGAGCAGTGTACTTGGTCTGCAACTATGCTCCAAAGTAAGTACCAAGTTGAGTTCCATTTCCTGAGTCATTGTCTGGCGTGAGAAATAAACAGTCAGAGGGGCATTTTTGGTAGTTGTAAAAGTCAAAGTACTCTACTGAAATTCTTCAACATCATCTCCTCTTCATCTCCAGCCTCATCACTATGCCTACAGTCCTGAGGGAAAAAAGAGAAAGGGTAGAAAGTTTCTCTTCACTGGGACAAGGGTACTGGGCTAAAATAGTAAGGAGCACACACTGAGACACCTGTACTAACTAAGTTCTTATTATCACTGCTTGGTCATGGTATGTGTAAGCACTGTGTTTCATAAGCACCTTCATCAAAGGCATCAAAAGTATCCTCAAGCACTGATTCCTGTATCAATGGGATTACATCATCTAGGGAATGTATCAGCACCCTATTATTCTGGATTATCAGTATTTGAATGCTGTCCTACATGTTTTACTAGGGAAGCATCATATTGGGAAAGACTCTTCTCTCCTCCCCGACAAGATTTTTCAATAAAAGTATACTCAGTCTCATCATCTAATAACATATATAAATATGCTACAAATTTATAAAAGATTATAAAACCTAGTCATGTTTGAATATTCCTTAAAATAACAATAAATATCTGTTAACACATGATAAAATAGCTTCTTGATAATAACAACTGAGAATAAAAAAGTGTTCCAATATTTATGCAGTGTTATTGTGCCATTTAGAATAAATACCAAATTTGCAAAAGATTTATCTCACTCCTGGTATCTTCCAAAGTGAAACTGAAACAAAATTTTCTCCAGTGTTTCCACCACGAGGAGGTAGTAGACAATGTGTCATATGTGCTAATGTGGTCATGACTCATTCATACAACTGAGCCAACCCTTCTGAAAATCAGAAAATTCAGAACTATTGTAATGATTATAGTCTGAAAAAATATAATTTTTCAGAATTAATCTAATCCCTGCATTTGTTCGATATTTTTACTTTTATGTCTTGTACTTCTTCTTAAGCACTTTACACTTCCTCCATCTTAACTTGGCTTGGTTGTAACGAGATGACCAAAGTCAGATTTTAAAAATTCATTTGGATGTTTGCTTCTTGGGCAAATAATATAATTTCTTAATAGTATTAATTTATAGGCTTTCCAAGTAAGTCATTGCATTAACATTAATGTATAATACTATTAATGGAAACACAGTTTTAGATCATAGATGACTAAGACTTATGAAATCTAGATTGGGAGGTAAATATTATTTTTCCAACAGCAGCATGAAGTTTTTTGTAGGCTAGTCCTTTCCGTGGGAAAAAAAGAAAGTGAGAAAATAAATAAAGAAAAGAGAACGATTATGTAAATAAATGGATTAGAACAGAAAGGAAGGAATGGATAATATATGAATTTAGTGATTTACTGTTCTATTCTCTTACAATGAGTATGATTTTTTTAAAGTTGGTAACAAGATAATATTGCATATACTAAACTGTTTTCAACTTTCTTATTTATTTATTTATTTATTTATTTATTTATTTATTTATTTATTTATTCATTTATTCTCTTTACATCCCAATCACAGCCCTTCTCTCTCCGTCCTGTGCTTCCTCTATTCCCCTCCTTCATCGATCTATAATAAACTTTAATTCTGTGTTTTTCCTCCCAAATTTTGTACATAATAGTTTTTAAAAAAAATTAAAAATAAGTAGAAAGTATGAAATTATATAACATAGGCTGATTCCACACATTACTCTCATGTAGCTTTGAATAAATACATAGTAGTAGTTAATATTTTTATTACAGGTTTGGAGGAGTCAAGAGAAGATGAGAACACTTGTGTCACATGACAGGCTTGGAGTACTCCTAGATTAGCATGTGATGTCACCACAATGACCCTCTAGGAATCTTATTTTCTAAGCAAACTGTAGAATTCATTAAGTCGAAGTAGGAAGTACTATAATTTTATTTTTTTAACTAGATATATTCTTTATTTATATTTCAAATGATTTCCCCTTTCCTGGGTGCCCCCTCCCCAAAAGTCCCATTAGTTCTCTCCCCTCTCCCTATTCCCCAACCAACCCCCTCCTGCTCGTGGATTGTCAGGATTAATATAGTAAAAAATGGCCATCTTGCCAAAAGCAATATACAGCTTCAATGCAATCTTCAGCAAAATCCCAAATCAATTATTCATTGGGTTAGAAAGAGCAGTTCTCAAGTTCATCTGGAATAACAAAAAACCCAGGATAGCTAAAACTATTTTCAACAGTAAAAGAACTTCTGGGGGAATCAGTATTCCCGACCTCAAGCAGTATTACAGAACAATAGTGTTTAAAAAACTGCATGGTATTGGTACAGTGACAGGCAGGTAGATCAATGGAATAGAACTGAAGACCCAGAAATGAACCCACACACCTATGGTCACTTGATCTTTGACAAAGAAGCTAAATCCATACAGTAGAAAAAGGATAGCCTTTTCCACAAATGGTGCTAGCTCAACTGTGGCTAGCATGCAGAAGAATACAAATTGATCCATTCTTATCTCCTTGTTCTAAGCTGAAGTCCAAGTGGAACAAGGACCTCCACATAAAGTCAGACACACTGAAACTAATAGAAAAAAAACTAGGGAAGACCCTTGAACACATGGGCACAGGGGAAAGTTTCCTGAACAGAACACCAATAGCTTATGCCCTAAGATATTAAAGATACATAAGATAGATAAGATACAAATATAAATATAAATATAATATATAAATATAATATATAAATATAAATATATATAGATGTAAATATAATATAAAAAATAAATATAAATATAATATAAAGATACCTAAGATATATAAGATACAAATGAGACCTCAAAAATTTACAAAGTCTCTGTAAAGCAAAGGACACTGTCAATCAGACAAAATGGCAACCACAAAATTGGGAAAAGACCTTTACCAACCCTACATCTGACAGAGGGTTAATATTCAATATATACAGAGAACTTCAGATGAGACAAATAACCCTATTAAAATTGGAGTACAGAGCTAAACAAAGAATTTTCACCTGAAGAATTTCGAATAGCTGAGAAGCACCCTAAAAATTCTTCAACATCCTTAGTTATCAGGGAAATGCAAATTAAAACAACCCTGAGATTTTACCTCACACTGGTCAGAATGCCTAAGATCTAAAACTCAAGAGACACAAGGTACTGGCAAGGATGTGGAGAAAGAGGAACACTCCTCCAATACTGGTGGGATTGCAAGTTGGTACAACCACTCTGGAAATCAGTCTGGCAGTTCCTCAGAAAAGTGGGCATGATACTACTGGAGGACCCTGCTATAACACTTCTGGGCATATATCCAGAGGATTCTCCAGTATGAAATATGGACACATGCTTCACTATGTTCATAGCAGCTTTATTTATAATGGCCAGAAGCTAGAAAGAACCCAGATGTCCCTCAGTGGAGGAATGGATACAGAAAATGTGGTATATTTATGCAATGGAATACTACTCAGCTATTAAAAGCAATGAATTCATGAAATTCTTAGGCAAATTGGTATAACTGGAAAATGTCATCCTAAGTGAGGTCCATTCACAAAAGAACACACAGGGTTTGCACTCACTGATAAGTTGAGAAGCTAGAAGCCCAGAATGGAGGAAATTCTAAAACTCCATTTCAGTTTGTAATATGAATACATTTTTAATATGTATACTTATTATTTTGAAATGATCTGAATTTTATCTGACTGGTTTGCTATGTAATTTCATATCCTATATATGTGCTTCATAGCCCTCTTTGCATCTTATCTAGGTTATTAGGATCTGTTGTGATCAACCTGACTTTGGCACTCATAGCGGATCTTCTTTCTTCACTTAATTTCCTTTACTCTGTTATCTGTATTTATAATCTAATACTGAAAATAAATTTATTGTCATCCTTCATTATAATTTAAAGAGCAAAACTCAGAAGCATCATAGACTTGTTCAGCTATTCTAAATAGTGAACGTGCTTCATTATAATAATCAGGGTGTCATTGCAGTGATAGTGAGTAGTTGTATGTGCTCATGGTCATGAAAAAGCAAAACTAACTACTGAAAAGATTTGACTTTCTATATGGAAAAAGTTTTGTGAATCACTATAGTTCCTCTGACGCAGTATAAGAACAGTTCCTCTTGATTCTTATTTTATAAACATTAGAATATTAAAAATTTCCTGACTTTAAAAATTAACCTCATGAGCTTTTGAAAACTAGTATTTTCTCTATAGCAATTCATTGCACATTTCATACCCTGCAACAAACTACTTGGCATCTTGTTTGGTTAACTTACATTTTCTTTCTTTTTTTTTTTTGATGTATTTTTATTTTATTCGATATATTTTTTATTTACATTTCAAATGATTTCCCCTTTTCTGGTCCTCCACTCCCTGAAAGTCACATAAGCCCCCTTCCCTCCCCCTGTTATTCCACCCACCCCTTCCCACTTCCCTGTTCTGGTTTTGCCTTACAGTGCTAGACTGAGTCTTTCCAGAACCAGGGGCCACTCCCCCGTTCTTCTTGTACATCATTTGATGTGTGGATCATGTTTTGGGTATTCCAGTTTTCCGGGCTAATATCCACTTATTAGTGAGTGCATACCATGATTCATCTTTTCATTCTGGGTTACCTCACTTAGTATGATGTTCTCCAGCTCCATCCATTTGCCTAAGAATTTCATGATTTCGTTGTTTCTAATGGCTGAATATTACTCCATTGTGTATATATACCACATTTTTTGCATCCATTCTTCTGTTGAGAGATACCTGGGTTCTTTCCAGCTTCTGGCTATTATAAATAGGGCTGCTATGAATGTAGTGGAGCACATATCCTTATTACATGCTGGGAATCCTCTGGGTATATGCCCAGGAGTGGTATAGCAGGATCTTTCGGAAGTGAGGTGCCCAGTTTTCTGAGGAACCGCCAGACTGATTTCCAGAGTGGTTGTACCAATTTGCAACCCCACCAGCAGTGGAGGAGTGTTCCTCTTTCTCCACATCCTCACCAACACCTGCTGTCTCTTGAATTTTTAATCTTAGCCATTCTGACTGGTGTAAGGTGAAATCTCAGGGTTGTTTTGATTTGCATATGCAATTTGTTCCAGTGCAGCATTTCATTGATGTATATAACAGATTCTGATCATATCCTATTCCCTTCCCTCTCCTGTCCCTTCCACTATTCCTGATGGCCACATTCTTCTTCCCAGCCTTCTTGATCTACTTTCATATCTTTCTGATCCTGATGACCTATGACTTAATGAGTTTAACTCCTGTTACTTTCACGTCCATGGGCACTTTTACCCATGGATATAGCACTGACGAAAATGTTTTCCCTCCTTCAGCAACCTTAATTAGCTTCTCAGAGAGGGATGGCACCTCAGGGGCACCTCCTCCATCTAAGGCAGAATGTGAGCAGATCTAAGTTTGTGCAGATCCTGTCTGAGTGAGTTAAAATCCTAGCTATTTTAAAGCAGCACTGAGAAGCAGTCAGCACAAAATAAGAAGCATTATGTGTGTAGAATTGTGGCCTGCCCTTGTGCTCTAGAGCACTGTTAGAGAGAAAACAAATGTTACAGAGTAAGCCTAGTGTCCATAACTTATGATACTACCAAACATTGTAGATAGGACTTCATTACTTACCTGTCAGTAAAGATTCTGTTAACTTAGTCAAAGAAAGAGCAGGGAAGGGAGAGAGAGGGGGAGAGAGAGAGAGAGAGAGAGAGAGAGAGAGAGAGAGAGAGAGAGAGAGAAAGATTTTAAGATTTTAATAGCAGCAAGCTGCTTGAGAAAAAAGAATGCATTTTCAGTAAGTATGTTCTTCAAAAATATTATCCTGTGTCAATAGTGTGTACATGTAAAAGAAATCTGTTCTTGGGGTGAGTGAGTAGCACTAATATATCTTTTCCTTTTCCATCCTAGGGGTAACTGGATTGGAGAAGCACCATACAAAGTTGGAGTGCCATGTTCATCGTGCCCTCCGAGTTATGGTGGTGCCTGTACTGACAATCTGTGCTTTCCAGGAGTAACGACAAACTACCTGTACTGGTTTAAATAAGCTTATACTTTGCCCCTTGGGGGGGATACATTGGTTTCTGGACTAATAAACACACACACACACACACACATATGGTGAAGTTTGAACAAATTATATTTACTTTACTGTAATCCTGTTTTCATTTTAATGACCAGTTTACTATTGTTTTTCTACAGTGTTGTCTTAGATACAAAGAAAACATCATTTTGTACTTTTGGCTTAAATTTAATTTAATTACTGTATATATAGTGATGATACAGTCATTGTATCCAATTCTAACACCTACAATTCAGAGAAATTATGTTATTACCCTAAAAAGTAGAATGTATGTTTAAGCTATAATATATGTGTATTAATATGTATACATATGTAAAGATATGCTCACATGTATGATGTGTGATGTGACACATAGGTAGTTAACAGGGGAACACTAAAAATATATTTGAGGTTATGAGACATTTTCAAGACCATTTCTATAATTCCCATGAATGTATAGTTTGCAACTCAGTGATATATGGAAATAACTTAATTAAGCAATTGTACAATTCATTCTGGAGATACTTTATTTTATTTGCTCCAAAAAAGTGAATGGCTTGATTTTTGTAGATTTCCATAACATACCTTTTGCTTGGTTTCATCTTGGTTTTGAATTAGTAAGCATGTTTAGTGTTTACTTTGACTAATTTACTTTGCTGGTTATGGCCTGATAATGCAAAGATAGTTACATTTAATTTCTTGCTTTTGAGAAGCTATCAGATGTCCCTAAAATAGTAATTATGTTATAAAATTATTTTTAGTAAATCACTTTTATGTTTTGAGGACACATGATAACATACACAGATAGCATGATTGATAAGCTCTACTGTCTCACATTTAAAGTGTCTGTTTCCCAGGAAAATCCAGGCTCAATATTTAAATGAGAAATGTAACGTATCTTAATTATATTTCTGTGGATAGATACCATGACCAGTGTAGCTTATAAAAAGAACACTTTCAACTGGGGACTTCCTTTCAGTTTCAGAAGATTGGTCCATGGTCATCATGGTGGGGAGATGAAAGTATTCATGCCGAAGGCAAGGCATCGGAGCCGTATCTGAGAGCTTATGTACAGGCATGAGGCAGAGTGAATGAGACTGGCCTGTCCTGGGCTTTTAAAACATTAAATTCAAGGACACAGACACAGTTCCTTTAACAAAGTATATCTCCCCAAGAGGGCCACACCTTCCAATCCTTTCTAAGCAGTCTACCTGTCAAGACTTAACATTCAAATGTATGAACCTAGAGGTCCATTATCATTCAAACCACTAAACCAGGAAAGAATTAACAACTGCCCACGAATTTCTGAAGCAGAATAGAATAGGCTGGAGACAAAATCTTCAAGAAACAGATGAAGTCCAAGAGAAGTAAAATGTATGAATAATCACAGGAATAGCATGCTTGCACAGGAAAACTAACCATTTGAAAAGTCTAGCAAACCTAGGGACCCATTAACAAAAGTTTAAGGATTTCAGAAAGAATTGCATGGAGTTGAAGGCACATGTGTCTCATTGTTTTCCCTGACATTAGTTGGAGAATCTCAATCTACCTATTATCTTAAACTTTGGAATATCATATTCAAGATCCTCCATAAATAGCTCATACTATTTTGGTAATATAGCCCTTGATAGGTGTTTTTCAAGGAACTAATCACAAAACTTTATTTTTACATTTTTTGTAGAAGAATAATTTTCAGTTCATCATTAAGTTTGTTCAGGAAAATCAAATCAATAACTTCTTCCATGAGATTCAGAAATACATGTCTTAATTTAAATTTTTTAAAAGGACAATATAATATCTGGGCCAACACACACAATAAATTATATTTAAAATATGTGTGTGTACATGAGTCTATGCATGTGTGAGAATGAACATAGACTTAGAGAGCAAGTAAACCTGCTCCTTTCAGAGGGCAAACAGGAGAAGAAAGCTACATATTTAAACTCGGACACAGCTGCAGTTTGTTATGTAGATGCATTGAAGGATGACAGTTAATTTGATTCAATTCAGTGGGAGATGTTTTCACAATCTAGATACTGGGCGTTCTTGAAGACAAACAAATGGTCCAATTACTTTTAAACACTGAATGTTGCATCCAAATGTTTTGTTATTAAGTGACCCTGACTTTGTGGAAACATATATGAACCTTTTTAAAGGTATTCTAGGAATAGAAAAAAGAAGCATTACATAATATAGAGTTGATCTAATTCCCTTTTCATTCTTTTGTTTCACCTGAGACAGTCTCCTATAATCCAGGTTGACCCTAAACTCATGGATGAGATGACTCCTGATTCTCTTGCCTCTGACTCTTAAATACTGACTTTATCATATTCCATTTTGGAGACATCTGTTTGACTTACTTAAGAATGTTTTCTTGTTAAGGGTACTGAAGTTAAAAACCACACAAATAGTAGTTTACAATTCTCATTTCCAGGTTACTTTCTAGCTTATATCTGTAGTAGGGTTTCTCAGCTCAAAGAAATAATAATTATATTTGTTATATAGATCCCAGACTTGCCCAAAGAAGTCAATGCACCATAATAACAGAAACTTAGGAATATTGAAACATTCACTCACAGATCTCTTCTTGGTATGAACTCTTGTAATTAATTGCATTTACCACAGCATGTTACATACTGGCTATAGTGAAATAAAGGTTTAATTCTTTGGATTTTTCAGAAGTAGTTTAAAAGTCTAAAAATGTAAAAGTTAAAATGAAGCTTGCCCTCTCATAACTTTTAAGGACTAAAAATTCTCTAAAACATAAATGTTTTACTATAACAAATATCCAAAAAAGTCATGCACAGCATGGAATTAAACCTGGGGTCTCCAAGCATGCAAAACAACTCTTTCAAAACTATAACTATAACCAGTAGTTTATTTATAACTTTGCAACTAAGCTGAAAACACACTGGGTATATTTGTTACTCTATTTGTACTTTTTTAACATTGGTAAATAATATGGCTGTGTGAAATATTCTCTTTCCTGGGCCTTTGCAATTGATACTTTGCTTGTATCAATATAGTGTCTTGCATTTCTGGGGGGGTGCTACATTTTTGGATTTGCACTGTGATTTTCAGAGATGGAACAGGCCTGGCTATAAACTGTATCATACAGGCAGCTTTTAATAGTCAGCATTAAAGATTTTATTTTGAAAGCTTTCATCAAAAAACAATATGACTGACAGTATTGCTCTCTCCCAATACTATTTATTTAGTAGAAAAGGAATATGTTGTTAAAATAAAATTTTTTAACCTTCATGTAGAAAAAACAACTAAATATGAAATTGATACACTATTTGCTAGGAATGTGTATAAACTGTGTAGGTGTGGTCTTAGCATTCTTGTAATGACAGACAAGCTTGCTTTAATAACAGTTAAGTTGAGGTGATAAGTACTATTGTTTTTGCTTTTGACATCATCATGTATGTGATCCATCAAAGCTTACCTAGAACTTTTATCCAGCTCTGTTGTTATCTGCACATGAGATGTTCATGAAAATTTTATTTCTAATTTTTATGCAGTCCTAGTACAGTATACTCTGTATATTTTAATCAAAATGACATATTTCCCATATTTTTGATTTAAACAAACCCATAAAGCTTACACTACAAATCCAGTGCATATTTATACTACTTTAACTGTTTCAGTTTCATTCCTTCCTTGGTAAATAAAGCAAAAATAAATGGATGAGCTGAATATTTTCCTAAAGGAAGGCAGTACTAAAACCTGGGTTATCTTTCCCTTTAGTGTTTAGATTTCACAATATCATGGGATGTGAATCTTATTATAGATAGAAAGAATTACCTACTGAAGTATTTAGGGGATAAAGTTATATTTCTAGTAATAGTTAATATTGTTTTTTGTTTTTAGGGGGTTTTGTATTTGTGTGTGTGTGTGTGTGTGTGTGTGGTGAAGGTATTTAAACCTATGGAAAGGTCTTTTAAAAATTGTGACATGGCTCAACTTGGAATTGTAAAATGTTAATGAATATAGAAAGTTAAGCAAGTCAGTGATTAGTGGTGCTGAAAAAATTACAATCACCATTTTGTTATAATTTTTGAGTATTCTTTAAAACTATAGTTGTTACTATTAGGTATAAATGACCAATAGCTGCTTACTCTGGTGCTAAATATGTGGTGCTAAATGAATTGTTAGTGTCAACAGTTTTAAAACCACTCCTTTTAGTAACTCAATTCTTCATTCAGAAGTAATAGCAAAATTTTCTAATCTTTACCAATATATGACTGTTGAATCTGTTTTCTCTTTATTAAAAATACAATGTTATTACATGAAGTGATAATTCTTCAAGTGGATATTGGTTTTTCTTGTGTGTGTGTGTGTGTGTGTGTGTGTGTGTGTGTGTGTGTTATGTGTGACCTGAAAGGTAAAATTACCCATGTTAACCATTCTGCAGACCCTGGCACCCTCTGGTGTTTCAAAAGACAATTTTGTACATTTGATAAAAGTTATTTGTGTCTGGTGAAAATTTATTTTTCACTGTCCCAGAATTTTTCATACTGGATCTCCCAGCATTAAAACCACAAGACAAGCTTGAGACTATTGACATGCCTTCTTAAGCTGTGAAGAACCCAGACAATACTTCATTCACTTTTTAAAAAATGTAAACTCTACGGTGCTTAGTTTCAGTTTTATTTGTTTTTAGGAAACGATTTATCATTGGGTCTCGTTTTTAAGAGTTGTTGTTTTATTTAGCTCAGGACATACCATAATAGGAGACCATCTAAAATAGTAACTAGTTACATACATAGCAGAGTGATCCATGTTGATTGCAGATCTATCATTTGAAGTGTTAGGCTTTCATACTGTAGAAGTAACACTAACTTGTTATTATTCCAATGAAAGTTTATGACACTCATGTGTTGATAGATTTCATAAATTATCTTAAAGTTTCAGATTACCTCAGGATATTTTCAAACTTGTTTAAGCAAGGGAACCTCTTTTAGGATGTAATCACACACAAAGCTTCAAAATACAAGAAAGAGAATACGGACCTATTCTTTCCAGACCTAGTGCCCAGACACTTCATTCTTTGGACCGTAGAATTTCATTACGCAAAACAACATTCAGATAAGTTAGTTTTTTCCCTTAATTTTACCTGAAACAATCAGTTAATGAAAGAAAAATTTGAAAGGCTAAAGTATTTCTGGAGTTCTCTTAGATATCTAATTTCACTCTAACTGTGCTGGCAACCTACTAGTTCTGAAGGGAATCAAACACTGGGCTCAATTTGTACCTGGATGCTTATTACAGCATTTGCATTTTTAAAAAGTTTTTAAGGTGGATATTGAATTAAATATGGTGCATATATGAAGAGTATGCTTTTTAAAATATGTTCATCTTTCAAATATTTATATAGTCCTAAAATGTAATGTGTCAGTTCAGAAACTGTAAGCACAGCTATGATGACTGCAATTCATTATGTTGAGTCACACTGGCAAAGAGGTGCTCCTTTATGTAGTGAAACATTGTTCTGAATGTATGCATTTTTAACCTCTGTCCTTATAGAACATAGCAAATATAGCTTTTTAACCTGACTGTATTATTTTTTCCTCCAATAAAATATTATTCATTATATTGATTTTGAGATCTGAATGTTTTTTCTTGATAATATGAGAAGCAGACGATATAACTTTGAGAAGAAATTATTCCCATTTCTAAAGCATCAATGAATGCAATGTTAGCATGTCACTAAATTACATTAACTGGTTTTCTTCATTTTCATTTCTCTCCCTACTCATCCATCCCTTTCTTTTCTCACTAAGCTTCAGAAAAGTAAAATATACATGGAAAATAACTTTTTTAGACAAAAGGACCTAGTAGCAGTCCCATTATGAAAGAGCTTAATAATCACAGATATTATTTTAGGAATTCTTGTAGGGTCATTATTAAAACTTAAGTCATCTATTTGTCTTTATAGCATCACTATAAGGCAGTCCATCTTTGTATATCTGCAGCGATCTGCTCCAAAGGGGTGTGCTATTACCTATTGATTATTACATATGTATAATAGTAACAGGAAAAGCATATTAATAGCAGGAATCTTTCCTAAATTTAGTCCCACACAACCTTGCTGAAGGGGGGCTCATCTGTGGCAGATTATGAAATAATCCAAAGCAAGCATTTCAGGATGATCACCTGCTAGTACATTAGCTTGTCCCATTATGGCTCCTGACATCTTTTCCCTTCGAATAATATAAATTAAGGGTATATATCTCCTTTTGTGCAGTCCTGATAGCATCCCCTAAGCACTTGAAGATGACTGGAAAAAGAAATAGAATCAAAATAACCAATCCTATAATAATTCCCAAATTCATAAGAAAATTCCATAAAGAATTATCTTTAACAAAATTTATGATTGAATTTGAACAATAATCAGCCAATTCTACTGCCGAAGAACTCTTTAGCCTGATGGCAGTGATCTGGGAATGTAAAGTATCCATACCAATAGCAAGTTGAATTGTTCCACACACCATGTAGATGTGCTTGTATCTGTTTCTAGGATATTTCTGACTCATTGTAGGGCAGAGGGGTGACATAAATCCATTTATAATTGGCTTGACATGACGTAGTTAAATGTGTTTTAATATTTTGAATCTGAGTTCCTATATAAAGGATGGCTTCTTCTAAAGCATTGACTCTATCTGTTAAACCTCTAGCAATTCTATCTTGAGTGATCAGTGTTAACGAAATATTTTTTGTCAAGGAATTAACATGGTCAGCAGTGTGTACCTGTTTGGCTAGGGAGGCAGCAGAGGCTGCAACTGACCCTAAGATAGCAATTAAGTTTGTAATGTCTAAGATTAAGCCCAGTAATAAATCTCTTAGATCATGAAAGAAAATTAACAGTTTTCTTTCCAAGGCAAACAAAGCAAAAGCATTTTATCAAGGCTATGAGAAAGCAATTGGTGACAAAACATAAAGAAGCTAGTATACAATGAGAAAAAACAATATGACACAATGATGAAGTTATACAATTGGTCAAAATAGCATACTGGTAGGAAATGATACATATAGATTTATATTTAACAATTCTATATTCCCTATAACTCCAGGGGAATAGAATTAAAAGTCCAATCAGATGCAATCTGGAACCATATCTTCAGTGTCTTCTTTTTCTGGGGTCTCTGGCTTGGTGGAGAGTCTGCAGATGATGGTGTCTCTGAAGTATGCTTGAAGGAAGTGGCAGGTGTGGAAGTCTCTGTCCATGGAGAAGGCCTGGCACAATCAGCTGGTCTGGCATCTACAGGGTCCTATAAATATATAAACAGAGCTTCTCCTGGAAAAACATCCAGTCTTTTATTATCCTGTTAGTAGGCCTTTATTTTAGAAGAGGCTTGAAATGTTTAGAAAAGGACTTATTCTTGTTTAATAAAATATTATAAGGAGAGAAATAATTATGATTTTATTTTGTAATTTAGATGCCTATATCTTTTAAGGTCTGATGAACTCGTTCTACAAAAGGATGTCCTTGTGAATTATAGAGGATTTCAATGCAATATGAAAAACTAAGAGTCAAACATCAATTTTAAAAGGTTTTTTAAGTTTAAACAAAGGCATTTTCTGATTTTGAGCCCTTGATAAATCCAAGATTATAAAATAGTGAAACAAATACTCTATCATATCTTTGAAAATTTTCCCAAGTTAGGAAAAGGTATAAATAGTAATGAGAATTAAGCATAATATATACAGGAATTAAGGCTAACTTTCCAAAATATAGGACATATGTAGCATATGTCTGTTATAAATCACAAGGGAACAGGCTCATCAGGGGTTAATTCCTAAGCTTAGCAGAATGCTCTTCAGGAATGCACGAGCAGTCTCACTGAGTGCTATGGTGATTTGTAGTGTAAAACCTTGCTAAACTACCTACTTAGGAAAAGTAGCAAGCTTTTGTTAAAAAATTGAATTAATCCTAACCTTCATTTATAGGACTGGGAATCAGAGAATGAACTCAAACACGTCCAATAGAGAAAAGGTCATTTCTAAATTGAAGCAAGACTTGTAATTCTGAAAGCTGGGGTTAAAATTGTAAAATAGCTGTAAAACAGTTACATAGTTTTTTTTTTTTAAAGGGTTGGTTCTTAGTATTTAAAAAACAATGACTATTGTCTTTAGTTCCATTTGTTAAGCAAAGGTTTGTGTGTGTGTGTGTGTGTCTGTGTCTGTGTCTGTATCTGTGTAAAATTTCTTTTAGGATCTTGAAAGTTAAGATAACCTGTTTGAGAAGTCATGAGTAAATATTTTTGTGGAGGTTTACTCCTTGCTATCTGGTGTTGCCAGATGCAGCTTTCTCCTTCTTTGACAAATGGATTGGTCACCCGAGGCTGTTGAATTACTTCTATTGTCCGAGGGGCCTGAGGTATGTCCCTCAAACAGTTTCCCTGGTTTGATAAGATTCCTGTATTATTAGGGTTTACAGTAGCACCAGATAAGGCAGTACCATTTTTATGAAAGTTAATTTGGCACTCTTTATGCCAGTGGTACCCTTTCAGACAAGGAGGATAGTCAGTTGGATTTTTGCTTTGAGTGGGTCCAGGAGCATTAAAATTTATGGCACCTCCTGCCTTACCAGGACATTGTTTGATGAATAGTCCAGGCTTCTTACCTGAATAACTTTTGGAGCCCAGCCTGATTTACTAAATGTTTTCTGTCCTTTATTTGTAAAATTTTGGATAGTGTTCTGGCTTTGTGAGGTTGTTGTAATAGGTACACCATGAAAATATGAAGTAACAACCTCAACACATGCTTTAAATAAATTTCCAGATTTTTTAGTTGTGTTTAGAAGGAAATGAAAAGTAGGTGCAGCATTCTCACAGGCCAGTTGGTTTAAAACAGTATCTTTTGCCTCAGAGCTAAGAACTATTTTCCATAGCCTCTATTAGCTGAGCAACAGATTGCTCAAAATGTTTCTCTGGTTTATGTATTATATTATCAAGTCTTTTGAATTTTGTATCTCTGTTAGGCAAGCATCTCCATGATTCTAGGAATGCAGTTGATATTTTTACTAGAGCTTCTTTTTCATTTTTTTCATATGAAAACTCTTTCATTCCCCTCTTATTTTCAGACATCTTAGACAACTCTTTTTGAGCCAAGTTTTTATATATGTATATCCATCCACAGTAAAAATTCATCTTTACTTAGATAGGCTCTGGGTATTTTAAACCAATCATGAGGAGGCATAAGCGATCTAAACGTCAAAGGTTCCCATAAGTGATTCTTATCCTCTTTGTTAGTCTCCATACTCACTGGAAACAGCCTAACCCTTGCCCTCTTGCTGAGTTTGAGGTACACCAGCAGTAGGTCCACCCAATGGGGCCCCTTTGGTTTCTTTTCAAGTTTTTCAAAGGGTCTTGTGGAATGACTTATATTTAAATGCTGCATGGTAAGCCACTTATGTTTATGATATTTTGATGCTTTCTTTTCAGAGTCAGATTCCTCCTCTGGGGTTGATAGTTCCTCTTCTGACTCATCACTCCTTTCTCCTGAACTACTTTTCTCAGACTTTTCTGTCGAAGGATAAACATTTTTCTTAGATCCTGAGTGAGACTGTAGTAATGGAGTTCCCTCACAAGGAGGTGAATCTGTCTCCTGACCACATATGGCTTTATGTCATCTACTAATGCCTTCCTAAGCACATTCCAAATAGCAAACACTGCAAGAGGCACACCCAATACTCCAGTCTCTGTAAACCAGTTTTTAATATCTAACCCTACTTTCTCCCATGTATCCACATCTAAATTTCCCCTTTCTGGAAACCAGGGACTGACTGTACAAACTGAAGAAAATCAGTCAGCTGGCTAGTGCTATCCTCAATGCCTTTTTTCTTAAGTTTATACTTAATAATATCTATAAAAAAGCTCTCTGACTCCAGATTCACTTTTTCCCATCCTGAAAGATATTCACAAAATGTGCCCAAAGCAAAACCTATGGCTGGCTAGTAACCTAGGAAGGGTGCTGATATCTCCCAACAGGACAACTAGACACTGTTAATACCTAATACTAGCCTCTGCTAATGGCATCAGGCAAAAAAGCCAGATCTGATGGCTCCTGGCTTAACTTGGGCATTGATGGTACCCAACCAGGTGCTGATGGCACCTACTATCTGCCTCTGCTGATGGCAGCAGGCAATTTAACTATTTCTCGCCCTCCGGAACCCTCCCTGTCCAAGGGGTTTGCAAGACCCTGCTGAGAGTCTGATCTGTGTTCACTTACCTTCTTCAAGATCCCTGTTCCGACTGCTCCACTGCTGGTGGGAATGCAAATTGGTACAACCACTCTGGAAATCAGTCTGAGGTTCCTCATAAAACTGGGCATGTCACTTCCGGAGGACCCTGCTATACCACTTCTGAGCATATAACCATAGGATTCCCCATCATGTAATAAAGATACATGCTCCACTACATCCATAGCAGCCCTATTTATAATAGCCAGAAGCTGGAAAGAACCCAGGTGTAACTCAACGGAGGAATGGATACAAAAAAATGTGGTATATGTACACAATGGAGTCCTATTTAGCCATTAGAAACAATGAATTCATGAAATTCTTAGACAAATGTATGGAGCTGGAGAACACCATACTAAGTGAGGTAACCCAGTCTCAAAATATCAGTCATGGTATGCACTCACTGATAAATGGATATTAGCCTAGAAACTTGGAATATCCCAGGAATAATGCACATATCAAATGATGTCCAAGAAGAACTGAGGAGTAGCTCAGTTCTGGAAAGGCTCAGTGCAGCAGTATAGGGCAATACCAGAACAGGGCAGTGGGAAGGGGTGGATGGGGGAACAGGGGGAGGGAAGAGGGTTAATGGGCAGTAGGGAGCCAGAAAAGGGGAAATCATTTGAAATGTAAATAAAAAATATATTGAATTAAAAAAAAATCCCTGTTCTGGCACCAGATACTAATGGTAGTTGTGCAATATACGGATAGTGTACAGAGTAGAGCTCTGGTGATGATGACTTTGAAGTCTGAGGGTCTCAAGGCTTTCTAACTTACTTGCTCTTTCTGAGGGTAAAAGACTGCTGTCTTAGGTGATTAACACTTGCAGCCTAACAGCAGAGGATTAAGCAATACAGTCTTTGTTCTATCTCAGCAGGAACTACTAGGCTCTAACTTTCAGCCTGCTAGTCAGAAGTCTCAGGGAGAAAAGTGGGACACTTAAAGAAATGGTTACAAGTGAAATGGTTACAAGCTTTCCCATGAAAGCTACCGAAGAGGGAAAAGCAGAAGGATCCTAAGTGGAGAAAGGGAAAATTTCTTCTAAGTGGGGACAGGTAAAAAGTGAGAGAGAGCAGAGAGAGAGAGAGAAGGAAGAGGAAAAGAGCATACACCAAAGGGGGGAAGAGAGAGAGAGAGAAGAGAAGAGAAAGAGTGAAAAGGAGAGGAGAGAAAGTAGTGCCCTTTCTCTTTTGTCTTCAGTACTTATACATCTTTCAGAATACATGATCACATGTTATAAAGTTCATCACAAGTTCACACAAAATACCAAGTCATAAACTGAAATAGAAGTTTACAGTAGAGAATGTTTACATGTATATCCATTAGGTGTAATTATCTAGCTAAATATCTATCACTATGTCTTTCACAAGTTCATTGAAAGTTTAATACCATAACAAAGTTATAATTGAAGTTTTGTATAGATAAACCCGGTCAATATTTTATCTTCTGTTCTAATACCTAATAATAAATCATTAATTCCCTTTTTATGACCTTTGGCTAATTGTTTTACAACCTCTTGGAATGTGCTCTGAGTAGGAGAAAGTCTGGTTGCCATCTAAGAGCAATTAAGCAGTGACACTTGGAAGACTGGCAGAGTTCTCATTGAAGTTTTGACTATCATAAAAGGACCTAGTAGCAGTCCCATTATAAAAGAGCTTAATAATCACAGATATAATTTTAAGAATTCTTATAGGATCATCATTAAAATTTAAGTCATCTATTTGTCTATATAGCATCACTATAAGACAGTCCATCTTTGTACATCTGCAGCGATCTGCTCCAAAGGGGTGTGTTATTACCTATTGATTATTACATATGTATAATAGTAACAGGAAAAGCATATTAATAGCAGGAATCTTTCCTAAATTTAGTCCCACACAACCTTGCTGAAGGGGGGCTCATCTGTTGCAGATTATGAAATAATCCAAAGCAAGCATTTCAGGATGATCACTTGCTACTTTATTAGCTTGTCCCATTATGGGTCCTGACAGTAAACCTGGAGTCACTTGTCTTGTTGGGGATTATCCTAGAAACTGGAGCTAGGCTTGGGTTTTGTTGGGGGACAACTTGGAAACTGATGCTATTTACCAGCCTGTTAGTTTGCTTCAGTTCAAACTTAGGTTAGGTTATCTAAAATGGAGTCTGAACTTTAAATATTTGGCCTCTCACTCAGTATACTACGAACGACCACCAGACCAGGAATGATATCAACCACAGTGGGCTATGTCCTCTCATATTAATCATTAATGAGAAAATGTCCTACAGGCTTGCTCAGAGCTAATTTTCTCAATTGAGGGTCTCTCTTCCCAGGTAGTGTACATTTCTTTCAAGTTGACAAAATACAAACAGAATATAAATACATGGTACTTTTTGTTAGAAAGAAGTATGAAGTGAAGAGAAATGTTCGTTAATAATTTGTGTGAGGATGTAATACATAGCTGTACACTTTCAGAAATGGTTCCATGCTCTCTTGTACATTTTATTCAAAGAAATTTTTTGAGACTGGATCTTCCTATGTGGTTAGCTGCCCTAGACCTTGCTATGTAGACCAGGCTGGGAGTCAACCTGTTTATGCCCCTAGGATACAATAATTTAAGATGATGACACCCAGAGAAAAAATTTTAAGACTAGATCAACTTGAGGCAGTGTGTCCTAATACTGCTCTTCTTCTTAAGTAGGAATTTTGGAAGAATATTTTTGGATAATTTATATATTTGGGTTTTGGCTTGCTTATTTGTTTGTTATATTATTCAGTGGAAATACCCAACTATTTTTGTTTCTATCTTGTATTTTCTTGTTTTAATTTAAAATTTAAAAACTTCATGCATGAGCATTCTATCTACATTACTCCTGTGAATCCCATCACCTAACGCTTCCTGTGTTCTACCAGGTAATGACCTCTTTTTTATTTTTAGTGTTTGTGTGTGTGTCACTTAGAAAGTCTATTTAGCATTGCTCATATAAATCATATATCATATATATATATATATGATAAATAAGTGTGTGTCTATGCATCCTATACACACCATATATAGTTATATAACATAAGGGGAAAATCAACTTCTGACATTTATCCTTTGACCCCCCTTTAAATGTGCTATTGTGTGTACATACCAGAAACCATATGCATATCACACATACACACATACATTTTTTAATATTAAGGAAGATCTTGGCATTGGATAGGCAACTATCTGGTGTGTAAATTTACATAATTTAAGAAAACTGAACAGTCAGCTTTCTTAAATTTTTGAAAGAATATTAAAGAAAAATGTAAAGATAAAAACATAACAGACAAATGAAAAAAGGAACTGATTAATTTAAAGGATTCAGAAATGAAGGAGTTAAAAAATGAAAACAAATACAAATAGATATGCAGCATTTTAAAATCCATCTATGTCAGCAATTACATGCAATGGGAAATTTATATTTAATTTACAGATTGATATAAAATTTTTAAAGAATTATGCACCAAAATAAACCTGCTTCAGTATCAAGGACTGAAAGAAATAACAGACAACTCAGCACTCATTTGAAGAGTTTTAGTCCTTCCCAGTAATTGATAGTATCAGTGGGCACAGAAGTCAGATAGACACAGAAGGTCTGTTTAACCAGTTCAATGTATCTGCTATGCATAAAAGATTTCTGTCCACAATTGTTGTAGAATAATGTTCAATTTGTGTCAACTGATCACACATTAAGTTGGACCATATAACAGGCTACACTAAAAATTAACACCAAAACTGAAAGCATTTATGATATATACTTTAATTACAACATAATTAAAATAAAAACATATAAGAACAAATAGAATGATTATAAGTTCTTAGAAATTTACTAAAACATCAATGGGTCAAAGAAAAAATCTTGGAGATAATAAATTATTTTAAATAGACAATGAAAATGTCAGAAATATAGCTGATGGAAGTGATGTCATGTTCAGATATGCATTTAGAGCTTTAAGTTAATATATTTGGGTTCAAATGTTAAAAATTAATCACTTAAGGTTTCATTATAAGAAATTTGCAAAGATCATAAAGGAAAAGTTAAACTCAATGCTTTCAAAGAGGAAAATAATAAATATATCTAGAAATCAAGCATATGAAAGAAAATATTGATTAATCATACGATGATTTGTTTCTCTGAAGAGACTGTTAATATGATATACTGTTATCAAGATGCACTAAAAGTGAAAACAGAGGACCCACTACAGTTCTTACAGATGTTAAGAGACAAGTGCAGGATATAAGTAGATATATGTCAATGCATTAGAAAATTGTTAGAAAGTAGATGAAGAGCTTGAAAGCAAATAAAAGATCCAAAAAAGAAAGAGAACTTTATCTCAGGGTTGTTTTGATTTGCATTTCCTTGATGACTAATGAAGTTGAGCATTTTTAAAGATCTTTCTCTGCCATCCGAAGTTCTTCAGGTGAGAATTCTTTGTTTAACTCTGTACCCCATTTTTTAATAGGGTTATTTAGTTTTCTAGGGTCTAACTTCTTGAGTTCTTTGTATATATTGGATATTAGTCCTCTATCCGATGTAGGGTTGGTAATGATCTTTTCCCAATTTGTTGGTGGCCGATTTGTCCTTTTGATGGTGTCCTTTGCTTTACAGAAACTTTGTAATTTTATGAGGTCCCATTTGTCAATTCTTGATCTTAGAGCATAAGTTATTAGTGTTCTGTTCAGGAACTTTCCCCCTGTACCAATGTCCTCAAGGGTCTTCCCCAGTTTCTTTTCTATTAGCTTCAGAGTGTCTGGCTTTATGTGGAGGTCCTTGATCCATTTGGAGCTGAACTTAGTATAAGGAGACAAGGATGGATCAATTCGCATTCTCCTGCATGCTGACCTCCAGTTGAACCAGCACCATTAGTTGAAAAGGCTATCTTTTTTCTATTGGATGTTTTCAGCCCCTTTGTTGAGGATCAAGTGGCTATAGGTGTGTGGGTTCATTTCTGGATCTTCAATCCTGTTCCATTGATCTGCCTGCCTGTCACTGTACCAATACCATGCAGTTTTTAACACCATTGCTCGGTAGTATTGCTTGAGGCCAGGGATACTGATTCCCCCAGAATTTCTTTTGTTGTTGAGAATAGTTTTAGCTATCCTGGGTATTTTGTTATTCCAGATGAATTTGAAAATTGTTCTTTCTAACTCTGAAAAATTGAGTTGGGATTTTGATGGGTATTGCGTTGCATTTGTATATTGCTTTTAGCAAAATGGCCATTTTAACTATATTAATCCTGCCGATCCCTGAGCATGGGAGGTTTTTCCATTTTCTGAGGTCTTCTTCCATTTCCTTCTTCAGAGTCTTGAAGTTCTTGTCATACAGATCTTCCTAAGATTAAAAACTCAGGAGACAGCAGATGTTGGTGAGGATGTGGAAAAAGAGGAACACTCCTCCACTGCTGGTGGGGTTGCAAATTGGTACAACCAGTCTGGAAATCAGTCTGGTGGTTCCTCACAAAACTGGGCATGTCACTTCCGAAAGATCCTGCTATACCACTCCTGGGCATATACCCAGAGGATTTCCCAGCATGTAATAAGGATATATGCTCCACTATGTTCATAGCAGCCCTATTTATAATAGCCAGAAGCTGGAAAGAACCCAGGTATCCCTTAACAGAAGAACGGATGCAAAAATGTGGTATGTATACACAATGGAGTACTATTCAGCCATTAGAAACAATGAATTCATGAAATTCTTAGGCAAATGGATGGAGCTGGAGAACATCATACTAAATGAGGTAACCCAGTCTCAAAAGATCAATTATGGTATGCACTCACTAATAAGTGGATATTAGCCTGGAAAACTGGAATACCCAAAACATAATCCACACATCAAATGAGGTACAAGAAGAAAGGAGGAGTGGCCCCTGGTTCTGGAAAGACTCAGGGTAGCAGTATAAGCAAAACCAGAACAGGGAAGTGGGAAGGGGTGGGTGGGAGAATAGGGGGAGGGAAGGGGGCTTATGTGACTTTTGGGGAGTGGGGGACCAGAAAAGGGGAAAGCATTTGAAATACAAATAAAAAATATATCGAATGAAATTTTAAAAAATTAAAAAAAAGAAAGAGAACTTTAGACCAATTTCCGTTATGAATATCAATGCAAAAATTCTCAATAAAATTCTTGCCAAAAGAATCCAAGAACACACCAAAAAGATCATTCACCATGATGAAGGTTCAATATATGGAAATCCATCAATATAATCCACTATATAAACAAACTCAAAATGAAAAAAACCCACATGGTCATTTCATTAGATGCTAAAAAGGCATTTGACAAAATTCAGCATCCTTTCATGCTAAAGGTCTTGGAAAGTACAGGTATTCAAGGTGCATACCTAACCGTAGTGAAAACAATATACTGCAAACCAGTAGCCAACATTAAACTAAATGGAGAGAAACAGGAAGCTATTCTACTAAAATCAGGGACTAGACAAGACTGCCTTCTCTCTCCTTATTTATTCAATGTAGTATTTGAAGTTCTAGCTATAGCAATTAGACAGCAAAAGAAGGTCAAATTGATACAAATTGGAAAGGAAGAAGTCAAGTTGTCACTATTTGCAGATGATATGATAGTATACTTAAGCACAACAAAAAATTCCTCCAGAGAACTTCCACAGATGATAAACAACTTCAGCAAAGTGGCTGGATATCAAATTAACTCAAGCAAATCAGTAGCCTTCTTATACTCAAAGGATAAACAGTCTGAGAAAGAAATTAAGGAAATGACATCCTTCACAATAGCCACAAACAATATAACGTGTCTTGGTGTGACTCTAAGCAAACAAGTGAAAGGATCTTGAAGTCTTAAGAAGACCTCAGAAGATGGAAAAGTCTCCCATGCTCATGGATTGGCAGGATTAATATAGTAAAAATGTCCATCTTGCCAAAAGCAATATTCAGATTCAAGGCAATCCCCATCAAAATCCCAACTCAGTTCTTCATAGAGTTAGAAATAGCAATCCTCAAATTCATCTGGAAAAATGAAAAACCCAGGAGAGCTAAAACTTTTCTTAACAGTAAAAGAACTGTGGGAAACAGTGTCCCTGATCTCAACAGTACTACAGAACAATAGTGTAAAAAAACTGCATGGTATTGGCACAGTGTCAGGCAGGTAGATCAATGGGAGAGAATTGAAATGAACCCACACACCTATGGTCACTTGCTCTTTGACAAAGGAGCTACAACCATCCAGTGGAAAAAAGATAGCCTTTTCAACAAATAGTGCTGGTTCAACTGGAGGTCAGTATGCAGAAGAATGCAAATTGATACATTCGTATCTCCTTGTACTAAGCTCAAGTCCAAGTGGATCAAGGTCCTCCACATAAAATCAGATATACTGAAATTAATAGGAAAGAGACTGGGGAAGAGCCTTGAGCACATGGGCACATGTGAAAATTTCCTGAACAGATCACCAATAGCTTATGCTCTAAGATCAAGAATTGACAAATGGCACCTCATAAAATTACAAAGTTTCTGTAAGGAAAAGGACAGTGTCCATAACTTCTGTTAGTTTCAGTGTGTCTCTCTTTAGTGGACCATTTGAAATTATGTACCAAAATAATTCTCTATATTTAAGAATTTGTGTCTAAGGGAACCATTTACATATTGTCAATAGATTTTTATCAGAGTCTGTAAGTTTCTTTTTTATTATATATATTCATTATTCACATTTCAAATGATTTCCCCTTTCCTGGATCCCCCCACCCCAAAAGTACCATATGCCCTCTTCCCGCCCTCTGTATCCCAATCAACCCCTTCCTGCTGCCCTATCCTGGTATTCTCCTATACTCCTGCATTGAGCCTTTCCAGGTCTAGGGGCCTCTCTTTCTTTCTTCTTGGGCATCATGAACATAAAAAAAGAACTAACTTGTAATTTACGTGCCATACAATAAAATTTAGATGGCTATAGAATTGTGGATAAGAGCTATCTTATGGTTTCAAAATCATAATGGGATGTTTGACATTATTCAAAGGACAAATTGAGTGGAAGGAACATTAAACAGAAGTTAAATAATATCCATCATAACTGGGGCCACAAACTCATCTCAAAATTTTTGACCCAGAATTGTTCCTGTCTAAAAGAAGTGCAGGGTCGAAATGGAGCAGAGACTGACTGAAGAAAAGACTATCCAGAGACACCCCAACTTGGGATCCATCCCATGCGCAGGCACCAATCTCTGACACTATTGCTGATGCCATGTTGTGCTTGCAGACAGGAGTCTGGCATGAGCGTCCTCTGAGAGGCTCTACCAGTAACTGACTGAGACAGATGCAGATACTTACAGCCAATCATTGGATCAGAGACCCCTATGGAAGAGTAATGGGAAGGACTGAAGGAGCTAATGGGGGTTGTAACCCCATAGGAAGATCAACAGTATCAACTAACCAGACCCCTCAGGGCTCCCAGAGACCAAGCAACCTACCAAAAAGCATACATGGCCTTGTCTGGCCTCAGTGGGAGTGGATGTGCTTGGACCTGTGGAGTTTGATGCCTCAGAGAAGGGGGATATTAGAGGTGTCAGGTTGGAATGGGTGTGTGGGTAGGGGAGTACCTTCTTAGAGGTGAGTAGGAGGGTTGACTGTGAAGGTGACAACATTTGGATGTAAATAAGTAAAATAATTCTTAAAAAGAAAAATATGCATCATAACATTTTTATATCAACTATAGCAAACTACCATTAATTCCTGCCTTGCCAACCAGGTTAAACTTTCTACATTGTTGTTTGATCATGAACAGAAAATAAAACAATTCTGAAAAGTTTTCACTGAGAGCTGAGAGGACTATATACATAAAAGTTGAAATTCAACTTTAAAATACATAAAATACATAAAAATACTTAAAAAATACTTAAAAATACATAAAGGTTGTCCTTTGGGGAAAGAAGATGTTGTTAAAGTAGAAGAACAATTAACTCAATACCCAGTACGGGCAGTTAGTTAAAAAGTCTTTTTTTTTTTCCCTAGGTAATTTTCCACATTAATTTGCCAATTAGAAAGCAACATGGTGCTTTTGGACATGGATTGTGAATGGATAAATATCTATGTTGATATTTCCTCCAAAACTGAAGCCAATTTATTCAGAAGTAAGGTCATGTTGGCACCTACTGGAGAGACCTCTTGAGCCAAGTTCAACTCTATGCTTAGAAACTAGCTATGCCCTGCTCGAGCTGTCCAGCTAAAGACTTACTAGGAGTGTTCTTCTACGCAAAGCCCTTTATTAGTTGGCAAATTTTCTCTCAAAAGAGTTATCAAAAAATTTACCAACTAATTGTTGGTGACACAATTTAACCTGAGACCAAGAGAACTATCACCAGTAAACTACTGTCCACAACTGTCCACAGTGATGGCAGCAACTCTAAGACCATCAAAAAGTTTCCAGTGTATGAAATCAAAATAAGAGGATATGAACAGTATTTTCCATTCAATAATTATTTATATTCTTTGTATTAAATACTTCAATTTCTTTTTAAACTTGTTTCTTTTCACGATTTTGTTAAAAAGTTGCCTCCCCCCTTTTCCCCACTGGATTTGATTCTCAGAACAAATAAGATTCCCTTTAACTATAGCCGTAAGTTTGGACTGGTTCTTGAGCAGAGATCTCAATGACTACTTGAACATATTCAAACTTTTCAAAAGTTAGCAAGTAAGTTTCTGGTTTAGAAAGAACTTGAAAAATAAACAACAAATTTTACATTTTATTTGATCTATACACCACTACATCTGGCCTATTAATCCATTTCTTCCTTACAGAATAAACAATAAAAGGGAATGACATGTCATTTTGGAAGATGTTATGTCTATACAAGAAAACTTAGCAATCAATAATTAAAACTTTTCAGCATAATCTAGGGTCATTTATACTATCAATCACTAGCTTAAAACTAAGCAATTTTGAGTAGTCAAAAGAGAAAAATGAAAATGAAGCAAAATAATCAGAGAGAACTTCTTACTGCAGATGAGTTCACCTGATTTTAATCTAACTTTCCCCTTTCTGTACCACATTTAATGTAAACCTGAGCAGCTTCTCCTCTCCAAAGCTCCTTGTGTTCTTTGAACAGCAAACTGCTTTATTGAAACAATGATTGGAAAGTATATTAGAGTCTAAATATTTTTTTCTAGGTTTATGCACAGTGTGGAAGCCATTTTCAGGAAAGCACTACAGTCCTGTTTTGCATTCACTCTCTCTTCCTCATTTGGTACTTAGCTTAGAACAGGCACCTTCTTATTGGAGAATACATGAGAAACTTGACCCAAATGTTACAGATGATACTCTTATTTTCATAGTCTGTCATTTGCATGCATCTCTAAGGGGCTCTCTGTAGAGATTTTTGTCTTAGGTACAGTTTCTATTGCTGTGATGAAACACTACAATCAAAAACAAGTTGGGGAAAAGGATTTACTTGGCTTTTCTTGCCATATCACTGAAGGAAGTCAGGATAGAAATTCTAACAGGGAAGTTATCTGGAGGCAGGAGATGAAACAGAGGCATGGATGAATGTTACTTACCCTCTTATTTTTTATGGCCTGCTTAGCCTGCTTCCTTATATAACAGAGTACCACCAGACACACAATAGCACTGTCTACAATGGAAAAGGCCTTCTCACATCAATCACTAATTAAGAATATGCTCTACAGTTTTATCTTCTAGACAGATTTTCTTAATTGAGGTTCCCACCTTTTTGATGAATCTATCTTTTCTCAAGTTGATATAAAACTAGCCAGAATAATTGATCACTTTATAAATTGACACACAAACATATTATTGTTAAGCCATAACGTTTCCTTTTCTATTCATACCAAGATTGCAAGATTGCATTGATTGATTATTCAATCTTGACTTAACTTTGGTAAATGGTATCTAGAAAATTGTCCATTTCATTTAGAATTTCCAATTTTCTGTAGTACAAGTTTTTGAAGACCTAACAAATCTTTGGATTTCTTTATTTTCTCTTGTTTTGTCCCCCTTTTGATTTCTGATTTTGTCAATTTTGATATTCTCTCTGCTTTTTAGTTTGATTGGATAATGATTTCTTGATGATCTCAAAGAACAAACTCTTTCCTTGAGTCTTTGTACTATTTTCTTTGTTTCTAATTAATTTATTTTAGATCTGAGTTTAATTATTTCGTGCTATCTACTCCTCTGTAAAGAATCACACCAAACATAGTGTGTTTGATCATTTTTGTACTAGAGCTTTTAGGTGTGTTGTTTTTCCTGGTTGTCCTCCAGAAAAGGAGTCAGAGTTCTAGGCCAGAATATGGAGCCCAGTGGAAGGCTGCAGTTTGGGGCTGTTGAGTGGGCTTTAGGTAAAGTTAGAAGCCTGTTGGTGTCTCTCTTTCTTTTTTAATTTCAAGTCTCATATTTTATTTTATTTTTTTATTTCTGTTAGTTTTTTTTTTCATTTAAACATGTATTTTTCTTTTTTTTTATTTGATATATTTTTTATTTATATTTCAAATGATTTCCCCTTTCCGGGCTCTGGAAAGGCTCAGTGCAGCAGTGTAGGGCAATACCAGAACAGGGAAGTTGGAAGGGGTGGATGGGGGCACAGGGGGAGGGAAGAGGGCTTATGCTGGTCTCTTCTTAATCACTGCCAATTTCTCAGCTTTAGCCAGCTACCACCAATTGTCCCAGCAACTTCACTACACTTCAAAGAACATTGACTTCAAAAGGTTTCACTTTAATGATGCTGGTCTCTTGTTAATCACAGCTGCTTCTGAAGCCCTCTTAAGACAGCACAGATTCTCCATCCAAATGGCTCTGTAATATCCAAATTTGCTGCCCTCACTAATTTTGCAAGATAAACCTTTATCATCTACACTGCTTTTTATCTTCCAAGCTCCTACAGATCATTCAACTGAGCTCTCAACACTTAATGGATTTTCTAATCCAAAGTTTGAAAGTATGTACACAATCCTCAGAACACAGTCAGGTCTGCCACAGCAATACCACCCTATCCTGGTAAGAATTCCTGTCTTAGTTACTGTTAGTTGCTGTGATGAAACACTATGACCAAAAACATTGAAGCAAAACGGGTTTATTTGGCTTATGATTTCACATCATAGTCTATATCTGAAGGAGTTCAGGACAGGAACTCAAACGGGTCTGTAAGGAAAAAGTATGTTGGAACAAAAGGCCTTTGTAGACGTATGCTGTCTACTGTGTAATAAAAGATTAATCTTTTTCATCACTGTCTAAATTATTTTGATGATTAAAGTGTGCACTCTAGGGCTCTTAGCATTTACCAGGATAAATATGTGAAGACTACAATATAGAGGGGAAAATATTTGCTTGTGGTTTCAGATATTACGGTCTGTCGTGGTAGCAGGAGCATGGTGGAGCACACCATCACACATAACAGTGGTTTGTAAGCAGAAACCAAAATCCTGTGAACAGCTGGCTTTCTCAGCTTTTTCTTTCCACACAGATGCCCAGCCTACAGAATGTGACACCAACAGGTCTTCTCATATCAGATAATCTGTCTCCAGAAACCTTTGCAGACACCAAGCAAGGAGTACTTTCTAATCTCTTAGCCATTTCTCAATCTAATCAAATTTACAAACATAATTATGTCTCATAAAAAGGCCTTATATGAACTAGGCCTTGACATTTTCAAAGTAATTTAGTTTTATAGTATCAACATTTTTATATCTATACAATGGAGATCACCAGAAAGTTGATCAAAAATCTTTATTATGTTAAGGATATCAAATTGTGCCTTTCCATTGAAATTCACAGAAAATGGTGGTTGATCCATTTAGTCTTTGCATTTGAGGGAACAGTAGCAATTTCTTGGCTTTACCTGCCCAGTTTGTAGCATACCTTAAGTTAACAACAACAACAGTCCAAACTTTTTCCCCTGAGCCCTAAGTGTGCTCCTTCCTCTGTTGGGATTATTCTTCACCAATTCTCATTGAAACTCAATTTTAAAAGTGAAGCATTTCTCTCTCAAGGGAACAGCTAGGTGTACATGGGGCATATGATCATTTGAGCAGCTGGGACAGGAGTCTCCTGGCCATCATTTGTACCAAGGAGCCAGGCCGCTCTACAGGCTTCTGTGCACAGACCCTGCCAGTAGAGAGTTGGTCCCCCAGGAGTACGGCCACAGCCTTACAGACCCACAGGAAGGACAGGCTCCAGCCAGAGACAACAAGAACAACATTAGAGATAACCAAATGGTGAAAGGCAAACACAAGAGCCCTACCAACAGAACCCAAGACTATTTGGCAACATCAGAACCCAGTTCTCCTACCACAGCAAGCCCTGGATACCCCAACACACAGAAAAAGCAAGAGTTGGATTTAAAATAGCATTTGATGATGCTTATAAAGTACCTCAAGAAGGACATAAGTAACTCCCTTAAAGAAATACAGGAGAACATGGGTCAACAGGTAAAAACCCTTAAAGAGAAAACACAGAAATCCCTTAAAGAAATACATGGGCCAACAGGTAGAAACCCTTAAAAAGGAAACAGAAAATCCCTTAAAGAATTACAGAAAAAGAGGAACAAGTGAAGGAACTGAACAAAACCATCTAGGATCTAAAAATGGAAGTAAAAACAATGAAGATTTCACAAAGGGAGATAACTCTGGAGGTGGAAAACCTTGGAAAGAAATCAGTAGTCACAACAGAATACAAGAGATAAAAGAAAGAATCTCAGGTGCTGAACATACTATAGAAAAGTTTGACTCAACAGTCAAAGAATATGCAAAATGCAAAAAGTTTGTAATCCAAAACATCCAGGAAATCCAGGATACATTGAGAAGACCAAACCTAAGGATTATAGGTATAGAAGAGAGCAAAGATTTGCAGCCTCAAGGGCCAGGAATTATCTTCAACAAAATCATAGAGGAAAACTTCCTTAATCTAAAGAAAGAGATGCCCATGAACATACAAGAAGCCTACAGAACTCCAAGTAGACTGGAACAGACCAGAAAGTCCTCCCAGCACATAAAAATCAAAACACCAAATGCACTAAACAAAGAAAGAATATTAAAAGCAGTAAGTGAAAAATGTCAAGTAGCTTATAAAGGCAGGCCTATCAGAATTACATCAGATTTCTCACCTAAGACAATGAAAGCTAGAAGATCCTGGGCAGATCTCATACAGACCCTAAGAGAACACAAATGCCAGCCCAAACTACTATACCCAGCAAAACACTCAATTACTGTAGATGGAAAAACTAAGATTATTCCATGGCAAAACCAAATTTACACAGTATCCTTTTACAAATCCAGCCCTACCAAGGGTAATAGATGGAAAACACCAACACAAGGAGGGAAACTACACCCGAGACAAAGCAAGACAGTAATCGGCTTCAAACAAACCAAAAAGAAAGTAACAACAAAACATAAAAATAACATCAAAAATAACAGGAAGCAACAATCACTATTCCTTAATATCTCTTAACACCAATGGACTAAATTCCCCAATAAAAAGATATAGACTAACAGAAATATTTTTGTGTAATCTTCAATTTTATCAGAAAATGTTTGTTATTCCTCTTTCAATCAATTTAGTAAGGTTTTTATCTACCATTTTATCTGTATTATTTTCCATGATAATATTTAGTTTTAACATGTTTTTCTATATATTTCTTCAATTTTATCAGAAATATTGTGCATGTAAATCTTCACTTTTATCAGAAAATGTTTACTTTCAATCAACTTAGAAATATTTTTATGTCTACCATTTTATCTATATTATTTTTCATTAAATAGTCAATCTTAACATGTTTTTCTATATATTTCTTCAACTTTATTGAGATCTTTTCATGTAAATCTTCAATTTTATCAATAAACAGAAAATGTTTATAATTCCACTTTCAATCAACTTAGAAATATTTTTAAGCCTACCATTTTATCTGTATTATTTTCCATGAAATAGTCAATCTTAACATGCTTTTCTATATATTTCTTCAATTTTATCAGAGATATTTCCCATGTTAATCTTCAATTTTATCAGAAATTATTTATAATTCCATTTTCAATCACTTTAGAAATGGTTTACCTAAGATTTTTTCCATATAATTTTCCATGGTAATCTTCAATTATAACATGTTTTTCTTTATATTTCTACATTTTTATCAGATATATTTTCCTTGTAGATATTTAATTTTATCAGAAAATGTTTATAATTCCACTTTTGATCAACTTAGGAATATTTTTATGCCTACCATTTTATCTGTGTAATTTTCCATGACAATCTTCAATTTTAACATGTTATTCTATATTTTTCTACAATTTAATCAAAAATATTTTTCCATATAAATCTTCAGTTCTAACATAAAATGTTTCTACTTCCCTTTTTCAACTAATTTAGCTATGTTTTTATGTCTACCATTTTACTCTTTAATTTTTCATGAAAACTGTCAATTTTAACATGTTTTTCTATATAGTTCTTCAATTTTGTCAGAAATATTTCCATGTAAATCTTCAATTTTATCATAAAATATCTTTATTTCCTTTTTCAATAAAAAAATGATGCATTAAAAAGAGCTATCCAAGCCATGTGTTTTAAGATTGCTATTTTCTATTGTATATTTTCCTCATATTTTTTCACACAATTTGTTATTTGATTTGTTTTACAGTTACATTTTGTCTCTATTCTCCATAAACAGTAAAATAAATGAAATTAGAAAATAAGCCTGTTTTGTATGTTGTGATTATGTACATAGATACATAGAAAAATACTGACAAATACTTAATTTTTACTAAAAAATTGAAACACGCTCAGAATTGTAAGAACAACAACAGCAACAACTCTTGTTACATTATTACATTAGTGTCCTTTGAAAATAATTGAAGAAATACATATCTTTTGGAAACTCACCTAATAATATTTCCCTGCTTTTCTTTAAATAACACAAATAGTGATTTAATATTTTATAGCCTTACTGGTCATTTGAATTAGCAGTTAACATCACTGAAGTCTACCTAAGATAGGCAGGTATCTCTTTCTGACTTAAAAAATCTTGAGCTCATTGGTTTCAATGTCTCCCTCAAGGATCCACATGTATTTATCCACTTGTCCACAACCAAGAGGCAAATGATGAGAAATATTTGGTGCCTTGTATTAATTTGAAATGCCCTAGTAGTAAATGAATACCCTCACACATCTGTATAACCTTCAAGTCAGTCCAATATCACTAATATTTATTATGTAAGTACATCATACTTATATGTCAAAAATGCATGTAACTAGCAGTTTGCACTTATACTTTTCAGAATGGATCTAGTGGGATAATTACCTAATATAAAAAATATCTTAGATATATTGCCACATTTATTCTGCTAATGTAACCACTATATAAAACCATGAAGATGCAATAAATTATCACATTAATACCCTTTATTTATAGGAACTTCACACATAGTAACTAACACTATACTTTTTTAAATGAAAATTGACTCAACACTTAAATCTGGCTTTTGAAAAATTCTCCAGTTTTACTTTGTGGTTTGGGGCATAATAAAAAAAGTACTGAAGTGAAAACATCAGTAAGTAAGTACTTAATGGTTCTTAAGTAGGATTGGCAATACAACTGCTTTGATATATACATAAAATGTGTGTGCATGCACATGTGTGTGTGTGTGTGTGTGTGTGTGTAAACAAAATTATATTCTCATGCTTACTTTACTCTCAATTAAACCAAGACAGAGAGATACTGAGTTAATGACTTGCTTAAGGTCTAAGAGATGCAAGGTATAGACACAATACATGATTCAAGATAAGAACACAATATGTAGCTTCAGTTATAAATTAGAAGCCATTGAAAACGTTACAAGTATAGGTGTACTCCCATGCCCATTGAAGTAATGTTTACAAAACTAAGATACAGAATCAACATAGATGTCCATCAGCAGAAAACTGAATAAGTAAAATGTGGTATGTGTAAACATAGAAGAATTCTCCTCACCCTTAAAAGGGTGAAAAGCTATACTTAGCCATAGTATAGGCAAATATGTAGGAGAATATACTAGGTGAGATAAGCCATGCACATAAAAATGAATTTCTCATGATCTTTCTTATATGTGTAATGTAGAATGAAGGGATTTAGAGATGGTCAGTAAAATGATGGTTAAAGGAGCTGGGGTAGAGCTTGGGAAGGAGGGAACAAACAAGAATTACAGAGCTCTAGGAGATAAGGAGAATCTTGGAGAAGCTGGAAGGAAGAGACATCATGATCAAAAGGTAGGGAGGGACCTGGGAGGGAAAGTGAATGGGGGGATGGGGTGCAGGGGAGGAGAGGGGAACCTTATCTGGTATTTATGAGCGAAAAGGACTAAAGACCTGAGGGACAGTAGAGAGAATGGAAACAGGCAGCCTCAGGAGGTAGGAGGTTGGCAGAATGTCCAGAATGTGCCAGAGATCTGGGAGGTGAGAGATTCTCAGGACTCAAAGGAAGGGATTTAAGATGAAATGCCCTACATTGGGGAGATGGAACTTATAGAACCCACCTCCAGCAGAAAGACAGGGCATCAAGTGAGGGATGGGGTTGCCATTCCACAGTCAAAACTCTAACCCATTTTTTTCTGTATAAAAGTACTACAGGGATGGAAATGGAGAGGAGCCTAAGGAAAATAAAGTCCAATGACAGGCCCAATGCAGGATCCAGCTCAAGGGGGGACACTTGGCCTGACACTATCATTGAGACTTTGAAGCACTCACAAAAAGGACCTATCATGACTGCTCTCTGAAATATCCAACAAACAGCTGAAAGAGTCAGATGCAGATATTTGCACCCAACTAATGGACAGAAGCTGCTGTGGCTGATTTAGGGAAAGACTGAAAGAAGCTGAAGAGGAGGGTTACCCTGTAGGAGGATCAGCAATTTCAAGCTGAACCTCTGAGATCTCTCAAACACTGGACTACCAACCAGGCAGCATATACCACTTGTTATGAGGCCCCCAACATATATACAGCAGAGGACTGCTGGGTCTGGTTTCAGTCAGAGAAGATATACCTAACGCTCAGGAGACTAGAGGCCTCATGGAGTTCTATTGGGATTGTGGTTAGGGGTTGGGAGCTGGGATATCCTCATGGAGACAGGGGAGTAGGGAGAAGGTATGGGATGTGGAACAGTCGGAGGGTGGACTGGGAGGGGAAGAAAACCTGGAGTATAAATAAATAAATACATAAATAAAAGATTTAAAAAAAAACCCAAAATCTTAATTATAAAGTAAAAATAATTTAAAACCATCTGATAGATGGAATGATTGACTTTGAGGTGTTTTGTATAACATAATAACCATATTAATTAAAATCAATAATAATACATATTTCAAACTTGATTATAATGTGATTATAACTTTCAAAAGATTCAGCATAACATATGAAAGTTAAATGAGGTGATAATTGCCTTTATTGGTTAGATTCAACCTATATGTGTATGTATGTATATATGGACATACATGTGCGTCTACCAAAGCTCACATCAAACCTCATAGGTCTATATACTTTTGATTTATCAATCAAAAAAATAATAAAAATTTTGAAAATGAAAAATAAAAAATGACTAGAGAATTCAAATCCTAGGTAAAGAAAAGATAATAGTGCATTTCAGCAGCATGCACCATAGTCAATTTATAAACTGTACAAAGCACACACATGGCACATTCTCAATTGAAGACCAAAGATTCCAAGAAAGAAAGAGGGGAGAACTGGGAACATCAAATGTGCCAAAAAATAAATGAAATTTTACTAAATCATGATAAAACAAAATAAAATATATTAAAGCCTAAATATAGAAAATGCAGCACAAAAAAATGACAGATGGCAACCTACTTTTTCCCCAAATTTCAGTCCTGTTGTACCAGATCTCATGCGTAAATGCCAAACTTTTGGTATTGATAAGAATCGTTTTCGCTATTCTTTTTTTTTCCTTTGTAGATGAATTTGAGAATTGCTCTTTTCATGTCTTTGAGGAATTGTGTTGGGATTTTGATGGGGATTGCACAGAATCTGTAGATTACCCCTGGTAAGATGGCTATTTTTGCTGTTAGCTCTGCCAATCCATGAGCATGGAAGACCTCTCCATTTTCTGAGATCTTTGATTTCATTCTTGAGATACTTGAAGTTATTGGCATGCAGATCTTTCACTTGTTTGGCTAGAGTTACCCCAAGATATTTTATATTATTTGTTGCTATTATGAAGGGAGTTGTTGCCCTAATTCCTTTCTCAGCCTATTTATCATTTTTATAAAGGAAGGTAACTGATTTATTTGAGTTAATCTTACATGTGGCCACATTGCTGAAGTTGTTTATCAGCCAGAGAAGTTCTCTGGTAGAATTACTGGGTTACTTATGTATAGTATTATATCATTTACAAATAGTGATACCTTTATTTCTTCTTTGCCAGTTTGTATCCCCTTGATCTCTGTTTGTTGTCTTACTGTTCTAGCTAGAGCTTTGAGTACTGCTAGCTAATCATTTCCCCTGAAGACAACATATCCTGAGGCATCCCAGGAGATCCATTGCATTCAGAGCATTTGTTAAGAACCCTTCTGAAATCCCATAGCTGCTGTTGAGAACCCAGTGGACTCAGGACCCATCATCCCCAATACCTCCATCCACAGAATTCCACTCCCCTTCTGGCTGGTCATTTCTGCTGGGCAGATGTCTAGCTAGTCTGTTCCCCTGAAGAAACCACACCATGAGGCATCCCAGGAGATCTGCTGCATTCAGGGCATCTGACACCACAGCCTGAGATATCCTGAGATCTACTGCACTCAGGGTAACTGACAGCACAGCCTGAAGTCATCATGGGATATCTGCTGCACACAGGGCAACTGAGCAACTGATTGCCAGCTTGTCTGCTTCCCTGAAGACATCACAGCTTGAAGGCATCCGGAGTCCATCTGTTCACAGGGCAACTAGGCAACCAACACCACAGTCTGAAAACTTCTGGAGGGCTCTGTGACATGCAGGGCAACTGACCCAACAGACTGAAGGCCTCCCTGGAGTTCTGCTGCACACAGGGAAATAGAAACCACAGTCCATAGGCCCCCTGGAGAAGAGTTTTACACAAGACAACAGCTTGACTGATCTTCTGAAGACCAAAACAGTCTGAAGGACTCACTGGAGACTTACTGTAGCCAGGGCAACAGATCAGCAGCTTGTCTGGCCCTCTGAAGACCCACCAGCTGGAAGGCCCCACAGGAGGTCTACTATAGTCAGGGCTGCAGACCTATCAGGAGACCTGAAGCAACCCAAGGACCAAAGAGGCAAAGTCCAGACAGAGTCATCCAGATGAGCAAACACCAGGGAAAATCAGATGGCAAGAGACAAGCACAAGCTCATATGCAATAGAACACAATATATGTGGGCATCATCAGAACCCAGTTCTCCAACCACAGCAATACATCTGAAAATTATAAAGCTGACCTAAAATCGTATCTCATGAAGATAATAGGGTCATTTGCAGAGAATATAAATAATTCACTGAAAGATATACAGGAAAACACAGGGAAACAGGTAAAAGCCCTTAAAGAAAAAACAAATAAATCCCTTTAATAATTACAGAGAGACACAGTGAAACAGGTGAAAGAATTGCGCAAATTGGTCTAAGACCAAAAGCAGAAGTAGAAACAATAAAGACAACACAAATGGAGGCAACCCTGGAAATGGAAAACCTAGGGAAGTGGTCAGGAATTACAGATGTAAGCATCACCAACAGAATACAAGTCATAGAAGAGAGCATCTTAGGTGTAGAAGATACAGGAGAAGAGATTGATACAACTGTCAAAGAAAATTTAAAACATAAAAATCTCCTAACCCAAAAATATTCAAAAAATTCAAGACACAGTGAAAAGACCAGACCTAAGAAAAATTGGAATAGAGGAGAATAAAGAGTCCCAGCTTAAAGGATTTGAAAACTTCAACAAAATCATAGAAGAAAACTTTCCCAACCTAAGGAAAAAGATGGCCATAAAGTTACAAGAATCCTATAGAACACCAAACAAGTGGAACCAGAAAAGAAAATCCTCTCATCACATAATGATCAAAACACTAAACATGCAGAACAAAGAAAGAATATTAAAAGTTGCAAGGAAAAAGGGCCAAGTAACATACAAAATTAGACCCATCAAAATTGCATCAGACTTCTCAACAGAGGCACTAAAAGCCAGAAGAACCTGGTCAGAGACACAAATGCCAGCCCAGGCTACGATACCCAGCAAAACTCTCAATCAACTTAGATGGAGAAAGCAAAATACTCCAGGACAAAACCAAATTCAAAAACTATCTGTCTACCAATCCAATCCCAAAGAGGATCCTAGTAGGAAATCTCCAACACAAGAAAGGTACCTACACCAAAGAAAAGATATTAATCATCTCACAACAAGGTCAAAAGGAGAGAACCACAAGCACATAAAGCGACCTACAAAAAACAAATCTAACAGTAACCAATAATCATCTGTCTTTAAGATCTCTCAATATTAATTTACTCAACTCATCTACAAAAAGATGTAAACTGATGACTTTTGAGATATCTCTCTTGATGATAGCAGGGGATTTAAAAAGGAAGCTTAGTCCCAGAATTGTTCCTGTCTAGGAAAAATGAGGGGTCAGGGAATGGAGAAACGACTGCAGGGAAGGGCCATCCAGATACTGTGCCTCTTGGGGATCCATCCCATGTGCAGACACCAAGCCCAGACACTATTGCTGATGCTGGGAGGAACTTTCTGACAGGAGCCTGATACAGCTGTCTCCTGAGAGGCTCTGACAGATTTTGGCTACTGCAGATACAGATGCTTGAAGCAGTAGCCTGACTGGGCACAGGGACCCCCCAGTAAAGAGGTTGAGGGAAGCATTGAGGGAGCTGACAGGGCGTAGATGGGAAGGGAAGCCCTTTGTCCTGTTGATGGTCTGGTGTGAAGGGATGCTGGGGCAGTGGAGTGGAGTGGGTGGGTGGGTTTGGGTGCCCTCTTGGAGGCAGGGTAGGGGGATGGGGTAGGGGTTTTGTGCCAGTGGAGGGGTGTAGCTGGAAAGAGGATGGCATTTGGGGTGTGAGCAGATAAAATATCCAATCAAAGGAGAGAAAAGAAAAGAAAGAAATTAACAACCAAAGCATACAGAAATATACATATCACTGTATATTTAAGAATATAGACCCCGGGAGCTCTGAGGTGCAGGGTCTGGTTGGTTGATATTGTTGTTCTACCTATGGAGTTGCAAACCCCTTCAGCTCCTTCAGTCCTTTCTCTCTCCTTTTTAATCTGAATATATTCTTTATTTACATTTCAAACATTATTCCCTTTCCTGGTTTCTCCCTGTGCAGAAAACCCCTAACCCATCCTCCCTTCCCATACTTCTATGAGGATGATCCTCCACCCAACCCACTCCCACCTATCCTCCCTAGATTTCCCTATACTGGAGCATTTATCAAGCCTTCATAGGACCAAGGACCTCTCCTCCCATTGATGCCTGAAAAGGCATTCCTCTTCTCCAAACGCAGCTGGAGCCATGTGTACCCCTTGGGTGATGGCTTAGTCCCTGGGAGATCTAGTGGGGTTTGGGTAGTTAATATTGTTGTTCTTCATATGAGGTTGCAAGCCCTTAGAGTTCCTTTAGTCCATTCTCTAACTCCTCCTTTGGGAACCCAGCTCTCAGTCCAATGGTTGGCTGCTAGTAACTGCCTCTGTGTTTGTAAGGCTCTGGCAGGGCATCTCAGGAGATAGCAATATAATGCTATTTTTGGCAAGTATTTCTTGACATCCACAATAGTTTCAGGGTTTGTTGACTGTTTGTAGAATGAATCCCCAGGTGGGACAGCCTCTGGATGGCTTTTCCTTTAGTCTCTGCTCTAAACTTTTTCTCCATAATTGCTTCTGTGAGCAGTTTGTTCCCTTTCTCAGAAGAACCAAAGCATGCACACTTTGGTCTTCCTTCTTCTTGAGCTTCATATGGCCTGTGAATTGTATCTTGTTTAACTCCTCCATTGAGGCGTCAATGGGAGGAGAGGTCCTTGGTCCTATGAAGGTTTGATAGGTGCCCCAATGTAGGGGAATCAAGGGCAGGAAGGCAGGAGAGGGTGCGTGAGTGGAAGCATAAAAACCCCTCATATAAGCAGGGGGAGGGTGGATGGGATAGGGGGTTTCTGGGAGAGGAGGAAAACTGGGTAAGGAAATAACACTTGAAATGTAAATAAATTAAAATAAATAAAAAATATAGTCAAAGTCAGAATACTCTAATACTGTAATGAATATATGTAAATCACCACTAACTGCAGTATAAAAAGTAAAGATAGTAGATTCATTAAAAAAAAATTCATAAAAAAAAGTGCTATTCTCCAGGCAGTTCAGAAGGCCAGCTGTGCACCCGGAGGCCAGCTGCAAAGAGCAGCTTGCACTGTTGAGTCCGGCCGGCCCAATGGATACAGTCCGGGGGTCTCTGAGAGGAGCCTTCCAGTCTCCACCTCTGGATCTGGAACAGCCTGGGCCACAGCAACCCATCTCCAGGCAGTACAGAAGGCAGTGGAGGCCTGCTACGAGGAGGCAGCTTGCACAAGTGAGTCCTGCATTGACAACAAGACCAACTAACACCAGTGAGAACTAGATAGCAAAAGGCAAATGTAGGAATGTTACTAACAGAAATCAAGGCAATGTGGTAGCATCTAAACCCAATTCTCCATTAAAAGAAAGTCCTGGATACCCCAACACACCAGAAAAACAAGATTTGGATTTAAAATCACTGGTCGTGATGCTGTTACAGGAACACATGAAGGACACAAATAAATCTCTTAAAGAAATTGAGAAAAAAAAATGGATTAAAAGTTAGAAGCCCTTACAAGGGTAACACAAACAATCATTAAAAGAAATTCAGGAGAATACGGGTTAAAAGATAGAAGCTAATAAGGAGCAAATGCAAAAATCACTTAAAGAAATACAGGAGATCTTTGATGAACAGGCTGAGGTCATGAAAGAGGAAACACAAAAATCTCTTAAAGAATTACAGGAAAACACATACAAGCAAGTGAAGGAGCTGAGCAAAGTCATCCAGGATCTAAAAACAGAAGTAGGAAAAAACTAAGAAATCACAAAGGGAGACAACTTTGGAGATAGAAAACCTTGGGAAGAAATCAAGCGCCATAGATGCAAATATCAACAAAAGAATACAAGAGATAGAAGAAAAAATCTCAGATGCCAAAGATACCACAGAAACCATGAACTCAACTGTCAAACAAATGCAAAATCCAAAAAGCTCATAACCCAAAACATCCAGGAAATTCAGGACACAATGAGAAGGCCAAACCTAAGTATTATAGGCATAGATGAGAGTGAATATTTACAACGTAAAGGTCCAGCAAATATCTTCAATAAAATTATAAAATAAAACTTCCCTAATCTAAAGAGAGAGATGACCATGAATATACAAGAAGCCTACAGAACTCCAAACAGACTGGACCAGAACAGTAATACCTCCTGTTACATAATAATCAAAACCCCAAATGTACTAAACAAAGAAAGAATGTTAAAGGCAGTAAGAGAAAAAAAAGCCAAGTAACATATAAAGGAAGACCTATCAGAATTACACCAGACTTCTCAACAGGGACTACAAAAGCTAGAAGATCCTGGGCAGATCTCATACAGATTCTAATAGAACAGAAATGCCAGCCAAGACTACTATACCCAGCAAAACTCTCAATCACCATAGATGGAGAAACCAAGATATTTCATGACAAAACCAAGTTTACCCAATATCTTACCACAAGCCTAGCCCTACAATGGATAATAGGAGGGAAACACCAAAACAGGAGGGAAAATCCACCATGGAAGAAGCAAGATAGTAACCTTCTTTCATCAAACCCAAAAGAAGATAACCAATCAAATATTAAAAATAACATCAAAAATGACAAGAAGTAATAATCACTATTCCTTAATATCTCTTAAAATCAATGTACTCAATTCCCCAATAAAAAGACATAAACTAACAGATTGGATATATAAACAGGACCCTACATTTTGCTGCATACAGGAAACATGCCTCAGTGTTAAAGACAAACACTACCTTAGAATAAAAGGCTAGAAGACAATTTTACAAGCAAATGGTCACAGGAACTAAGCCGGAGTAGCCATTCTAATATCAGATAAAATTGACTTTCAACTTAACTCATCAAAAGAGACACTGAGGGACACTTCTTGCTGGTCAAAGGAAAAACACAAAAGAAGAACTCTCAATCCTGAACATCTTTGCTCCAAATGCAAAGGCACTCTCATTCATAAAAGAAACTTTACTAAAGCTCAAAGCACCTAACAAAATAATTGTGGGTGACTTCAACACTGCACTTTCCTCAATGGACTCATCAGGAAAACAGAAACTAAACAGGGACACAGTGAAACTAATTGAATCTTTGGACCAATTATATATTATATATATATATGTCTGTGTCCGTGTCCGTGTCCGTGTCCGTGTCCGTGTCCATGTCTATGTCTATGTCTGTCTATGTCTATGTCTATGTCTATGTATAATATATATATATATATACATACATACATATATATATATATATACATACATACATATATACATACATATATATATGTATGTATATATATATATATATATATTTAAAACATTCCACCATAAAACAAAAGAATATACCTTTTTCTCAGCACCTCATGGTACTTTCTCCAAAATCGACCATATAATTGGTCACAAGACAGACCTCAACAAATATAAGAAGTTCAAAATAATCCCATGCCTCCTATCAGATCGCTATGGAGTAAAAGTGTTATTCAATAGCAACAGAAACAACAGAAAGCCCACATACACATGGAAACTGAACAATACTCTACTCAATGATGCCTTGGTCAATGAAGAAATAAAGAAATCAATGACTTTTTAGAATTTAATGAAAATGAAGACACAACATACCCAAATCTATGGGACACAATGAAAGCAGTGCTAAGAGGAAAACACATAGCCCTGAGCACCTCCCAAAAGAAAATGGAGAGAGCATACACTAGCAGTTTAATGAAACACCTGAAAGCCCTGGAACAAAAAGAAGCTATTTCACCCAGGAGGAGTAGAAGACAGGAAATCATCAAACTCAGCGCTGAAATCAACCAAGTAGAAACAAAGAGAACCATACAAAGAATCATTAAAACCAGGAGCTGGTTCTTCGAAAAAATCAACAAGATTGATAAAACCCTTAGTCATACCAACCAAAGGGCAATGAGACAGCATCCAGATTAACAAAATTAAAAATGAAAAGGGAGATATAACAACAGAAACTGAGGAAATTCAAAAAATCATCAGATCCTACTACAAAAGCCTATACTCAACACAACCGGAGAATCTAGAGGAAATGAACAGTTTCCTAGACAGATATCAAACACCAAAATAAATAAGGATCAAATAGATCATCTAAACAGTCCCATAACCCCTAAAGAAATAAAAGATGTCATAGAAAGTCTCCCAACCAAAAAAAAGCACGAGACCATATGGCTTCAGTGCAGAATTCTATCAGACCTTCAAAGAAGATCTAACACCAATACTCTTCCAACTGTTCCACAAAATAGAAACAGAAGGAACACTACCCAACTCATTCTACGAAGCCGCAATTACACTGATACCAAAACCACACAAAAAACCAACAAAGAAAGAGAACTTCAGGCAAATTTTCCTTATGAATATCAATGCAAAAATACTCAATAAAATTCTTGCCAACTGAATCCAAGAACACATCAAAATGATAATTCACCATGATCAAGTGGGCGTCATCCCAGGGATGCAGGGAAGGTTCAATATAAGGAAATCCATCAATGCAATCCACTACATAAATAAACTCAAAGAAAAAAAAACATTATCATTTTATTAGATGCTGAAAAAACATTGGACAAAATTCAGCATCCTTTCATGCTAAAAGTCTTGGAAAGAACAGGAATTCAAAGCCCATACCTAAACATAGGTAAAGCAATATACAGCAAACCTGTAGCCAACATCAAACTAAATGGAGAGAAACTTGAAGCAATCCCACTAAAATCAGAGACAAGACAAGGCTGCCCTCTCTCTCCATATCTTTTCAATATAGTACTTGAAGTTCTAGCTAGAGCAATTAGACAACAAAAGGAGGTCAAAGGGATACAAATTGGAAAGGAAGAATTCAAATTATCACTATTTGCAGATGATATGATAGTATACTTAAGTGACCCAAAAAACTCCACCAGAGAACTCCTACAGCTGATAAACAACTTCAGCAAAGTGGCAGGTTATAAAATCAACTGAAGCAAATCCGTTGCCTTCCTATACTCAAAGGATAAGCAGGCTGAGAAAGAAGTTAGGGAAATGACGCCCTTCCCAATAGCCACAAGCAATATAAAGTATCTTGGTGTGACTCTAACCAAACAAGTGAAAGATCTGTAGAAAAAGAACCTCATATCTCTGAAGAAGGAAATCGAAGAGAGTCTCAGAAAGTGGAAAAATCTTCCATGGTCGTGGATTGGCAGGATTAATATAGTTAAAATGGCCATCTTGCCAAAAGCAATATACAGATTCAATGAATACCCATCAAAATCCCAACTCAGTTCTTCACAGTTAGAAAAAGCAATTCTCAAATTCATCTGGAATAACAAAAAAACCCAGGATAGCTAAAACTATTCTCAACAGTAAAAGAACTTCTGGGGAAATCAGTATCCCAGACCTCAAGCAATACTACAGAGGAATAGTGTTAAAAAAAAACTGCATGGTATTGGCACAGTGACAGGCAAGTGGACCAGTGGAATAGAATTGACAACCCAGAAACGAATCCACACACCTATGGTCACTTGATCTTCGACAAAGGAGCTGAAAACATCCAGTGGAAAAAAGATAGCTTTTTCAACAAATGGTGGTGTTTCAACTGGAGGTCAGCATGCAGAAGAATGCAAATCGATCCATTCTTATCTCCTTGTACTAAGCTCAACTCCAAGTGGATCAAGGACCTCCACATAAAACTAGACACACTGAAACTAATAGAAAAGAAATTGGGGAAAAGCAATGAGCACATAGGCACAGGGGAAAATTTCCTGAACAGAACACCAATAGCTTATGCTCTAAGATCAAGAATTGACAATTGGGATCTCATAAAATTACAAATTTCTGTAAGGCAAAGGACACTGTCGAAAGGACAAAATGGCAACCAATAAATTGGGAAAAGATCTTTACCAACCCTACATCCTATAGAGGGCTCATATCCAAAATATACAAGGAACTCAAGAAGTTAGACCCCAGGGAACCAAATAAATCTATTAAAAATAGGGTACAGATGTAAACAAAGAATTTTCACCTGAAGAAATTCGGATGGCTGAGAAGCACCTTAAGTAATGCTCAAGCTAGAACTTCAAGTACTATATTGAAAAGATATGGAGAGAGAGGACAGCCTTGTCTAGTCCCTGATTTTAGTGGGATTGCTTCAAGTTTCTCTCCATTTAGTTTGATGTTGGCTACCGGTTTGCTGTATATTGCTTTCATGATGTTTAGGTATGGGCCTTGAATTCCTGTTCTTTCCAAGACAGTGGATCAAGGACCTCCATGTAAAACCAGACACACTGAAACTAATAGAAAAGAAACTGGGGAAGACCCTAGAGGACATGGATACAGGGGAAAAGTTCCTGAACAGATCACCAATAGCTTATGCTCTAAGATCAAGAATTGACAAATGGGACCTCATAAAATTACAAAGTTTCTGTAAGGCAAAGGACACTGTTAAAAGGACAGAATGGCAACCATCCAATTGGGAAAGGATATTCACCAACCCTACATCTGATAGAGGGCTAATATCCAATATATACAAAGAACTCAAGAAGTTGGACCCCAGAGAACCAAATAACCCTATTAAAAATGGGGTACAGATCTAAACAAAGAATTTTCACCTGAAGAAATTCAGATGGCCGAGAGGCACCTTAAGAAGTGCTCAACATCATTAGTCATTAGGGAAATGCAAATCAAAACAACCCTGAGATTTCACCTTATACCAGTCAGAATGGCCAAGGTCAAAAACTCAGGAGACAGCACGTGTTGGCGAGGATGTGGAGAAAGAGGAACACTCCTCCACTGCTGGTGGGGCTGTAAAATGGTTCAACCACTTTGGAAATCAGTCTGGTGGTTCCTCAGAAAACTGGACATGACACTTCCTGAGGACCCTGCTATACCTTTCCTGGGCATGTACCCAAAGGATTCTCCGGCATGCAATAAAGACACATGCTCCATTATGTTCATAGCAGCCTTATTTATAATAGCTAGAAGCTGGAAAGGACCCAGATTCCCCTCAAAGGAGGAATGGATACAGAAAATGTGGTATATTTACACAATGGAATACTACTCAGCAATTAGAAACAATGAATTCACAAAATTTTTAGGCAAATGGTTTGATCTGGAAAATATCATCCTAAGTGAGGTAACCCAGTCACAAAAGAATACACATGGCATGCAATCTCTGATAAGTGGATATTAATTAGCCCAGTAGCTCTGAATACCCAAGGCACAAATCGCATAACAAATGACTCCCATGAAGAAGTATGGAGAAGGTCCTGATCCTGGAAAGGATTGATCTAGCATTGGAGGGGAATATAAGGACAGAGAAGAAAAGGAGGGAGGTAATAGGAGAATGGATGGAGAGAAGAAGGTTTATGGGACATATGGGGAGGGGGGAATCCGGGAAAGGGGAAATCATTTGAATATAAACAAAGAATATACGAAATAAAATATTAATAAAAAAAGAAATGCTCAACATCATTAGTCATTAGGGAAATGCAAATCAAAACAACCCTGAGATTTCACCTCACACCTGTCAGAATGGCTAAGTTTAAAAACACAGGAGACAGCAGGTGTTGGCGAGGATGTGGAGAAAGAGGAACACTCCTCCACTGCTGGTGGCATTGTAACATGGTACAACCACTATGGAAATCAGTCTGGCAGTTTCTCAGAAAACTGGACATGATACTTCCAGAGGACCCTGCTATACCTCTCCTGGGCATATACCCAGAGGATTCCCCAGCATGCAATAGGGACATGTGCTCCACTATGTTCATAACAGTCTTATTTATAATAACCATAAGCTGGAAAGAATCCAGATGTCCCTCAGTGGAGGAATGGATACAGAAAATGTGGTATATTTGCACAATGGAATACTACTCAGCAATTAAAAACAATGAATTCATGAAATTTTTTAGGCAAATGGTTGGTACTGGAAAATATCATCCTAAGCAAGGTAACACAATCACAAAAGCATACATATGGAATGCAATCATTGATAAGTGGATATTAATTATCCCAGAAGCTCTGAATACTGAAGACACAATTAGCATATCAAATGGTTCCCATGAAGAAGGAAGATCCCTGATCCTGGAAAGGCTTGATCCACCATTGTAGGGGAGTACTAGGACAGAGAAAAGGGAGGGGAAATGATTCGAGAATTGATGGAGAGAGAGGACTTATGGGACATATTGGAAGGGGGAAACTGGGAAATGGGAAAGTATTTGGAATGTAAACAAAGAATATAGAAAATAAAAAAATATATACAAAAAATAAACACTTTGAATTGAAAACATGCAAAAAAGAAAGAAGAAGAAGAAAAGAAGAAGAAGAAGAAGAAGAAGAAGGAGAAGGAGAAGGAGAAGGAGAAGGAGAAGGAGAAGGAGAAGGAGAAGGAGAAGGAGAAGGAGAAGGAGAAGAAGAAGAAGAAGAAGAAGAAGAAGAAGAAGAAGAAGAAGAAGAAGAAGAAGAAGAAGAAGAAGAAGAAGAAGAAGAAGAAGAAGAAGCAGCTTAGTTAATTGGGTTTTTTTCTCCTTGACTCATGGGTTGCTTGCTGATAAGGACTGATTAGGTGAGAGTGCCAGAGTTTATTAACTCTTTGTTAGTCAGAGAGAACAGAAAAGTAAGAAAGTCAAGCACATGTACATGCACACTGGTGAAGAAGAAAAGGGCTGCACTGCCATCTTGTTCTTAGTGTTTATACCTTCTCAGGATAATTGATCACATGGTTTTCTAAGCGAATTCATAGTCCATAAATTCATAGTAAGTTTAAACTAATAGTTCTTGTCATAGAACTATAAGGCTTAAGGAGTTACAGCAGACTTGGTTACATGTCTTTCCATTAAAGCAAGTACTTGATTAAATATTTATTATCTTTTCATAACTTCATGAGTTCATTATAAGTTTAAAGCAATATTTTTTATTTCATAAATTAGTATGGTTTTTGTCAAGACCCAAATATCTGCCTTGTGTCTTATTACTTTGATGCCTTTTATAAATAAACTAGTTCATTGTTTATTTTCTGTCCTTGCACCTATAATAGATTGCCTATTCACAGTTTATGACCTTTAGTTACCAGATAGTGCTATTCCTTATTACTAACCTAGAAGGTATATTTTTTCTGCTATGCAACAATTGCATGTCTGGTCCCACAGAGGTGAAAAGAGGGCATTGGATTCTCAGGACTTTGAGTAACAGACAGTTGGGAACTGACACAAAGATGCTGGGAATTGGATCTAGGCCCCTAATCTCTCCAGCCCCACCATCAATAATTTTCTAAGATAAAGTATGTAATAAAAGTTGCAGGTTTTCATGCAGGGCAGTGGTGGCACACACCATTAATCCCAGAACTTGGAAGGCAGAGGCAGGCAGATTTCTGAGTTTGAGGCCAGCCTGGTCTACAAAGTGAGTTCCAGGGCAGTCAGGGCTACACAGAAAAACCCTATCTCGAAACACCCCCCCCCCTAAAAAAAATAAAAAAAGTTGCAGGTTTTCAAAAGCTGCACTTTGCTTAACAACTGCATCAAGGTAGCTAATCACATAAAATGGTAGAGGAATTAAAGAAATGGCTCAGAAGTCACAAGCACCTCCAGGTTCTATTTCAAGCACTCATGTGGCAGCTCACAACTGGCTATAACTTCAGTTCTTGGATATGTGAGATCTTCTTCTGGCCTCTAGAAGCACTAAGTACACACTTGATGTACAGGCATGCAAACAGTGAAAACATTCATACATATAAAATGAAATCAATTAAAAATAAAAGAAAGTAAAACTGAGCTGCAATTCCCCCCGCCACACACACACACACACACACACACACCACTTTGCCTTATGACTGAAAACCTGGCTGAACTCCTTCCTGCTCAGTGTGCTTGCCTGCCTGACTTAACATGACTGTACACTCTTTTTTTTTTTTTTAGGGCCCCTTCTTCTGTTTCTATTTTTTTTTATTCGATATAATTTATTTACATTTCAAATGATTTCCCCTTTTCTAGCCCCCCACTCCCCGAAAGTCCCGTAAGCCCCCTTCTCTTCCCCTGTCCTCCCACCCACCCCTTCCCACTTCCCCGTTCTGGTTTTGCCGAATACTGTTTCACTGAGTCTTTCCACAACCAGGGGCCACTCCTCCTTTCTTCTTGTACCTCATTTGATGTGTGGATTATGTTTTGGGTATTCCAGTTTTCTAGGTTAATAACCACTTATTAATGAGTGCATACCATGATTCACCTTTTGAGTCTGGGTTACCTCACTTAGTATGATGTTCTCTAGCTCCATCCATTTGCCTAAGAATTTCATGAATTCATTGTTTCTAATGGCTGAATAGTACTCCATTGTGTAGATATACCACATTTTTTGCATCCACTCTTCTGTTGAAGGATACCTGGGTTCTTAAAATTCAGGAGACAGCAGGTGTTGGAGAGGGTGTGGAGAAAGAGGAACACTCCTCCACTGCTGGTGGGGTTGCAAATTGGTACAACCACTCTGGAAATCAGTCTGGCGGTTCCTCCGAAAACTGGGCACCTCACTTCCAGAAGATCCTGCTATACCACTCCTGTACACTCTTCTATAAAATTAAAATATTCTATTGTGCAAAAACACTTTGGATACTATGGTTGTTCTCCCAAGATCCTAGTCCAAATCATAGGCTCCAGAGGCATAGTTTTGAAGTTCCTGAATTTACTTTAAAGTTTGTTATTATATTATTATTTTTGACAGAGAATTTTTTGAGTATAGTATTTTAAGATGAAAACATTTTGCTCAAAAATTTGATGGCATTCTTTACATTGCTTCATAACCTTGAGAATAGATTTTGAAGAAATTTTTCTGGAATGATCTAAGTCAATATGGCATTTCCCCATGGAGATTGCATAATGACAGTGGGCAGTTTCTTTGCCACAATCCTGATTTTGCATGGCTCCAGCTAGCCAGAATCCCTGATCATTTGACAACCAAACTAGTGGTTTTGTTGTTGTTGTTTTTACCTTATATCTCTGTTTAAAGTAGAGATATTTCAATGAACTTTTAAATACATTATTCCACAATTAACTGTAATCACAGTTCTTTTGATGATAACATTCCTGAAATACTTTCTTAATATTCAAAACAACCTAAAAAATGTGCAATTCTACAGATAAAGAAATAGAAGTTTAGGTATTTAATTAGTTTTTTTCCCTATTGAGTCCTAGATTCAAATTCAGTCTGATGGAAATCTAAAATAAATGTCTTTATGTTTGATTATATTAGCTATTACTTCCATCCATTTTTTTCTTCCCTCTCTTCATGACTCCTAGTCACCATGTTTCCTTCCCTCCCATTCTCATTATTTTTCTTCTTTTTCTATTTCTTTCTGGATATTGAGACTAGGATATTGAGACTTCTGTTGAAGTCCCAGTATTTGGTTGTAGGAAGTAGTCAAGAGAGAGGAAAAAAAATCTAGTATTGGGGAGATGGTACAGTTAGTAAAGTATGAAAAAAAAGCTGGCTATGCAAGTATGAAAAACTCAATTTTATCTGCAGGTAAGAAAGCCATGTATAGAGGTGTACACTTGTGACCCCAGCAGTAGGATGTGGAGACAGGAGTGTGATGAAGCACTTTGGACCTAGCTTCATTTTTAAATTCCATGTTGATAGGAGACCAACCATATCTTTTTTTTTTTTTTTTTTTTTTTTTTTTTTTTTTTTTGGCTTTTTTTCGAGACAGGGTTTTCTCTGTGTAGTCCTGTCCTGGCTGTCCTGGGACTCACTCTGTAGACCAGGCTGGCCTCAAACTCAGAAATCCACCTGCCTCTGCCTCCCAAGTGCTGGGATTAAAGGCGTGCACCACCATTGCCCAGAGAGCAACCATATCTTAAAAGAAAGAATAACAACAGGAAGTAACTGAGTCTGATGCCTGTTTTCTATATGCACATGTACACATTTATACACATGAACAAGTAGCTGAACACATGTACATGTACACATGTATACATGCAAAAGTAGATGAACACATGAATATTCAGACATATACATATAAACGAGTAGGTAAGCAAATGTATATGCACACATGTAAATAAACATAGATAAGCACATGTACATGCACACATCCATGAACATAAATGAGTAGCTGAGTATATGTCCAAAGATGAAATAAAAAAAAAATAGTTTTATAATGTTGAGGGTTTTTTTTTTTTTTGAAATCTATCTCGAACAGTTTTGTGGGGGATAAAAATTTTATTTTATATGACTTCATAATAAAAACAAGAAGACATTTTATTCATGTGATTTTCAGTGAGACGATTTTGCCTCAACTATGGTTAGATATTATCATCACAAAGACTAGACAACTATAGCCAGTTCATTAAAAATGCAATGTCAGATTTTTTTTTTCTTTTTACTGGATAGATCAATTTAAGCAAGAATATGCTATTTCTACCAGAATATTTTCTGAGTTTTTTAAAAATGCAAAATATTCAAAGTTTCATGAACCCTAAAAACATCTATAAAAATGTTTCTCCCAAATCAAGATGCTGATCCTAATGATTAACCTCAAGCTTTATCCAAAGGAACTATCTTTGTAGAAATCTTCAGTGTTAACATAAAATAAAATAGTGGACCATTTTATGATGACTTGGTTATTTTTAAAGATATTCATAAAGTTTATGAACCTTCTTTCATTATCACTTTACTTCACATAACCACATGGAAATCCACTTTTCAAACGTCTATGGATTTTGGTCACCTATGCATTCTGGAGGTATTAGTCATATTTTTTATTTGTTCTTCTCTCATGCAATACATACCAACTACAGCCTTCTCTTCTCCCAACCACTCCCCCTGTTTCTCTATTTCCCTTCAGAAAAAGTAGTCCTTTTAACAAGGTAGTCATATTGTTATGGTTAGATGCTTAGCATTTATTCTACCTGTTGCTCTATTGGCTTTCTGTCACTGCAATAAAATATCTGGCACAAAAAATTCCTAGGGAGGAATTTTTGGCTTGAAAAATTTGCAGTCCTTAACTTCATTGATTTTGAAAATAACTACTTCATAGTGGAAATGATAGAAAAGACTGCCATGGTCAGAGAGAGAGGGGAGAGGGAGAAGGAAAAGGAAAGGGAGAGGGAGAAAGAGAGCGGGAGAGAGAGGGAGGGAGAGAGAAGGTGAGGGAGAGGGAGAGGGAAGAAGAGAGAGGGGAGGGAGAGAGAGGGGGAGGGAGAGGGAGAGGGAAGAAGAGAGAGGGGGAGGGAGAGGGAGAGGAAGGGGAGGGGAGAGAAGGAAATGATGGGGAATGAGAGAGGGAGAGGGAAGGGGAAAGGGAGGTAGAAGGAGGCAGAGAAGGAGAGGGGGAGGCAAAGAAGGAGAGGAAGAGGGAGAGAGAGAGGGGGAGGCAAAGAAGGAGAGGAAGAGGGAGAGGGAGAGGGAGTGAGGGAGAAGGAGAGGGAGTGAGGGAGAGGGAGAGGGAGAGGGAGAGGGAGAGGGAGAGGGAGAGGGAGAGGGAGAGGGAGAAAATGAGTTAGTATTTTCCTTTGCTGAAGTCTAGTTCATTGGGAGCCCAGACTGGGGAATAGGACATCTCCTCTCCTCTTCCCCATCTTAGTCCTCCTCATCTCCAAATCCTCCTTCTCCTTTTTTTTTTTTCTGGAAATTCCATTAAAGATAAACTCAGAAGTAAAACTTCCTCAATTGCTCAGGATACCTCAATTCAGTAAAGTTGACAATAATGATTAACTATTACAGAAACTTTATTTTAGTTTTCTTGTTTCAAGTATATTTATCCTGTCCCTACATTTATTTTCAAAATTTACTTTAGTCTTTAACTAAGACAGCCCTAACTCCTATGTCAATTCTGAAATTTTTTATTTCCACTATTCTAGGTAACGTCAAATTTTCAAAATTGATGCAGTTCATTGCCACACTTCCTTCAACCCTATTTAATTAACAATATAATCACTTTATACCCATCTTCTTGCCTCCAGTGAGATATTAAGATTCAGAGACCCAAACAATCATCTAACCTGTAAGCATAACAAATACCTTAATTTAAATATAACATACTCAAAATAAGAAGGATAAAAAAATATAGCTAGTGTTTAAATTGGCATGCAGATTGGCAAAACATCAGTTAAAGGTAGGTAATGTAGCATTTCTTTCATTTCTTGATTCAAACATAGTTAAGAAAGATACAGAATAGAAATTCTGATTTTCTAGAATAAGATAAATACCCAGTCCTTTATGCTTTTTATCATAAGAGAGTTAAAGCCCTCCCACCTTTCCCTCTCTCTGTCTCTGTCTCTTTCGTTGTGTGTGTGTGCGTGTGCATGTGCGTGTGCGTGCACGTGCGCATGCGCGTGCGTGTGCGTGTGCATGTGCGTGTGCGTGTGCGTGTGTGCGTGTGTGTGTGTGTGTGTGTGTGTGTGTGTGTGTGTGTGTCTAAAGCCCCTCTTGACCACATGGAAAGGACAGAGTGACATGGTTTCATGCCCCTGGAACAGAGCCAGCAGGAATTAGGTTGATGGTTTCTAGATGTAAGGAATTCTTTGTATACTTTACTTTTTTCCTCCTTTGGGGGAATGTCCTCTCTACCAAGGTTAATGACTCCATGATAATCAGAGACAGGACAAGTCCAAGAGGTAAAGGTATGTCTAATGTCTCAGGAAAATGGCAGATGCTAAGACCTTCAGTACAGCACTTAAGGTTGTGGGAAAAACTCTGAAAACATGAATTCAAAAATATATAAATTGTCAACTATGCAAAATGAATATTATGAGAAGCTTCATGGATGTAAAAGAACAAAGGCACTATGAGCCAGCTTGTCAGAAAGATACATAGGCAGGCAGATACAAAGGCAGGCAAATTCCAGAGTTCAAGATCAGCTTGGGACAGAGCTAATTTAAATCTAGGTATGGTCAGAATATTGATCTCAGAGTGAGATCCTACTCAGCTAGCTTATTGTCTGTGCTTTCAATGGGATGCAGATCTCTAAAATTATTTGCAATGTTTAAAAAAAAAGTACTTGCTGTCTTTTCCTAAGAGTCAAGAGGCTAAAGTCATGGAATGCTGATTCCTGTAATATTCAAAAGTAAACCTGAAGTAAATGACTAAGTTGATCTGTATGTAAATAAAAGACTTGGTTTTTGGTCTACATGAGATAAGCTAGCAGAGATTGATAGTACTGTTTTGACATTATTGCTAACAAGAACTGAACTGTCTGGAGATCTCTGGAGAGAAAACAGAATCTTTTTAAACAGAATTTCTGATTTTGGCAGGAACGTCCATGGAGAGTGAGCATGGCTCCTTTAGAATTTTTTCTAGCAAGAGAGCGCTGCTTTTTCAATCAGAGAGTGCTGACTTGAGCTGAAAGCCATCTTGAGCAGACTACAGGGTGTCAGCTTGAAGACCACTAATGACTGAGTTCTTCTCTTCTCTGCTCCCAAACACTCCTTCTGCAGGATTCCTGAAAAAGCTGAGGTCTGACCTTGACACTTGTAGTGTCCAGGAATGTGTGTGTACTTATGTACGGATGCCGAAAAATATTTTGGATGTCATTTCTCAGAATCATTCTCTGACATCTTTAGGACATGGTCTTTTATAAGCTTGGATCTCAGAAATAATTTGGCTCTCCTCAGTACTAAGATGTGAAGAGTGTGGCACCATGCTCAGTATTTCTCTTATTGAACACATTCTTCATTTATATATCAAATGTTATACCCTTTCCCATTTTCCCCCTCCCAGAAAACCAACAATCCACCCTCACACCCCTGCCTTCAAGATTATGCCCCTCCACCCAACCCCACTCCCACCTACACCCCACCACACACACACAGAATTCCCACACCCTAAGGCATCTATCGAATCTTCATAGGATCAAGGACTTCTCTCACTGATACCCAACAAGGCATTCCTCTGCCACACTTTTGGCTGTAGCCATGTGGACCCCTACACATGGCTTAGTCCTTGGGAACCCCTGCAGTGTCTAGTTGGCTGACACCATTGTTCTTCCCATGGGGCTGCAAACCCTTTCAATGCCTCCAGTCCTCCCTCCAACTCCTTCATTGAGGATCCCATTCTCAGTCCAACAGTTGGTTGCTAGTATCTGCCTCTGTATCTGTAAGGCGCTGGCAAGGCCTCTCCAGAGACAACCATAGCAGATTTCTTTTGGCACACACTTCTTGTAACCCATAATAGTGTCAGGTGACTGTTTGGTGACTGTTTATAGAATGAATCCCCAGGTAGGATCGTCTTGGAGTGGCCTTTCCTTCAGTCTCTGCTACACACTTTGTGTCCATAATTGCTCCTGTGAGTATTTTGTTCCCTTTCTCAGAGGAACCAACCACCTCCACTTTGGTCTTTCTTCTTCTTGAGCTTCCTGTGGTCTGTGAATTTTGTTTATTTTGAGCTTTTGGGCTAATATTCCCTTATCAGTGAGTGCATAAGAACCATGTGTGTACTTTTGTGATTGTGTTATTTCACTCAGTATGACACTTGTTAGTTCCTTCCATTTGTCTAAGAATTTCATGAATTCATCATTTTTAATAGCTGAATAGTACTCCATTGTGTAGATACACCACATTTTCTGTATCAATTCCTCTGTTGAAGGACATCTGGGTTCTTTTTAGCTTCTGGGTATTATAAATAAGGCTGCTATGAACATAGTGGAGCATGTGTCCTTATTATATTGGAGCAAGGGTATATAACCAGGAGTGGTATAGCTGGGTCCTCAGGTCTATGTCTAATTTTCTGAGGAACTGCCAAGCTGTTTTCCAGAGTGGTTTTACCAGCTTGCAGCCCTACTAGCAAGGAGAAATGTTCCTCTTCCTCCACATGATTTCTAGCATCTGTTGTCCCCTGCGTTTTTCATCTTAGCCATTCTGACTGGTGTGAGGTGGAATCTCAGGGTTCTTTTGATTTGCATTTCCAAGATAACTAAGGACGCTGAACATTTCTTTAGGTGCTTCATAGCCATTCAGTTTTCCTCAGTTGAAAATTCTCTGTTTAGCTCTGTACCCCATATTTTAATAGGGTTATTTGACTCTCTGGAGTCTAGTTTCTTGAGTCTTTTGTATATATTGGATATTATCCCTCTGGTAAAGTTCTTTTCCTAATCTGTTGGTTGATGTTTTGTCCTATTGACCTTGTCCTTTGCTTTACTGAAGCTTTGGAGTTTTATGAGGTCCCATTTGTCGATTCTTGTTCATAGAACATAAGCCACTGGTGTTCTGTTCAAGAAAATTTCCCATTCTTATGTGTTCAAGATTCATCCCCACTTTCTCCTCTATATGCTTCAGTGTATCTGGTTTTATGTGTAGATTCTTGATCCACTTGGACTTAAGCTTTGTACAAGGAGGTAAGAATGGGTCGATTTGCATTTTTCTGCATGCAGACTCCCAGTTGATCCAGCACCATTTGTTAAAAATGCTGTCTTTTTTCCACTATGTTTTTAGCTCCTTTGTCAAATATCAAGTGACCATACGTGTGTGGGTTCTTTTCTAGGTCTTCAATTCTATTCCATTGATCTTCCTGCCTGTCTGCATACCAATACCAAACAGTTTTTTTCACTATAGGTATGGAGTAGAGCTTGAAGTAAGGGAAGGTGATTCCCCCAAAATATCTTCTGTTGTGGAGAAAAGTTTTTACTGTCCTGGGTTTTTTGTTATTACATATGAATTTGAGAGTTTCTCTTTTGAGATCTATGAAGAATTGATTTGGGATTTTGATGGGGATTACATTGAATCTGTAGATTGCTTTTGACAAGATGGTCATTTTTACTATATTCATCCTGCCAATCCATGAACATGGGAGATCTTTCCATCTTCTGAGACCTTCTTCGATTTCTTTCTTGACAGCCTTGAAGTTTTTGTCATATAGATCTTTCAGTTGCTTTGTTAGGGTCACACCTAGGTATGAAATATTGTTTGCGACTATTGTGAAGGGTGTCATTTCCCTAATTTCATTCTCAGCTTGTTTATCCTTTGAGTATAAGAAGGCTACTGATTTGTTTGGGTTCATTTTATATCCAGCCACTTTGCTGAAGTTGTTTATCAGCTTTAGGAGTTCTCTGTACACAAATTGGAAAGGAAGACATCAAAATATCACTATTTGCAGATGATATGATCATATATTTAAGTGACCCCCAAAATTCCACCATTTGATGGCCTTTTGTTGTCTGACTGTTCTAGCTTCAAGTACTATATTGAATAGGTAGGGAGAGAGTGGGCAGCCTTGTCTGGTCCTGATTTCAGTAGGTTTGCTTCAAGTTTCTCTCCATTTAGTTTGATGTTGGCTACTGGTTTGGTATATATTGCTTTCACTATTTTTAGTTTGGGGTCTTGAATTCCCCATCTCTCTAAGACATTCATCATGAAGTGATGCTGAATTTTGTCGAGAGTTTTTTCAGCATCTAATGAAATGACCATGCTTTTTTTTTTTCTTTGAGTTTGTTTATGTAGTGGATTACATTGATGTATTTCTGTGTATTGAACCATTCTTGCATCCCTGGCATGATGCCTACATGATCGTGGTGAATTATCATTTTGATGCATTTTTCCATTTGACTGGCCTGAATTTTGTTGAGTATTTTTGCACCAATGTTTGTAAGGGAAATTGGTCTCTTTCCGCATTTGGTCTTTGTTTGGTTTATGTATAAGATTTATTGTGGCTTCATAGAATGAATTGAATAGTGTTCCTTGTGTTTCTGTTTTGTGGAATAGTTTGAAAAGTATTGATGTTAGGTCTTCTTTGAAGATCGGATAGAGTTCTCCAGTAAACCCATCTGGTCCTGGGCTTTTTTTGGTTGGGAGACTATTTAAAACTGCTTATATTTCCTCAGGACTTATGGGACTATTTAGACTGTTTATCTGATCCTGTTTTAACTTTGGCACCTGGTGTGTATCTAGAAAATTGTCCATTTCATCCAGATTTTCCAATTTTGTTGAGTTTAAGATCTTCTAGTAGAATCTGGTGATCCACAGTTTCTGCTGTTATGTCTCCCTTTTCATTTCTGATTTTATTAATTTAGGTCATGACTCTGTGCCCTCTGGTTAGTCTGGCTAAGGGTTTATCTATCTTGTTGATTTTCTCAAAGAACCAGCTCCTGGTTTTGTTGTTTCTTTCTATAGTCTTTTTCTTTCTATTTGGTTGATTTCCGCCCTGAGTTTGATTATTTCCTGCTTGGGTGCATTCACTTCTTTTTTTCTTCTAGAGCTTTCAGGTGTGTTGTCAAGCTGCTAATGTAAGCTCTCTCCATTTTCTTTTTGGAGGCACTTAGTACTATGGGTTTTCCTCTTAGAATTACTTTCATTGGTGTCGCATAAGTTTTGGTATGATGTGTCCTCATTTTCATTAAATTATAAAAGTCTTTAATTTCTTTATTTCTTCCTTGACCACATTATCATTGAATAGTACATTGTTCAACATCCATATGTATGTGTGTTTTCCATAATTTTTGTTTGAACTTAAGGCCAGCCTTAGACCATGCTGATCTGATAATGTACATGGAATTATTTCAATATTCCTGTATCTGTTGATGCCTCTTTTGTCACCAATTATATGGTTAATTTTGGAGAATGTACCATGAGGTGCTAAGAAGAAAATATATTATTTTGCTTTCAAATGAAATGTTTTATAGATATCTATTAAATCCATTTGGTCTATAACTTCAGTTAGTTTCACTCTGTCTCTGTTTAGTTTCTGTTTCCATGATTTGTCTATTGCTGAGAGTGGGGTATTGAAGTCTCCCACTAATATTGTGTGGGGTGCAATCAGTACTTTGAGCTTTAATAGTTTCTTTTATGGATATGGGTGCCCTTTCATTTGGAGCATAGATGTTCAGAATTGAGAGTTCATCTTGGTAGATTTTTCCTTTGACCAGTATGAAGTGTTCCTCCTTATCTTTTTTTTTTTTTCGACAACTTTTGGTTGGAAGTTGATTTTTTCCAATATAAGAATGGTTCTTCCATCTTGGGGAACATTTGCTTGGAATATTATTTTCCAACCTTTGACTCTGAGGTGGTGACTGTCTTTGTCACTGAGTTGGGTTTCTTGTATGCAGAAAAATGTTGGGTCCTGTTTAAGTATCCAGTCTGTTAGGCTAATGTCTTTTTATAGGGGAATTGAGACCATTAATGTTAAGAGATATTAAAGAAAAGTGATCGTTACCTCCTGTTTTTTTCATTTTAAATGATGGAATTCTTTTTGTGGCCCTATCTTTTTTTGCGCTTATTCAAAGAAGATTACTTTATTGCTTTTTCTAGGATGTAGTTCTCCCCCCACCCCACCCCCACCCTTCTGTTGGTATTTTCTAGCTATTATCCTTTGTAGGTCTATGTTTGTGGAAAGATATAGTATACATTTGGTTTTGTCGTGGAAAGTCTTGTGTTCTCCGTCTATGGTAATTGAGAGCTTTTCTGGGTATAGTAGCCTTTGATGACATATATATTCTCTTAGGGTCTATATGATATCTGCCCAGGATCTTTTAGCTTTCATAGTTGCTGGGGAAAAGTCTGTTGTAATTCTTATAGGTCTGCCTTTATATGTTATTTGACCTTTTTCCTTTACTGTTTTTAATATTCTTTCTTTGTTTAGTGAAATTGGTGTTTTGATTATTATGTGATGGGAGGAATTTCTGCTCTGGTCCTGTCTGTTTGAAGTTCTGTAGGCTTCCTGTATGGTCATGGGCATCTTTTTCTTTAGGTTAGGGAAGTTTTCTTCTATAATTTTGTTGAACATATTTACTGGGCCTTTAAACTGTAAATTTTTACTCTCTTCTATACCTATAATCCTTTTGTCTTCCCATTGTGTCCTGGATTTCCTGGATGTTTTGGCTTACAAACTTTTTGCATTTTCTTTGACTGTTCAGTCAATATTTTCTATGGTATATTCAGCACCTGAGATTCTTTCTTCTGTCTCGTGTATTCTGTTGTTGATGCTTTCATCTATGACTCCTGATTTCTTTCCAAGTCTTTCTATCTCCAGAGTTGTCTTACTTTGTGATTTCGTTGTTGTTTCTACTTCCATTTTTAGATCCTGGATGATTTTGTTTAGTTTCTTGACTTGTTTGTTAGTCAAGAAATTCTTTAAGGGTTTTTTTGTTTGTTTGTTTTTCTCCTTTAAGGGCTTCTACTCTTGAACCATGTTCTCCTGTGTTTCTTTAATGGATTTGTGTGTGTGTGTGTGTTTCCTCTTAAAGGGCTTCTACCTGCTGACCCATGTTCTTCTGTATTTCTTTAAGGGAGTTATTTATGTCCTTCTTGAAGTCCTATATCAGCATCATGAGATGTGATTTTTAAATCTAGATCTTGCTTTTCAGGTGTGTTGGTGTATCTAGGATTTGCTGTTGTGGGAGAACTGAATTCAGATGGTGCCATGTTGCCTTAGTTTCTGTTGGTAATGTTCTTGCATTTGCCTTTTGCCGTCCGGTTATCTCTGGTGTTAGGTGGTCTTGCTTTCTCTGACTGTGGCTTATCTGTCCTGTGAGCCTATGTATCTGTACTCTCTGGCTTCCCATTCTCTCTTTGTGCACAAGTATGTAGGCACTCCGGGGAGAGTATCTCTTCTGTGCTGGTGTTTGTGTATGCAGCACTGTGGCCCAAGATCTGCTCTGTGCTCTCAGGCCTTTCCACAGACCTGGAAGGTTAGATATCTCCCTGCTTCACCTGGCACACTGTGCTCCCAGGCCTCTCCACACTCCTATGGATGGACCAAATACCCTGAGTGTGGTGGGATCTTTAGGATGTGTCAGGAGATGGGGTCTTCACTGAAGGAGACCCAAATGCCCTGAATGCAGCTGGTTCTCAAATGCCCTGAGTGTAGCTGATTCTCCAGGATGTATCAGGAAATGTGTGTTCATTGTGGTAGAACTGGGAAGAGTCTGCCCCAGCAGAAAGGACAGGAGGTGGTCAAAGGAGCAGAAGTAATGGGCCATGCTCAGTATTTTTAAGTGGACTCTCAGAATTGAACTCAATTCTTTATGCTTGATAAGAGCTTTATAAAGTGAGGTAACTATCCAGACACAGGCTAAAACATTTTCAAATTTATTTTTTTTAATTAAAATATAATTGCATTATTTTGTTCCTTCTCTGTCCTCACTCCTGTCCTTTAGTCCCTCCCATTCCCCTTGCTTCCTGTCAAATGCATGGTTTCTTCTTTTTTGTTTTTTTTTTTTATTCTTATTCTTGTAAACATGTACATTCATATGCATGTCTAAATATATAAATGCTATTTGCTGTATCCATTACTATTGCTATATGGACATGATTTGAGAACAGTCCACTTGGTATTAGATACCCAATTAGGGGGCTTGTCTCTAGGAAAGACTAATTCTTCCTCGCTTCAATGCGATTAGTTTCTTATAGCTGTCTAGAGGTGAGACCTGTGAGATTTCTTTCTTCCAAATTAGCAGGTCTATTGTTATTACACTTGTTAAAGTCTTTTTTAGGCAGCCATCTTGTGGTATCATGAGTGAAGCTTCCCAACTGAAGATGACTGTGAGAATAACCCTCACAGAGGTCCTCTGGGGCTTATAGTCTTTCTTTAGTGATGTTTCCTGCATTTAGGATTAGGAATTATTTCATAGATATATCTATTGGGGTTCAGGTACCTCACAGTGTTATTCTCTAGCAATTGTAGTTTGAAAAAAAATGTGATTTGGAGATTTTTTGAAGATGTAGAGAATCAGCATTATATATTATCTGTCCAAAGATCACTTGCCATAGTAAAAATAAGTATATCCCAATAAGTAATTCTGGGAAATTTTTCCATCTTTCTCCATCTTGGACTTTAAATCCCTGATTGCATAGAGGAAATAGTTTTAATTAACTCAGCTGCACCAAATTTACTGCTGCTGCTGCTGCTGCTGCTACTACTACTACTACTACTACTACTACTCACACACACACACACACACACACACACCACAGAGTTTTTTCTTTATTCTAGTCATTTGGGATACACTGACTAGTGAAAGAAAGTTTTCACAGAAGTTCAACAGAGCAGGGAAAAGCTACAAAAAGTGAGGTCCAGGGATGCTGAGGAGCTGTGAGTTCCTGCTTAGTGATTTGAAATAGAAACTCTGACTCCCACCCAGGAAAATGTTTTTCATTTATGACAGCACCAAGGAAGTTGAAGACTGAAGTATAGGCAGCCATGGAAGCAGAGAATGTAACATAATATCCTCAGCCCTTACCCTGACCCAGAAGCTTCTGAGTCTAAGATGAACTTGCTAGAAGCAGACTAGTAATGTGATGTCACTGAGATACCCAGGTGACTGAAATTATCCTAGGACAACAATTCATTGTCTTGTAAGTCAATGGATTTTATTTGTCTGTTTTGTTTTTGTAACATTACATTTTCTTTATTTGAATTTATTTCCCTTTCTAATTTTACTGATAAAAATAATTTGTAAACTGCTTGCTTCCCTGGAAATAAAAAATGACTAGGTATTTTTTAAACTGAATTCAGAAATCATACAGAGTAGTGAAATATAAACAACATATGTATTTGTTTGTTTTCTCCCACACTGGTGGATCCCTAAAACTTTCTTGAGGTAAATATTTCATACTCAAGTTATTTTGGAAGGGAATGCTCCACACGCACACCCAGGAATTGGTTTCCCTTATGTTTTCCCCTTGTTTGTGGGTAAAAGACAAACATATTCTCAGAGCACCATGCTTAGGAGGTAACTTCACAACTATGTAAATCCAGTTTTCTTACTACCTCCATACCTCTGAGACACACTCTCCTAATATGAAATATGTATTTTTAGCATTAATCACACCTTTATGTACTACATATATTTAAATAAGACTAAAATAGAGGAAATACTTATTTCTCTATTCATAGATATTATAGAGCCTTTGGGAAATTTTTTTATGCTCATGCTTTGGTGTGATCACACAAACATATGCCATGTGCAGTGCACACACACACACACACACACACACACACACACACACACAGTCCCTTATAAGACTCTTGAAAGAACCGATATAAGAACAAAACAAACAAACAAACAAAAAACCCAAAGCAAAGCACACCACCTCCAATTTAGAATGCCTTGATTGCTTTTTAATATAGAACATGTGCTCTTTTCCTTCCTTAGTTGCACCACAGTTGTGTTTTTCCATTTGCAGGACTTGTAATTAGGTAGCTAACCTTGCTTTTATAAAAGTGCCAGGCCAAAATGTGCTGAGCAAGTTGTTTGTGTCTAAACCTTGAAGAATCAAAAGTAGCCTGTAACTTTATTATGATGACATTTTAATTATGACTGCACTCAGAGCTTTTTTCTCCTTCGGATTTTTGAATCACTTTATGATTCTGAAGGTTAAGTTTGCAAGCTTGGTGAATGATTATTTAACTAAAGAGTAGTGCCCACTCTATGTTTATATAAAAATAAAATTATATGAACCTGTCTTCAGATTTTCAAAATTGCAATTTACATTTTTGCTGTGCCCTGGATTTCATACATATAATTTAATCTGCTAACTAAATAGCTGTAATACTACCAAAGTAAACTCTTCTCCTCCCCTATGTCCCTCCTCTTTCTTGATTTGTTTATTTATTTTTTTGTAAATAATAAAATTGAAGGGAAAAAAAAGGGAAATGGAGACCTACAGTCATGCAAGAGGGATAAGTGGTTAGGTCTGACCTAAAGCTGAGCCACGGAGTCCTCTCCCTACTTGGCTTCTTGGCAGCATATAGTTGTGTTTCGATTTAGGAACTGAGTCTTTCCTAAGGTAAGCATTAACCAGAAAAACATCTGAGAATGCACTGTAGAAAAGATGGTGAGCTAGAGTGTGGAGCTACAGAGAATTTGTTCTTTACAGCTCATCTCCACAAGAGCCTACTGAGTGAGCATGGGACCAGTTGGACACTGCATGTTCAGGAGAGAGGACTGGGAAGTGACCCTGGACTTAAGAAAGACATGTCTAGGGTCTTCACATATAGTGTCTGTAGCAAAGTATACTAAACTCTTTGGGCTTGATAATCTCTCTGAGGCCTTGTAATTAAAAGAGACCCAGTTTACACGGTTCAATATGTGTGTAGGGATGTCAGAAGTATAAAACTTCAATAAAGGTCTTTAAGAAACAATGACAAGAATTACAAATATACAGCTAGGTGCAAGGTCTTGGAAGCCACTGTACAGAGAGCAGTCTCTGAAGTTTAATCTTATTTAGCTTCACCATGGTCTTGGTAATAGAAGAAGGAAGTCCTGAAGAAGATATTTGAGCAATCACCATCCAGAGGCAAGTATGCTTTGTAGACAGTGTTAGTAATTGTACCAACTTAGAGGCTATCACATTTTAAAAAAAATCTCAAGAAGAAAAATAAATGAAGAAAAATAAATGAATCCCTTATAGAAAGAGCCCAGTGACAATATAAAGTAATATTTCCTCTCACAGAAATTATTCTCTAATATTTTTAAAGTGGTTAATCTTGAATAATTACCAATATTTTCTAGGGGCTTTGTTATTTTGTGAGAGTATCTGCCCACTCCTAGTGATTTGTATGCTAATGCCTAATCCTCAGTGCAATGGCATTCAGAGGTGGAGTCTTAGGAAATAACAGCAACTGGGTCGAGGCATCATAAGTAGATTAGGGCCCTCATAAAAGAAGTACAGAGGAGCTGGGTGGCTCCTTTCACCATGTAAGAACACAGAAAAGGCACCACCTATGATGAACAAAGCATCCTTACATATTGAATCTTCTGGTTTCTTGATCTTGGACCTCTTTCTGAAGAGCTATGAGGAAGAAATATGTGTTGTTTGTGCATAGATTAACCAGTCTAAAATATCTTGTCACAGTACTCTGACTGATATGTTTTACAAACCCTAAATTGCAAAACATAATTTCGAGGATTGAAATCCTCACAGAGAGTTAGTCTTTAAAATGTGAACTTAAAGTAAATGTGGGTGGAAATGATGAGAATTTTGTCTTCTGTTTAATAAGGCTTTGCTGAAAAAAATTTTGATGAATGCTTCCCAATGTGTGTATAGTACAAGGCAAGTATGTGACCAAGCACTTATGAGGTAAGTCACATCTAGAACTGAGAAAGCGCAGAATGTTCTAATGTCTCCCTTTGTAAATGAGTCATTAGCTGACTTATTTGGTAAACAAATATCCACTGAGTGTTTCTTTTATGACTAATGTGATTGTAAGCATGAAAGGGATAAGATGGAAGAAAATAAAATAAAACCTCCCATTTTTATGGAGGTTATGAAACAGAGAGAAAACTGATAAACATAGTTCAAGTAGAACTGCCTACTTAGAAGAAGAAACAAAAAGGAGAGAATGAGTGGGAGAGTGGGTGCTGGACCAAGGTAGTGCAGGAAGGGTGAATTTCATAAGTATCAGATGAGGTTCTTACATGAGCTCCATGAGGAGAGATCCCAGCCAGAACCACATGCACAATGATTTATGAAATCTATGACGAGGCTAACTAACCATCACATATCACATTTGATTTATGCTTTAATAAATCTAGATGTACAAATAATAGACTTATAGTGTTGAATGTAACTAATTAATAAACACTTGATTTTTTTTTGATTATTTGATTCACAGTCTCTGAATGATTGATTTATTTCAATATACTCTCTCATTTTGTTTAATGCACTCTCTGACACTCAGGAAAATAATCCTTAAAACCTGGGTAATAGGTCTCAAACTTTATTTTATTCAGTGCTACTATTTTAACAATAGAGTGGATTTTAGGCATCGAGAAACCTGTGTAATACAGATAGGAACTGGGTTCAGCAAAGACAGGGAGATTTCTGAATTTGAGGCCAGCCTGGTCTACAGAGTGAGTTCCAGGACAGCCAGGGCTACACAGAGAAACCCTGTCTTAAAAAAAAAATGAACAAGAACAACAAACCAAAACAGAACAAAAAACAACAACAAAAAAATGTTTCCTTTGAGATGTATGTAAGTCTATTTTGATCCTTTATCCCTCTGGGAGCTCCATCTCCAGATGGCTTCATACCTAGTCAGTTGTAATCTTTTTCCAAGTCAATTGCTTTGCTAGTTAGCTTCTTGAATCCCCTGAAGTCAGTTCTCAATAGTGTGTTAATACAATTTCTTAACCCTTTTGATTTCCCAAGGCCACAAGTGATTTTCAGTTGTTTCTTAAACTTTATTTCTACAGAAAACACTCACAGTAAGAATTTCTGTGTGCAAAAGACTATATCAGCTGTTGGGGCAATAAGGTTACCTTCTATCCCTTTCCAGAATTTTAAAATTATCACTCAGTGGGAATGTCCTAGCAACAAAATTTCTCAGCAGTCTCTGGCCATCAACTGTGTTCTTAGTCCCCCTGCCGTCTAGCACCTCCCTGTCTGTATATTTTCTTTGTACTGAGAAATTTAGCTTTCTCTTTGTTTCACTCTTGGAAAATTATCCATTTGCCTTTCCCAACTATATACGTGACAATAAAGTCAGCTTTGAAGTTAGAAGGCTATTTTCCTCCCTGCCCTTCCTATGACAACTCTGAAAATATATTATCGCTTTTATAGAGAATGGATTTAGAATTTAGGTGACATATTTTTGCTGGAGGCCACACAATGGGTTCTAAGTTTATTTATTCCCAAATTCTATGCCCCAGATGAATTCTACAGTTCCATACAGGAAAGCTACGACCAAGGATGCCAGGCAGGGTCTAATTAGAGTCCTAGGAAAGAATATGTTCTTGTTATTATGTTATTGAAATATTTTGAGCAGGCCATGGATGTCATAAAAATAGAGTCATTTTTGGAACAGTGTTAAAATACTAGTAAATCAAAACAAGTTCCTCATGCATGAGATGATAGATGTACAAAATTAGAATCCCTTGAGGAAAAGAGTGTAAGTAGACAGAAATAGAGTCAAAGTTGTAAAATCATAAATTCTGTGAAATGAATGAATATTGACATTTTCTAATTATTCACATACTCTTTTACAAATGAAAATTGGAATAAAGCAGGACAGTATTATTTCTGTTCAATTTAAGGAATACTATATGGCAATTAATAGTTACTGATTAAACTGGAAGTTTTTTTAATTACAAACAAAGCCTTTATGGCATTCTTAAAGTAAATTTTATTAAGGTCTGACATTATTAAGTATAGCTTGAGTCTTCCAAGATTCCTTTCTAGTAATTTACTGATCCAATCAATTATTTTCCATAGTTTCACATGTCCTATCAGGTGTGAAATGCTATTCTATAAATAAAAAGTTTTAGTTTCATGGCTCTTTTGGTGCAGGAAGCATTTCAATGATGGCTACAAAAAGAGAGTGTTATCTATTTTATGTAACACATGTTGATACTGGCTGGATTGAATTCAGATGTGAAGATTCATAAAGATATACAACAAGGCCCTCTGTTCAAATGTCAGAACTCTGTTGGCAGCAAATGGCCAGGACCCTGTGTACTAGCAGTAAGAATGTGAGGATTGGGAGATTGGACATGCAGAGTCATCCTAAAGCATTGTCACCACAGAGACAGTGAAAGACAAGATATAGTCTGTGAATAGTGCTATTCAGCAATGACTTTCATTTCAATAGTATTTGGAGTCCATTAAGAGTAAACTTTTACTCTTACATGTTGTAACCATTCCAAGGTACATACATCATGAGTTAATCTATTTGTTCATTCAACCACCTGGCTAATCAACTTCCAAGAAGGCTAATTCATGCTAAAAAAAAAAAATTAAATGTTCAACATCCTTAGTCATCAGGGAAATACAAATCAATCCAACCCTTAGATTCTACCTTACCCAGCCAGAATGACTAATATAAAAAATGCAGGTGACAGCATATGCTAGTGAGGAAGTGGAGAAAGAGGAACACTCCTCCATTGCAGGTGGGACTGCAAGCTGGTAAAACCACTATGGAAATCAGTCTGAGCATTCCTGAGAAAATCGGAAAAAAAATTTTCTGAGTACCCAGCTATTATCACTACTGGGCATGTATCCAAAAAATGCTCTAAAATGTAACAAGGACAAATGTTCCACCATTTTCTTTTTTTTTTTTTTAAATTGAAGGATATCTTTTTTTTATTCGATAAATTTTTTATTTACATTTCAAATGATTTCCCCTTTTCTAGCCCCCCACTCCCGAAAAGTCCCATAAGCCCCCTTCTCTCCCCCTGTCCTCCCACCCACCCCTTCCCACGTCCCCGTTCTGGGTTTGCCCTATACTGCTTCACTGAGTCTTTCCAGAACAAGGGGCCATTCCTCCGTTCTTCTTGTACCTCATTTGATGTGTGGATTATGTTTTGGGTATTCAGTTGTCTAGGTTAATATCCACTTATTAGTGAGTGCATACCATGATTCATCTTTTCAGTCTGGGTTACCTCACTTAGTATGATGTTCTCCAGCTCCATCCATTTGCCTAAGAATTTCAGGAATTCATTGTTTCTAATGGCTGAATAGTACTCCATTGTGTATATATACCACATTTTTTTGCATTCACTCTTCTGTTGAGGGATACCTGGGTTCTTTCCAGCTTCTGGCAATTATAAATAGGGCTGCTATGAACATAGTGGAACATGTATCCTTATTACATGCTGGGGAATCTTCTGGGTATATGCCCAGGAGTGGTATAGCAGGATCTTTTGGAAGTGAGGTGCCCAGTTTTCGGAGGAACCGCCAGACTGATTTCCAGAGTGGTTGTACCAATTTGCAACCTCACCAGCAGTGGAGGAGTGTTCCTCTTTCTCCACATCCTTGCCAACACCTGCTGTCTCCTGAATTTTTAATCTTAGCCATTCTGACTGGTGTAAGGTGAAATCTCAGGGTTGTTTTGATTTGCATTTCCCTAATGACTAATGAAGTTGAGCATTTTTTAAGATGCTTCTCCGCTCTTAAAAAATGCTCAACTTCATTAGTCATTAGGGAAATGCAAATCAAAACAACCCTAAGATTTCATCTTACACCAGTCAGAATGGCTAAGATTAAAAATTCAGGAGACAGCAGGTGTTGGAGAGGGTGTGGAGAAAGAGGAACACTCCTCCACTGCTGGTGGGGTTGCAAATTGGTACAACCACTCTGGAAATCAGTCTGGCGGTTCCTCCGAAAACTGGGCACCTTACTTCCAGAAGATCCTGCTATACCACTCCTGGGCATATACCCAGAAGACTCCCCACCATGTAATAAGGATACATGTTCTACTATGTTCATAGCAGCCCTATTTGTAATTGCCAGATGCTGGAAAGAACCCAGGTATCCCTCAACAGAAGAGTGGATGCAAAAAATGTGGTATATCTACACAATGGAGTACTATTCAGCCATTAGAAAAAATGAATTCATGAAATTCTTAGGCAAATGGATGGAGCTAGAGAATATCATACTAAGTGAGGTAACCCAGACTCAAAAGGTGAATCATGGTATGCACTCACTAATAAGTGGATATTAACCTAGAAAACTGGAATACCCAAAACATAATCCACACATCAAATGAGGTACAAGAAGAAAGGAGGAGTGGCCCCTGGTTCTGGAAAGACTCAGTGAAACAGTATTCAGCAAAACCAGAACGGGGAAGTGGGAAGGGGTGGGTGGGAGGACAGGGGAAGAGAAGGGGGCTTGCGGGACTTTCGGGGAGTGGGGGGGCTAGAAAAGGGGAAATCATTTGAAATGTAAATAAATTATATCGAATAATAAAAAAAAAAAAAAAAAAAAAAAAAAAAAAAAAAGATGCTTCTCCGCCATCCGAAGTTCTTCAGGTGAGAATTCTTTGTTTAACTCTGTACCCCATTTTTAATAGGGTTGTTGGTTTTCTGGAGTCTAACTTCTTGAGTTCTTTATATATATTTGGATATTATCCCTCTATCTGATGTAGGATTGGTGAAGATCTTTTCCCAATTTGTTGGTTGCCGATTTGTTCTTTTGATGGTGTCCTTTGCCTTACAGAAACTTTGTAATTTTATGAGGTCCCATTTGTCAATTCTTGATCTTAGAGCATGCGCTATTGGTGTTCTGTTCAGAAACTTTCTCGCTGTGCCGATGTCCTCAAGGGTCTTCCGCAAATTCTTTTCTATTAGCTTCAGAGTGTCTGGCTTTATGTGGAGGTCCTTGATCCTGTTGCAGATGAGCTTAGTACAAGGAGACAAGGATGGATCAATTCCCATTCTTCTGCATGCTGACCTCCAGTTGAACCAGCACCATTTGTTGAAAAGGCTATCTTTTTTTCATTGAATGTTTTCAGCCCCTTTGTCGAGGATCAAGTGGCCATAGGTGTGTGGGTTCATTTCTGGATCTTCAATCCTGTTCCATTGATCCTCCTGCCTGTCACTGTACCAATACCATGCAGTTTTTAACACTATTGCTCTGTAGTATTGCTTGAGGTCAGGGATATTGATTCCCCCAGATTTTCTTTTGTTGCTGAGAATAGTTTTAGCTGTCCTGGGTTTTTTGTTGTTCCAGATGAATTTGATAATTGCTCTTTCTAACTCTGTAAAGAATTGAGTTGGGATTTTGATGGGTATTGCATTGAATCTGTATAGTGCTTTAGGCAAAATGGCCATTTTAACTATATTGATTTTACCGATCCATGAGCATGGGAGGTTTTCCCATTTTTTGAGGTCTTCTTCCATTTCCTTCTTCAGAGTCTTGAAATTCTTGTCATAGAGATCTTTCACATGTTTGGTAAGAGTCACCCCAAGATACTTTATACTGTTTGTGGCTATTGTGAAGGGGGTCATTTCCCTAATTTCTTTCTCAGCCTGCTTATCCTTTGAGTATAGGAAGGCCACTGATTTGCTTGAGTTGATTTTATAACCTGCCACTTTGCTGAAGTTGTTTATCAGCTGTAGGAGCTCTCTAGTGGAGGTTTTTGGGTCACTTAGGTAGACTATCATGTCGTCTGCAAATAATGATAGTTTGACTTCTTCCTTTCCAATTTGTATCCCTTTGACCTCCTTATGTTGTCGAATTGCCCGAGCTAGTACCTCAAGTACAATATTGAAAAGATAAGGAGAAAGGGGGCAGCCCTGTCTAGTCCCTGATTTTAGTGGGATTGCTTCAAGTTTCTCTCCATTTAGTTTTATGCTGGCTACCGGTTTGCTGTATATTGCTTTTAGTATGTTTAGGTATGGGCCTTGAATTCCTGTTCTTTCCAAGACTTTAAGCATGAAAGGTTGCTGAATTTTGTCAAATGCTTTTTCAGCATCCAATGAAATAACCATGTGTTCCACCATTTTCATAGCAGTCTTATTTATAATAGCCAGATGCTGGAAACAACCCAGATGTCCCTCAACAGAAGAATGGATACAGAAAATAGATACATTTGCACAGTGGAGTACTATACAGTGATTAAAAACAATGACTTCATAAAATTCACAGGCAAATGGATGGAACTAGGAAATATCATCCTTAGAGAGGTAACCCAGACAAAAAAAGACCATACATGGTATGTCTTCACTGATAAGTGGATATTAATACAAAAGCTAACAATGATAGAACCCATACACCATATGGAGGTTAGAAAGAAGGAAGACCGGGGTGGATGCTTCTGTCCTGCATTGAGGGGGAAACAGGATGACAGTGGCAGGTTGATGGAGGGGGGTCCTAGGAGGGAGAGAGGAGGGGGAAGAAATAAGGAGACAGTATAAGGAACTGGAGGACATATGAGGGAGGTACAGAGGGTCAGGAAATCAAACAAAATACATGTAGCAGGGGGAATAAGGAACTGGGGATAGCCACTGGAGGGTCCCAGATACTAAAGAAACTTGAGGTTCTCAAGACCCAATGGAGATTACTTTAGCCAAAATGCTCAGAGAAGGGGAGATAGAACCTATTGAGACCACCTCCAGTAGATAGGCAAGGCCCCTGGTTGCTGGATGGGGTCACTCACCCATCTCAAAGTTTTTAACCCAGAAATGTTCCTGTCCAAAGCAAGAGCAGGGACAAGAAATGGTGCAGAGACTGAAAGAAGGGCCAACTGTGGACTGCCCCACCTGGGGATCCATTATGTCTGTAGACACCAAACCCAACACTATTGCCATGGTCAAGAGCTGCCTGCTGACAGGAACCTGGTATGGTGGTTCCTTGGGAGGTCTGGCCAGTAACTGAGCAATGCAGATGTGGATGCTTAGAGCCAACCATCAGACTGAGCTCAGGGAACCTGGTAAGGGAGCTGGCAGAAGGAGCAGAGGGTGATTGTAACCCCATTGGAAGAACAATGGGGCTCAACTGACCACCAGTTCTCCTAGAGGCTAGACCACCAACCAAGGGGTGTACCTAGAGGGATCCATGGCTCCAGATACATATGTAGCGGAGGATGGCCTTGCCTGACAGCAGTGGGGGGGAGGTCCTTGGTCCTGGGGAGGTTTGATGCCACAGTGTAGGAGAGTGCTGGAGTGGTGGGACAGGAAAATGTGGGTGGCTAGGTGAGGGAGCACCCTCATATAGGCAAAGGGTAAGGGACAGGGAGATGGGGGTTGGGGGGTTGGTGGAGGGGTAGCCAGGAAGTGGTATATCATTTGAGATGTAAATGAATGGAATAATGAACAGAAAAGAAAGCAACAAAATACATTTGAAGGAAAAAATAAAATTACTTTGATTTATTTTTTGTGATAAAAAATAATTATTCCCTTAATTAGATGATGTCTGTGTATTTATTTCCTAGAATCTCAGCCCTTGTAGTTGCTTATGGAATAACAGCCCTGTACCTCTGTTAAATCTGCCCAATTTTCTGAATTATTCAGGAAAGGAGTAGCATCCTTTTTTCTTTCTTTTTTCTTTTCTTTCTTTCTTCCTTCCTTCCTTTCTCTCCTTCCTTTTTTCTTCCTTCCTTCCTTCCTTCTTTCCTTTCTTTCTTTCTTCCCCTTCCTTCCTTCTTTCCTTCCTTCCTTCCTTCCTTCCTTCCTTCCTTCCTTCCTTCCTTCCTTCCTTCCCTCCCTCCTTCCTTCCTTCCCTCCTTCCTTCCTTTTTCATTTTTAAGCATGTCTTAACTATACTCTGGGATTCCTTACTCTAGTCCGTCTCTTGGTATTTCTCCTGGACAGCTGCCAAAATTTGTACCTTACCTATCCTGGGGATACTCTTTAAGTGCTAATAAAAAAAATGTGCTAAAACTTTCCCCCAAAGCTACTCTGAAATTCTTTCATTAAGGAGAGTGAAAATCCTAAGAAAAGCCCCCAATTTTCTCCATAATATATGGCTCCTAAGGTGGGGCTCCCTAAAATTGTGGTAATGCTAAGGTTCATCGTGGTACTTAAAGGTAAAGTAAAAACATGGCTGTGTACATCATACATGCTCAGTAGTAGCTGGTTATAACTGCATAAGTCACATGGTTCTCTTTCCCTTTGCTGAGGTTATGGGCTCCCTAATTTTAATTCCCTGGGGCCAATAGCTGTCTGAAAGTATCACACAGAAAATTTCAGGAATAAATAGTTGATATTTTAAATTACACACCATTTTGAGTTGGATTATGAGATCTTAAAGCATCCTGCCTATTCCTGCCCAAGAATTTAAATTATCCCTTTCTTCACAGTGCCCATATTATAAACTACCTGCATACCTGTCTGCTAGTCACTTAATTATTTTAGTAGACTTAAAAGATCTACTGCTAAGACTGCCTGTTTTCACCATTTTTCATTAATGGCTCCAAAAGAAAAAAGTGGTTGTTTTAGCAATACAGATATTCCAAAGGGGAACTATACTGTGTCTTCTTCAACTCTTACCAAAATCTCACAGTATGCACAATGTCCACTACACCACAATAAAGTACTCTGCGTGAGAAAGGTGTGATGCTCAGTCTACTGCTATACTCGTTTTACTGTATTGTAAATTTGTCAATGTGGCTAATAAATAATTTATATCATCTGCTATTACAGGCACCTGCTGAGAGTCTTAGAAAAAGAAAGTAGTGTGATTCTAAGATAGAAATTACCTACAAGGTGAACTCTGAAAGGTACTTTACTTCTTTAAATGAACTTTTGTTGTCATAAATGTTCGTGTTGTTGCTCAATCCTAAAAGGTCTGTTTCATTTATTTATGAATATCACTGCTCAATCTTTTTTAAAAAAAGGTTATTTTTTTACCTCACAGGAATATTAAAAGCAAATATGAGAAATAAAATTATTTTAATTTCAAACATGCTATACTATAGAGATACAAAGATCTAGAATATTTTAAAACTTAAAATAAAAATTTCTGGAAATAATTTTACACCTGTAATGGTAGCAAATCTCCAGGCCTACCTAGGCTTTCTTCTGATGCTGCAAACTGATGTGTATTTTAAAATGCAGTAGAGTGACCTTTAAAATGATATTTGAGAGAAGAAATACAAATTAACCACTGTGTGGTCACAAGCAGTAATTCAGACCCAGTGGTTTACTCCCACACACTCTCACAGGAGACAAACAAGGATTTACTTGCTCTGACTTTGGTCACGCTGGGACAAATTCTATTAACAGATTTGCCTTCAGCATGATGTTAGCTTGTGAGTACTGAAGGAAGACTTGTCCCTATAAATGGTTTTAACATGTCAACATTCTAATTAACATCCACATGTAAGGGGCCTGTTGTTGTTGGCTGATCTGCCTCTGTAATCCTAACAAACCATTCAAATGAAAAGCCCTGTTGATGTAGTATATAGCAGCCTGTGACATTTTGGGGGGGAGGGGTAAGGGAATATTAAAGCTGGATCCAGATTACAAATGTTTAGCCTGGCAAGAAATACCATGACCTCTCAAGCAAATATTGTGTCATTAATATAGCAATATCCACACATGGGGTTGGCAATCTGGTAGGTTCTCTGTAAACATTTTCAAATTATATTTGAGATCCTTAATTAACCCCATTAGGCTTACAGATTGAAGCCAGTGCCCAAATAACACCGAGTGAAAAGAGAAATAAAGTTATTTTGTGTATTTTTGTACACAGTTATTTTGTGTACTATGTGAGGTACTACGTGACTCTAAACCAAGCTAACGAGACTTAAATTCACTTTCCCCTTAAGGATCAAATTTTTAACAAGTAGGAAAAATATGAAAGTCCATCTTTGCCTCTAGATACACCCCCACCCCCATCCCAGTGGTATGACTCCCTGTTGTCAATTCTCTATTATTTCTTTATATATCGAGTGATGGCCACTGGTCTTGTTTCTGAGCTTGACGTAGTGTTTGATCACGTTCTTTGTACTACTTACAGTACTTTCCTTGCATTATACGAGATTTTTAAACTTTTTTTTCTTTTCAGTGCTGAGATTGAACTCAAGGCCTCCCGTGTGCCAAGCAGACACTAGACTGAACTAGGTGCCAATGCCCTGTCCTCAGGTTTGCTGTCCCAATTATCCATTTGCTTACTCAGCATCATTTGCAACTCTTTTTATCTACTGGCCTAGCCAGTCTTATTGTGTTTGTGTCTCTCACTACAGTTTCTTAGACAACTTCTCCCCAGTCTAACATGTGAAAAATGCTTCAGTGTGTCTTCTGACTGTCACCCCTGCATTTCATGATGCGCCTCATTTCTCAGTAGCTTTGGATGTTTCCTGATTGCAATTATGATAAATGACTAAGTAGAATTTTGCTGCAGTGGCTTTGCTCCAACAGTGTGTAATATATCATACTGTAAATACTCCTCACTTGTGAATAGAAATGAAAACAAAATATTAACGAGAATCTCTTTGTTTTGATGAAAGTCTATTATGGCCTAACACTCACAAGATATTTTTCCCAGCTGGAAAACGGAGAATACCATAAGGTAGTCTTGTAATTTCAATCTTAGAGTGCTCTTAAGTGAAATCTATTTTTAGATTTTTAGAAACATCCATACTTACTTGCATAGTGGCTGAATAGTTTGCATTTCTACCAATATGTGGGAGTGCACACACATATTCAGAATATATACACACATATGATACATACAAATGTGTATATATGTGTGTAATGAATATATATTCTCTGTCTTTCTGTTTCTGTCACTCTATGTCTTGTCTTTTATGCCCCTTGTATAACTTACTCAGACCTTCATAACTTTCTCATTCTTTTTAACATTTCTTTTAACATTTCTTTCCCACTCTGAAGAAAACACTCAGACGTTTATATGTAATAAAATATAAAAATCCATCTTTACTAAAAATATTTGGTTTCTTATATCTTTTTAAACATTTCTTCTCTTCCTTACCTTTTTTTTTCTTTTTTGATAGCACAGGCATAATAGCACCAATAAATATATTTTTCATCTTAACTAAAGAAAGTTACAACTACATATATAGCATAGTTCAATAAATTATGGTTACATATGCTGTTAAACTAAGGTTTTGTAAGTACTCAAGGATACCGATAGAAAGCATAAGATAGCCCAGCCCATCTTGTTCATGGTACAGAGAGGATAGTGATCTGCTCTACCAATGATTTTTACCTAGATGAATGAAATTAGTAGACAAAAGCAGCAAATAAACAGCGAAGCATCCTCAAACTGCTCTTTATAGCATCCAGCAGGAGTTAGACACATCACAGCTGTGACACTGGAAGAAGTGTTTGAAAGAGTTTAAGCCAAGTCTTCTCTGTCTTCTCCCAGTCACTGTTTCCATAGCCAGGAACTTTGTTATGGGATAAACACTAGTAACTGGAAAAATTTAGTTTTCAGCTGTTCTCAGGGCACAGTACATTCACTCAAAAACTAGAAAACTATCCTGACCCAAAAATCGGAGTTTGGGATAGGCGTTTTTAGACTCTGACTGTAAGTTACATACTCAATTAATTGCCTTATATTTGGGCCAGGCACAAATATATAAAAACTATGAAGCTTTTTTTCCACAAGGCCAATATGGGTCAAATTAATGGTGATTGGTTACCATCTTTTTCATCAGGGCATCCCTTCGTTATCTCTTTGTCTTTCTCTCCATTAGGTAAGAAGCATTTTTTTCTCACTCAGTAGATCTTCAAATCTATCTCCTTTCCCCCATTGTGACCCTAGGAAAGATGAGGCCTAGAATTCAATCTTCCCAAGTGCTCAGAACTGTGACATTGATGTTATTTTCACATTTTGGCCTGGTTAAGCTTTCCTGCCTGTGTAGGAAGAAAAGTGGAAAAACAATGTTGGAAGTACATGTAGACTTACATGTGTCAGGGAAATCACCCAGTTTCTAACATTTATATGAAGCACGGCAGTCTAGATTTCTTGTGGATTTGAACTCTATTTTCCTTAGATTATGTTTCTTGACTCTCATGTCTTTTATCAAATTTATTATGTCAGTATGTATTTCATTTCTCAATTGATAAAGGGGGTAAACTTGATTAGAAAAGTATCTTTGCAATGTGCACATGTAACTTAGATTCATTCATGTCTGTAATCTAGAGACTGCTGAACACAGAATATAATCACAAGATATCTAAAAAGGATTCATAAAGGGATTATATCTGCCTCATTTTTTTTTCCTCTAGAATGTCTATTTCACTGAACCTGAAATACAAAAATAAAAGAAAGGCACAACATGGCAGCAGAATATAGAGCAGAGGAAAGAACATGTAAAGAGCAGGAAACATTATGTGTAACATAGGCATATGGGCATGAAACAACAAAGCAAGGTCAAATAATAAGAAATTCCATGGTCTATACACACTCATTTCATGCTTCTTAACATCAGTTTTAACTGAACTTATCAAATCCAGTTGCTGGGAGAGAAGTCATTGAAAGAAGCAGATGTACGTGGGTGTGCCTGTTGTCCATAGGTGGTGCCATTGCTTTGAGAGCTCATGAAGAAATGGAGGAAAAAGTAGCCTTGGCATCATTTGTCCCACCCAAGTAGAACATGGGCTGAGAAAAAAACAGACCAGTGACTTTCTCTGTTGGTCAGAAACACTAACTCATTAAAAATAGTTGATTTAAGACCTGAACATCCTTTGTGAGTTTCACAAAGAAAAGCAATTTGTTTGTCCTTTCAATCAGTCCATTCAAGCAATGTGTATGACACCCAGATTTGGCACTGGGTCCCCATGAATCTATCAAAGTGGGCTCTTTTCAAAGTGTTCTCTCAGCATCTGCTATTGTAGTGCATCTCCCTTCCAGGAATAATTTCAATGTCTCTTTTTCATCTCTGCTTCTGGCCTCCTAAGATTAGAGAGATTCAATAAAAACCCTACAAAAATACAATTTCAAATTAATATGACTGGTTCAGACAAGAGAGTCTGAAATGGAAAGAGAGAAATGAGGGATGCAGCAGATCCTCCCTCCTTCCTGAAAGAAGATGGAATATCAAGGAAATAAGCACAAAAACACAATGATGGAATGTACTTTCACTTTCTGATTCCCTAGCCCAGAACTCAACTCATTAAGACTTTGTTGTCTTACAGAAAGTACATTATTGTTAACATGGACAATGTGTGTGTGTGTGTGTGTGTGTGTGTGTGTGTATTTGTGTATGTATATGTGTTTGTGTGTGTCTGAGTGTGTGCTTGCACGCATGTGTTTCTGTGTGTATGTTTGAGTGTGAATTTATTTCTTTGGCTCTTTATTGTAACAAAACTATGTTGTATGATGGTGATAACTGAAACTCATTGAATAAATCCTGAACAAGAGTAGCATTGTTCAGTGCAGTAGCATTGTTCAATGGAGTTCTCTAGGAGTACTAACTTGATGGGGGCAATGTTGACATCTCTTAGACCTGGGAAGTTATCTTAAAGAATGAGCTTGTGGTTTCTTGATTATAGTTATTCCCTGTAATGATACAGGAATTTTGTGTCCATTTGGATGTTACGAATGCAACAAAGATAGGAAATGGCATGCACAGAACACAGCATAATTCTACTGTGCATTTTAGAGGAGCCCATTCCTCTGAAGCCTTAACTATCCACTCTTGTTTACACATAGTTAACTGATTCATTGTAACAGATTCATTATTACTATAAATTATTGGATTATCACAAAAAATGTATTATTATAAATTCATTTGATTATCAATATTTAAGTGAAAAATGTATCTGCTATGTGCTTGGCCTGACTTATAAGCAATATTTATAAAATAATGTCATGGCAAGAAAGATGGCTCCATGCTTAAGAATGGTCCTTGCAGAGGACCAAAGTTCAGTTCCCAGCACTACTTTCAGCAGTTCCAATATGTTTGTAACTCTAATTCCCAATCATCTGACAGCTACTTTTGGCCTACTGAGAAACCTGCACACACACACTGTATGTACATGTATGCATAATTAACAAGTTTTTAAACAAATAGGGGAAAGAAATAAAAGCAAGAAATTTGAAAAATTGAAGGTGGGCTGGGTAGGTGGCTAACTGCTTAAGAAGAGTTACTCTTGTATAATAGTGTAGCTCCATTTCTAAAATCCATATCAGAGGGTTCGCGACTATCTGTACCTCCAGTTCCATGGATGTAACAATCTCTTTCAGCCTCCTTGGGTACCCCCAGATATGCGGCATGCACACATACATACACACACACACACACATACACACACACACACACACACTCATACATACACTTTCATGCATGGAAACACAAGCACACATACACACATACTCTCATACTCAGACATAATCACATAAAATCATACATACATACATACACAATCTTATAGGCACATACACATACATTCACCAACACACACAAAATTCAGAAAATGTAGTGGCATTGTACACAGCATTGGTAAATTTTAATTAAGAATGTTCTTAAACCTTTTTTAGTATATATTTGGGAAGAGAGATCCTTTTAAAAAAACATACTAAATATTAATTAAAATTTCTAAAGGATAAATGGTTTTCTACTTTTTTCTGTCATCACAGATTTTTTTCTATCTCGGATCTTTCTTATGCACCAAACATTTCCTTGAGCATTGCCATATTTCCCAGTATGCATGAATATGGAAAGTATATATTTGTTGACACTGAGGAGGCAAAACTGATCAGAGCCAACATGAAAATAAAGGTATGATTTTATATTCTTATTATGGTGCTGAACATATTATTATTCAGAATATTAAGACTAAATATGCAAAAATGTTTTTCACAAGAGAAGATGCATTCATTTTTTGCACACACATCATTATCCATTTCAAAACTTCTTGAAATTTTTCTAGAATTTCTTGAAATTAGATAGTTTTAGTTTTGATATTGTCATATTTTACCTTAAGTATAATTGTTCATAGTCCAAATATTTTACCCTAATGGAGGAAAGTTTTGTAAAATCTTACATCCTGTGACTACTGACTCTAGAGTCAAAATTAAATACAGAAGAATGCCAGAAAATTAATCACTTAAAACAGAAGTTCCTCTAGTCCAAGTGTATACAACAGATGCAAGCAATTACTAAGAGAGCATAGTGGGCATTTTTCAGGCTCTTAGCTGGAAGCATACACTAATGTTGTACAAGAATGGGCCTGATCTCTATGAGAGCAGAGGAAGCTGATTGTAAAGCAGTTAGAAATGAACATAAACATCTGAACAGCAGCTGTAAGCATTTATAGTAATAAGATTATCACAAACATTTAAATGCTTCTATCTGATTTTGAGACAAGGGTCCTTAAAGTTACAAGAATTAACAAACCACTGTCCCCAGCCTTGACTAGGAAAAAAGCCGATAGATGATCCAAAGACTTCAGTCGAAGCTACATAAGTGTGTTCTCAGGCAGAGGGCCTGTGATCACAGTCATCATTGAAGAACATACTACATGTTCACTTGTTTGTTCATATGGTCATTTTCTGTTCCCTGTTCCCCAATGAAAACTTTATGGCAAAACTTTTCCTGTCTTCTCAATGCTACAGAGAGACCACATAAGATACAAATCAACATTTCAGAAGGCTTTTATAAAATACTACACAAGGGACTAGGGTGATGGCTCAGTCAGAAAAGTGCTTGTCATATAAGCATGCATCTAGAATTCAAAATTTCAGCCTCCACATAAAGAAGCTGCATATGGAAGCTGTCATCAGTTGTCTCAACACTACTGGGCAGGCAGGGTCTCCTTAGATCTCTCTGGCTAGTGAGGTTAGATGAATGAGGGAGGAATACACTCAACATTAAATTCATGTTGACATATACATGTGCATGTATGAGGGCCCATATGTACATGAACATTCACACATATACACACAAAAACATGCAAGCACATTCATAAACATTAACAAAATAAAAATAATAGAGTTGTACTTAATAGATTCAGGTCTTTGCCCTTCCACTTTTCTAGTCATGGTAAGACTTATCATTTATTTTGGTTAGCATGTAAACACTATATATAATAAATATAAATAGAAAACAATTAAAATCCATATTTCTTAGAGAACTTATTATTTAGAGCCATTGTTAATTATGTTAGTGATAAATGGTCAATTTTCTTTGGAAATAATGGTCAGTAGTTGATTTCTTGTATCCCTCTCGATGACCCACACCTATGCACAAATGAACATCATTAAATGGACTCAGTAGGTTAAATAAATAAACAAATAACTAAATAAATATAAAAAGGGAGTAAATTTGGGATTGAGATATATTAGGAGGGGTTTTAGAGGTATGGAGAAGGTAGAGAAAGATGGATATCAAGTTATATTGTATGTATATAAAATTATTTTTAATCAAAATGTGTCTTGAATATTTCATTATCCCAACCCTTCTTTTTTCTTGTTTCTTGCAACTTGTCTAATTAATCAAACAGTGCAGTAATGGATAGGTGGTAAAAAAAAAAAATAAGTTGAGTACTGCTTTCCAGAGCATAATAGTGAAATTTCCCATAGTGTCTGGTGTCCTCTGTATTTATACATTATTCTCTGTGTTGGTTTAGGTAAGAAAAAATGTGTAGATCCCCTCTTGTGTGTTTTTCATTTTTACCTCTATTATCAATATTTTGTCTTTGTTTTAAACATCATTTTTATCCTGTCCCCTGTTTTCTCCACTCTAGAAATTTCAAAGGCACTTGAATAGTTACACAGTTTTATTAGGAAGACTTTTCTAGTGCAATAAATACACAATGGTGTAACTCTCAATTGTCAATGTACTTCCTTCTTTTTAAAGTCTGCCTGGACAGCTTTTTGGATCAATAATATAGTTCCAGTTTTAGTCTTGATTGGGTAGTAAAATCAACTACTTTAAGATGTCAAAAAGTAAAGGAATGTAAACAGGGTAATTAAGGAGTTCATTCTTGATCTTAGGTATTCTGACTGGTGTGAGGTGGAATCTCAGGGTCATTTTGATTTTCATTCACTCATGACTAGGGTAACGGTTCTTTGGAGTCTAACTTCTTGAGTTCTTTGCTTATATTGGATATTAGCCCTCTATCAGATGTAGGGTTGGTACAGATCTTTTTCCAGTTTGTAGGTTGCCATTTTATCCTGTTGACAGTGTCCTTTGTTTTACAGAAGCCTTTTAATTTTATGAGATCCCATTTGTCTATAGTTGATTTTAGAGCTTGAGCCATTGGTTTTCTGTTCAGGAAGTTTTCCACTGTGCCAAATGTCTTTGAGACTTTCCTACTTTCTTTTCTGTTAGATTCAGTTTATCTGGTTTTATGTGGAGGTCATTGATCACTTGGACTTGAGTACAAGGAGATAAGAATGGATCAATGTGCATTCAACTACATGCTGACTGCCACTTGAGCCAGCATCATTTGTTGAATATGCTGTCTTTTTTCCACTGGATGATTTTGGCTTCTTTGTTAAAGATCATGTGACCATAGGTGTGTGGGTTTAATTCTGGATCTTCAATTCTATTTCATTGATCTGTCTATCTCTGTACCAATACCATGCAGTTTTATCACTATTGTTCTATACAATAGTACAGCTTGAGGTCATGGATGGTAATTTCGCTAGAAGCTTGAATATTGATGACAATAGTTTTCACTATCCTGTGTTTTTTGTTATTATAGATGAATTTGAGATTTGTTCTTTCTGTCTCTGTGAAGATTGAGTTGGAATTTTGATGGGGATTGAATTGAATCTGTAGATTGCTTTTGATAAAATGGCCATTTTTACTATGTTAATCCTCTGATCCATGAGCATGGGAGATCATTCCATCTTCTGAGGTCTTTGGATTCATTCTTTGGATACTTGAAGTTCTCCTTGAATAGATCTTTCACTTGCTTGGATAAGTATTTTATATTACTTTTGACTATTGTGAAGGGTGTCACTTCCCTAATTTCTTTCTCAGCCCATTTATCCTTTGAATAGAGGAAGCCTACTGATTTTTTTTTTTAAAACAGTGATTTCATAAAATCTGAAAGCAAATGGATGGAACTAGGAAATACTATGCTGAGTGAGATAATGCAGTCACAAAGGAAATAAAACACATGGTATGTATTCACTCATAAGTGGGTATTAGGAAAAAAGCTAGGAATACCCATGATACAACTCACAGACCATATGAAGATCAAGAAGAAGGAAGAACAAAGTGTGCATGCTTCAGTGATACTTAGAATGGGGAACAAAATTATTATGGGAGGTAGAAGGAGGGAGGGTTCTGGAAGAGAAAATGGGGGAAGATCAGGTATGGGAGGAGATGGGGGAGAAGTACAGAGGGTCAGGAAATTGAACAGGGGTGTGTAGCAGTGGGAGAAGCGGAACTGGGAGTAGTCACTATAAAGTCCTAGATGCCAGAAAAACAAGAGGTTCCCAGGGCCCAACAGAGATGACATTAGCTGAAACACTCAACATGGGGGAGAGAGAAACTGTAGAGACAATATCCAGTGATCAGGTACAGCCTCATGTTGAGGGATGGGACCACCCACCCATCTCAAAATTATTAACCCGGAATTGTTCCTGTTTAAAGGAAATACAGGGACAAAGAGTGGATCAGAGACTGAAGGAAAAGTCATCCAGAGATTGACCCACATAGGGCTCCATCCCATCTGCAGACACTAAACCCATACACTATTGAGTATGCCAAGAAGTGCTTGCTCACAGGAGTTTGGTAGGCTGTTTCTTCCAGCACCTGACTAAAACAGACAACCATCAGACTGAGCACTGAGACCCCTATGGAAGAGTTATGAGGAAGGACTGAAGAAGCCAAAGGGGTATGCAACCTTATAAGAAGAACAATATCAATCAACCAAATCCCCCACCCAGTGCTCCCAGGAACTAATCTACCAACAATGTACTCTTGTACATATGACTCCAGTTAGATATGTAGCAGAGGATTGCCTTATCTAACATCAGTGGGAGGAGAGGCCCTTGGTCCTGTGGATGCTAGATGCCCCAGCATAGCGGAATGCTAGGACAGTGAGAAAGGATTGGGTGGGAGGATGTGGGAGCTCACTCATAGAAGCATGGGGAAGAGGAGGGGACAGATGGTTTGTGGATGTGAAGTGAAGAAGTGGGATAACATTTGAAATGTAAATAAATAAAATAAGCAATAAAAAAGGAGTTATGATTCTAGGAGTGCTGTGTTCAGAGTAGTTAACACAAAAGCAATTTGTCTCTAAATAACAGTACTATTTTGTATAAGACTTTATGTTAAAATTATGTTGTATATATTTATGCGTTTAATTGCAGTAAGTATCATCTTTCCAATTATCATCTTTTTACATTTAAAATTAATATTTTTCCCTATAAAGACAGGACTGCTCTACCTCAGAAAGGAAAACTGGAAACAGCCTCAGGGTAGACAGACAAAAAAACAAATAGCAAGGTTATATTAAGTACAGGTTGGGAACTTGTAGCTGGGCACTAGTCTGAACCAGCAGCTGCAATCCGCACTAGTGCAAGTCCAACAAGACAATGCGGACCTTGTTAGTACAGATCTGGGGGAGAAGTCATAACTGCCAACCTGGAGCAGAATTCTTGACCCCAACTTCCTTCCAGGGATTGCTGTAGGAAATTAAGGTTCAAGAGGCTTTCAACAATAAGGATGAAATTCACACGGTTGTCCATTCAAGTTAAAGTAGGGGTCAGATGCCAGCAGATGGTCATTAATACTTGGAGAGAGACAGGTAGGACTGTAGTCCACAACAGTGTGTTCTTTGATCCACTAAAGAACTGCTACAGGATGAAAGAAAACATCCAGAGAACATCACAATATTATCTATAATTATGTTTGGAATATGGAGAAATTTGGGAGTAGAATTCCCTACAGGAGCATTAAGAGATAATTTGTGAGTTACAAGAGTAGGCTGTGATATGAGCAAGGAAAGAAATTGAAGACTCAGCCTGTGTTCTTCCTACTTAATTTGGCAAAGCAAGTACATAGAAATCATTTCCCAAAAAGATCATTTGGTGAGTCTAATTCTCACTATTAATAGGACAAATAATCCTACTCGTGTAATCTTGATCGTAATATGATCTTAACCTTGATTCTTGTATTACATCTGTGTTTTGCACTGAAACCATCTTCTTTGAAGGTCTGACAGAATTCTGCACTGAAATCATCTGGTCCTGTGGGTTTTTTTGTTTGTTTTTGTTTGTTTGTTTGTTTTTTGGAAGACTTTCTGTGACACCTTCTATTTCTTTAGGGGTTATGGGACTGTTTAGATGATCTATTTGATCCTGATTTAATTTTGGTAGTTGGTATCTGTCTAGGAAATTTTTCATTTCCTCCAGATTTTCCTGTTGTGTTGAGTACAGGCTTTTGTAGTAGGATCTGATGATTTTTTGAATTTCCTCAGATTCTGTTGTTATGTCTCCCTTTTCATTTCTAATTTTGTTAATTTGGATACTTTCTCTGTGCCCTTTGGTTGGTTTTGCTAAGGGCTTATCTATCTTGTTGATTTTCTCAAAGAACCAGCTCCTGGATTCGTTGATTCTTGTATTGTTCTCTTTGTTTCTACTTGATTGATTTCAGCCCTGAGTTTGATGATTTCCTTTCTTCTACTCCTCCTGGAAGAATTAGCTTCTTTTTGTTCCAGGACTTTCAGGTTTGCCATTAAGCTGCTAGAGTAACTCTCTTCAAGTTCTTTTTACAGGCACTCATGGCTATGAGTTTTCCTCTTAGCACTGCTTTCATTGTGTCCCCATAGATTTGGGTATGTTGTGCCTTCATTTTCATTAAATTCTAAAAAGTCTCTGATTTTTTTCTTTATTTCTTCTTTGGCCAAAGTATCACTGAGTAGAGTATTGTTCAGTTTCCATGTGTATGTAGGCTTTCTGTTGTTCTTGTTGCTATTGAAGACCACTCTTAATCCATAGAGATCTGATAGGAGGCATGGGATTAGTTCAATCTTCTTGTATTTGTTGAGGTCTGTCTTGTGACCAATTATATGGTCTATTTTCAAAAAGGTACCATGAGGTGCTGAGAAAAAGGTATATTCTTTTGTTTTAGGATGAAATGTCATATATATATATATACATACATACATATATGTTAAATCCAATTGATCCAATGCTTTAATTAGTTTCAATGTGTCCCTGTTTAGTTTCTCTTTTCCTGATCTGTCCATTGAGGAGAGTGGAGTGTTGAAGTAGCCGACAATTATTTTGTTAGATGCAATGTGTGCTTTAAGGTTTAGTGAAGTTTTTTTTTTTTTATGAATGAGGTTGCCCTTGCATTTGGAGAATAGATGTTCACAATGGAGAGTTCTTCTTGGTGGATTTTTCCCTTGACCAGTAAGAAGCAACCTTCCATGTCTCTTTTGATAACTTTAGGTTTTAAGTCACTTTTATTTGATATTAGAATGGGTACTCTGGCTTGTTTCCTAAGACTATTTGCTTGTAAAATTGTTTTTTAGCATTTTACTCTGAATTAGTATTTGTCTTTGACACTGAGGTGTTTCCTGCAAGCATCAAAATTTAAGGTCCTGGTTATGTATCCAGTTTGTTAGTTTATGTCTTTTAATTGGGGAATTGAGTCCATTGATGTTAAGAGATATTAAGGAACAGTGATTATTACTTCCTGGCATTTTGATGTTATTTTTATATTTGAGTGGTTGTCTTCTTTAGGGTTTGATGAAAGAAGTTTACTACCTTGCTGTTTCCAGGGTGTATTTTCCCTTCTTGTATTGGTGTTTTCCACCTATTATCCTTTGTAGGGCTGGGTTTGTGGAAAAATTCTGTGTAAATTTGGTTTTATCATGGAATAACTTGATTTCTCCATCTATGGTGATTGAGAGTTTTGCTGGGTATAGTAGTCTTGGCTGGCATTTCTGTTCTCTTAGAGTCTGTATGAGATCTACCCAGGATCTTCTAGCTTTCATGGTCTCTGGTGAGAAGTCTGGTGTACTTCTAATAGGTCTTCCTTTATATCTTACTTGGCCTTTTTCTCTTACTGCTCTTAATAGTCTTTCTTTGTTTAGTACATTTGGGATTTTGATTATTATGTGATGGTAGGTATTTCTGTTCTGGTCCAGTCTGTTTGGAGTTCTGTAGGCTTCTTGTATATTCACGGGCAACTCTCTCTTTAGGTTAGGGAAGTTTTCTTCCATAATTTTGCTGAAAATTTTTGTTGGCCCTGTAAGTTGTAAATATTCACTCTCATCTATACTTATTATCCTTAAGTTTGGTCTTCTCATTGTGTCGTGGATTTCCTGGATGTTTTGGGTTAAAAGCTTTGTGCATTTTCTTTGACTGTTGAGTCAATGGTTTCTATGGTGTCTTCGGCATCTGTGATACTTTCTTCTATATCTTGCATTCTGTTGTTGATATTTGCATCTATGGCCCCTGATTTCTTCCCAAGGTTTTCTATCGCCAAAGTAGTCTCCTTTTGTGATTTCTTAGTTATTTCTACTTCTGTTTTTAGATCCTGGATGGTTTTGCCCAGTTCCTTCATGTTTTTGTGTTTTCCTGTATTTCTTTAGTAGATTTTTGTGTTATCTCTTTCATGACTTCTGCCTGTTAACTCAAATTCTCCTACATTTCTTTAAGTGATTTTTGTGTTTCCTCTTCATTGGCTTCTATGTGTTAACCCATATTCTCCTGAATTTCTTTAAGTGATTTTTGTGTTTCCATTGTAAGGGCTTCTAACTTAGTCATGTTCCCCTGTATTTCTTTAAGAGATTTATTTATGTAATTTTTGTGTTCCTCTCACAGCACCATGACCAGTGATTTTAAATTCAAATCTTGCTTTTCTAGTGTGTTGGGGTGTCCAGGACTTGCTGTTATTGGAGAATTGGGTTCAGATGTTGCCATATTGCTTTAATTTCTGTTAGTAACATTCCTGTGTTTGCCTTTTGCCATCTGGATATCTCTGGCGTTAGTTGGTCCTGCTGTCACTGGGTGGTGCTTGGACCTCTTATGGGCCTGTAAGGCTATTTCCGTACACCTGGGTGACTGGGTTTCCCCTGGCACAGATTGCTGATGTGCTGCCCTACTCTTGGGTGCCATTGGAACCCTAGTGTGCCTTGTCCCAAGAAATGCTATACTTGGGTTTTCTCTGTGTACCTGGTATTGCCTGTCTGGTCCACTTGGTAGTAAAGATAGAGGATGCCTTGAGGACCCCCTCCAAGCACTGATCACTCTGTAGGTCAAACGGCCCAGGACAGGGTTTGCTGCTAGATTTCAAATGCTCTGCTGATGCTGGTTCTCAATGCCCCACTTCTACTGAATAACCTGCTCCTGTCAATTCTCAAGAGAGTGTCAAGAAGTAGGATCTTCCCCATGTGTCTGATGTGGCACAGGTCTACCACATGCGATGGAAAGAGGCAGTGACGATTAACCTGCTCCTGCAGGCTCTCTAGAGAGTATCAGGAAGTGGGGTCTTCCCATGTCAGATATGGCACAGGTCTCTGGTTGAGCTGGCTGCTTGGCCACAGGAGCCAAGATGGTGGGGACCTCCATCTAACTGTGGGACTCCCTGCAGGTCAGATGTTTCCTTGCAGGATATGTGCCCAGACATCTGTAGACCTGCCCAGTTACTGCGTGCAGAAGGAACCCAGGCAGGCTGTGTCCTCAGCAATCCTTCACTCTGGTGTCCTCTTCTTCAGTATCTTAAAAATCATATAGTCATTGAAAGTATTTTATAGGGAGTATCTATAATCTACTCTGAGTTAAATGAGTTTTACTATATCTTCTTTGTAAATAGCTCCCTTCTGTCTATTTATGATTTGCCCGTGTTAGTTTTTAAATTAGATTAATGCACACATCTGTGTACCTCTCTCTAAATGATTTGGCATTCTGATATAAATTACAATGTAAACTTAGCTTAATCTGATGGATTAATTTACTATCAATAAGTTAAATATCTATGACAAAGAGAATGACATTTAAGAAGTGCTATCATGCAAGGACAAAGATTGTCAGCAATCCTATTTCTATTGAGATACAGAACTGCATAAAGAGACATTCCTTTCATTTCCAGGAAACCATCATTGATTTTTAACCCAAAGAAAATATTTTGACCATGTTTTGTTTGTTTGTTTGTTTGTTTGTTTGTTTAATTTCGTAGAAGTGACAAGCAGCATGTACTCTGTATGCTGTCAGTCCTCCTGGTGGTGGGAATTAACTTATTTTATCAATAGTTGATTATCCACCCATTTCTAAGTGTAATTCCATTATTCGATTGTATCAGTTTGTTTATATGGTTTCTGTGGATTGAAACTCAGGCTGTTTACAGTGTTTGTCTATTTATGTAGAACTTCAATTACTCACTTCACAGAAAAAGACATATTAAAAATGCACAAAATGTAAGCATTCAGTGTTAGTATGCTCTTTAAGGAAAGGAACTGACATGAGAGCAACACTGGATGCCACTGAACCTCAACTAGAAGGCCAGGTTACAAAGACCCATGAGACTGAATAGCAGACACAGAATTTTAGAGTTATTGAATTCCCATGCACTATTATTTGAAAGAATATGAAAAATAAAATCACTATGGGAATATTTGGCAGTTAATTATAACACTTTAAATATTATCTTAAATGCCTAGAATTTTTCATATATTATTAAACTGCAAATCAAACTGCATTTGACAAATGCATTTGGCAAATCAAACTGCATACAGACATTTTAAGCTGAGGCAGGTAGATATGCAAGTATAAACCCAACCTGGTCTACATGGTGACACCTTGTCTGGTGGGAGTATACAATATATTCAGTGGAACATTATTATGGTTTTAGCAGAAATAACGAACTAAAATTATGCATTGTAAGTTAACTTTGAACATTCTTTCAAGTGAAACAGAGGAAAAATACACATTTATGGGTACATATAGCACGTGTGAAATAAGCAAATCCCTGGATATCTGCATATATCAGTAATTATGAGATTTCAAGTGAAACTAAGCCCATGTTTGATAACAATTTTCTGTTTCTCTATGGAACATTGTACATTTTCTGGAATTAAATACCGATGATGACTTCACAATCCCATGCATTTAAAACTGGTTAATTATATGTTTGTGAATTTCATGTCAGTTTTTGAAGTACACTAACTAAATAAAACTAGAGCAAATGTAAGCCAGGAGTGGTGGTACACGCCTGTAATCCCAGCACTTGGGAGGCTGAGGCAGGCAGATTTCTGAATTCGAGGCCAGCCTGGTCTACAGAGTGAGTTCCGGGACAGCCAGGGCTACACAGAGAAACTCTGTCTCAAAAAACCAAAAAAAAAAAAAAAAAAAAAAAAAAAAAAACCTTGAGCAAATACAAATTATAGCAACATTGCATATCACTGAGCTCCTATCAGAACAGATATGTGGAAAGTAGATTTATTCACAGACTAGAAAAGCCCTCCATCTGTCTGCAGTAAGCATGTGTGTGTATATGTATTAGCACAGATACTTTAGCATTGGTAACTTGCTAAATTCTATATATGAACAAGAGCTTGTTGATGAAGGATGTGGAATATAGGACCACACATGGAGAATTTTCTGTTAAGCAACAATGCCACTTACACAGCACTGACAGCACTTTAAGATCCAAATGGAAAGAGTCTCAACCCTACACAAAGAACAACAGGCAACTAAGTAAACCTAGGAAGGGAAGAAATGTTCCTCCCCAGAGAAGAGTATGGTTGTCCATTGCCAAGTTAGCCCTGGGGCATCTATACAAAGTGACATTATATGTACTCAACAGGTATATTTAGGAATATGTATATGTATATACAAATATATATGCATATGCATATAGTAGCAATTAATTTATAAAGAGGCCATGGACTAGAAGGAGAGTGGGGCCTGGGGCTTATGAAAGAGTTTAGAGGAAAGAGAAGGTAAAAATGTAGTCAAATTACAATCTCAGAAACAAACAAACAAAAAGACAATAAGTCATAAACTTGGGGGCTCCTTTATAGAATTGTTGAATATCTGAGGAAAGAAAGAAGTGAATAGTGCTTATAGGGCCAAAAAGAGAATTTCATAACTTTTTAAATTTTATATGAAGTAAAGCACTGAGGGGAAGGAGTGAGGGAGAGGGAGGAAAAGCCCTTCTCCTAACAACCTCATTTTTAATTCCATTGTGAAACAGCACTGTCTTATTTCACTCTTGAGCAAAATGAAATAAAAAATAAAGGCATATGTCCATAGTTAATTAAAAGCTCCTACCCAGAAAACTAAGGTCACATCTTTAAAAAACCTTCATGATCAGAAGCAGATGAAGATTCCACTGGTGGCCAAGGCAGAGATGGAGATGAGAACCCAGAAGGTCAGAGATACCAGTGTGGCTACCTTAGAGTAAAAGGCTGGAAGACAATTTTACAAGCCAATGGTCTCGGGAAGCGAGCCGGAGTAGCCATTGTAATATCAGATAAAATTGACTTTCAACCTAAAGTCATCAAAAGAGACACTGAGGGACACTTCTTGCTGGTCAAAGGAAAAATCCACCAAGAAGAACTTTCAATTCTGAACATCTATGCGCCAAATGCAAGGGTACCCTCATTTGGAAAAGAAACTTTACTAAAGCTCAAAGCACACATTGCACCTAATACAATAATTGTGGGAGACTTCAACACTCCACTCTCCTCAATGGACCGATCAGAAAAACAGAAACTAAACAGGGACACAGTAAAACTAATTGAAGCTTTGGACCAATTGGATTTGACTGATATTTATAGAACATTTCACCCTAAAGCAAAATATACCTTTTTCTTAGCACCTCATGGTACCTTCTCCAAAATCGACCATATAATTGGTCACAAGACAGACCTCAACAAATACAAGAAGATCAAACTAATCCCATGCCTCCTATCAGATCACTATGGTGTAAGAGTGGTTTTCAATAGCAACAAAAACAGCAGAAAGCCCACATACACATGGAGGCTGAACAATACTCTACTCAATGACACCTTGGCCAAAGAAGAAATAAAGAAAGAAATCAGAGACTTTTTAGAATTTAATGAAAATGAAGGAACAACATACCCAAATCTTTGGGACACAATGAAAGCAGTGCTAAGAGGAAAACTCATAGCCCTGAGTGCCTCCAAAAAGAAAATGGAGAGAGCAAACACTAGCAGCTTAAGGACACACCTGAAAGCCCTGGAACAAAAAGAAGCCAATTTCCCCAGGAGGAGTAGAAGACAGGAAATCATCAAACTCAGGGCTGAAATCAATCAAGTGGAAACAAAGAGAACCATACAAGAATCAACGAATCCAGGAGCTGGTTCTTTGAGAAAATCAACAAGATAGATAAACCCTTAGCCAGACTGACCAATGGGCACAGAGAAAGTATACAAATTAACAAAATTAGAAATGAAAAGGGGGAAATTAACTTCTTTTTAATTGAGGTTTGTCCCGGCATAGTGACATCAGCTCTCTCATATTTAAATCACTTGTATCACTAGCTGACTTGTACTCCAACAGAGAGGAGGGACAAGTTCAAACTATGTTGATTATTGACTCATTCTGAGGATTGAAGAGAATACAGGATGGTCTGGAAAAAGGACTATAACTGAATGCTATTTATCATTTTTTTTTGGTAATTACTATCTCACAACAATTTTAATTTGACTATTTAATTATTAATAATTAACCTGGTATCTTCCTCATAACACTGAGGAGAAATATAATAACACAACTTTTAAATATTAAACTATATGTTACAAAATGAAGATTGTCAATTAATTAAGAAAAACAGTCTGCTTTGTGCTCACAAGTTGAAGGTTTCCAACTATGGTTTGGAAAAAACCCTACTCATCTCATGGTGAGGAAGCAAAATAAAAATGAGATCATCTGCAGTTTCAATACTGACTTCGGGCCGTCTCCAGTGACAGGGTCTCATGAGTCCTATGAGTCCCTAGTAAGATTAGAATCACTCCTCAGTGACTCCCAGAGCCTTTCTGCATGAGTTACCCAAACCACTACAAGTTGAAACAAGGAAAAAAAATGTTATAATCATCTATGTATTATGGAACTGTTGTCCATACCTGTAACTCCAGAATATTGGAGGAAGAGGCCAAGGAATCAGAAGTTCAAAGCCAGCAAGAGCTAGACTCAGCCTGGATTGGACACCTCTTTCTCAAACAAAAGGCAAATGAAACAAGCAGTAAATACTATATAAAATGGCTTTGGAAATCTCTGAGAGTCATGTCAGAGAAAATTTTTATTAATAATAATAAAAATAAATAAATGCTTTAGATATGATGCTTAACAGAATAGGCTGGTTTCCACTATGTTACTTATTTAACTGTCAATCATGTGAGTTATCTCAATGGGTAGCTTTATTACTAAACTTTTATGAAATGCCCACATTTCCCCTCTGAGAATTTAATATTTCATTTACATAAAGTGAAATTCTAAGTCATTGTTTCATTAGTTACATTTATATTTTATTTTACTTGCAACAAAATTAGAAAGTTACAATAAAGTTGACATTTTGTAAAAGTCTATCTCTATGGAAGTCTCTACTAGATTATTGAATATATAGCAATTCAACATTGTATCTAAGTTATTATTCCTGTAAAATTGTTTATCATGTTTCATCTCTTTCTCAAATATCAATTTGTATGTTAAACTTATTAAAAATTTTGAACTCAAAATTTTAAAAACTCTCCAAAAGATACATATCATTTATTAATCAATGCTTATAAACATCATATTTGCCTAAAATAATCTACTGAAAAATTCAGGTCAATGAAAAAAATCTTTGAGAA